>NC_044032.1:402641968-403273299 GCF_901765095.1 Microcaecilia unicolor | reverse complement strand
GTTTTGACAAAAGCCGGGGAGCCCATGGTGGCGAGGACCTGCAGTTCTCTCTTTCCTGCCTCCCATTCTGGAAATTGGGAGCTCTCTGTCCAGTGCAATGACAGCATTGAGCTAGGTTGGGTTTGCTCCACACTTGAGGGATGATGATAACCCTGCTTATATGTTGTTGCAATCCATGGTATAAGATACACTCCAGCAGCAGAATGGACAATGAGCACTTGGAATCCCAGGAACAAAACAGAGCTATCCAACAACTGTTTCACTGTCTCAGTAGAGTCAGTCTGTTAGTACAGATGCCACCTCTTGGTCTGTGGTATTCTGATCAGAATAAGATAAAGCCGATTGATAGGTGACCTTTTCCAGCTGTCACATCCAAGTTCATGTAAGCTTCCTCAGCTCAGATCTCATTAGCCCTGGTAGATGCCTTTCCTTAGTAAGGTTTGAATCTAGACAGAAGCTGTTTCAGGCTGATGAAATAAGCTGCTTCGCTCAAGTAATGAACAAAAAATTATTTTGAGAAAGCACTATTGAGCAGCAGAAATGAGGGGTTGTTTCAGGATCAGGATGGGCTGGATCACTTGTAGACCCCAGACTCTTTAAGATAGCCCCCAGGAGCACATGGCCACAAATTAGCAGCTCAATGCTCCCTGGGATGAAAGATAAAGCTAGCTTAAAGCTGATGTTATCTTTCCACAAATCATGCAACTTGGGGAGTTAAACAGAAGAAGTGTTATTCAATTTGTATAATCATGAGGTGCTCTACATGTATTTGCATGCTTTTCATCTCGTTATTACTTATTGAATCTCATTATTACTTAGCTCACATTGTGGTTAAAAAAATCGAAATGATTTTGGGTTCCTTTTACAAAGCCATGCTAGTGATTTTGGTATGGCAAATGCGACAAAACCCATTCAATTCCTATGGGTTTTGCCACTCTGGGGCACAGGAATCGCTAGCGCGGATTTGTAAAAGGAGCCCTTTCCCCATTTAAACACATTAGTAACTACCACCATAAATTGAAAGAGCTCAGAAAATGAGTTTGTTCCTTTTTTTCTATTCTACATAATACTGATTTCAGGAACAAATTTAATATAATAAAAATCTTTTATTTACACAGTTTATTTATATTTAGCTCATGCCTTTTAAATTGGTATCACAAGATGAGTTACATCCAGTTACCTAGGGGGTATTTCCCTGTCTCCAAAGGGCATACACTAAGGATTTTTATCAAGCCGCACTAGAGGTTCTAGTGCGGCAATGCCGATGAAGCCCATTCGAAGAGATGAGCTTTATCGCTATTACCACACTGAGAGCCACTAGCGCGGCTTGATAAAAGAGGCCCTAAGTTTGTATCTGAGATAATGAAAGGTGAAGTGGTTTGCCCAAAGTCCAAAAGGAGCATCAGCTCATTTCTGGCTCTCTTAGCCCAGTCATCGCAGTGACAGTCCTCAGCCAGAGCTACTGTACTAGACTTCGTTCAGAATCCTGTAACCATGAGTTCTAAAACCAACCACTGGGTGTCTTTATAGCACAATGACTGGGTCCCCATTACACAAGGACCTGTTTCTGCGGCATCACCATCTTCAATCCATATCAAAACAAGCAGCGCTGGTACTATCCAGACAAGTGCTTCTGAATATGGACCCAGAATGTTTTTCAAATACCTTTGTGGCTGTGAGAACAATTAAGGGATTGATTCTGACTAAACTGATCTGTCCCCTAGTGTTGACAAAATTGCTCTCACTAAAGAAAGTGATGTGTGTATATGTGAATAAATAAATAAGACAAAGAAGCCTGTTTACTGAAGTGTGGTAAAGCTTTTCTGTTACCCTGCACGGGCTGCAAAAATTAATGCATGGTAACTGCAAAACCTGTCTGATAACTGATGGGGGCGTGGCTACTATCAACCCTGCAATTATAGCACAGGGCAGAAGTTACCGTATGGTAATAACTACATTGGAAGATAGTGAGCTGCACTTACATTGAAATCCAAATCCCCAAGCATTACTTATGCCCCCCCCCCCCCAACTCCTTTGTTCAGCATCAGCATCACCCTCCTTCAATAAGAGGGCACCTGAAATTCCACCCCAAGGATTCTCTGGTGGAGTAGTAGCAAGGCAGAGTGATTCTTGGCACTCCTGCCCCATTGCCAGCTTGGATATACAACGTAAGCTCTGACCTTTGGCAGCAATCTCATGGTACAATTGTTTGGGGTTAGAGTTGTCATTTTGAATCTATGCTGGAAACAAGACAGGAGTGTCCAGAGATTGCTCCTGCCCCGACACTAACCCACCATAAGTGTTGGGAATGGACTGGGGAGGAATGGTCTTGGCCTCTTTGGAAGAGGTTGGAGGAGCGTCAGGTGCCACTTTGGAGGGTTTAGATGCTGGTCGTGGGGGGGGGGGGGGGGGGGGTGTGGGCCATGGTAGCTGCCTACCAGGTGCATATAATGCATGTACTATTTATTGGCAGCCATGAGAGTTAGTGCATCAAAAACACACCGCCTGCTAACTGAATGTGCAGTGTGCACCCATTCTGCACCCAGGTTCCCCCCATAACAGGGCATGCAGTTCATGTCTGGATTAGCAAATGCTAACTGTCATGCCTGCGTGGTAAGTTACTGCACTTGTGCACTATTAGCACATACTAATTTGTGTGCTAACTTCTTAGTGCATGTTAATGAACAGATCCCAAAGTAAAAAATTAAGCTAAAATATTCCTGGCAAATCTGTGAGTAACTATAGATATAAAAAAAGTGAGTTTAAATATTTGATGAAAAAAAAAATCCTCTGCTACAATTAATAGATGTGTCTGTGAAGTAGTTTGTGACTGGCATGAGAAATTGAAGGCAAAAGCTGAGATTTACATCCTAACAAAAAATTTGACAGAGATGAAACTTTGATGAACTGTCAGTAGGTTAAAAAAAAAACAAAGGACAGAGAAAAGGGGACTCTAGTTTCCCTGATAATAAAATATAAAATATATCTGGCTGATGAAGTTATAAGAGCATGACAGGTGGCCAAGACTCTGATTAGTTAGTACCATAGAATGAAAAGAAGAGTTTATGTAATGAAACTTGGACAAACTGTCTGTGTTCTAATTAAATATCTGAGCATAGATGAAAAGTTCAGAGCTGTGACTCAGACACTTAGACTATAAAAAAAATTGATATAAGGAGCTGTTGGAATATTAGCTATTAAATTTTAAAATTAATCAGCACTTTTGAAAAACTGAAGGGCCAAGAGAAAAATATTAACAACAAGGCTAGCCAGGGCACCTTTTATTAAATTTAAATTTGTGCAAAGAAAGGAAGTTTACATTTTTCCTGTTTCTGTGTCTGAGAGTTAACTTAGGGGCCCTTTCACCAAAGGGCGGTAGGGCTACTGCAGGCTTGGCATGTGGCAAATTGGCCCTATCACTAGGCTCACCCAGGAGCCCGTCAGTAGTTTCGGTTTTCCCACACACAATTTCAGGTGCTAGAAAATACCTTTTTATTTCTAGCACTGGGGGTGTGTCCAACGGTAATCGGGCAGTGCGTCCCGCCAGAGTCCTCACCACCTCCTAAATAGGAGGCAGTAAGGGCTCCAGCAGCAAATGGCGCGTGACAATTTTTTTTATTTACCACATGGCCATTTACTGCCTCCTTGTGAAAAAGTCACTTTTACCAGCGGCAATCCCACGCACTGCCACTTGGTAAAAGGACTCTTTAGCCTGGGACAATTATAAAATATTTAGGGAACAAATGAGATTTAGTATATGAGAGGAAAGCAGCACTTTTGGGTATATTAGGGAGATACTTGTGTTTACATTTATTTTTATTAGCCACAGGAGAATCTCAAGTTGGAATTTCAGTCTCTGCGACAAGCCACCTAGCTCGTCAGCTCACCCACTGCACCATGGCCAAGCAGGGAAATGATTTTGTACATCCATCTCCTCTGAGGCCTGTGCGGCTGCACCACTCAAACAGCCCTCAGGATGGCCCTGGATAGCCAACAGTTACACATTATCGTTCCAGTGAGTGACGCCTATTCATACAGCTTGAAGAGGAAAATCTCTTTAGTTTGTAGGGAGCAGGTATTCAAAAGGATGGCATCTGGGACAAGGTCAGGGAAACCCGAGTTGCTCAGAAGAGAACTTTAAAAAAAGTGTGCTGAACACTCACGAGTTACCAAATAGTAAACCTGTAACTGCACTAGAGGCTGACTGAGTTTCAGTTTTGGATTTAGCACCAAAACTGACCCCCTGGGCATTCCTTAATGGCCTCTTCAGGGACAGGAACAAACTCCACTTGTTCTTGCCCTGTGTCACTGCTCCAATGGAAATGGCTGCCGAGATTTCCATGGCAGCCTTGTGAGACTGCCATGGGAGCTCCCAGCAGCCATTTTGCAGTTGGAACCAGAATGAGCAGCAGCGAGCTGGTTCCACCACAAAATGACTGCCGAGACCTCCCACCAAAGTCTCGGCAGCCATTTCCATTGGAGCAGCGCATGGGGCAGGAACAAGTGGGGTCGTTTCTGCCCCTGAAGAGACCATTAGAACACTGGAGATTCCTAAGGTAGGCTCAAAGAGGGCCTACCGGTGGTGGGTGGGGGGGTAATTGCAGAGAATGGTGGGGACTAATTGCAGGGGAGGGGGCTACCACCGCTGGGGGAGTGGGATTCTGTGGTTGGATGTGGGGAGGAAGGCATTTTTGTTTCCAGTTTTGGTTTCTGCTGAAACTGAGCAGCCAATTTCGGTCGCAGATTCGGTTTTGGCAGAAACCAACATGTCTGGGTTCGTTGGACTGTAAAATGCACTCTTCACATTCAGATACTTCTAATGCTGGTCTGATGAGCTTTTAAAAAAATTTTGCATTAAAAGAAAAAAGGGACCAATTTTACAAGTGACATTGTACAGTAAGTACATTGATAAACACATTTCTCTGTAAAAGAGAGAGAGGAAAAAGCAAGGGATACTTACCTTAATGGTTTCCTGGACCAGTTAATTGTAAATGCTGGTTCTGATTAGCTGAAAAACAATATGTGAAAGAAGTTTAACAAAAGGGTCAAGTTTTTGATTAGAATTTGAAACTTATATTTAAACATCATTGGATATGATGTGGCCTCTGTTGTGCAACACTTAGTAGCCTGGATAAAAAGGCCTGCTCACCTTACTCCTACTGCATTGGAACAACAATTGATTGCACAAACACACCGGTTGTATTATCTACACACTACACTACCTATGAGAGTGGCGACTGCTGCAGCATGTCATATTTTAAAAACTATGTGCCAAGGTTGGAAGTGAATTCGTAAGCGGTTGAAACTCCCCTCCACCTCCATCATGTTGCTTCCTCTTTGGGGTAATAAAGACTTGGATCCTCACGCAACAAAGCTATATTTACAATGTTGGTCTCACTGTGGCTTAACTTATATTCGTGATCTGGTGACTGACGCGAGATCCATGAAGTCCTTGAACAGCTTCAGGAGAAGGGGGAGGGGGGGGTCCTTGCAGTCTGGCGATTGGCTTGCTTACCGTCAGGTGCACTACTTGTGAGTGCGATGGATGCTTCTACTCTGGATGAGGATGCTGTGGACTTACTTTCTGAAACTTTGTTTTTATCCCAAACTTCTAAAGCAAGTTTATCTTTTTATCAGTCTGGCTCCTGCTTTGATCATGATGCTCTGGCTGATGTTTGGAATCGGACTTTATCGATGGAGGAACGAGTTACAGGTGATCAGCTGCGGCTGCTAATGAAAACACCTGAAGCGCCCTACATGTTCATTGTCTTTTCAAGAGCAACAGTACAAATTTCTGCTCAGCCTCTACATTTCCCCTAACTGGGCATTTTTGGTTCGTGTGGCGGCAACGGCGAAATGCCTACATTGTAGGGCTGAACTGGCTACACTGATGCATATGTTCTGGACATGCCCCTTAATAAAACCTTTCTAAATGTGGGTGCTGAAGTATCTATCTGCAATACTGGATAGATGCCTGCCTCTCTGGGCAGATATTCAATTGTTTTTGAACTTCGTTTCATTGGGCCTGAGATCGGGGCCCAACCTTCTTCTGCATAAGGCATTTTTTCTGGCCAAAAGTGTATTTTGTTGTGCTGGGGACAGGCTGCTACTCCATCAGTCACCACCTAGAGAAATGAACTTTTTAAGTTAATGAAAATGGAGAGATTGGATGCTAGTTGGCAGTCTCCTAGGGCCTGGAAAAACGTTTCAACAAATTTGGTCCCCAGTGTGGGATCGTTTGCCACATCGTGCTCATAGTTACTTGTTGACCTATAACTTGAAGTAATGAATTTAGGGAAGGAGGGGGATGACAAGGTTTTGGTTTGCTATTGTTTGTGGATCAGACTGCCATGCAGAAACAACATGTGCGGTCTGGTCTAAAGTTGTGTCCTGTTATTTGGAGGTTGGGGGGGAGGGGGGTGAAACTGGAAAATCACAACGATGTACTGTTATATTTTTTTCTTTTTGTGTCTATCTTGGTTCCAATAAAGATATATTTTTTAAAAAGTGTTTCTATGGTGCCGGCAGCATCAGAAAGTAAAGCAAACTGCCTCCGCTGGCCCCAGAAACATTCCCTCTACTGTGTCCCACCTACACAGACACAGGAAGTCATGTCAGAGGAGGTGGGGCACAGTAGAGGGAACACTTCTGTGGCCAGCAGGAGGCAGTTTGTTTACTTGCCGACACTGCTGGCAGCCATAGAAACACTGGAGGGCCATCAAAGAGGAGGAAGGAACGACAACAGAGATAATGACCTGGGGGGGGGGGGGGGGAGAGAAAAAGATATGCTGGACCATGAGTAAGGAGGGAAGGATGAGAAATGATATATTGCGGGGGAGAGGGACAGAGATAGCAGACTGGGGAAGGAGGGGGAGAAGGACAAGAAATGCCAAAATGCAGAGAAGGGAGAGAGGGACAGAGATAGCAGATCATGGGGGGGGGGGGGGGGGGTGGGCACTGAACTGGAGGAGTGAAAGGAAGAGAGATGAGGGGATTGATCCATGGAAAGAGAGAGATGTCCAGCATATTAAAATCACCTATCAGTAGTACTTCACCTTTCCTAGCTATCTTATGGATGTCTTCATTAAGTCCACTGTCCAATGTTTCTGACAGTGAAGGGGACCGTATATTACCCAATGTAAATATATTTCCTTGTCCCCTTTCCAGTTTTAACCCACAGCACGTCTTCCTTACCCCAGACATCCTGCAGTTCTGTCACATTAATATTATTCTTAACATATAATGCCATATCCTCCACCCTTTTTTCCTACCTTGTCCTTCCTGAGTAGATTTATAGCCGTTATAACTATATCCCAGTCAGGATCTCCAGAACCACATCTCCGTGACCGCCACTAAATCCAAGTCGTCTTCTATCATTGCAGCCTCTAGACTAGACATTTGTTTCTCATACTACGGGGAATTGGTATATAAGGCTCTTCAGATGTTACTAGCTATTTTCCCCTTTCTATAAGGGGTATGTTGTATCTTACCTTCTGAGGGTTTATTAATACTTTGGGGCTTTTCTCACCCATCCCCAGCAAATTCAGTTTAAAGCCCTCTTTAGTACAGTAGCTAGTCTGGGTAATATCCAAATTTTGATGGATCAAGGGCTCACACAAACAGCTAAGAAGTTCTTTATCTAGCCGTTCTGCTGGGCAAGAACACTGTGCTCCAGTTCTGGATGACACCGGATTGCCTTCCTTTTCAGAGCTGGCTATATAAATGCACAAACTTGCCAAAGAAGTTGGGCCTAGACTGGGCAACATATAGAATCCTATGGGGAAACTGCAGACTCTAAATGCCAAAACCCAACCAATAACCAATGCAACTATCTGATTTGATTCTATCAGCTAACATATACCAAATGGGACGTCTTCTTGTAACTTCAGTTAAAATTGGCTTTTGATCATATCTGTTGTATCTCTGTGATCTAATTTGTGAGACTGACTGATTTTGCCTCTGTAGTACTGCCCAGAGGGATATATGTACAAAAGTAGAATGAGTGTGTATAGGATGAGTGTTGTGGTGAAAGGTGCTATAGTCCTTGGGGGTTGTTCAGTATTATCAAAACAGTATTGCAAGTGTCTGGACCTGCTTACTTCCCCCCAAAACTTGTTAAACCTAATTTACATCAACAGGGATAAGGAGGTTGAAATGTTCATGCATTAATGTTCTTTGCTAACAAAGGTTTGCAAATGGTTCTGAGCTTACTTCCTCAAAAAACTTGTTAAGCCTGATTTATATCCACAGGGATAAGGAGGTGAAATGTTCTTGCATTAATGTTCTTGTTAACACAAGGTTTGAAAATGGTTCTGAGCTTACTTCCTCAAAAACTTGTTAAGCTGATTTATATCCACAGGGATAAGGAGGTTTAAATGTTCTTGCATTAATGTTCTTTGTTAACAAAGGTTTGCATATGGTTCTGAGCATTGTTTGTTTTATAGTGGCCTTGCACGCTGTAATGCTGACTCAATAAACTTGATATTAGAAAAATAAATAGCCCTCTGGGGATCAGAAAATACCTACTGTACATGAATGTAATTCAGCTTGAGCTACTACTGGATAAGGCGTGAGCTAATCCAAATCCAGACAATCCACCCGCTTTTGTTTCTTTTGACCCAAACAGGATGGGGGTAGCTATTGGCAAACACACAATTTCCAATTGGCTAGCGGATTGCATCTCCTTTACAAACGCCCAGGCTGGGCTGATTCTAGAGGGTCATGTCAAGGCTCATAATGTTAGAGTCATGGCGATATATCAGTAGCCCACTTGAGGTCAGCCTCCATAGAGGAGATTTGCAAAGCTGCGACATGGTCATCTGTCCACACATTCACCTCTCATTACTGCCTTGCGGATAACCAACATGACAACTAGTTTGGTCAGACAGTTCTGCAGAATTTATTTAGTGTCTAGAACCCAACTCCACCCCCCTAGGCCCAGTTTTGTTCTGTTCCAGGCTGCACCTACACAACTAGTACACAAATTGTTTCAAGCTGATTGAGTACAGGCCTGAACGAGTCCCTGTTGTCCTAGCATTGATGTTTTTGGTGAGCCTGGTAGCTAGGGATTCCCACATGTTAAAATACCATGGCCTGCTTGTCCTTGGAGAAAGCAATGTTACTCACCTGGAGCAGATGTTCTCCAAAGACAACAGGCCAAGTATTCTCACATACCATACCACCACAGCTGTATTGTGAGCACGCAAGCTGCATAGCTCATAACTGCATGGAAGGTGCACGGGCAGAGCACAAGCATGTCAGACAATTACATGTTTACATATAGAATACTGTCATTTATGTGCTAAAGTGCTTCCTTTAGGTGTGCGCAATTATGCTTGCCATAGACATGGCGTAAGCGACTAAATGAGAGTGCATAAATGCCAACTCACTAATATTCTATAATGGAACTGAGCACCCAGATGTCATTATAGAATTTGTGTTCCATGTCCTTCATTTTGGCGCCCTGAATAGAATTGACCCTTAATGTGCACTGACCATTAGGGATGAGTAAAAAATTATTTTTTCTGATTTGTTCTAAATGTGGTACCTATTAGTTTCATAGATTATCCCCTAGTCTTAAATCAGGGGTGTACAGGAGGGTGTCATGGACAGCCTGAGGGAGGTGTTTTGAGGAGGAGCTGGAACATCAAAAAACAAAGCAGGGGCCTTTATGATGTAGTATGTTAGAGAGGCACTAATGCAAACTCTGGCCTCGGACACTCAAGATTCACAGTAGACCCTTGATGTTATTGCTATCAACCCTTCCCTATTGACCTACTCCATTCACACTCTCGATTTTTTATAGACCTTTACCATATCTCCTCTCAACCATCTCTTCTCCAAGCTAAACATCCCTAACCACTTTACCCTTTCTTCATAGGGAAGTCATTCCATACCCTGTATAATTCTGGTCTCCCTTCTCTACACTTTTTTTTTTTTACTTCCACTATGTCTTCGTTTCTGATGGCCAGAAATGCACACAATATACAAAGTGCAGTTGCACAAAGGATTGATACAAAGGCATTATAATATTCACAACTGTATTCTTCCAAATTATTCCTAACATGCTATTTATTTGGACCATTGCCAAACACTTAGTTGATGATTTCAATGTAAGGCCAGAATGGCTCCTAGATCCTTTTGCAGGGTGGTGACTGTACATAAGCTGCAAATAACCAAGATTAGTTGTTCTGAAGCAGAACATCTCTTCATTTAGCAAACTGGTTACTGAAAGAAAGAAACTCAGAACCCACAGCAAAGTCTGGTTTTATGTCACCGTAATTCTCTCTTTGACTACAAATGGATCAAGGCACATTTTTATAGTATTCAGGTAACAAAAGCTTCTTTGGTTTCTGTTAATTACAGCACCAGTGTATCTAACTGGGCAGAAAAGCAAACAAGTCCTTTATTCACATGCATCATTACTCCCTATACATAACCCTATCCTTGATCCCCATTCACATTCTTCTCTTCACTGATGAAGAGAAATTATTTACTCCTTAATTCTCTACATTTTCTATTTCACAAATTAACCCCTGGGCTGCTTTAAAAATCTGGAGTCTAAATTCACAATTCATAACTCCTAATAAGGAATACAGCACTGTGAAAGTATAGCTTGGATTATTTTTCCCTGTATGCACTACTTTGGAATTATTCACATTAAAGAGATTATTTTGGGTTGGGGGAAGGAACCAAGATGGTGCCCTAGCTAAGAAATGTGAGAGGCTGCTCCTTGAGGATTTGACTTTTAATTTCCTTACTGTGCTAGACTCCTCTTGTCAGAGATGGGGAAGAGAGAGGCTGGGAAACCAAATTTTTCAGCAGCTAGAGCCTCAGTCCATGAGCTGATGGATTTGCATCTGGCCCAAAGCACATCTGAGAACTGGAGGCTGAAAAGCAAGCGGAGGAACACTCGACAGAGAAGCTGGATGTCTCGCTGAGCTCTGGTGGCTGCTCAACCTCGCTGTAGCCCTGGAGTCACCCGGAAGCACTCCCTGAACAAATGTGGCTGGATCTTAGTGTGTCCCAGTGAGGGAGCAGCAGTTTGTGGATTCCCCAAATCCAGAACAATTTAATTGTTTGCCTCAGTTCCCCTGCTGAAGGTGATCTGCCTGGCACCCTGAGCTGATCTGAAATTGTCTGGATCAGGTAAGGCCACTTTGAAAGATGTTTGTGAGGGTATTTGTAGAATTGACGACTCTCTTTCTTCAACAACTTTTCATGCTTCATCATTCCCTGAACAGACAGTGGCTAAATTTACAGCATAAGATGGCAGAAAGCTTGAGTTAGAACATCAAATGGGAAAGTTGTCCTCTCAAGTTACAATGCTACAATCAGCCAGTGAGTATTTTGTTAAGGATAATTTGTGGCTACACTTAAGATGGAAGCATTAGAAAATCAAAGTAGATTTAGGAATTTGAGATTACTGAACTTTCCTAGGACAAGATTTTTGTTTCCTTGCAAGCTTTGGAATATGTATTTAAGAGATCCTAAAAATCGTGAAACCAGACAAAATAGGAATCTTTAAGTTGTATTATCTAACATCTTGGAGAAGAAAGGAAAAAGAGGAAGAAGGTGGTTTGGATTCTATTGTATCAATGGATAATTTGGGTATCTCAGAATTTTTGGAATCATCAGTTAATGATATCTTATTAACTAGGGCCAATTTGACAGCTGTTCTTTCTGATGAAAAGGATTAGTCCTTGATTTTTAAGAGTTACTTTAAATTTAAGGATATTTCTTATTGTGGAGATTGGATTGGATTTATTAGTTTGATGTACCGCTCAATACTAATGCGTCTGAGTGGTTTACAATCAAAAATATGCATTACACAGCAATAAATCCTATAAAAACCTTAACAGAAAGGGTTTCTGTTTTCCCTGGTGTGTCTAGATGCACACAAACTAAGAAGACCTTTTTGTATGGGGGTGTGGTCTGCCCATGTTTTGGGCAGGGCTAAAACGTACATACACATGCATTCCCCATTTCAGAAGACCCTAATGGCCTTAAAAACCCCATTTAGCCAGTTTCAGCCACCCAGTAAACAAGCATTATTTGACAGTATCATTCAATACATTTTCATTTCATTTATTACCATTTGTATACTGCCCTTATCCAGAACAGTGAACAACTCAAACATACATAATAAAACATATAAAACAATGAACATCAAAAATAATACAAACTAATTGAAAACATCACACAGCAGTGGAGGAGTGGCCTAGTGGTTAGGGTGGTGGACTTTGGTCCTGGGGAACTGAGGAACTGAGTTCGATTCCCGGCACAGGCAGCTCCTTGTGACTGTGGGCAAGTCACTTAACCCTCCATTGCCCGCCGCATTGAGCCTGCCATGAGTGGGAAAGCACGGGGTACAAATGTAACAAAATAAATAAAATCATCATGAATGTCCACTGGCTGTCCAGGTCACTGTGTAGCTTGCACCAACAAATGCTGTTTCAGCAATCTCTTCAATAATCTTGAATTCTTTTTTTTTTTAATAAATTGCTTTTACAATATATTTTCAAGGCATAACATCTTGAAAGAAAGTGAAACATATTCCTCAATACATAGAAATAAAGAAAATCAAAATATACCAAGGGTATTACAACTTTCACTCAAGTCCTACAATTAAGGATTCCAAGGTTTAAAGCAGAGGAATCAATATCAGGAAATCAATAAGAAAATAGCTAAACGCACAGGATTATGGCGATAATCTCAATTCGGTCCAGTTGTTGACTTAGAAGCGATTAGTTTGGAGAGCTGAAGTGGATCAGTAAAAGTATATTTACATTTTCAAGCTTAATAATACACTTGCAGGGGTACCTCAAGAAAAAGGTACCCCCTGCTTGAATAACTGGTGTTTTCATTATGAGAAATTGTTTCTTTCTTTTCTGGTCTCCCTAGAAAAATCCGGAAACAAGGAAATCCGAAAACCAAGAAATGGCTTCTCCCGATGTCTGAAAAACATCTGGAAGAGCCATTGCTTGTCAGGTAGTAAGGCCACTGTAGCAACCAAGGCTGCTGGTGTGGCCTGTTGAGTGTCCAAAGTTTCCAGGAGAGCAGAAATCTCTATATATAAAAGGCAACACCAACGTTCTATGAAGTCTCCAGCCGGAAGTGTGAAGGGGGAGAGATATCCGGTTTCCCCATGAGTGTCTGCCCCGCCCTCGCTCTCTCTCTAACACAAACAGTGAAGGAAAACAGCAAAGCAGGAAATCAAATCGCTCTCTCTGTAACAATGAAGGACTCAGAGGGGAGGGGGGAGGGGAGAGAGGGCAGAGAGGACAGGGACACACACACTCCCACATGCACACAGAAGAAAACCTTGCTAGCCCCCCCGTTTCATTTGCATCAGAAACGGGGCTTTTTACTAGTGTCCAATATTTGTTGTACATTTTGATCTAAAGGTTTTGAGGAAGATAGAAAACCTTTGAAAACGGTGGTAAGTTAGTTTCTGGTATAGATAAATTCTCCATCAAATATCTCTTCAACATATCGCCAGGTTTTACCATCGGAACACATGGAAAATTGATGAAACGCAAGTTTAGATTCCTTGCATGGTTCTCTAGATTTTCCGATTTAATTCTTAGACTGGATATGTCTTTTAGGAGCAAAAATTTAGTGTCCTCCAATTTTTTTATTGATTGTTCAATTTGTTCCAGTCTTGGGGTAATTTTCTCAACCTCGTTTTTCTGTTTTTCAATCTTTTCCTCCAGCAAATTAATTTTTAAGGATTGTTTATTTGTAATTGCTAGAAACATTTGTCCCAAACGAGACATAAGATCCCACAATGAATCCATAGTTACCTTCTGAGGCTTGGTAATGAGCTCTAGAGGAAATGAAAATTCTTGTTCAGATCTCCCTTCACCAGCCGCTTGTAGATCCCCTGCTACTTCTAAGTCGCGAGCTTCTTCCGGAGGTGAAAACCTCCCTTCTTCCGCTACTCAAAGCTGTTGCTGGGTCTCCTTCGCCGAAGCTCCCTCATCACTCTGGGCGGGCGTCAGCGAACCAGGAAGCGGGGAACTCGCTCCTATTGGCTGTGGGGGTGGAACTCTCTGCTCGGGGCTGAGAGTTGTTTCAAGCTCGAGGGACACTGAGAATTCCTCCATAATGCCAGCGTCTCGCCTCAAATCAGCCCCAAATTCGCCAGTCCTCCACTGCACAAACCGATCCAACGGTCCAGGTACTTGGGAAGGGGTCTGGGAGACTCGGGCAGCAGCCCTTCCACGACGCTTAGGCATCTTTCAAAACGCTACTGCAGCAGCAAGGTGCGTTAGCGTGTGGCCATCTTGGAATCAATCTTGAATTCTTCTGTGTCCTAAAAGGCCCGGGCAATTTGTTCTACTCTTTCTGGCCACTCTTCTAAACAAAATAGTTGAAAATCTGGAATTGTCAACAAATAAGTATTGTCCGAACGAAGCACCCACTTCGGGCAATATGAATGGAGACAATCTAATAGGTACTAAGACGAATCATGACTTACACAGTAACGAACCATCATCAACAATTTATATCTAATTCTATCTTGCATAGATAACCAATTCAATTTCCTAAAACTGGAAGTTACATGATCATATTTTGAAAGTCCATATAACAGGCTCACAGTTGAGTTCATCACTACCTGCAATGCCTGTATGTAGTCTAAATCCATCAAAACCAAACTCTGGTGCACTCTACGAAAGTCATTCTGGAAATTCAACGGGCATAATTTACAAAGTAAATGCAACTTGTACAATGATTTTTTTCAACACAGAATTAATTTAAGGGGAAAAATACAGCACAGCATCAAATGACACACCCAAGTTTTTTCACAACAGAAGAAACAGGAATCACAACATCAGATAGTACAATCTCACAAGGAAAAGAATGCTTGTTCAGAAGTTACCAACAAAATGTCTGTTTTATACATATTAAGAGACAGACAGTTCTCAAACATCCAATGATGGATCCCCTCTAAAACTGCTTGTAATTGAGTAACCACCACAGGCACCGGATCCATCAACGGGAGAAAATCGAACATCACCTGCATATGCGATATGCCACTCCAAGATCCCTTAAGACCCAACCAATAGGGGCCAAATATACATTAAACAATATCCCAGACAGAGCTGAGCCTTGGGGTACTCCACAATTCACAGTTCTCACAGTAGACAGGTCATTACCCACTTGTACTTGTATTCTCTTATCTGCCAAAATATGACTTAAACCATGTCAATATGGTTCCCCGCAATGCCACAGTCCATCAAATGCTCCAACAATATCCGATGGTTAAGGGTATCAAATGCAGCAGATACATTAAAAAAAAACCCATTCAGAGAGCTAACCTTTTTATCCAACCCCTGCTGTACTTTATCTAGTGTTGCTGCCATCAACCCCTCAGTATTGTGTGCACCACAAAATCCATACTGAATGGATCAAGGCATTTTTCCTTCAACAGATGTTCCTCCAATTGACGGAAAACCACTTCTATATGGGAGTGAAGTCTTGAGACTATAGAAAATAGGACAGAATCTCAATATAAACTTGTCATTCTCAGCTCTGTAAGACATTCCACATTCTTCAACAATGGAGCTAGAACATTTACCTTTATAATTCAGAATTCAAAAATATACAAATACTAGTAGAAAAGGCCCGTTTCAGACACAAATGAAACGGGCGCTAGCAAGGTTTTCCTCAGAGTGTGTATGTTTGAGAGAGAGTGTGTGAGAGTGACTGTGTGTGAGAGAGAGAGAGAGTGAATTTGTGTGTGTGTGTGTGTGACAGAGTGAGTGAGACTGTGTGTGAGTGTGTGTCTGTGAGAGAGAGTGTGTGTGGCCTGGGGCCCCTCCCTCCCACCCAGTTCTAGTGTCCCCCCTTCCTTCGTGTTCCAGGGTCGTCCCCCCCCCCCTCCCTCCATCCGAATTCCAGACCCCCCCCTTCGAGTTCCAGACCCCACTTCCCTGCCTCCCTCCGATTTGCAGACCCCCCCCTTGGAGTTCCTGAACCCTGGACCCCCCTGCCACGACCCTCTCGAGGCCCCCTTCCCGCTGCCAACTCTCCCCCGTCGCCGTCGTCGATTATGGCTGGGTCTGCCCCGTTTTGTGCTGATTAGCTGCTCCCTTCATCGCGGCTCCTCCCCTCTCCCTTCTACTGGACAATCTGATGTCTCTTCTCTTTTGTCTCCTTCCCCTGCTCCTTTCCTACTGGCCACTGATGATTTCTGTTCCTTCTCTCTCCCACTGGCTATGAGTCTCCCCTCTCTCTTCTACTGGCCAATCTGATGTCTCTTTTCTTTTGTCTACTCCCTCTGCTCCTTTCCTATTGGCCACTGATGATATCTGATCCTTCGTTGCTTCTTGTCTGGGGCGTTCGGTGAGTGAGGCAGGTTCGGGAGGGCGGCAGTGTCGTCAGCTGCGAGGGTTTTTGAGGGAGGTTGGTGAGCGCGGCAGGTTCGGGAGGGCGGCAGCCAGTCTCGAGCCTTTTGGGTTTTTTTTTTTGTGTGCGTGCCAGTTCGTGGGATTTGATCAGCTGTGTGTTTTTTTTTTTCTCACCCGGGCTTACGTCATAATGCGGCCACTGATGTCAGTCTGCTCTACGGAGCCTAGCAGACCAACTCCGAGGGAGCCATGGTCCCAGGCAGCAAGACAGAACGTTGGAGGTGAAAATTATTATATAGGATTAATCTAATCTTGGGAACACCTTCATCTGTCACTGGAAACATTTTGTGAAGTAATATAAAACCCTGCCAAAAAACAAAACACTTGGAACCTATATAGCAAACACCATACCAAAATAGCACTAAATCTCACAATTCAAACTGCAACAATCCTACCTCTGAAAAGGCAACTCTGCAATTGCTGCACCAGGCCCTAAAACAGGGGTGGGCAACCTGTGGCCCACCACTGAATTTTATGCAGCTCCTAAGACCAAGGGAAGTATACACAGAAAATGTTATTAACCAGAGTTTTGACGATTTTTAATGCTATTTTCCACAAATATTTTCAGAATAGCCACTCTAGCAGTTTGTTTCCATCATTTTTAGCTAAATGTTTACCAGAGAAGGTTTATGGAGCTTTGTGCCTTTCCGGTTCCGACATCACATAAGTAGTGGTCCACTAGGGGTAGTACGAACATCCATACAGCCCTCTGTGTATCAAGGTTGCCCTCTTCTATCTAGAAAGAAAACTTAAGTCTTACCTGATCATTTTCTTTCCTTTAGCTGCAGCAGATGAATCCAGGAACTGGTGGATTGTGTGTGTCTACCAGCAGGTGGAGAAAGAGATTACAAGCTGAAGTGAGAGATACTGGATGACCAGTCCCTCCATCAGCCAGTATATGTCGAATCACAAAGCAGAACCTGGCCACAAATCTGAAATCCTTCCTCACCAATGAAGTACCACAACAGCCAGTACTGTACCGCAAAATATGGCAGACTGCCAATTTTGGAATACCGGGAGCTGTCGAAAGCTCTGTTTCTTCTGATTTCTTCTTTGGTTTTTTTTTTTGAGGCAAAACAGGAACAAAACGCAAAGTAGAGAATAAATGCGACAGAAAAAATACGGGAAGAATCCTGGATTCCTCTGCTGCAGCTAAAGGAGAGAAAATTATCAGGTAAGACATAATTTTTCCTTCGTTAGCACAGATGAATCCAGGAACTGGTGAGATGTATCAAAACAATCCCTAAGGAGGGAGAGAAACCATCACCCCCTCCACCAACATCGCCGCTCCAAAAGAAGCATCTGACCTAGCAGCCACATCCACTCTAAAATGACGAGAAAAAGAGTGTAATGAAGCCCAAGTAGCCACTCGGCAGATTTCATCCAAAGACAGAACTGATGTCTCTGCCCACGAAGTAGACTGCACCCTAGTAAAGCAGGCAGGCAATGGCCCCTACGCAACACGGCCACTCAAAAGATAGGCCAAAGCAATTGTCTCTTTGATCCATCTAGCAATAGTGACCTTATGATCCGATCACCAAAAGTCATTAGACATCTGCAAATAGCAGAGTAGAACCCGGCGAACATCCAAGAGACGGAGTTTCCCGAAAACCGCAGAAAATCCTCTTCCCAAAAAGATGGGAGAAAAAGAGGTTGATTGAAGTGAAAGGGTGAGATGACCTTCAGTAATAAAGGAGGTAGCATCCGCAAGGTGACCCCAGACTCTGAAAATCGTAAAAATGGTTCTTGATAAGATAGGGCTTGGATCTCCGAAAACCCTACGCACTGATGCCATAGCTACCAATAACACAGCCTTCAAGGTGAGATCCTTATCAGAAGCCCTATGCAAGGGCTCAAAAGGCAGCCCCTGTAAGGCACGCAGGACTAGATTAAGGCTCCAGGTTGGACATGGCCGACACAACTGAGGATGCAGGTGAATCACTCCTTTCAAAAAATGAACCACACCTGAATGAGCTGCTAGAAAGGAACCAGATACCCCGCCGTGAAAACAGGCCGTCACCTGCACACGCAGGGAATTATAGGCTAAACCGTTTTGCAACCCGTCTTGCAAGAAAGCCAAGAACTGGGAAACCGATGTCTGGAAGGGAGACCAAGCACGAGCCTCACACCACCTGACAAAGGTACACCAAACACGAGCATATGCCACTGAGGTAGATCATTTCCAGGCCTGCAACAAGGTAGCTATCACTGCACCCAAACAGCCCTTCTTCAAACGCACCCATTCAAGAGCAAGGCCATAAGACCAAAGCGGAACTGGCCCCTAATGAAGAAGACCGGGGTAGATCAGAAGATGCAGGGATGGTTCTACCAGAAGCTGAACCAAGTCTGCATACCAAGGTCATAGAGGTCAATCTGGAGCCACCAGAATTACCCTTCCTGAGTACTGGCCAATCCTGAGAAGAACCCTGCCAATCAAGGGCCATATGGAAGCATCAACTCAGGCCAGGGCAGAAGAAGATTGTCCAGCCCTGCGGACCTGGACACTCTTCTTCTGCTGAAGAAGGTGGGCACCTTGGCATTCGTTTGGGTCGCCATGAGATCCATTTGTGGTGCCCCATCTCTGGCAGATCAGTTGAAATGCCTGCTTGGACAACACCCATTCCACTGGCTCCAGGGTATGACAGCTGAGAAAGTCCGCTTGCACATTGCTCTGTCCTGCAATGTGAGCCGCCAACAGGCACTGAAAATGGGCTTCCGCCCAATCGAAAGGTAACTTGCTTCGGTAGCTAATGCCAGACTCTGAGTGCCGCCTTGGCAATTGATAAAAGCCACAGCCATCGTGTTGTCTGAAAACACTCGGACCTCTTTGTCCGTCAATAGATCCTGAAACGCCTGAAGGGCGTTCAGTATCGCACGCAGATCCAGGCGATTGATCAGCCAAGCTGTCTCCCGTGCAGTCCAAGTCCCCTGGGCATATTGGTGTAGACAATAAGCTTCTCAACCTGTCAGACTGGCATCCGTCACCATGATCACCCACTGCGGTGTCACAAGAGGCATGCCTTTCAGCAAATGGCAGTCCTGAAGCCACCAGCTCAAAATGCACTGGGCCTGGGGCAACCACAGAAGATGGCGCCGATAATCCTGAGATACTGATGACCATCTGCAGAACAGTGAGGATTGAAGAGGTTTCATGTGTGCCCTCGCCCACGGGACGATCTCCAAGGTCACAGCCATGGACCCCAGTACCTGAACGTAGTCCCAAGTCCGGGGACTCGACCACCTTAGGAGATTGGATATCTGAAAATGGAGTTTGCCCCCCACCACCACCGGTAGGAAGACACGGCCCAGGGCAGTGTTGAATCAAGCCCCCAGGTATTCCAACCTCTGAGATGGCTCTATATGACTCTTGGAAAAGTTGATTACCCAGCTCAAGGACTGAAGTAGAGCAATGACCCAGTCAGTGGCCCTGCGACTCTCCTGTAATGAGTCCGCTCGAATCAACCAGTCATTCAGGTAGGAATGAACTCTGATCCCTTCCTTCCACAGAAACGCCACCACTACCACCATAACCTTGAAAAAGGTGTGGGGGGCAGTGGACAGACCAAAGGGCATGGCCAGAAACTGGAAATGGCGTCCTAGGATGGCAAAACAGAGGAAACGCTGATGAGAGAGCCAAATGGTAATATGGAGGTAAGCCTCCTTGAGGTGCAATGCTATCAGAAACTCTCCCAGCTGAACTGCTCCCACAACAGACCACAGAGTTTCTATGCAAATATGCCTGACCTTCAAGAATTGATTCATTTTGTGGAGATCAAGGATAGGAAGAAAAAACCCTCCTTTTTGAGGCACCACAAAATAAATGGAATACCGCCCTGCACAAGTCTCAGAAGGCGGCACTGGCACCCCAGCCCCGATCTCCAAAAGGGAGTGCAGTGTGGCTTTGACCGCTGCCTTCTTGGAGGCGGTGGCTCAGCGGGATTCCAAAAATGTGTTGCCGATAAGCGAAGCAAATTCTAGCCTGTAGCCTTCTTTGATAACATCCAGAACCCATTGATCTGAGGTGATCTTGACCCACTCTACATAAAAGAGAGTCAGCCGACCCCCTATTCTGAAAATCAAAGAGTGGACTAGCGCCCCATCATTGGGAAGAGTGGCCTGCAGCTGCTGGATGTGTGGAGCCAGCTGCTGGGCGTTTATCTCCTCAAAAGGAAGAGTGCTGTTGAAAACGGGGGTGCTGGAAATTTGCCGTAGGACGGTTGTCAGTAACGACAAGTCTCTCTAAAACGAAATCTCGCAGACACACAAGCTCATTTTCAAAGCACTTAGCCTCCCAAAGTTCCATAGAAACCTATGGAACTTAGCCTCCCAAAGTGCTTTGAAAATATGCATAACAGTCTGTAGGATCCATCTGGGCCTATCCTCCGGGAGATGTTGACCTTTGAAACTCCCCAAATTTTTGACTATTTGCTCTAAATCCTTTCCAAAAAGGAGCTTGCCACAAAACGGCAACCTAGTGAGTCGCTGCTTGGATGTCAAATCTGCTGCCCAATGGCGTAGCCACAACAACCAGTGAGAAGACACCGCCAATGCCATCTGCTTGGCCAAGGTGCATATCAGATCATACAGCGAGTCAGCGAGGTAAGCCAAACCAGATTACATGTGGGGTACCAGGGACCCCAACGTGGAGACTGCCTCCTGATCCTGTTCCAGAATCTGTTGAAGGCAACTGAGTCAGGCCCAAGCCGCTAGGAACTACAAATCAAAGCCTGAAGAGCCAACACAGAAAGCTCAAAGTCATGTTTGAGAGAAGACTCTAAACGGCAGTCCTGCATGTCTCTAAGCGCAACACCCCCTTCCACGGAAGCGTAGTCTTTTTGATAACCACTGTTACCAAAGTGTCCACAGAAGGGAGAATAAACTTCTCTGCCTGGTCCATGACCACCGGATAAATGCGAGACATAGCTCTAGATCCTCGAGGGTCCCGTCAGGGTCTGACCATTTAGTTGAGATAAGCTCCTGGGTGGCCTCGTACATTGGAAACGCCTTAGACTTTCTCATGCTGGCCATTTTAGGATTGACTGAGGTGGCCACCTGCTTTTCCAGGTCATTAATATTCAAAGCTGCTAAGGCGTTAACAGATGAGAGCCGGCAACTCGTCCCTATGGAAAACATGGACGATCATAGGGTCATCAGGTTCTTCCTTGCCCAAGTCGTCCTCCTCTAGCTCATCCATCCTGGATGGATGGAGGGAATCCCTAGAGAATGCGGCAAGTGAAGAGGAGGGGATACCAGGACCCAACGACACCATCTCTGAAAGAGAGGTGATTTGCCTCCTCTTTAGAGTAGGGCTCTCAGGAGGGGAATGGGAAACAGCGCCAAAGAACTCTGTCGCACCAGTAGAAGGCATAGCAGAAGGCTGAAGCTGGGATTGAGAAGAAGCCCTTTTTAACTTACAGGCCTGATGCAGGCAGATAGAGTGGAGGAAGGGAGGGAGATGGGGGCTGTACAAATGTGGATAGAGTGGAGGGAGGGAGGGAGATGGGGCTATAAAAAAGGTGGATCAGGGTGGATGCAGGGAGGGGGGCTGGAAAAAAGGTGGATCATGGAGAGAGGGAGGTTGTAAAAAAGGTGGATCATGGCTGTGGATGCAGGGAGGGGACTGTGAAAAAGGTGGATGGAGAGTGGGTGCAGGGAGTGAGTTGAAACAAAGGTGGGTGGCTTTGGGTGCAGGGAGGGGGCTGGAAAAAGATTGGTGAGGGGGACATGTTGTACATGGAGCGGTGGGAAAAGGGGGAAATGCAGCACATGGATAGAAGGGGATGGAGAGGAGAGGGGACAGGCTGCTCATGGATGGGAAGAGAAGGAAAGTAAATGAAAGGGGGACATGCTCCTCATGGATGTTTGCTATTTAGGAAATATACATATTTCCTAATTTTGTGTTTAGCAGAATATGAAAAAATGCATTTCTGTTACTTTTACCAATATTTTCACTGCTTACAGAATCTGGCTTTCTTGGGGGTCTCCAGTTTTTGTGGCCTCCTATTTTGTATCAGTTGAGGGTCTGTCCATGTTCTGCATGTGTGACTGAGGTGAAGGATTCTGCTGGCATATAGTGTCTATGTAGGAATGTGCAATATTCCAGCTTGTTCCAGTTTTCTAGTAGTGGTATTGGTATATAGGGTGAGAAACAGTCTGATAATAAATCATATGTCAGATTTAATGTCAATAAATTTATTGGGAAAAGAGCATATTGAGATGCAACTCCATTTGTTAAATCTTGGATGTATAGCAAATATAGGGTCTCCTTTACCAAACTGCGCTAACAATTCCTGCATGGAAATGCAGACAAAGCCCATTCAAAGTGAACTGGCATTGCCGTGCCAGGAATTGCTAGCGCAGTTTGGTAAAAGAGACCTATAGGTTGGCTACAGATACAAAAGTGCAGCAAAAATCAAAGCATTCTATGAAAATCAATTGGCCATATGGAAATTACAGTAAAGAAAATTGGTTGCTGCCTATACCTATCTTTTATATAAAATGTATAATACAGTTTTATATATATATATAGAGAGAGAGAGAGAGAGAGAGAGAGAGAGAGAGAGAGAGAGAGAGAGAGGGGGGGCGAGAGTACATACATATATATATATATATATATATATATATATATATATATATACAGGTTTTTTCTTTTTTTTTTTTTGGGGGGGGGGGAGAGAGCCCATTGTTGAACATTTACCAGCACACCACTGCGCGTGAGCAAAATCCAAATAAATAAATAAGATATAGGTAAAACACAGATATTAGGACTTGAATTCTGCAGAATCCCAGGTTACACTGAAAGAACCTTGGAGTAAAGAAGGTCTTGCATTAAGCCTTCAAGTAAGACTTACCTCTTTCCATTAGAGGCACATATGTCCATGGTGCTGTAAAAGCAATTTTATCAAGCGCTCCTAGCATCAATGCTCCAGCAATCAAACCCGGCCGGCACATTCACTGTAATGCAGCTTAAGGGTAAACTGCTCCAAACGAACGGACTAGCTGTCCTTCCACTACTAAAAGAGAGAGATCGTTAACCTGCGGCTATTTCAATAACTGTCTGTCTGCTACTCTCATCAGTTGTTGACACTGCTTCAGAGTTGCCTGCAGCAACCCGTAAGGAGCACGCGCACAACGGTAGAACACCGGAAGCGGATGACCGTTCTGAATTAGCGCATGCGCGGAGTTCTGCACACCACTATGCGCAGCGGCTAACGATGGGACCTGAGTGGCGGTAGAGCGGTGAGACACAGAAACCTGTTTGTCAACTGGAACAAAAAAAAAAAAAAAAAAACAATTCCGAGAGGCGGGAAATTCGCTCTCCTGTCACCACTACATTGCAGCGACAGTATTAACAACTTGTGAGCGATTTCCACTGTTTCCGCCTCGCTACAGCGCGAGACATGGCCTTCAGTTTCGGGACTGCGAGCGGTGCAGCTGCCAATCCGGGAACCGGTTAGTGAGTTGGAGACACGTTATATATGATCTCATGAGAGAGACTCTCTTATACACCTGTAGTATGTATACCCACACTATGAGATCTCAATGATACTGCATATGTACAGACTATTATACGCATACTCACACATAAGAGCAAACTTTTCAAAATGATTGGGGTTGCTAACTGCAACAGCAATTATTCTTTCCTGGATACAGTGAAGAAACTTGCTGAATATTGTGGGCACTCAGCGCCCATATATAGAGCTGGCTTCTTTGCTATTCCATATGGGTGATAGATTATACCATCACCGTCCCCTTCCACGTAGGTACACACTTATTATTATGAGCTAATTTTAGTTGTATGGGCAGGGGAAGGGTTGCTCAGGACTGAATGATTTTGTCAGTCATTGTGGGCACAGGGAGGCCAATAGACCAGTGTCTCTGGACAGAATATTTGGGATGGCAATTGGGGGGGGGGGGAGGGGTGACTAGCCAATATGACATTTCCATAACTTAAGTGATAAGCTAACAGCCGAAGGTAAGGGAACAAAGGAGAGGAAGTCAAAGCTAATCCAAACAGGTCTTTGTTTCTAAAGCAGTTTAGGTCACTTGTCAAAAAGGCTCGACATGGCCATGTTTCGGCTAGCGTGCCTTTGTCAGGAACTTTATCTTACCAACTACAGAAACAGATTTTGTAGCTATAAGGTCTGGTACAGTGTTATATACATTCGACTGAAAATGTCCTGCTGTCACACTGGACCGATACACTGTAAGTTTGTTGTCTGGTGTGACAGCTGGGCTTTTTCAGTCTAATACATAACACTGTACCAGTCCTTGGTTGGTAAGATAATGCTTCTGAAAAAGGTATGCTAGCCGAAACACAGCCGTATCAAGCCTTTTTGACAATTGACCTACAGTGCTTTAGAAACAATAAAGGCTTAATTGTTTGGATTAGCTTTGGTTTCCTCTTCTTTTGTAACCTCACCTTTGACTGTTCGCTTTACACGCATTCAAGGGGCTTTGAGTTTCTCCTCGTTTTTTTTTTCTGTGCATGCATAAGTGCTATCTTATCATGCCTTTCCATACATGACAAATTTGGGATTATAAACTAACTAGGAATTAGTTTCTCTGTGGAGTTGTGTGGCCTAAAGTCAACCACTGTAAAATCATTGTGGCTTTTAGTTTTTATTACTTGTGGTCTATGTGTGGAGGCTATTTTGCTAGGGTATAAAATGCTATCTTATTTAAATTACTGTATTCTGGCTTGGATACTGTTGGTTTAGCAGAGGGATGCAGATTGCAAGCTCTTGACAGTCCCAAGTGGCCCTCACTGGTTCACATTGACAAAACCAAACTTGAGTTCTCGGTTTGGTTTTGGCTTCAGCTGAAACCAGGTGATGAGTTCTGCTACAGTTTCAGCCGACAGCTTTCAAACAATTTTGGTGGTAATTTTGGTTTCGGCTGAAACTAAAAAATGCAGTTTTGGTCGGCCTGTAATGCGGGAGTAAATTCTGAATTCTATACAGGATTAGAGAGAATCTAACCTGCACCTCTTGTTCTGTAACACCCACTCCATAGTTTCCTTTCAACTAACCATACTGAAAAAAAAGGGGGTGGGGGAATTTCAAATTTTGTTGTCAATTCAGGAAAAGTAAAACTCTTCTTCTGCTACAAGTCACTTTGCAAAAGTATATGAAACTTGAATAAAGTCATGCAGAACCTGTATAGAAAGCTTAACATTTAACGGTACTAACTCCCAACACTAAAACTGCAACAACCCTATCTATTAAGACAACACTGTAAATACATAGTAACATAGTAGATGACAGCAGAAAAAGACCTGCATGGTCCATCCAGTCTGCCCAACAAGATAAATTCATATGTGTACACCTTACCTTGATTTGTACCTGTCTTTTTCAGGGCACAGACCGTATAAGTCTGCCAAGCAGGATTCCCCGCCTCCCAACCACCAGTCCTGCCTCCCATCACCGGCTCTGGCACAGACCGTATAAATCTGCCCTCCACTATCCTTGCCTCCCAACCACCAATCCCTCTTCCT
Organism: Microcaecilia unicolor; assembly: GCF_901765095.1. NCBI lineage: Eukaryota > Metazoa > Chordata > Amphibia > Gymnophiona > Siphonopidae > Microcaecilia > Microcaecilia unicolor. Next base: position 403,247,388 of record NC_044032.1, on the reverse strand, counting down.
CCCACCTGCTCCGCCACCCAATTTCGGCTAAGCTTCTGAGGATCCGTTCCTTCTGCACAGGATTCCTTTATGTATATCCCACGCATGTTTGAAATCCGTTACCGTTTTCATCTCCACCACCTCCCGCGGGAGGGCATTCCAAGCATCCACCACCCTCTCTGTGAAAAAATACTTCCTGACATCTTTCCTGAGTCTGCCCCCCTTCAATCTCATTTCATGTCCTCTCGTTCTACCGCCTTCCCATCTCTGGAAAGGATTTGTTTGCGGATTAATACCTTTCAAATATTTGAACGTCTGTATCAAATCACCCGTTCCTCCTTTCCTCCAGGATATACATGTTCAGGTCAGCAAGTCTCTCTTCATACGTCTTGGAATGCAAATCCCATACCATTCTCGTAGCTTTTTTTTGCACCGCTTCCATTTTTTAAACATCCTTCGCAAGATACGGCCTCCAAAACTGAACACAATACTCCAGGTGGGGCCTCACTAGCGACTTGTACAGGGGCATCAACACGTCCTTTCTTCTGCTAATCACACCTCTTTCTATACAGCCTAGCAACCTTCTTGCTATGGCCGCCACCTTGTCACACTGTTTCGTCGCCTTCAGATCCTCGGATACTATCACACCAAGATCCCTCTCCCCCTCAGTACCTATCAGACTTTCACCACCTAACACAAGTCTCTCGTGGGTTTCTACTCCCTAAGTGCATCACACCCTCTCCCCCTCAGTACCTATCAGACTCTCATGTGTAACACATAAGTCTCTCGTGGGTTTGTACTCCCTAAGTGCATCACACCAGGCTTGAGCACCACTACACGTACTACTGGGAGAATACAACAAGCAGGACCAAGCAGTCTTTATGGGCCCTCCACAAATTGTATGTATGTATACATATTTATAAAAACAAAAATCTAAAAACAGATTTAAAATAAGTTTTTTAAAATAAAAAAACTCAATCATCTGCAAAAATATGAAACAGTGAAAAAACATTCAACCAAATTAAAGGAGAGAGGGATATCTTTTGTATAATTCTTAGATTATCAGTTATTTTGTCGAATATTGAGCAAAAGTGACTAATATGTTTTCTTGAGGAGGGTACTTAACGTGAGTTTACATTATTGCACATCATGCATTCAGTTATAGAAATAAAAATCAAAGGAAATTTTTACCAGTTAAGTATTCTAACACCATAGATATTATTCAGTTCAATCAATAAAGTAATCCAGCATGTATGCAATTTTGAAAATAACATATGTGGCATATTGACTCAATTATATAATTCATGAATTGAACATACCACTTAAAAACAAATTTATACATAATTGTTATGATAAATTATGAGGTAATATTGTAGTTGGATATACTGCCTATACCTGTTTGTATGCATAAGGTCTGCTTCCTTGTCATCAAGCAGATGAATCCATTACGAATGGGTTGTGTCCACCTACCAGCAGGGGGAGATAGAGGGCACTGAAAACCATAGTGCCTCTTGGCCAGCTAGCTCCATCTGCCTCTCAGTATTTTCTATCTCCCCAGCAGGGTTGGACGCAGCTTATTCAGCTCCTTCAAAAATCTGCCTGGGGTGGCTCCTGGGCTTTTGACAGTTGTAGCAGGGGTGTTGTGGCTATTGCAGCTTCACTTTAAAGGCACATAGGTTTGCTCTTTCCCTGCCTTACCCTTCCCCCTATGTGGATGCAGGCATATAGGTTTGCCCTGTCCCTGCCTTTCCCACACTCTTTTATGTGGATGCAGGCACATTGGTATGTCCTTTCCCTGCCTTTCCCACACTTCTATGTGGTTGCAGGCACATTGGTTCGTCCTTTCCCTGCCTGTCCCACTGTCCTGGCCCTCCAGAGTGCCTCTGTAGCTGTTGCCTCTAACTTTCCTCACAGTGTTAAAAAAAAAAAAAGTGACGCGCTTGTTAACGCTGCGATTCTGAGGCTTCCTTCTGTCTGTGCAGCGTGACCGGAGCTCTGTGACTCGTTCTGGTGAGGTAAGAGAGTCTTGTAGCTCCTCCGGGGGGCCCGCGATCGGGATGTTTTTTGGCGGGAATCCGCCATTTTGAAATTTTCTGCTGTTTTTGGCGATGGCTGCGGAGGTTGTTAAGTGCTGTTCATGTTGTGGCAAGCGCAGATCTGCAGCGGGGCTCTGTAAATCGTGCTCTTCAGACGTCAGGGCCGGCCCGAGCATGGCGAGAGATGTTTCTTCCTGTTCGGTGGAGCTGGCAGCGGGCGCCATCTTGGATGCGCCGCAGGGCTCGACCCCCGCAGGAGCGGAGGGGTCTGAGGCCAGAGGGCAGCCTCGGATGGAGGCTACCAGAGGAGCTGCTTACCCTGGATTGGAACCGGGAGGCCAGGGTGAGCCTTTTCCCCCCTGAGTTTGTTTTGCTTTTACATAAAGCGTTCGTGTTAAAAGAGCTCTGCCGCAGATGTCTGACTCTGTTGCTACTTGGTTCCCCTCCGGTGGAGACCGGCCCGGGATTGCTGTCAGGCATTTTTTCCCCCAGACAGTTGGTTGCAAGACAAGCGCAGAAGGGTAAATTCCCTTTCAGAGAGTGGCGCACCCCCCTTCCCCCCCTCCCCCCGTGGTCGGGCTGTGGGGATTCTGAGGGGTCTGGCAGGCCTTTGTGGTCCGAAGAGCCAGAGGAAGGTGTAGGATTGCCACTGGATCCAGATGATCCTACTGCGGTTAGGATTTTCCACCGCGAGGAGCTGCCAGCGCTTATTTCTGATGCCTTACAGGCCCTCTCTATTGAAGATCCTGTGATGGGCGAAGTCTCCTCTGGTTATCCGAGGATGGCAAGTACTAAGAAGCCTGCTCGAGCCTTTCCTTTGCATGACTCCATCCAAGAGCTTATTTCGGCTCACTGGGCTGACCCTTAGGGGCCTTTGAAAGTTGCCAGGGCAACGGGGCACTTATACCCTCTCAGTGAGGAGCACCTGGCACGCTTGGCCGTGCCTAAGGTGGATGCCCTAGTCACGGCTGTGACGAAAAAGACTACCCTCCCAGTAGAGGGAGGGGTCGCCCTGAAGGACATGCAGGACCGACGTCTGGAATCAGCAATCAGACGGTCCTTTGAGATTTCAGGCTAGCCTTACGGGCATCTGTGTGCAGTTGTTATGCTGCTCGAGCCTGCCTTGCTTGGTTGCAACAGGCAGTGGAACAGCCCGGGGATGGAGCGGAGCCCCTTGCGGAGGTGGCACCACGGATGGAGTCGGCCTTGTCATTTTTGTCTGACGCCCTCTATGATCTGGTCAGAGCTTCAACTAAACAGATGGCTGTGGCGGTGGCCGCTCGCCGCCTTCTATGGCTACGGCATTGGGCGGCTGACATGGCCTCTAAGCAAAGGTTGGTGTAACACTGCTTTGGAAGCTTCAAATACTGAGAGGCAGATGGAGCTAGCTGGCCAAGAGGCACTATGGTTTTCAGTGCTCTCTATCTCCCCCTGCTGGTAGGTAGACACAACCCATTCGTAATGGATTCATCTGCTATGACTAAAGGAAAGAAAATTACCAAGGTAAGAACCTAATTTTCCTGTCCAGATCACAAAACGTTTTTCCAAACAGCATTTTCAAAAAGAAAAGAGAGACTTTATTTTTTGTAGAAAATGACTTTGTTTCCTGTTTTGATTTTGGACGTTTTACAAAAACGTCCAAATTCAGACTTATTCATATCCAAAAATGCCCCTCGTGCACTTGACTTGCCCAAGGTTACAAGGAGCTGCAGTGGGAATCGAACCCATGTTGCCAGGATCAAAGCCTGCTGCACAAACCATTAAGCCACTCCTCCTCTATTTTGAACATTTTGCATTTGGATGTTTTTTGTTTGAAAATGGACCAAAAAATAAAACGTCCAAATCACAAAACGTTTTCCCGAACAATATTTTCAAAAGGGAAAGATAGATGGGTTTTTTGTTGAAGACCTACCTTCCTGTTCTGAATTTGTTTTTGTAAGACGTCCAAATTCAGACTTAGACTTCATATCGAAAATGCTCCTCTGTGTCAGGAATTATTATTAGTTGCACTGATCTTACTACCTTACCGTTCTACCATGTACTGGTAAGTCATGCTGCTAAATTTTCGTTATTGTTTTTTGCCGTACTAATATATCCATCTTTTTATTTTATATATTTTATATTATCAATAAATTGAAGTTTATTTCCGAAGTGTGGCATTCTCTCATATTGGCAGCAAAACCTTCATAAGAACCCTTTTCTTTGCTTTGGGACCACTTTACGGCAAATTCATACTCCAAATAGACAAGACAAACCAAAATTCTACCAGAGTAATTATTAGCTAATCACCTTATTAGCTCGACAATAGAATGATGTAGTATCAAGATAAAAAAAATATGCAATACATTAAGCATTCAGGAAGAGTACTAAGACTGACAACCCTAGTTTGAGTTGCTTCTTTCACAAAGCTGTTGTTTGAAATCTGTTTTTAGATTCACCTTTTCAAATATGAACGTATATTTACTTTATAAATATAGTAGTAAAAAAGCCCCGTTTCTGATGCAAATGAAATGGGGGCTAGCAAGGTTTTCTTCTGTGTGCATGTGGGAGTGTGTGTTTCCCTGCCCTCTGCCCTCTCTCCCTTCCCCTGTGCTGTCTGTCCCCTCCCCCCTCGGAGTCGAGTCCTTCAGTGTTAAGTTTCCTGCTGTGTTTGTGTTACAGAGATAGTGAGGGCTTCTGCCCTCTTTCCCCTCCCCCCTCTGAGTCCTTCACTGTTAAAGAGAGCGCGATTTGATTTCGTGCTTTGCTGTGTTTTCCTTCACTGTTTGTGTTACAGAGAGAGCGAGGGCGGGGCAGACACTCATGGGGAAACTGGATATCTCTCCCCTTCACACTTCCGGCTGGAGGCTTCATTTAGAACGTTGGTGGTGCCTTTTATATATAGAGATATGTATACAGTGGGGGAAATAAGTATTTGATCCCTTGCTGATTTTGTAAGTGTGCCCACTGACAAAGACATGAGCAGCCCATAATTGAAGGGTAGGTTATTGGTAACAGTGAGAGATAGCACATCACAAATTAAATCCGGAAAATCACATTGTGGAAAGTATATGAATTTATTTGCATTCTGCAGAGGGAAATAAGTATTTGATCCCCCACCAACCAGTAAGAGATCTGGCCCCTACAGACCAGGTAGATGCTCCAAATCAACTCGTTACCTGCATGACAGACAGCTGTCGGCAATGGTCACCTGTATGAAAGACACCTGTCCACAGACTCAGTGAATCAGTCAGACTCTAACCTCTACAAAATGGCCAAGAGCAAGGAGCTGTCTAAGGATGTCAGGGACAAGATCATACACCTGCACAAGGCTGGAATGGGCTACAAAACCATCAGTAAGACGCTGGGCGAGAAGGAGACAACTGTTGGTGCCATAGTAAGAAAATGGAAGAAGTACAAAATGACTGTCAATCGACAAAGATCTGGGGCTCCACGCAAAATCTCACCTCATGGGGTATCCTTGATCATGAGGAAAGTTAGAAATCAGCCTACAACTACAAGGGGGGAACTTGTCAATGATCTCAAGGCAGCTGGGACCACTGTCACCACGAAAACCATTGGTAACACATTACGACATAACGGATTGCAATCCTGCAGTGCCCGCAAGGTCCCCCTGCTCCGGAAGGCACATGTGACGGCCCGTCTGAAGTTTGCCAGTGAACACCTGGATGATGCCGAGAGTGATTGGGAGAAGGTGCTGTGGTCAGATGAGACAAAAATTGAGCTCTTTGGCATGAACTCAACTCGCCGTGTTTGGAGGAAGAGAAATGCTGCCTATGACCCAAAGAACACCGTCCCCACTGTCAAGCATGGAGGTGGAAATGTTATGTTTTGGGGGTGTTTCTCTGCTAAGGGCACAGGACTACTTCACCGCATCAATGGGAGAATGGATGGGGCCATGTACCGTACAATTCTGAGTGACAACCTCCTTCCCTCCGCCAGGGCCTTAAAAATGGGTCGTGGCTGGGTCTTCCAGCACGACAATGACCCAAAACATACAGCCAAGGCAACAAAGGAGTGGCTCAGGAAGAAGCACATTAGGGTCATGGAGTGGCCTAGCCAGTCACCAGACCTTAATCCCATTGAAAACTTATGGAGGGAGCTGAAGCTGCGAGTTGCCAAGCGACAGCCCAGAACTCTTAATGATTTAGAGATGATCTGCAAAGAGGAGTGGACCAAAATTCCTCCTGACATGTGTGCAAACCTCATCATCAACTACAGAAGACGTCTGACCGCTGTGCTTGCCAACAAGGGTTTTGCCACCAAGTATTAGGTCTTGTTTGCCAGAGGGATCAAATACTTATTTCCCTCTGCAGAATGCAAATAAATTCATATACTTTCCACAATGTGATTTTCCGGATTTAATTTGTGATGTGCTATCTCTCACTGTTACCAATAACCTACCCTTCAATTATGGGCTGCTCATGTCTTTGTCAGTGGGCACACTTACAAAATCAGCAAGGGATCAAATACTTATTTCCCCCACTGTATTTTATATGTTCTCTAATAGACCCCTGACGCAACATACTGGCAAAACATAGCCCATGTCAGGTCTTCAAATAATGTATGTTTCTCCATACCAATTTTTGGGACCCATTGTTCCTTTTTTTTCTGCTATGCTTCATCACTATGCTTTGGATTCCCTGTTTCCTGTTGCTGCTGTTGCATTGCATTTTACACATTTTGGTTACAGTGACAAAATGGGCCCAAAATCCTATTTGTCTGGTTTTGGCTGAAAGGCTACAGCCATGGTTTTGGTTGAAACTGGCTATGTTTTTAGTGAAAGCCGAAAAATTGTGCTTTGTCCTGTTTGTCTCTCTCTCTCTCTTCCCCCCCCCCCCCCCCCCCCCCCGATCAAGAGTTGCTTTTCCACCTGCTCACCTCTAGGTGCTCCCTTTGAACCTCTTACAATCCTTAGTAGTCTTGGGGTGTAGTTGCTCATGCTGGTTCTGCTGTCAAAAAGCCACTAGAGGTCAGGGCAGCCAATCTTGTTTGACTGCCAGCAGAAGGTGACAGCAGCCATTTTAAGAGTAGAGCTGACATGGGCAAGAGTTACTGGAGATCACTTCTGCCTTGACTACAACACTAGCCCACCAGGGATTGTAAGGTGGTCTTGAGGGGACGGGGGCTACCCTTTGTATTCTTTTTTTTGTGTACTGCGATTGCAAGTAATGTAGTTAAGATCTTGCATAGTAGTTTGTATGGTAAATAGAGTGTGCCAAATAAATACTTTTGATACAATACTTTAGCAGGAATTTAAATCTGTATATTTGGGATGATAAGCTCCTTAGGTATTAGCCTCTCTGAGGAGCTAAAACATCAGTTGTCACTCCAAATGTGGCACAAAATCAGCCATTGTAAAAGCACCATGGCTTTTAGTTTGTTTTCTAGTTTAATATCTTTTATTGGATTTCAACATAGTTTGTTTTCATTAGCTGAGGTCCATGTGTGCGGAGGCTATTTTGCTTGGAGGTAAAACATGGTTTTTCATTATTTAAATTATTATATGTAATCTGGCTTGGACACTTTTTGGGTGATTCTAAAGAATTTCCAGGCTCTGTTGGGTATGAAGAAGATGTAGCGTTTTAATTAAACTTGTGGTGTGCAGAAGCTAGACTCTATGAGAAAGGAACCTGCAGAGTTTGTTTTCAAGTGCAAGTACTGGTCAGCTTATAGTGTTAGTAGGGAAATATTACAATGAAATTAAGTTTATATATTAGAAAATTATTTGAGAAATGTATTGCTCTTGATGTGTAATTTTTCAGAGCATATAGTCCTCAAATTCAGTAATGTCAATGTGTTTTTTTAATTCTGGATTGGGCATCAGGCTAGTATAATGTCAACAGTGTAGATCAGTGTCTGGACTGTACCTTATTTTAGTAAGAATCTATATCACGCTTGTCCTTAATCAGTTTTATAACTAAATACAAAATGGGAAACATTGCAATGCACTTTCTCTTGTTATTTGTGCATGATTGGGTAAGTATAAGAATCATGATTTTCTTTACATGTTCTTGCAAAGTTCCTGTCTCGGAGGATATTTAGCTACATCTGCATTAACTTATGAACCTAAATGCACTAGACTTGTTGAGAAGTTCTTGCTAAAATGGCTCTCCGAGTTGTCAGGCTTTGTTTGCAGTTCTGGTACTGGAGGGTAATAATCAGTCTCCTGTGGATTTAGCTCTGACAATCCCCAGTTGGTCTCAGTTCACATTCACTCAAGGGTCATTCCATGCCAAGTGGTCTAAACCTTCCCACCATCATGTCTCCAATTTTGTTCAAATTTTATCTGTTGCGCGAGTCAGGTGTTAAACGAAGTTTCACAAAATTTGAGGTCTCGAACTGCAATAGTTGCAGATCTAGACCCCCTTTTCTGAAAGGTTGTCAGTCCATGAGTGTGCGACATTTACCAAAATGCCATTTTTGGGGTCTAATAAAATCCAAACGCATTGAAGAAAAGACTAGACGAATTAATATTTAATATAAAAAGTAGTTTATGAACTGAATATCAATCATATTCAGGAAGCATTTCTTGATAAGCAATATATAAGTCAGAATGAATGATTAAAAACAAAGCAATGTACAGCAGAGAGAGAAATCAGAGTGCTTAAAGCAATGCTATAGACAGACAAAGAGAAATTCAAAATGCTTACTTATTTCTTTGTTCCCTCTAGTTTTATACCGGGCCTCTGACTAATTCTCTCATACAACATTCCTGTGCAAGTCTTTGAATACCACAAACTGTTAATCATGTGCAGAACATCTGCTTTCTATTACCCCCCCCTAACTTCTAGCCCACAGACTTTCTGGAGCCTGCCTTTGGCTAATGTTTAATGTCCGTCAAATTTCTCATGCCTCAGGAGGGTTAGTGTTAAAACAGCTTGTTGTAATCATGGAGCCTTCCACTCCGCATTTTTCATACTTTTATTCAACAAATCTTTCTTTTGTTCAACAAATCCTCCCTTTTGAGGCCGGGTATTCCAGGACTCAAACATCTGTTTTAGCTTCAGTCTGTATCCTTACCTCCCTTCTAAATTTCCTCCCCCCTTGTTTGTGGCATTCAGTTTCTGCACGCTTTTTCAATATTTTTGGCTGACATATTAAAGTTCTATTTATTCTGAATTTCAGTTATCATTGTTATTTTAAAAGCATCCTGGCACATCTTTGCAAACATGCTAATACATGTTGCATTAAACAGATTCAATTGTACTAGGGTACAAAATTTATATCTCTTGAGGTATATAATTTATAGGACAGTGAGCTTCATCAAAGGGAAGTACACTGTCATTCATTCTTACTTTTCATTAGCTGATGTGGCATTAAAAATTACACAAATTAAGAGCATAATATTCATTGAATCAGTTGTTACAACATTCTGCGTGTAAGTGCACTTTATCGGGGGAATGTGTTCAGTTGTCATACTATTAATCAGACACCAACATGATGTCTGTGGGTACTTGTCCATAAGCAAGGCTTGCTTATAAATAGTCTCATTTGTCCAATGAAGGTTTTCATCATCTCTTACACAGGTATTATTGGGATAACAGACATGATTTTATCATTGTAGTCCCATATATCATAGTTGGCAAGGACAAGGATGATGTCAGTCAGTGGGCACATATGATACAATCAGTCAAATTCAACATCTTGGCCACTGTAACAAGTCTATTATCATATGTGTTCATTGTCCATTAACAAACAACAACAGTCCAATACCATCATGTTTAGGGACATGATGTTTGTTTATTCTTTGTCCATTTCAATGTTATTAATTCGTCGAATATCTGCTAAATGTATCCAAGAAGTATGACCTTCCAGACGGGCAGCGGTCTGAGTAAGGGCCGTGATAGCAAAAGGCCCTACATACACAGGATCCTTCCATGTTTTATGTGTAAAGTTCTTTCGCAGTACTAGGTCACCTACTTTAAAAGCACAAACATCATTATTCCCTACCTGATGTGATACATTTGTACGAATCATGTCACTGGTCAAATTTAGCATTGGTTGTAATTTTTGCCAGTACTGAGCTGTGCTATCAGTACTTGCTATTTGCATCGGGAAGAAATGACGTCCTGTCTGAATTTGGAATGGGGTCAATTTAGTACGCCCATTAGGTTGGGCCCTTATAACCATCAAAGCTAATGGTAACAAATCAAGCCAGGTATATGGTTTACCTGCTGTTTCCTTGTTTAAAGCCTTCAGTAATACTCTCAATTTAGTTTTTAAAATACCATTGTAGCGTTCCACCAAACCATTGGAGGTGGGGCGATACACTGATACTTTTCTGTGTGTTAAACCCATAATCATTGCCATTTCTTTCAAAACACTGTTATTAAAATGCGTCCCGTTATCAGAAATTATTCTAGACGGACACCCATGGCTTGGCATAATATGAGTTACCAGGCATTGTACCACTTCATGTGCTGTCTCCCTTTTACATGGAAATGCTTCTACCCACCTTGAGAAAGCATCCACCCAAACTAACAAATACCTTTTTCCCTGTACTGGAACAATCATATCGGTAAAATCAATATACCATTCTTTTGCTGGGCCTTCTGGTATTGGAAGTGTCCCAGGCGATATTGTAGGACCTCGTTTAGGTATGTTAATATTACATACCATGCAATTCTGCACAACCTGTTGAATCAAGTTATCAATTTTTAAAGTCCAAAATCTTTGCTCAAACTGTTGCCTCATTGTTTCCTTATTCCAATGCATGGTTGCATGCCAACCAGCCAATACCTTAATCGCCTGGCTCATTGGCATACAAGGTAATCCTTCTTCTGCATTAAACCATTCACTTCCCAATTTCATACATCCTCTCTTCAACCATTTTTCACTTTCCTGTCCCTCTGGCTGCCACATTTCAATCTTATCTACATTCGTAAGTGGCCCTTCCTGTGTCTGTCTAGTATTATACAAAATCTTTTCACTTTGCTTAACCACCTCCGTTGCTGCTGCATCAGCCATTGCATTACCTAGTGCCTCAAAGGTTGACTTTTCAGTGTGGGCCGGGGTCCACACAACTGCAGTTTTTCTACCTTCACGTTCTCTTCTTGCCAAAATTTCAAACAGCAATTTCCAATATGTGTAATGTTGTAGATTTTTACCTGCACTGGTTATCATCCCCCTACGCTGCCATTTTAATATATGATACTGTAGTGAACTTGCAACGTAACCACTATCAGTATATATAGTGACATTTTGAGTCATATCAGTGTGTTGTAAGGCCGTAATAACGGCTAAAAGTTCAGCATGCTGTGCAGTCTGGTTAGGAGGGGTTTTATATTGTACTTGCATTATCTTTCTTAGATTCTCATCTACCTGCACGCAGGCAAAGCCTGCAACAGTCCTTTCACAAGCTCCACCTGTAAACCATATTAACCCATCAGATAAGGGTTCAAAAGTAAGACAGTGAAATGTAGGGATTTCTATAGTATCAATCTCACCCTCTTGATCGACAGGAAAAAGCAGATCTATCTTATTTCTCTGTTCTTTAGTTAATGGTATTATTCTTATATCTTGTCCTAAAAGTACTGCTTGATATTTTCCAAATCTAGTGGCTGTCAATGCCGTCTGGCTAGGGCTCAACAGTGTTTTAATCGTGTGGTTGGTATGTATTACAATAGGAACAAAAGGCATTTGTGCTCTCCATTTACCTACTGCAGCCACTATAGCTGTCAGTAACTTTGGTATTTCTTTCATTCCCTTTTCCACATGATTAAAAGAGCCTGACAAAAAAGCTACTGGTGCATTTACTTCATTGTTTTGATTAATCATAGCTGCCCAACTATTTCCCATGTCTTTTACCCATAGATGCACAGGTGATTGGATATCTATTACTGCTAACGGTCCTGGAGATAATAAATCCCTCACAATCTTAGCCAATATTATCTTATCCTGCTCTTCCAATACAATTAATGTATTCTTTGGTGTGGCTGCGGGCAGTTTCAAATGTTTATAAAGTCTCATTACTTTTTGTGTATAATTTGGTATCCATTGTCTGCAGTAATTTAACATTCCCAAAACAGCACGTAACTGGGTAACTGTTTGCGGTACCGGGGTTTCATTTAAAATAGATATAACTTCCGGTATAATGACCTTATGTTCTGCTGAAACATTTTGTCCTAAAAAGGTGACAGTAGACTGAGCTATAATACATTTTTCCCTGTTACATTTATATCCTAACTCTCCTAATAACAAAAATAATTTTCTAGTCCAATCTAGGCATTCTGTTTCAGTCTCAGCAGACAGTAGAATATCATCTACATAGACAAACAATGACACCGTGTCAGGCAATTGACTCCTGAAATCCTTTAAATCCATCATTAGTTGTTTTGAGAATACCGATGGACTATCAGTAAAGCCTTGAGGCATCCTAGTCCACCTGTATGCCTCACTCTGTACTATAAATGACGTCAAATCCCTAGACTCTGGATGAAGAGGTATTGAAAAGAATGCATTAGACAAGTCAATAACAGTGTTATATGCATATATATTCTGGGTATGCAAAAGAGTAGCAGGATTTGCACAAATCGGAAATTGATTTCTTGTAATCTCATTTAGCTCTCTTAAATCATGTACTATCCTTACATTGTTTTCCCCTTTCGGGACAGGAAACAATGGGGTATTGTACGGGGATACTGAAGGTTCAATAATACCACATTTCAATAATTTATCAATGTGTTCCAAGGTTTTGGATACTAATTTAGGTCGTATGGGGTAAGGGTCTTGCTTCGGCCCCTTTGCCCCTTCTATTAATTCTATCTTATGGGGTTTTGCATTTATGGCTAGTCCATATGGTGAATCACTTGTACTCCAAATATGTTGTGGTAATTCTTCCATAACCCTTATTTTATTTTCATTATTCAACTGCTGGATCATAGTGAGCAAACTTGGTATTTCTTTATTTCCAAAATCTAAACACAATCCTAATTGAGACAATAAGTCTCTACCACACAAATTTACTGGGCAATCAGGTGCCACTAAGAAGGGTACCACAGCCTCCCTTGAACCGTGCGGTTGGCATTCCAAGCGCACCAGAGTGGGTTCTGTTAGCCTTTTTCTTTGTTCTATCCCCGTAAATCCCACTGTTGTTCTATACTGATTTGAAAGCTTAACTCCCTGCGGTTTTGCACATAACACAGAGGTACTCGCCCCTGTATCTATCAAAAATCTCACAGGAGTTCCATATTTGCCAATTGTCAATGTAATAAAGGGTTCCCTTGTGTCTAATCTGAAAATCATTCCCTCCTCCTGACACTGGTCTGCTTCCAGTCAATAGCATTGGTCTGGAGTATTCTGCCAAGTTGGAAAAGCATTTACAGTACCCTGTCTCTGTACTGCAGCCCCTGGTCCCTGTGATTGCGTCGCTGGCTGCTGTATTGCAGTCTGCGGGGCACTCACAGGCATCCCTATTACTTGTGGCATCAATCCTTGCTGTGTCTGCATTTGTACTTGGGGCATTCCTGCATTCTGATAACATTCTGAGGCATAGTGACCAAATTGCTGACAAATCATATTGTTCAGATGTTATTAAAGATTTTAAATCACCTCTTTCACCTAGCCCTACACACAGAACTAGCTTAGAACTGTGACTAATTCAAACCAGATGATCTCTTAACACTGCAGGAATCTCACTTAAAAAAGGGTTAAACAAAGTTAAATTGCAAAGACATTCCACATAGAGAACTAGAACTCATTAATTAAACAGAATAACACATATTTTAAAATAAACAGAGATCACCTTATAAGACAAAATCAAACTTATTTAAATCTAATCTAAAATCTTTTAAAAGGAACAAAGAAAATTTCAGTTCTTCCTGACCTGTCTAACCTAGCTTAGCAACAGCCAGACACCGAGAAATCAAAAACAGATGGCCTTCCTTCACTCTACAGGACTGAAAAGTTAAACACCACATCAATAGCGCTGCAGAAAGAGCAGCCTTAATATTTCCTACGCCCGATGCTGCACACAGAGCTTTAAAATCCCCAATAGTTAATTGAGTTCCTGCTGTTGCCTGTTCTCTCCCATCTAATTCATTATCCCCTCCCTTTTCACTTTCTGAATCACTGGGGGGGTCATCAAGAGCCGAATACCCAGCGCATGGCACAGGGCGCTTTTGTTCCTTCTCCCATCCTGTATCCCTTACAGGGCATAAAGTCTCTCTCCTTGTATTACAGCCAGAATCATAAGGAGGAGGATTATTTCTTTTGTACATTTCTGCCTCTTGTTGTATCCTATCTACATCAGCATGAAACATATCTGCTGCTAAAGAAAATAAATTCCAAATTGTAAGATGCTTCTCTAAGCTTTTCTTCTGCCTAGTTTTATTTTTATTCTCTTGTAAGTAGCTCAGGAGAGATAATAATTTTGGACGATCAAACGATCCATCCTGAGACCAGCTCAAAACAGAATCTTTTCCTTCATATTTGACCCATTTCTCATGTATTTTTTCAATCTGTTTTTTTTCTAATGGGAATAATTCTATGACATGCTGCAAAGGGGAGCATTTTTTTGAACTATCTAAATCTAAATACATAGCATATACAGGAGGCTGTTCTTTCTTATCTGTCCCTTTCCCTTTCATTTTATTCTGACTATTACAATTTCTCCTATATGGCCACAACCTACAAAAATATACTACTGCACCTAAACCAAGAAAATATACAAAACAGAAAACTACAAAGCTAAACAAATACCACTAATACGTCCACAATGTAAGCTTACTCACGCGTCTTCTTATTTCTCTTTAGCAAGCCCAGGAGTCGTAGCCTATATGTCCAGTTCAGCAGTTTGATCAATCCCACATCAGTGGAGCACAGAAATTAGGCTTAAACAACGCTTGCTCTCTCAAAATCCTGTAAAAAACTTCATTAACAACACACACTTAATTTGTTCTTCGTCTCGCCTTCTCTTTTCCGTTTGCGGCCTACTCCTGGCTGGCTCGCCACTTTGAAGAAAAGACTAGACGAATTAATATTTAATATAAAAAGTAGTTTATGAACTGAATATCAATCATATTCAGGAAGCATTTCTTGATAAGCAATATATAAGTCAGAATGAATGATTAAAAACAAAGCAATGTACAGCAGAGAGAGAAATCAGAGTGCTTAAAGCAATGCTATAGACAGACAAAGAGAAATTCAAAATGCTTACTTATTTCTTTGTTCCCTCTAGTTTTATACCGGGCCTCTGACTAATTCTCTCATACAACATTCCTGTGCAAGTCTTTGAATACCACAAACTGTTAATCATGTGCAGAACATCTGCTTTCTATTACCCCCCCTAACTTCTAGCCCACAGACTTTCTGGAGCCTGCCTTTGGCTAATGTTTAATGTCCGTCAAATTTCTCATGCCTCAGGAGGGTTAGTGTTAAAACAGCTTGTTGTAATCATGGAGCCTTCCACTCCGCATTTTTCATACTTTTATTCAACAAATCTTTCTTTTGTTCAACAGCATTTATAAGAATGGCTAAAAAATTCAAATCCTGTACAGTTTTTGATGCTAATTCCGATGAAATACATTTTAACATTATGGATGCAAAATCCAGTCAAACAAGTTGACTGAAAGTGTGCATCAAAATTGGTCGCGACTCATCGGAACATATTTGGACCAATATTCAGACCGCAACAACTTCCATGCAAACAAAGATATGGACTTGAAATTTTGAACAAGCATTATGCTTGTGCTGGACATAATACTGCCAGATTTGCAACTAACCAGCGTCTATAACTGCCCTGCAGGATCTATTCAAAGTTGGCACTGTCAGCACAAATGGTAAAATGTACCAAAGTTCAAAGCCAATTATTAAAAAAGAGTCTGCCTGAATCAGCTTGTGAACAGTATCATCTGAAAGAGAAAATTGTGTTCTACAACACTGATATGTTTTTGTTTTGCAATGCCACCATTAAGTAGCCATTTACTCAGGTCAAAGTATGTTATATTTTGTGTGTGCGATGTATTGCGTTGGTCCATGATAGCTGAGCCATTACTGGTTATCACATTGAAACCAGCATCCCCATCGCCATAGGGGCCACGCCCGATAGCCATGCAGTAACAGCCACAGGTGGGTATCTTTACTGCAGGATCCCAAGCCTGATTGTGGGTATCTTTACTGCAGGATCCCAAGCCTGATTGTGGGTTTCTTTACTGCAGGTTCCCAAGCCTGCCTTCTTCAGTTACTTCACTGCAGGTTCCCATGCCTGCCTTCTTCAGGTACTTCATCATTCTGAAAGCATCATTGATCTGCAAGAGAATGGTTTCAGGGAAACTATATTGCCGACCAGATGATGTCACTGATGGAGCTGGAATAACAGCAATGATAAGTTGTTCTGGGATCCAGCAAGTATCGCGTCTTACCGGCCAATAAAATGAAGTAGCGGGACCATGAGGATGCATGAAGCTTATGAAAGCATCTTTCTGTTCAACTGATGTTTCAGACGTTTCACAAACGTTTCCAATCCACCATAAATGCAAGCAACATACTGCCCAGGCTGAAGGTTTGTGACTTTATCTATTTGTTCAGCATCACTAATTTATTAAGCTGGAATATTCACCTGAGATGGCACGACCAAACTGATAACAGCGCACAATAAACGATTGGACAATCAACAAATAAAATACGAATGAATAAAAAATTATATCAATACTTTTAAGCGACTATTAAGACTCAATTTCCTAGAAATGAAGAAAAATTAGCGCATCAAGCGTACTAAATATAACATACTTTGACCTGAGTAAATGGCTACTTAATGGTGGCATTGCAAAACAAAAACATATCAGTGTTGTAGAGCACAATTTTCTCTTTCAGATGATACTGTTCACAAGCTGATTCAGGCAGACTCTTTTAATAATTGGCTTTGAACTTTGGTACATTTTACCATTTGTGCTGACAGTGCCAACTTTGAAGAGATCCTGCAGGGCGGTTATAGATGCTGGTTAGTTGCAAATTTGGCAGTATTATGTCCAGCACAAGCATAATGCTCGTTCAAAATTTCAAGTCCGTATCTTTGTTTGCATGGAAGTTGTTGCGGTCTGAATATTGGTCCAAATATGTTCCAGTGAGTCGCGACCAATTTCGATGCACACTTTGAGTCAACTTGTTTGACTGGAGTTTGCATCCATAATGTTAAAATGTATTTCTTCGGAATTAGCATCAAAAACTGTACAGGATTTGAATTTTTTTAGCCATTCTTATAAATGGGTTTGGATTTTATTAGACCCCAAAAATGGCATTTTGGTAAATGTCGTGCGCTCATGGACTGACAACCTTTCAGAAAAGGTGGTCTAGATCTGCAACTATTTCAGTTCGAGACCTCAAATTTTGTGAAACTTTGTTTAACACCTGACTCGCGCAACAGATAAAATTTGAACAAAATTGGAGACATGATGGTGGGAACTTTTTTAAATTTTAGACCACTTGGCATGGAATGACCCACAACCAATCTTTATCTTTTGGTGTCAGCTTTGTCCGAAACCAGGCAATAAGCTTTGGCTGCAGTTTCGTCCAAAAGTGTTTAGACAGTTTCGGTAGCGATTTTGGCTGAAACTGAAAAAAGCAGTGTTGGTGGCCTCTAAAGCCAACTTTGTTCAAAATGATGGGGGGCCCCCTTCCTGGACATAGTCAGAGGGTTTGCTCAATATTGGGGGTGGTCAAGCCTCACAGCACTCACAGAGGTGGCTCTCATGATATTGGGTAATAGAAAAAGTATGTATGTGAATGACTTTGATGTGGTAGAGAGAAAAATGTATACTCATGCCCAGTAGGATGCAATGTTCTCCAGCTATCAAAAGCCCAAATGTAATAATCATTAATTGAATAGTCAGTCTAAATGCCAAAGCCAGCACACTATCATCTTGAACTCGGTCTCTGTGTAAAATAACAGTGTTAGAATCTGCAGTGGTTGTTTCATTTGCAGTAATATGAAAGCACTCTGGTGAGTCTGTATTGGGCGCATAATCATTGATGGGATATAATGACAAATCATTGAATTTCATCTCTAGTTTAACCAATCTGCCCTCTCCATCTGTTGCTTGATGAATAACTTCCACCTCCATTGATTATGGACCAAAATGGCCACACCATTTTGCTTCTTTTTTTGCAGGAGAGAAGGCTGAAATATAAATGTGATTTGTCAGTCATGTGTATTAGAATAAGAAAGATCATTTTTTTGAATAAGAGCCCATCAACCTGACTGCAGATTTTAAGTATTGATGCTCAGCATTGTGGGATGGTCTTTCTCCGAGGACAAGCAGGCTGCTTGTTCTCACTGATGGGTGACGTCCTCGGCAGCCCCTCCAATCGGAATCTTCCTAGCAAAGTCCTTTGCTAGCTCTCGCGCGCCCGCGCGCACCGCGCATGCGCAGCCGTCTTCCCGCCCGAAACCGGCTCGAGCCGGCCAGTCTTCTTTCGTCCGCACTCGGTACGGCTGTGTTTTTTGTCGTGTCGAGCCCCGGAGAGTCGACCTCGCGCGTCCGTTTTATATTGACGTGTTTTTCTTCGGAAAAGTTCTTTAAATTTGTCGGGAAGTGCTCCGAAAACCCCCTTGGGTCTCGTTTTCCCTTCCCGTATTTCCAGTTTTTGCCCCGGTAAGTTTTCTTTCATCGTCGGGGTAGGCCTTCTTTCGGCCTCGGTCGAGATTTTTCTCCCTTGAAGTTTTGGTGCTCCAAATTCGTCATTTCGGATTTTGACTTCGCCGGCGCGATTTTTCCGCCCATGACATCGAAGCCTTCCAGCGGCTTCAAGAAGTGCACCCAGTGCGCCCGGGTAATCTCGCTCACTGATAGGCACTCTTCGTGTCTTCAGTGTCTGGGGGCCGAGCACCGTCCCCAGAACTGCAGTCTGTGTTCCCTGTTACAAAGGCGGACTCAAGTAGCGAGATTAGCCCAGTGGAACGTTTTGTTCTCGGGCTCTTCGTCGGCATCGGCACTGGGGTCATCGTGTGCATCGACGTCATCAGCGTCCAGACCTTCATCCTTGGCTGCCAGTGCATCGAGTGCATCGAGGCATCGGCCCTCTGCATCGGCGCCGAGACATCGGATAGCTGCATCGACGTCGGTGGTACCGGGACCTCGTCTCCTGATGTCGTCGGACGGTGGTGCATCGAGTGGAGTGCAGGTGAGGGCTGTCCATTCCCCTGCTGGTGGCGGTGAGCCCTCGGGTGGGTCTCCTCCTACCCTGAGGGCTCCTGCGGTACAGCCCCCCCGGGATCGACCCTCTTCGGTCTCGGCCCCGAGGAAGCGACGGATGGATTCTACGTCCTCCTCGTCGGTGCCGGGGAGCTCCGGTGACATGCTTCGGAAGAAGTCGAAGAAGCATCGACACCGGTCCCCTCCCCGTGTCGGCACCGAGAGCTCTGGGTCGCCGAGGGAGTCGGCACCCAGCAGGCATCGGCACTGAGAGGACCGCTCACCCTCTGTTCAGGAGGTGTCGATGCGCTCCACTCTGGACAGCCCGGAACAGCCTCCACGCCCGGAACAGGTTCTGACGTCGACGCCTGCATCGACCTCTATGCCTTTCTCTGCAGCCGCTCTGAACGAGAGCCTCCGGGCCGTTCTCCCAGAGATTCTGGGAGAGCTGTTGCGCCCTACCCCTCCAGTACCGGCGGTGCTTGCGCCTCCGGTACCGTCAAGCGTGGCGCCGGCTGGCCCATCGCCCGGGGTGAGGTCCCCGACGTCGGTACCGCGTGCGGTGCCGACTGCGGCCACCTCCCAGGAGGGCTCCCCGACTACGTCGGCGGAGGGAGCTTCGCCGATGCGGGCGAGGGAGTCTACCTCTCGACGCCCCCATCGTGGACGTGGCTCCACAGAGTCGAGCCGGGCGCGGTTGCAGACGCAGGTCCGTGAACTTGTGTCTGACACCGAGGGTGAGGCCTCGTGGGAAGAAGAAGAAGACCCCAGATATTTCTCTGACGAGGAGTCTGAGGGTCTTCCTTCTGATCCCACTCCCTCTCTTGAAAGACAGCTTTCTCCTCCCGAGAGTCTGTCTTTTGCTTCCTTTGTCCGGGAGATGTCTACGGCCATCCCCTTCCCGGTGGTTGTGGAGGACGAGCCCAGGGCTGAAATGTTTGAGCTCCTGGACTATCCTTCTCCACCTAAGGAAGCGTCCACTGTTCCCTTGCACCATGTCCTGAAAAAGACATTGCTTGCGAACTGGACTAAGCCACTAAGTAATCCCCACATCCCCAAGAAGATCGAGTCCCAGTACCGGATCCATGGGGACCCAGAGCTGATGCGCACCCAGTTGCCTCACGACTCTGGAGTTGTGGATCTGGCCCTAAAGAAGGCTAAGAGTTCTAGGGAGCATGCTTCGGCGCCCCCGGGCAAAGACTCTAGAACCTTAGACTCCTTTGGGAGGAAGGCCTACCATTCTTCTATGCTCGTGGCCAAGATTCAGTCTTACCAGCTCTACACGAGCATACACATGCGGAATAATGTGCGGCAGTTGGCGGGCTTGGTTGATGCTCTTCCCCCCGAGCAAGCCAAGCCTTTTCAGGAGGTGGTCAGGCAGCTGAAGGCGTGCAGAAAATTCCTGGCCAGAGGAGTGTATGACACTTTTGATGTTGCGTCCAGGGCCGCTGCTCAAGGTGTGGTGATGCGCAGGCTCTCATGGCTGCGTGCCGCCGACCTGGAGAATAGACTCCAGCAGCGGATTGCGGACTCGCCTTGCCGTGCGGACAATATTTTTGGAGAGAAAGTTGAACAGGTGGTAGAGTCTCTCCACCAGCGGGACACCGCATTCGACAAGTTCTCCCGCCGGCAGCCTTCAGCTTCTACCTCTACAGGTAGACGATTTTTCGGGGGAAGGAAGACTGTTCCCTATACTTCTGGTAAGCGTAGGTACAATCCTCCTTCCCGACAGCCTGCGGCCCAGGCTAAGCCCCAGCGCGCTCGCTCTCGTCAGCAGCGTGCGACTCAGCAAGGCCCCACGGCTCCCCAGCAAAAGCAAGGGGCGAGCTTTTGACTGGCTCCAGCAGAGCATAGCCGACATCCAAGTGTCAGTGCCGGGCGACCTGCCAGTCGGAGGGAGGTTAAAAGCTTTTCACCAAAGGTGGCCTCTCATAACCTCCGATCAGTGGGTTCTGCAAATAGTCCGGCAAGGATACACCCTCAATTTGGCCTCCAAACCTCCAAATTGTCCGCCGGGAGCTCAGTCTTACAGCTTCCAGCACAAGCAGGTACTTGCAGAGGAACTCTCCGCCCTTCTCAGCGCCAATGCGGTCGAGCCCGTGCCATCCGGGCAAGAAGGGCTGGGATTCTATTCCAGGTACTTCCTTGTGGAAAAGAAAACAGGGGGGATGCGTCCCATCCTAGACCTAAGGGCCCTGAACAAATATCTCGTAAAAGAAAAGTTCAGGATGCTTTCCCTGGGCACCCTTCTCCCCATGATTCAGCAAAACGATTGGCTATGCTCTCTGGACTTGAAGGATGCCTACACACACATCCCGATACTGCCAGCTCACAGACAGTATCTGCGATTTCAGTTGGGCACACGCCACTTCCAGTACTGTGTGCTACCCTTTGGGCTCGCCTCTGCGCCCAGGGTGTTCACAAAGTGCCTAGCTGTAGTAGCAGCGGCACTTCGCAGGCTGGGAGTGCATGTGTTCCCATATCTCGACGATTGGCTGGTGAAGAACACATCCGAGGCAGGAGCCCTGCAGTCCATGCAGATGACTATTCGCCTCCTGGAGCTACTGGGGTTTGTGATAAATTATCCAAAGTCCCATCTTCTCCCAGTGCAGAAACTCGAATTCATAGGAGCTCTGCTGGATTCTCGGACGGCTCGCGCCTATCTCCCAGAGGCGAGGGCCACCAACTTGTCCCTCGTCTCGCGGGTGCGAGCGTCCCAGCAGATCACAGCTCGGCAGATGTTGAGATTGCTGGGCCACATGGCCTCCACAGTTCATGTGACTCCCATGGCCCGTCTTCACATGAGATCTGCTCAATGGACCCTAGCCTCCCAGTGGTATCAGGCTGCTGGGGGTCTAGAAGACGTGATCCACCTGTCCACGAGTTTTCTCGAATCCCTTTATTGGTGGACAATCTGGTCCAATTTGACTCTGGGACGTCCTTTCCAAATTCCTCAGCCACAAAAAGTGCTGACAATGGATGCGTCTCTCCTGGGATGGGGAGCTCATGTCGATGGGCTTCACACCCAAGGAAGCTGGTCCCTCCAGGAACGCGGTCTACAGATCAATCTCCTGGAGCTGCGAGCGATCTGGAACGCTCTGAAGGCTTTCAGAGATCGGCTGTCCCATCAAATTATCCAAATTCAGACAGACAACCAGGTTGCCATGTACTACATCAACAAGCAGGGGGGCACCGGATCCCGCCCCCTGTGTCAGGAAGCCGTCAGCATGTGGCTCTGGGCTCGCCGTCTCGGCATGGTGCTCCAAGCCACATATCTGGCAGGCGTAAACAACAGTCTGGCCGACAGACTGAGCAGGATTATGCAACCTCACGAGTGGTCGCTCAACTCCAGAGTGGTGCGCCAGATCTTCCAAGCGTGGGGCACCCCCTTGGTGGATCTCTTCGCATCTCGAGTGAACCACAAAGTCCCTCAGTTCTGTTCCAGGCTTCAGGCCCACGGCAGACTGGCATCGGATGCCTTCCTCCTGGATTGGGGGGAGGGCCTGCTGTATGCTTATCCTCCCATTCCTCTGGTGGGGAAGACTTTGTTGAAACTCAAGCAAGACCGAGGCACCATGATTCTGATTGCTCCTTTTTGGCCGCGTCAAATCTGGTTCCCTCTTCTTCTGGAGTTATCCTCCGAAGAACCGTGGAGATTGGAGTGTTTTCCGACCCTCATCACGCAGGACGAAGGGGCTCTTCTGCATCCCAGCCTCCGGTCCCTGGCTCTCACGGCCTGGATGTTGAGAGCGTAGACTTTGCCTCTTTGGGTCTGTCAGAGGGTGTCTCCCGCGTCTTGCTTGCTTCCAGGAAAGATTCCACTAAGAGGAGTTACTTCTTTCTGTGGAGGAGGTTTGCCGTCTGGTGTGACAGCAAGGCCCTAGAACCTCGCTCTTGTCCTACACAGACCCTGCTTGAATACCTTCTGCACTTGTCTGAGTCTGGTCTCAAGACCAACTCTGTAAGAGTTCACCTTAGCGCAATCAGTGCATACCATTACCATGTGGAAGGTAAGCCGATCTCAGGACAGCCTTTAGTTGTTCGCTTCATGAGAGGTTTGCTTTTGTCAAAGCCCCCTGTCAAGCCTCCTACA
Source organism: Microcaecilia unicolor (assembly GCF_901765095.1). Classification (NCBI taxonomy): domain Eukaryota; kingdom Metazoa; phylum Chordata; class Amphibia; order Gymnophiona; family Siphonopidae; genus Microcaecilia; species Microcaecilia unicolor. The sequence goes on along the minus strand of NC_044032.1, from coordinate 403,224,148 downwards.
GTGTCATGGGATCTCAATGTCGTTCTCACCCAGCTGATGAAACCTCCTTTTGAGCCACTGAATTCCTGCCATCTGAAGTACTTGACCTGGAAGGTCATTTTCTTGGTGGCAGTTACTTCAGCTCGTAGAGTCAGTGAGCTTCAGGCCCTGGTAGCCCAGGCCCCTTACACCAAATTTCATCATAACAGAGTAGTCCTCCGCACTCACCCTAAGTTCTTGCCAAAGGTTGTGTCGGAGTTCCATCTGAACCAGTCAATTGTCTTGCCAACATTCTTTCCCCGTCCTCATTCCTGCCCTGCTGAACGTCAGCTGCACACACTGGACTGCAAGAGAGCATTGGCCTTCTACCTGGAGCGGACACAGCCCCACAGACAGTCCGCCCAATTGTTTGTTTCTTTTGACCCCAATAGGAGGGGAGTGGCTGTAGGGAAACGCACCATATCCAATTGGCTAGCAGATTGCATTTCCTTCACTTACGCCCAGGCGGGGCTGGCTCTTGAGGGTCATGTCACGGCTCATAATGTTAGAGCCATGGCTGCGTCGGTAGCCCACTTGAAGTCAGCCTCCATTGAAGAAATTTGCAAAGCTGCGACGTGGTCATCTGTCCACACATTCACATCTCATTACTGCCTGCAGCAGGATACCCGACGCGACAGTCGGTTCGGGCAGTCAGTTCTTCAGAACCTGTTTGGGCTTTAGGATCCAACTCCACCCCCCGAGGGCCCTGTTTGTTCTGTTCCAGGCTGCACTCTCAGTTAGTTGGTAAATTTTTTAGGTCAATCTCAGTTATGTCCTCGCCGTTGCGAGGCCCAATTGACCATGGTTGTTGTTTTGAGTGAGCCTGGGGGCTAGGGATACCCCATCAGTGAGAACAAGCAGCCTGCTTGTCCTCGGAGAAAGCGAATGCTACATACCTGTAGAAGGTATTCTCTGAGGACAGCAGGCTGATTGTTCTCACAAACCCGCCCGCCTCCCCTTTGGAGTTGTGTCTTCCCTTGAAGTGTATTGTCTTGCTACATACTGGACTGGCCGGCTCGAGCCGGTTTCGGGCGGGAAGACGGCCGCGCATGCGCGGTGCGCGCGGGCACGCGAGAGCTAGCAAAGGACTTTGCTAGGAAGATTCCGATTGGAGGGGCTGCCGAGGACGTCACCCATCAGTGAGAACAATCAGCCTGCTGTCCTCGGAGAATACCTTCTACAGGTATGTAGCATTTGCTTTTAGTACATAGTCTAAGAAGAGCAGAGTATTTGGTAGTTGTATATTTTGTATTAAATTATAGCTGTGTAAAACTGGACTTGATTACTTTTTTTATGCCTTATTTTTAAGGCTCAACTGGATTCTCACAGAGCACTTTTGCTGCCAAAACCACTGCTTCAACAGGATTTGGATTTGGCACCACCACAACAACTGCTGCTTCAGCTTTTGGAGGTAATCGGTTTCCATTTCCAGCAGAGGTAGTTAATGCATCAGAATCGCCTGTTAAATACCAGTTTTTAAGATTTCTAGTTGATGGTTCTAGATTTAAGCTCTAGTGTTAATCTGATTGTGGATGAGTAAATGTGCGCTTTTGCACTATACACGGTGTCAGTTGCATTGTAAAATACTCTGAGCTATTCTACACTTTTTTTGTTTGTTTGTTTGCAGTTAATCTGTCATGTTTTTTTCTGTTTATTCTTTGGCTGTTCATTAAGGCAGGATTTTTGGTAGCATTCTTGCTTCAGTTTGAGAGTTCATTTAGTCTTTGTCCAGCCTTTGTCTCTCAATAAAGGAAATGAGAAAGAGAAGAACATGAATAAGTAGTTCACATGGAAAATCAATTTCTCTCTCTCTCTCATATGTAAATAAGGCAAACCGAGCCCCCCAAAAAATGACAACTGAAATGAGTCTTATCATGCAAGTATTTTTTTTTTTACCCCAAAAATATCAACAATTTTGATAAAAATAAAGAATACAGTTTATTGTCTGTGTAGAATATTTGTTTGAAGGTACATTTTTAACAAAAGTTTAACAATTCACATTGTGCTAAAAATATTGAGGGCAATTCTATAACTGGACATCCCCTTTTAGTCTCCCTGATGGTGTGCGATTATAAAATACTAGCATAACCTGACATTATTGTGTCTAACATTTATGCACCCACAGTTAATACCAGACATAGACCTGGCATAACTGTAGTTGCATAAATGCAGCAAGGGCACATGTAACTTACAGATTTATATAAGCTGTATGAGTGGCAGCCTCACCCATTCCTCTCTCATGTGGATGCTCATTGCATTTACACTCTATACCACTTTACGTGCTATTTACAGAATGGTGCTTAGTTGCTTTGTTGCCAGTTATACACAAAAGTTCTGGTATTCTATATATTTATGCATATATGTGGTGCATAAATGTGGACGCCAGAATTGATTGCCCTTTTCCACTACGTTCATTCCCACTGTTCCAGGACGAGTGGGTACTTATGTCCATCGACCAGCAGGTGGAGATAGAAAATACAGAACTGAGCACCACTACATAGCTCCCTGGCAACTCAGCTCCTCAGTATCTTCTATCTCCAGCAGGTGAATGGACAGACTTCCTCTGTCTGTGGTTCTGAGGCCTTGCTCCTGGTCCAGTTGGTCAGCTGGTTCCCAGTTGAGCAGAATGAGCAGTTGAGCAGACATACCTGATGGTGCTGGGTCCCTGTTGTGCCTTCCCCCTGGGGTGTTCTGCGCCTTTTCCCTGCTTTTTCCTGTGTGAGAGCCTGCTCAGCAACCAGCCTACTCAGAGGATGAGGAGTTACAGGAAACACAGTGAGTCTGGCACAGATGGAGGAGACGTTCCCTTACCTAAGTTGGACTTGCTGTCTGCAGTCACCTAGAGTACTACCCTCCTGGGGGTTGGCAGCCTTGCCTTGAGGGATCTGCTAGATAGGAAGCCGAAATGGACTTTGCAGCGCATCTTGAGGTGTGTGCTTTGGAGCTGCAGGCTTCTATTGGTAGCCCTTTGGTGGCACTGACCTGTTTGCAGTGGCATCAGCAGTCCCTTTTCCCGGGGCAGTCACCGGGCTGCCTGGATGGAGGCGGGCTTAGCCTATCTGATGGCCACTGTGTAGGTCATTCTTAGTGTTTCAGTCACAGGCATGTTATTGACGCTGTCCGCGAAGCATCAGTTCTGGCTGTGAGCGTGGGTGGCAGTTGTCACTTCCAAGGCCTGCGTAGTCAGGTTACCCTTTTGAGGCACATTTCTTTTGGGAATTACCTCAGCAATCTGGTTCAGGAGCTGGGTGAACGAGCCCCAGCATCTTCCAGAAGACGTTCTTTGGCTCGCCCTGCAGGCTCGGCAGGTGCCCTGTTTCATGACAGCTTCCATGTGTAGGTCTGGTGGTCAGACCTTTGGCCAGAGGGCTTGGTTTCAGGCCCGGCAATCTTCCTTCAGGGGGACGGAGAGCCGGCAGGGCACTCAGAGTGAATGGCTGCTGTCTCCTGGCAATCCCAATGTAGCCAGGCCAGCTGGTCCATCCAGGCCTCCAGGGGGCTGCTCCAGCTTTTTGGGACGTGTGGTCTACCTTTTCCTCAGCTCTGGCGCTGGTTATTCTGGGTGAAGGCTTCCAGTTGGAGTTCTCCCCTCCGGGAGCTCTTCTCTTCTTACAGTCTCTTTGTCCGGAGGCCTCTGGCAGCTCGGAGCGGAAACTCAGCTGAGGTGCTGCTGGCTCTTCGGGCCATTGTTCCCGTCCCTCTCGCAGAGCGCAGTCTGGTCGGTTCTCCTATTTTGGCGTTCTCAGGAAGACGGGAGCAGTACAACCCAATCTGGATCTCAAGGGGTCCACCGGTGTCCGTTTTCGGATGGTGACCCTGAGGTCTGTGCCTCCCATCCATTCAGAGAGAGAGTTCTCTCTGCTCGAGACCAGGGAGGTGTAATTACCTTCCCCTCTGTGGCCTGCTTCTGCGTTTCTTTTCTGGTTCCGGCCATTTGGTCTCCTCACGGGCCTGGGGACCTTATCCTAGGTTGTGCGCGTAGCGGTCTTTCTGCGGAGATGGAGGTTTCGTTTCCTTCACTTGGACAGCTGGCTAATCCGGGCCTCCTCTTGCCAAGCCTCTGTGGAGGCCCCTTCACAATGGTTCGCCTGTATTTTTCTTTTCTGGTTTGGGTGTTCAATTTCAGTGGAGGCGGCTGGCACCAGCGCACCAACTTGGAACATCTAAGTGTTCTTTTTGATTCCCTGTGATCTTGAGTGTTTCTCACAGAGGGATGGTGCTTTAGGTTGGCTCTCCAGATTCTTCGCTTCTGCTTTGTTCCCAGCTTCCGACCTGGGATTTCGTGCAGGTCCTCGGTTCTGTGACAGCGGCCCTGGAAGTGGTACTTTATTCTCTGATGTGGCCAATTCATAGGGCCCTGTTCAGCCACTGGTCTCCGGTTTCAGAGGGTTACAGCTTCCGGCTTCTTTGCCCCTAGTGGTCAGACAGAGCTGAGGTGTTTGTGGCTTTCCCAATCATTGACCCTAGGGAGGCCCTCCCCGCTCCTGCCTTGGGAAGTGGGGTGTACGGATGACAGTTTTTGGGCTGAGGGGCCTTTTGCTAGGATCCCCTGGCACAAGGCTCTTGGTCTCTAGTAGAACACATTGGCCCTCTAACCTCTGGAGCTGTGAATGGTTTGCTAAGCTCTGGAGGCTTTTGCCCTACTGTTGGGAATGCTTTGGTTTGGGCCTTTCGGACATTGCTATGGCACTGACCTCTTCTACTAGCTAGGGGGGGTCTCCTAGCAGTATGCTGGCTCTGGAGCCCAGCTGCTTATTGGCCAGGGCAGAGAGACGCCGGTTGTGCCTTTCGGCTGTTTTGAGGGGGTCCCTCACGTGGGGACTGACTTTCTTAGGCACGATCGGACTTCCAGCGAGTGGGAGCTGTCGGTCGAGCTGTTACATCTGGTGATGTATCGATGGGCTTAGTTCTCTTGGCCTATTCCTATGTCACGTTTCCTCGGTTCTTCAGCCATCGCATGGAAGAGGACTCTCTGAGTCTGGACGCCCTGCTGCATTTGGGTCTGAGTGAGGGATTCCCATGCGTCTTTTCCCATGCCGAAGTTAGGCCGGGAGTGGAGCAGAGTGGCAGACCTTCGGGATTCAGTGTGCCCGTTCTCCAGCCTGGACTCGGCTCCAGTGCTATGCAGATCTCGTGAAGCTCCTAGTTGGGGAGTTACTGTGATTACCTCAGAATTCTTCTCCCTTTGATCTTACAGCCTCGCCCTTGAGAGGACTCGGCTGAGGAAGAAGGATTGTTGGATTCATTCATGGCTTCCCTTCTGCAGGCTAGGAAGCGCTCTTCTTCCTCGGCGCCTGCCAGTACTTGCTCCCTCCCTGGGCCATTTCCTGGCATTTTTGCAGGAGGGAGTATCAAGGGCTAGCGTTGGGTTCCTTGTGGGTTCTAGTGGCAGCCCTGGCTTGCTTTCAGGGTCGTTGGCAGACTTCTTCTTTATGGCTCTTCTGGTTGTGTTTCGTTTTCAGAGAGGTGTGGATCGCTTATGCTGCCCTTCGTGTACCTTTTCTGAATGGGATTTTATGCTGGGCCTTCGGGTGCTGCAGCACTCTCTGTTTGTCCCCCGTCGCTAGGTGATCCTGATAGTTCTCATGTAGAACTCGGTGATATTGGGGTGCTTCCATTGACCTGTTGCTTCTTGCAACTTCGGGCCCCTTCTTAGTAGGACCCTTACTCCGTTTTTGTTTTGGAGGCGGGGGGTCTTGTTTTGGGCAGTATCGTCTTTCTTGCCCGAGTGCTTGTTGATTTCTTTTTATTTAGTCGGCTATATGCCTCTTGCAGGCTTCTGGACTTTCACAGGGCTCTCTTGTGTTTTTTTGAGGTTCCCGATGTCTTCCGCCTTTCGTATAGACCTTTTTGTGCGGTTTGGTTAACAGCAGTTGGGTCTCTTGGCATCCAAGGCTTCTTTTGCCTGGTGGGTGACGGTGGCTGTGGTCTTGGCCTATATTCTGGGAGGCTATTCTTCTCAGGTTTGAAGACACATTCTCCTGGGTGTGTGTCTACGTCTTGGGCAGAGGCTTCGTTGTCTTCTCTGGTGGATATTTGTAGGGCAGAGGCGTGGGCTTCTCTGCTTGTCTTCAGTAACCATGATAGTATAGTGGGGGCCGCACAGACAGCGGCTACATTTGGGGCGTCGGTTCTATGTGTGGCAGGTTCGGCTTCCCACCTTCGTAGGGATAGCTTTTGAACATCCCACTTCTTTAAAATTGGATCATTTAGAGAACTATAATAGAAGACTAAATTTGAGGTTACTGAATTTTCCTTTTCAAATTGGAGTTACTCCAATGGATTTCCTTAAAAAATACTTATTGGAAGTTTTGGCTTACCCTCAATCGGCAATACCACCTATTAACAGAGTTTACTATTTGCCAGATAAAATCTCCAACGCGAATCCATGTGATAATAATCAAGGTCCAGAAGTTTTCATTTTGTCTTTTATCAAAGCATCCGTGACAGATTTTAGCGATGTTATTTCAGTTTTTTGAGCAAATTGTTCAGTCTTAACAGTTTCTAAGGTTAATGTTAAAGAGTCAAGCTTATTTACCAGCAATGCTGTATCTCGAGAAGTTTTTGTGACCGCAGTTGTTAGTTGTTGAATTGCTGCCCAAATAGAGTGTAGAGTCACCGCTTGGGGAGCTTGAAGCTCTATGTTCGAACCATCTGCGTCCTGGGGAAGAGTTCTACCGTCTGAGGCCCTTTGGTTACCAACTTCCGGTCCCATCGAGTCCTCATCGCTCATCCGAAGGGCTGCAGGGCAAAGCGGCGGATTAAGCTCTGGCGGGGATAATGATGTCTCCGACCCTAGTGGAAACGCCGCTCCTTTGGCGGATCCAACAGCGGGTTTCCTCATGCCAGTATCCACAGGGGTGCTCGTGGCAAACTGTAGGAGCGTTCGCTGGCCCGGAGGGAGTGATTGGGCCGACGGTAAGACACCCTTCACTGCACCTTTTCGCTTTGTATGCGGCATATTGGAAGAAGGTAATAATTGAACAGAGCTCAGCGTTAGCCTCCACAGAGCCTCAAGCTCGAGCCGCCATCTTGACTCCCAGATATTTGTTATTCTGAAAAAGACAGGAGGAGTATGTCTGATTCTTGATCTACGAGACCTGTTCACATTTCTATTCTATTCATAGGACCTAAAGACCAGGTTAGAGGAAAATCAGGCAGCTGCATACAGGCACAATTGGTGGAAAGCGCCAGTGCTTCTGGTTTCTCAAAGTTGATCTTGAGACATGAAAAAGTCCCAAATTGCTGAATAAGGTCTGTGAGAAGGGGAAGTCCCCGAGATGCATGGTCCAAAAATATCAACATGTCATCTGCAAAGGTGAGCCGGTTGACATAGTGTATCTAGTAGGTTATCAGAAAGTACCTCATGAGAGACTCCTGAGAAAATTAAAGAGTCATGGGATAGGAGGCAATGTCCTTCTGTGGATTAAGAATTGGTCATTGGACAAAAAACAGAGGGTCGGGTTAAATGGCCATTTTTCTCAATGGAGGAGGGTGAAGTGCCACAGGAATCTGTACTGGAACTGTTGCTATTTAACATATTTATAAATAATCTGGAAATTGGAACGATGAGTGGTGATTATATTTGCAGATGACACGAATCTATTCAAAGTTGTCAAAACACATACAGATTGTTAAAAATTGCAGGAAGAACTTAGGATACTGGAAGACTGGGCATCCAAATGGCAGCTGAAATTTAATGTGGACAAATGCAAAGTGATGAACATTGGGAAGAATAATGTGAATCATAGGTATCTGATGCTAGGGTCCACTTTAGGAGTCGGCACTCATGAAAAAGACCTAGGTATCATTGTAGACAATACGCTGAAATCTTCTGCCTAGTGTGTGGCGGCGGCGGCCAAAAAAGCAAACAGGATGCTAGGAATTATTAGGAGAGGGATGTAAAATAAGACCAAAAATATTATTATGCCTTTGTATCGCTCCATGGTGCAACCTCACCTTGAGTATTTTCAGTTCTGGTCGCCGTAACTTAAAAACAATATTGCGGAATTAGAAAAGGTTCCAAGAAGAGCAACCAAAATGATAAAGGGGATGGAACTGCTCCCTTATAAGGAAAGGCTAAAGAGGTTAGGGCTCGTCAGCTTGGAAGAGACTGCTGAGGTGGGGGGAGGGGCGGATATGATTGAGGTCTACAAAACCCTGAGTGGTGTGAAGTGGGTGGAGGTGAATCGATTATTCATGCATTCAGAAAGTACAAAGACCAGGGGACACTAAATGAAATTGGATGGAAATACTTTTTAAAACAAATAGAAGGACATATTTTTTCATTCAAAGAATAGTTAAGTTCTGGAACTCGATGCCAGAGGATGTTGTAATGTTGGTTAGTGTATCTGGGTTTAAAAATAGTTGGACAATTTCCTGGAGGAGAAGTCCATAGTCTGTTGTTGAGATGGACATGGGGTAAGCCACTGCTTGCCCTGGGATTGGTAGCATGGAATGGTGCTACTAATTGGGTTTCCTCTAGGGTCTTGTGACCTGGATTGGCCACTTCTGGAAGTAGGATATTAAAGAGTTATGGGATAGGAGGCAATGTCCTTCTGTGGATTAAGAATTGGTTAGTGGACAAAAAACAGAGGGTTGGGTTAAATGGCCATTTTTCTCAATGGTGGATGAACCATTGGTCTGACCCAGTATGGCTATTCTTATAAGCTGAGGAATCGTACACTAAGATTTATAAAATTTAATAAATCTGCTTTATTTCTTCCAGTGGACTTGTTAAAAAATATATATTTCTTTAAAGTTTTAAAAGTCCCAGAAGCAGCTTGCCCACCTTTTAACATGTTTACTATTTACCACAATGTAAGAAAACTCAAAAAGAAGGTAGAGCTATTCCTAATGTTTACATTGACTCTCTAAGTCCACTTGCCATCTCTTTGGATCTTTCTGCAGCCTTTGATCTTATTTCTTTGTACTGCACTTAGCTTCCCGAGGGGATCACTAGAACTGTAGTGTCCCACAAGGCTCTATACTTTCTCCTCTCTTATTTAACTTGTTTCTTAGCTCATTAGCTTCAATCATTAAGCGATTCTGTATTTCCACATACATTTATGCTGACTATATTCTCCTGCCTTATTGCACTGATTCAGATTCATCTCATATCATCCTTCTTCAATTTTGTCTAGATGCTGTGTCGCATTGGCTTATTTCTGATCGATATAGTTGTCCTTCCTCAGATCTTCTACTTCTAGGCCAGTGGTTTCTTTTTCAGTTTATGGCGCCTTTCGTGTCCAGGTAATTTTTTTTGTGGTGCCCCCTAGGCCACATAGGGCATGTGCCTTCCCCCCAGCCATACAGGTATTCCCCCACCCCCATAAACATGGATTCCTACTTTTCTGGCTTCTTGCTGCCTGAGCTGGAATCACCGAGAGGTAAAGATACTGTGCTGAGGATAAAGCACCTCACTTCCCCTGTGGCTCCACTGACAGCCAAGTCTCCTCCTCCATGTCTGGCTTTTAGTCTGTGCCGGGCCTGCAGCTCCTCGCACACCCTGCTCCATCCCTCCTCAAGCCCTCCCCAGGTGAGAAGCTGTAAGTTCTCTGTTTGCGGCCTTTGGCGCTCCTCATTCTCCAGCTGTAGCGGGGCCTGGGGATTTGTTGCCTCAAGGTGTTGGCACTCATGATGTGTGGTTGCTTCCCCTGGCTGCATGCCGAGGGCGGGCAGGAAACAAAGCAGTGGCATGCGCAGGCCACTATTGTGCATCTCCTCCTATGGCACCCCTGTGAGTTTGTCATGACAGCACTCAGTTTTGGAAACACTATTCTAGGCACATTTATTAAGCCAGTTAACACATTCTGCTATTTGGAGGTGACAATTGATTCCCAATTATTCTTTACACCACTCATTTCTTCTCTTGTCAAATCTTGCTTTTACACTCTGACTGCTTTGGTTGGTACAAAATGTTTGCTCGCATTCTTCTTATTAATGTCAAGCTTTGCAATATTATCTCTGCTGATGTTACTCAGGCCTCTGTTAAGACGTTACAGTCATCATAGTATACGGCAATTTGGGTTCTCTGTCACACAGGAAAGTTTGATCGGGTGTCTCATCTTCTTAAGGACCGTCACCGGTTACCAGTTTCCTTTTGGCTAAAATACAGTGGTGGAAATAAGTATTTGATCCCTTGCTGATTTTGTAAGTTTGCCCACTGACAAAGACATGAGCAGCCCATAATTGAAGGGTAGGTTATTGGTAACAGTGAGAGATAGCACATCACAAATTAAATCCGGAAATCACATTGTGGAAAGTATATGAATTTATTTGCATTCTGCAGAGGGAAATAAGTATTTAATCCCTCTGGCAAACAAGACCTAATACTTGGTGGCAAAACCCTTGTTGGCAAGCACAGCGGTCAGACGTCTTCTGTAGTTGATGATGAGGTTTGCACACATGTCAGGAGGAATTTTGGTCCACTCCTCTTTGCAGATCATCTCTAAATCATTAAGAGTTCTGGGCTGTCGCTTGGCAACTCGCAGCTTCAGCTCCCTCCATAAGTTTTCAATGGGATTAAGGTCTGGTGACTGGCTAGGCCACTCCATGACCCTAATGTGCTTCTTCCTGAGCCACTCCTTTGTTGCCTTGGCTGTATGTTTTGGGTCATTGTCGTGCTGGAAGACCCAGCCACGACCCATTTTTAAGGCCCTGGCGGAGGGAAGGAGGTTGTCACTCAGAATTGTACGGTACATGGCCCCATCCATTCTCCCATTGATGCGGTGAAGTAGTCCTGTGCCCTTAGCAGAGAAACACCCCCAAAACATAACATTTCCACCTCCATGCTTGACAGTGGGGACGGTGTTCTTTGGGTCATAGGCAGCATTTCTCTTCCTCCAAACACGGCGAGTTGAGTTCATGCCAAAGAGCTCAATTTTTGTCTCATCTGACCACAGCACCTTCTCCCAATCACTCTCGGCATCATCCAGGTGTTCACTGGCAAACTTCAGACGGGCCGTCACATGTGCCTTCCGGAGCAGGGGGACCTTGCGGGCACTGCAGGATTGCAATCCGTTATGTCGTAATGTGTTACCAATGGTTTTCGTGGTGACAGTGGTCCCAGCTGCCTTGAGATCATTGACAAGTTCCCCCCTTGTAGTTGTAGGCTGATTTCTAACCTTCCTCATGATCAAGGATACCCCACGAGGTGAGATTTTGCGTGGAGCCCCAGATCTTTGTCGATTGACAGTCATTTTGTACTTCTTCCATTTTCTTACTATGGCACCAACAGTTGTCTCCTTCTCGCCCAGCGTCTTACTGATGGTTTTGTAGCCCATTCCAGCCTTGTGCAGGTGTATGATCTTGTCCCTGACATCCTTAGACAGCTCCTTGCTCTTGGCCATTTTGTAGAGGTTAGAGTCTGACTGATTCACTGAGTCTGTGGACAGGTGTCTTTCATACAGGTGACCATTGCCGACAGCTGTCTGTCATGCAGGTAACGAGTTGATTTGGAGCATCTACCTGGTCTGTAGGGGCCAGATCTCTTACTGGTTGGTGGGGGATCAAATACTTATTTCCCTCTGCAGAATGCAAATAAATTCATATACTTTCCACAATGTGATTTTCCGGATTTAATTTGTGATGTGCTATCTCTCACTGTTACCAATAACCTACCCTTCAATTATGGGCTGCTCATGTCTTTGTCAGTGGGCAAACTTACAAAATCAGCAAGGGATCAAATACTTATTTCCACCACTGTATAAGATTCTTCTTTTAGCCTTTATAGCTTTTGGGCTTGGTCTCCCATCTTAACTTGCATCTCTTGCCATCCTGTACTCTCCTCCCTGTACTTTGTACTCTCTGAACTATTATCTTATTTTATCTGGCTCCAGACTAGCCCAACACGAACACACTTTTTTTTTTTATTTTCTTGCTCCTGCCACCTGGAATAGCCTCCCTCTGGAAATTTGGGCCGAATTGTCTCTCTCCAAATTTCAATTTGCTATTTAGACTTTGCTTTTTAGGCAGGCCTTTGGGGATCAGCATTGAGCACTGTGTCTAAAATCCCTACTTCCCTCATTTTCTCTCCAGCTGGCTTCTCTTTTTCTTGGCCTATTTTCCTCTTTAGGTTTTGTGATGAGGTCATATGCTGTATTCTTTCCTTTTCTGTCTGAGTAATGGAGTCCCTTTCTGTCTGTATATGTCTGTAAACCGCTTAGTTCTGTCCTTAGCCATAGCGGTGTAGTAGATATGTATAAAGAATAGTCATCTGGTGATCCAACTTTGCAAACAGGGACTTTGATTGCAGATTTTGTATTGGAATCCGTAGAAACTGGATATTAAAACTCTTCTTTAGAAACAGTGGTGAGAAATTTATGGACAGATCAATTAATGTCTTCTCAGATGTGGCCAAACCAACACAAAAAAAGAAGGAAACAATTCTTAATGATGCAGTCTGGAGTTCTTCAGTTGGGAGCTTAATTTTGGTTGAACTACCCATGTAAATGTGTCATTAGGTGGCAAGGGTCTAAATATATTTTTTATGATACTCAACTACTTTCCTGTCTGGAAAACAATCTTCTCCTGTGGTTCCTACCCTTCAGGTTACATCTCCACCTTAGGAGTAGAGTAGATTCTCCTCGTAATATTAAGTGCCTGGGATTGTGTAATTGTATCCTAATTTTGTTGTTATTACTTAGAATTATACATGGTACACCCTCTTCTTTTTGAGGACTAAATAGTATGCAGGATATTTAATTTCCTTATTTGATCTTGAAGTTTTTTTTTTGTGTGTGTGTATCTATTTTCCCGACACGTTTGTGTATGCTTGTTTCATTTTTGCAATGATTAAAAAAACAAACAAACAAAACTTTAGACCCTTTTTTACCTGACAGAAGCAGCAATTAGATCACTGATCTCCGAGGTCATTTTCACTTGTTACTGCAGATTCTCTTCTCCCACCCCCCAGGTTCCTGACTCATGGCTGCACCAACTTCAGCAGTCATGTCAAAGGCAGCATCAGGTATTCCAGCTGCCTCTCCTTTAGGCCCTCCTCCTGCCCCCCCCCCCCCCCAATTCGCTCTATGGGTGCACTACCTTGTCCTCCGAGCTGCCCAAGTGCTCTACTGGCAGCCTCAGTGATTCATGCTCTTTGTTCCACCCCCACCAGCTGCGGAGAGGGGGCACCATTGTCAGCAGTTTTAAAGGATCAGTTCATAGAGCAACTGGCAGCATTAATAATAATAATAATAATAATAATAATAATAAACTGAGGTCCACCTGTATATAGTTTACTAACTCTTGATAATACCACCAAATCTATAAAGGTCAAGGTGGTGTACAATAAAATAATTCAAGGCTCCCACATTTTAGGCAGACCACTGGGCTGGTTCTTCAAAATCAACAAGGTTGATCATGGAAGTGGCAAAAAATCTAGTAAGAGGGCTGCTACTCATCAGCCAGAAGCCTCAGTATACCCTCACAAAAAGGGCAGCAGCCAACCAGACCCACAGTCCTCTCCACGATCAGAATTCATGGTGCCTCAGTAGAAATACCACTTTTCTTTAACTGCTGTGAGGTTTGTATAGGACACTGTGGCCATTTTGTAGCCTGCTGCTATCCTGATAGCCATGCAATTTTAGCCGTTACATGTGGTTCTGCCTTCAAATTAGTTGAATACTGAAGATCCTACCCCAGTTATAGATAACGGCTGGGGTCAGTATCCTTACACATTGGGCCTAGACATAGTCTGATCAGGGTTTTAAGATGCTGGGTGGCAGGACTTTTGTACTATGCAGGGTCTTACATTCAGGCCTAGCATCTAGTTAAGTCTTTGGTTTCTGGGGGCTGTACTTCAGGTATGTGTCATGGTTAGAGGATTGCTTATAATTGAGGCTTCTATATGGCCTTAGGCTCCTCCTCCCTTTCTACATGAGTTGGTAGTGGCAAATTCTGGTAGCCTTTCTGATTGTTGCTTGTTTTTTTTTGTCCGATCCTACCCCTGTCCTACTTTTCCCTAGGCCGGTAAGAAGCTGAATACTGGTCAGTGGGGTAAGTGCCTTATTGGCTCGAGTGGTTGTAGCCTTCAGTTTCCTCTTGAAGTGATTGCCTGGAGGGGGGGGGGGGAGTTGTTCAGTCTCAACTTCGGGGTTTGAAATAGCCTTTCTTGGAGTGCTGAACTCAGACTGAGGGAGGGATGCTTCGGATGTCGTGTGACAGTCTGTTGTTTTTGCCTTAAGTTATGGAATCCTTTTTGTTGTGAGTGATTTCCGAATCTTGTTGTGGGTTTCGGAGATTAGGGTTAATCCTAGGATCCCTCCTCATCCCTATTTCTTTGATAGTTTGGAATTTTGCTGCTTGGAGATAAGTAAAGAGGTGGACAGTGCCAGTGAAGGTGAGGTGAATCGTTATGATTGATCTGCCTGCTTTATTTCTAGGTCCTGGGAGTACTAGACCTCTATAGTTAACATGGGCACCATTGTCCTGAATTATTGTGGTGGTGGTGTAATAGAGCTGTTGAGCATCAATGGTTCTATGATCAACCATCCCAATGACAGATTCCCAAACTGGAGTTTGTTGCCTGGAAATGTTGGTCTAGGATGAGGTTTGGCCTCCCTCCTATGTATTTTAAAGTTTTGGACTAGTCTAGCAGGATAAGGAAGGAGAAATTTGTTCTTACTTTCTCATTTTCTTTCCTTGAGTTTTGCTTTCCTGGAAACGTTGGTCTAGCATGAGGCTAGGTCTCTCTCCTATGGATTTTAAAGCTTTGGACTAGTCTAGCAGAATAAGGAAGGAGAAATTTGTTCTTACCTGCTAGCCAGTCCAGTACCCACCCAAGAAGACAACTGCAGTGGATTCTCTTTTGGTTTTGTCTGGTGGCTGAGAAGCCCTCTCAGACTAATGTGAGGTTTGGGATGTTTGTCTTGGATGTATTTGGGCCAGATGATGGCTCTATATTGGGGTTTCATAATCCAGTTTCACAGCCTAGCCTCAAGATATGAATCCATGATCTGCACCTTGATGTCGGGCCATGATTAGGTCTGTAATTTAGTCTCATAATATAGGTCCATATTGTTAGTGGTTCATATTGGTGATTTCATCAGGCTAGTTTACGTTGATCCATGTTGTCTTTCCATTATCTTGATCTGTAGTGTTACTCTTTCACCGGGGTCCATATATTTAATCCTTTTATTTTTAAGTTAGCGGTCTTTTTATTGAAATCATAACAAGTAGGCACTTTCCCAAAAGTGATATCTTTTTTGTAAAGACCACCAGTATGTCTGCTCATCACAGGTCTTCCAACAAAGAAGAGTAGCAGTAAGAAAGATATGGTTAACTATACAAGTTTAATCCCATTTTCTTGTATATATACAGCTGTAGAGAGGTGAGTGTATGCTTAATCCCTAGCAAACCATTCCCTTTCCTCATAGTGAACACCCAACTTGTTTTCCCTCATGGATCTGTGAATAAAACATATAGGGGTGTTTATCCCTAAGGTGTTTTATATATTACCAAAATTAAGCCCTTAGTGCCCCAGAAATCCTTATATAGTTCTTTTAGAAAAGAATTGTCACAAGTAATTCTCTACCTAATAGTTTTGGACATTAGGAAGTGAATTGTCTATAAATGTAGAGATCATGGAGCATAAGCTAAGTATGAACCAATTCCTCAAAAACCATTACCTTTGTATTATAAAACAGCTGACCCTACCATGCCAGCCCATGAGTTCCCAGCATCTAAACGCACCGGGGCCCAACCCCAGAAGGAAGAGGGGGCTGGCAGTGATTGGCGAGTGCTTAGATAATTTTAATTCATGCTTCGTACTCATTCAGTCCCAAATCTGAAGGGGGTAACAGAAGGGCAAGTGTCCACAGCTAAAGACCAAAATAGTTGAGGCAGCTACATCAATTAGTTAAATTGAACAGGATCATCTTGGAAATGTTCTATTGTAATCCATAGTTTGTGAGGATGGGCATAAAACCATTCCTCAGCCACTTTAGCTTAAGCAGCTCTATGGTATAGGAATAAGTTAGGGACTCCCAAACCTCCCTTCTTTCTTTCCCTATAAAGAATACTTCTAGGTAATGCTCCAGATAAATTTAGAAACTCTGTCCTGAAAGTAGGACCAAAAATTCTTGGGAGGCGGGACAAGTAATTCCTGAAATAAATATAGTAATCTCTAAAATAAATATAGCATGTTAATTTTTATACTCAACTATTCTCCCAAACCACAATAAGGTTGGCTGATCCCACTGCTCTAGATCCACTTTAAGATCTAGAAGGAAAAGTGGATAGTTGGCCTTAAATAGGCCTCAGTACTTGCAGTTAAATTAACCCCCCAAGTATTTGTAGGCTCTTTCTACCACTTCATAGAAAACATTTTTTTTCAAAATGGACAATGCCCTGCAATCCAAATAGATATTAAAAGCTCCTATTTTAATCATGTTGTTTGAATGGAGAGTCTCTAGAGTACATTCTCTGCTCTTTAAGTAGATTAGGCATATCATTTACTGGATGATAAAAGGACATCATCTGTAAATACTACACTCCAATTTGTATTCCACAGATATTTGGATTTTTATGAACAGCCAGGGACTCTATGTCAAAAGTAAAAAATAAATAAATAAGTGCGATAAAGGGCAGCACTATCTGGTTCCTCTTCTCAGATCAAACATTGAAGAGTTGAATACAAATTAATGAGGGTAAAGTGTTGCCCTCATTGATTTGTATTCAACCCCCAAAATGGTCTCCCACCCCAATATGCTTAGTACCAGCTCCAAGAATTTCCAATGAATTCTATTCCCAGAAACCAGGCAGGAATACTCCTACTACAGGTAACATGTATCAGATCTTTGAATGTTATCGTAGGCTGCCTGATGTGGTACAAAACCCATCTGATGGATGAATATGGGAGGGCAGGACCACAGCCAGCCTGAACTTTCGCCAGATTTTGACATCCACATTTAGAACAGAGATGGGATGATAAGACTGACAATTCCAACGTATTCTTCTATGGTTTTGGAATAACCACAGTCCAGGCCTCCGTCATAGTGGCTGGCTGGGGACTCTCCATCATGAACAGAGCTATCGGCAGCAAAGTGAGTTCTCTGGCAAAGATTTTATAAAATTCCCCAGAAGAACCATCTAAACCTGGAGCTTTGCCTGTGGGCAAGAATTTAATAGCACACAAAACTTCATCAAGTAAGACTTCACTCTCTAGACTAGAACATTGATGAGGAGTTAACACAGGTAGCTCTACAGAGGTAAGATATACACAACACCAAGAGAGGCTCTTCAAGTCCACAGCAAATAGCAAGCAACAGAAACCAGCACAGACCCAGAGTCCAAGGAAATCTTTATTAGAATAGACCCGACGTGGCCACATTTTGCCAATTAGGCTAAATCAGGGGTTTTATAAACCGCTATTAAATTGAACATACATACAAAAATGTAAATCATAAATATAATTAGAATGCAGAAAAATTGAAAACCTGCAATAATGGAAACATAACAATATTCAAATGCTAAAAATCATAAAATCTTAAAAAATAAACAAAGGGCCCTGTCTACTAAACTATGCTATAGGCATGCTAAAAGTGAGCATGCACCAGTGCTAGAGATGCCCACAGCTTCTCACCTCACTTTCACAGTTGAAAATCTGGAATCAGCCATCTTGAAAAACATACTGGTTTATATGCAAGCATTAAGAGGTCAAAGATGACTTCAAAGTTCCCAAATGTTAAAAATATACAATTGCATTTATAACCTTAAATGGAGATCATGTTCTTGTTAAAACAACCTGGAATGCACAAGAGGAAAAATCAAACCAATACAAACCACTCAATAAAACCCGGAAGTTTGTTTAAAAAAAAAAAGCGATGTAGCTTACAATTTGAAAACAAAGATGAATCTGGCAACTGTATATTGTGCTCTTTTACAAACACTAACTTTTAATCAAAAACGCTGCTAAAATTGCTAAAGGTGAGAAGCTGGTGCTCTGCTTTCATTTTTGGTATTCAGGAGCTGCTGATTGTAAGTACTATTTTACTGGTTTAAAACCTAAAACTGTCTTCCTTTTGGAAAAGTATATTTTTTTGTATTTAGTTCTAGCTTTTTGACCTTTTTATTTTAGGTGGTCTTGGATGTGTATTCACTAGCCAGGGGAAGCATTACTTTTACCCCTTGTTAGGTATGTGCACTTTATGGTCTAGAATTTGTCTGTATTCATACATGTTCACTATACCATTCACATACAGTTCCACATCATCAGGGCTGTGCCAACACGGTAAGCGAGGTAAGCATGGCAGGGGGGCGCCCCCCTCTGGGGGGCGCCGCCGCACCATGCTCACCTCGCTCGCCCTCCCCCTCCCATTGTTCAACTGCCCGCCCTCTTCTCTCCCCCCCCCAACATCCCTTTTCTTTTTTTTTCTTTTTAAATTTACCTACGTGGCGGTCCAGCAGCGCAGCATCAGTGAAGGAGGCGGCGCTCCCGACGTCTCTAGCCTTCCCTTCGCTGTGTTCTGCCTTCTTCTGACGTCAAGGAAATGACGTCAGAAGAAGGCGGAACACAGCGAAGGGAAGGCTAGAGACGTCGGGAGGCGAGCGCCGCCTCCTTCACTGACACTGCGTTGCTGGTGCTGAACCGCCACGGAGGTAAATTTAAAAAGAAAAAACAAGAAAAGGGATGTTGGGGGAAGAGAGGGCGGGCAGTAGCTGAACAATGGGAGCGGGAGGGCAGGGGGAGACGAGCATGGATGCGAGGTGGGGGGGTCATGGAAGGGAGAGAGAGGAATTGCTGGAAAAGGATGAATGGAGGGGGCAGGGGACAGAGGAGCATGGATGGGCATGGATTAGGAGGGCAGGGCTCATGGAGAGAGGGGAATTGCTGGATAGGGATGAATGGAGGGGACAGATGGGCATGAATGGATATGGATGGCAGGGCTCAGGGAGAGAGGGGAATTGCTGGATAGGGATGAATGGAGGGGGCAGGGGACAGAGGAGCATGGATGGGCATGGATTGGGAGTGCAGGGCTCAGGGAGAGAGGGGAATTGCTGGATAGGGATTAATGGAGGGGGGCAGGGGACAGATGGGCATGGATGAATATGGATTGCAGGGCAGGGCTCAGGGAGAGAGGGGAATTGCTGGATAGGGATGAATGGAGGGGGCAGGGGACAGAGGAGCATGGATGGGCATGGATTGGGAGTGCAGGGCTCAGGGAGAGAGGGGAATTGCTGGATAGGGATTAATGGAGGGGGGCAGGGGACAGATGGGCATGGATGAATATGGATTGCAGGGCAGGGCTCAGGGAGAGAGGGGAATTGCTGGATAGGGATGAATGGAGGGGGCAGGGGACAGAGGAGCATGGATGGGCATGGATGGGAGGGCAGGGCTTAGGGAGAGAGGAGAAATTGCTGGACATAGAGGGGAGGGAAGAGAGATGAAGGAGATGAAATGAGGGAAAAGGAAGAGAGGAGAAAAACTGCACATGGATGAAGAAAATAGGCAGAAGCTGAGGACCAGAAATAAAGAAGAAAGGAGGAAAGGAAAGAAATAAATGGAAAGGAAGCCCTGGAAATGGAGTTAAGAGGACAGATAGCAGCAGAATCAGATACTGGGCCAGCATGATCAGAAAAAGAAAGTCACCAGACAACAAAGGTAGAAAAAAAATCATTTTATTTTCATTTTAGTGTTTGGAATATGTCCACTTTGAGAATTTACATCTGCTATCTTATTTTGCAATGTATAGCAGTTTGTTTCTAAGAATATTGCTGACAATTCCTATCAGTGTGGCAAGTGGTGAGCGATCATTTTCATGGGGGGAGGGGGGGGGGGCGCCAACGCCGCCGCCAACTGATAGTCTTCAGGGGGGCGCCAGAGACCCTAGGCACGGCCCTGCACATCATGTTATGCCACAAGCACAAAGTTCAGTTTTCATTTGGTTGCTGTCTATGTACTTTTTATTGGTTTTCCTTTTATATATTTGGCATGTTATATCATCTTTGTTCACTTGTCTGGCACTTGTATGGTTAACATTTCTTTCCTTGCCAGGAAAGTCTCCAACTCCAAAAGACTGAAGAACATAATGATTACTTTCATAATTAATTAGGCTTTTACAAGGAAAGTTTTAAGAAATAAAATATCGCCAACTGCCAGAACTTTAGACCTAAGTTGCAAGAAGGCTTTCCTACGAAGCTGTGTTGATCTAGAAACATCAGGAAAAGGAAAACAAACAAAACTTTCTTTTAAGGAAAATATGCCTTCATAGTTGTCAGCTTTTGTTCTTCAGATTGTAAAGTTACAATCAAAGTAGCTCACTTGTTGATAACATCTTGTGAAGATTACAAAAATTGGAATAAATCCAAACTATCAGGGGGAATTAATCCCTAGGAATATAACACAGTCTCTACAAAAGAGTCATAATTGGGCAGCTGAAGAATATTGAGATTTAAACAACACTCTCAGGGGCAGGTAGTGTGCTACAGAAAAATTCAATAAATGCAAATTGCTTGCCCTAATTCTCAATAGCTTCTATTTGCATGCTGACTTCATACATTTCAAATTCTTGCTCACCTCCTTCCAGTCTGCTCTTTTACTTTCCAAACAGGACTATTACATCCAGTTGACAAATTCTCTTTGCTCAATCCCTCGACATCTCTTTGCCACACTGAACTCACTCCTCAAAGTGCCTTCACCTCCAACTCCCCCTTCACTTTCCCCCCAGACTCTGGCTGAGTACTTTTATGATAAGGTTCAAAAGATTAAACTTGAATTCTCAACCAGGTCACCTCCACCTCTCCTTCCCTTCCCTTAGTCCATTCTCTCAACCCTCCAACCCCTGCCTCCTTTTCTTCCTTTTCTGAAATCACTGAAGAGGAAACTACACATCTTATTTCCTCCTCGAAACTAACTACCTGTTCCTCTTATCCTATTCCCACCCATCTACTTAACACTATCTCTCCCACTGTCATCCCTTTTATCTGTTATATCCTCAATCTTTCACTGTCTACTGCGACTGTTCCTAGATAGAAGTAGAGGAGGATCCACTAGAGTATACACTAAAACGCTGTCTTCACTTGGATTTCAGGGTTCTGTTCTTTCCTGGTTTTCTTCTTATCTCTCCCAGCATAGTTTTAGTGTATACTCCAGTGGATCCTCCTCTACTTCTATCCCACTGTCAGTTGGTGTACCTCAGGGATCTGTCCTGGGACCTCTTCTTTTCTCCATCTATACTTCTTCCCTTGGTACTCTGATCTCATCCCATGGTTTTCAGTATCATCTTTACGCTGATGACTCCCAGATCTACCTCTCCACACCAGAAATCTCAGCCGAAATCCAGGCTAAAGTATCAGCCTGCCAGTCTGACATTGCTGCCTGGATGTCTCATCGCCATCTGAAACTAAACATGACCAAGACTGAGCTTCTTATCTTTCTCCCTAAACCAACCTCTCCTCCTCCCCCATTCTCTATTTCTGTGGATAACACTCTCATCCTTCCTGTCTCATCAGCTCATAACCTTGGGGTCATCTTCGACTCCTCCATCTCCTCTTAACATATTCAGCAGACTACTAAAACCTGTCGTTTCTTTCTCTATAATATCAGCAAAATTCGCCCTTTCCTTTCTGAGCACACTACCAGAACCCTCATCCACACTCTTATCACCTCTCGCTTAGACTATTGCAACTTGCTTCTCACAGGTCTCCCACTTAGCCATCTCTCTCCTCTTCAATCTGTTCAAAATTCTGCTGCACGACTAATATTCCGCCAGTGTCGTTATGCTCATATTAGCCCTCTCAAGTCACTTCACTGGCTTCCTATCCGTTTCCGCATACAGTTCAAACTCCTCTTCCATATCATCATGCTGATCAATCCATAGACTGGTGGGTTGTGTCCATCTACCAGCAGGTGGAGATAGAGAGCAATCCTTTTGCCTCCCTATATGTGGTCATGTGCTGCCGGAAACTCCCCAGTATGTTCTCTATCTCAGCAGGTGGTGGTCACACACAGCAGCAGCTCTGGCTAGATCTCCAAGCCTAATTTTTAGGTTTTGTTGAGTACCTGGGGTTGAGGGCTCTTCTTGAGCAAGTGCAAACCTGGTGGTGCCAGGTCCCTCCTTTTCTCCCCCCTCCCGCTGGCTCCGTTAAAAAAAAAAAAAAAAAATTTTTGGACGTCCTTAAAGGCGTTTATTTCGACGTTTATTTAAACGTTTATTGCAGCTACTCACTGGGACACCAGGTCGTTACAGCTCGGAGCGAGAAGCAGGTAATTTTTACCTTTTTATAGCGGGCAGGGGGTTCCCCGATCGATCTCCACGTGGCCTATGGCGTCGGAGGGCGAGGGCGCGAAGAATCGCTCCCCGGACCGCGTGTGCGCTTCTAACGGGGATGCGGGGGTCTTAAAGTCTGATTCGCCCTTGTTGGGTGTCAGTTCGGAGGCCGGTCAGTGTCCCGGGTCTTCCTCCGGTGCGGCGGTTTTTCCCGCCATAAACGCCCATCCCCCGCTGCTCGCCTCCGCCATCTTGGCCGGCCACTCTGCTCGGACGACTTCTTCTTGGGCCGCCCTTGAGCTGGGAGACGTTAATGCCATGGCCGCCCTTGATTTGGGCGACGGCAAAAAAGCGGCTAAAGTTAAGCGCCGTTCTTCCCGCGCGGCTCCTTCGCGGAGTGTCGCACTGGACGCCATCTTGGATGCGCAGCATGTTTCTCCCCCGCTCTTGCGAGCGCCAGTTGAGGGTGCGTCTAGGGCTGTGGCCCAGGCTGCTGAAGTGCACAGTCTGGGGGGTTTCTCCCCCAAGTTTATTTTGCTGCTGCATCAGGCCTTCCTTATGCAAAACGCTGCCCCTTCTCCCTTGTCCGATAAAGGGGTTGAGGCCCACGGAAGTAAACGCCCTCGGGTGGATTCCCAGGCCTTAGAGGACTCTGTTTCCTCTGATGTAGATGAGGGCAGCGTATCTGAGTTCTCCCAACGGTCCTTTGGGGATTCCTTGGAGGAGACGGATTCCCGCTCGGATGGAGCGGATGACCCCTCTGCAGCGCGGATCTTTCGCTCAGAGGATTTGCCCAACCTGTTAGTGCAGGCCATGAGCATTTTGAAGATTTCCTCTCCAGAGGACGTCTCTCCCTCAGCCCCTGTTGGCTCCGCCATTATGCTGGGGACGAAGCGCCCGTCTAGAACCTTCCACGTGCATGATGCCATGCACACCTTAATTTCGGCTCAATGGGATGTCCCGGAAGCGAGCCTCAAAGTGGCTAGGGCTATGTCCCGCCTCTATCCTTTGCCTGAAAGTGAACGGGAGGCCTTTCTTTGGCCTACCGTGGATTCTTTAATCACTGCGGTGACTAAGAAAACGGCGTTGCCGGTGGAAGGTGGCACGGCCCTAAAGGACGCCCAAGACAGAAGATTGGAGGCGGCCTTAAGGTCGTCCTTCGAGGCGGCTGCCTTAAGTTTGCAGGCCTCAGTTTGCGGCTCCTATGTGGCCAGGGCGTGCCTGACGATTGTGCAGCGGGCTTCCCCCTCAGATCCTTCCTTGAGGGCTGACTGGCCGGCCCTGGAATCGGGCTTGGCTTATTTGGCAGACTTACTGTATGATGTCTTGAGAGCCTCGGCTAAAGGTATGGCTCAGACAGTCTCTGCGCGGCGGTGGCTTTGGCTGAAACATTGGTCTGCTGACCACGCTTCTAAGTCCCGCCTGGCTAAGTTGCCTTTTAAAGGCAAGCTGCTCTTTGGGGTCGAGCTGGACAAAATTGTGACCGATCTCGGCACGTCTAAGGGCAAGAGGTTACCAGAGGTCAGGGCTCGGGCCAGTGCTCGCCCCGGTATCGCCAGAGAACGGTTTCAGGAAGCCCGTCGGTACCGCCCGGGTAAGTCGGGCTCCTCTGCCCCCTCTTCCTTCAAGAGGAATTTCTCCTCCAAGCAGCATTCCTTTCGCAGAGACCGCCGTCCCGGAGGTGCGCCCTCCGGTCCTCCCCCAGGGTCTCGTACCCAATGACGGGTTCTCCGAGGACAAGCAGGCTGCTTGTTCTCACGACCGGGTGACGTCCGCGGCAGCCCCCACCAACCGGAAAAAAGCTTCGCGGGACGGTCGGCACGCAGGGCACGCCCACCGCGCATGCGCGGCCGTCTTCCCGCCCGTGCGCGACCGCTCCCGCCAGTTCCTTTTTTTCCCGCGCCTGGAGAGAGTCGTGCCTGTGCCGCTCTCTCTGTTTCAGCCCCGGAAAACCGTCGCGTTTACGCGAACCTCTTTTATATTTATTTAATTGCCGCGCGCTCCACTTTTCTTTTCTTTAAAAAAAAAAAAAAAAAAAAAAGAAAAGGAGCACGCGCTCCCTTTTTCCCTCGCTTCCAGCGGGGACGTTGCGTTGCAGCCTGGTGGCCGCACGGTCGTTTTTTCATTTTCGAGGTGTGATTTCCGCCACCATCGACGACTTTAATTTCGCCGACGCGATTTTTCCGTCGATGTCCTCGAAGGTCCCGAGTGGATTTAAAAAGTGTGGTCGGTGCGGCCGGCCCATCTCGCAGACCGACACCCACGCTTGGTGCCTCCAGTGCCTCGGGCCGGAGCACAATTTCAAGTCGTGTCCCCTGTGTCTCGGTCTCCGGAAACGGACTCAGGTTGCGAGGCAAGTTCAACGGGACCGTATTTTTGGAACTTGCGCCGGCCCCTCGACGTCGACCTCGACGGCATCGGTATCGACGCCCGGTCCTTCGGTACCGGTATCGATGCCCGAGACATCGGCACCGATGGCATCGACCCCAGGAGAACAGGTCCCGTCGGCCCGCCGGTCCTCCGGTGAGGGTAGAGGTGAGAGGCCGCGTGGGCAGTTGGCCCCGGTCACTCCCTCAGCCCATGGCCCACAGGACCGAACCCTGTCTGACCCGGTTCCTCGAGACCGAGGGGGATCGTCTTCCTCCTCCTCCATGCCTCCCGGCGCCTGTGACGGGCATCGGAAGAAGGATAAGAAGCGCCGTCACCGGTCGCCCTCGATGCACATCGGAGAGGAGTCGACGCCGAAGCGTCTCCATCGAGAGGAGAGATCCCCGTCGGTGATAGAGGTGCCGACGCAACAGGGTCCCGGCACCTCGGTGCAGTCTCCTGGCTCCCACCAGATTCGGGCACCGACACCCCTACCGGCCCCACCGCCTTTCCCGGCAGCGGGCCTGGACGAGTGCCTCAGAGCCATCCTTCCGGGGATCCTGGAAGGGCTGATGCGCCAGGCTGTGCCGGCGCCGGGGGTGCTTGCGCCCTCGGCGCCGATGACTGTGGCGCCGGCGAGCTCTAGCCCGGCGCCGGGGCCGTCGACACTGCCGCCGCTTGCGGTGCCGGTCTCGACCGCCACGCAGGTGGAGTCCCCGTCGACGTCGATGGAGGGAGCTCCGTCCCCGCCGGCGCGGGAGTCCACCGCTCGACGACACCGAGACCCTGGTGCCTCGACGTCGAGCCGGGCCCGGTTCAGGACTCAGCTACATGAGCTTATGTCCGACACCGAGGATGAGGACTCATGGGGGGAAGAGGAGGACCCTAGATATTTCTCCTCAGAGGAGTCTACGGGCCTTCCCTCGGACCCCACGCCTTCACCGGAGAGGAAACTCTCACCACCCGAGAGTCTCTCCTTTGCCTCCTTTGTGCGGGATATGTCTATCACCATTCCCTTTCCCGTGGTCTCTGTGGAAGAGCCGAGGGCCGAGATGCTTGAGGTCCTCGACTATCCATCACCACCTAGAGAGTCCTCCACGGTGCCGCTGCACAATGTCCTTAAGGAGACGCTGCTTCGGAACTGGGTGCGACCATTAACTAACCCCACCATTCCCAAGAAAGCAGAGTCCCAGTACAGGATCCACTCTGACCCAGAGCTAATGCGGCCACAATTGCCCCATGACTCGGCGGTCGTGGATTCTGCTCTCAAGAGGGCACGGAGTTCGAGGGATACCGCCTCGGCGCCCCCGGGGCGGGAGCCTCGCACTCTGGACTCGTTTGGGAGGAAGGCCTACCAATCCTCCATGCTCGTGACCCGCATCCAGTCATACCTGCTCTATATGAGCATTCACATGCGGACCTGGTCGAGAAGCTCCCGCCGGAGCAGTCCAGGCCTTATCAGGAGGTGGTCAGGCAGCTGAAGGCGTGCAGAAAGTTCCTGTCCAGGGGTATATATGACACCTGTGACATGGCATCTCGTGCTGCGGCCCAAGGGATAGTGATGCGCAGGCTCTCATGGCTGCGTGCCTCTGACCTGGACAACCGCACCCAGCAGAGACTGGCCGACGTCCCTTGCCGGGGGGATAACATTTTTGGTGAGAAGGTCGAGCAGATGGTGGACCAACTGCATCAGCGGGAAACCGCTCTCGACAAGCTCTCCCACCGGGCGCCTTCAGCACCCATCTCCACAGGTGGACGTTTTTCCCGGGCCCGGCAGGCTGCACCCTATTCTTTCGCGAAGCGTAGGTACAACCAGCCGGCCCGAAGGCCTCGTCAGGCACAGGGACAGCCCCAGCGCGCTCGTTCTCGTCAACAGCGTGCGCCTAAGCAGCCCCCTGCACCTCCACAGCAAAAGCCGGGGACGGGCTTTTGACTGGATCCACGGGAACATAGCCGCCCTACAAGTGTCCGTACCGGACGATCTGCCGGTCGGGGGGAGGTTAAAATTTTTTCACCAAAGGTGGCCTCTCATAACCTCCGACCAGTGGGTTCTCCAAATAGTGCGGTGCGGATACGCCCTGAATTTGGCCTCCCTGCCTCCAAATTGTCCTCCGGGAGCTCTGTCTTTCAGCTCCCACCACAAGCAGGTACTTGCAGAGGAACTCTCCGCCCTTCTCAGCGCCAATGCGGTCGAGCCCGTACCACCCGGGCAGGAAGGGCAGGGATTCTATTCCAGGTACTTCCTTGTGGAAAAGAAAACAGGGGGGATGCGTCCCATCCTAGACCTGAGAGGCCTGAACAAATTCCTGGTCAAAGAAAAGTTCAGGATGCTTTCCTTGGGCACCCTTCTACCAATGATTCAGAAAAACGATTGGCTATGTTCCCTGGATTTAAAGGACGCATATACTCACATACCGATACTGCCAGCTCACAGACAGTATCTCAGATTCCGACTGGGCGCACGGCACTTTCAGTATTGTGTGCTGCCCTTTGGGCTCGCCTCTGCCCCACGAGTGTTTACCAAGTGCCTCGTGGTGGTAGCGGCCTACCTACGCAAGCTGGGAGTGCACGTGTTCCCATATCTCGACGATTGGCTGGTCAAGAGCACCTCGGAAGCGGGAGCCCTCCGGTCCATGCAGTGCACTATTCAACTTCTGGAGCTGCTGGGGTTTGTGATAAATTACTCAAAGTCCCATCTCCAGCCAACTCAGTCTCTGGAATTCATAGGAGCTCTGCTGAATACCCAGACGGCTCAGGCCTACCTTCCCGAAGCGAGGGCCACCAATCTCTTGGCCCTGGCTTCGCAGACCAGAGCGTCTCAGCAGATCACAGCTCGGCAGATGTTGAGACTTCTGGGTCATATCTCCTCCACAGTTCATGTGACTCCCATGGCTCGTCTTCACATGAGATCTGCTCAATGGACCCTAGCTTCCCAGTGGTTTCAAGCCACCGGGAATCTAGAAGATGTCATCCGCCTCTCCACCAGTTGCCGCACTTCACTGCTCTGGTGGACCATCCGGACCAATTTGACCCTGGGACGTCCATTCCAAATTCCGCAGCCCACGAAAGTGTTGACGACGGATGCATCTCGCCTGGGGTGGGGAGCCCATGTCGATGGGCTTCACACCCAGGGTCTGTGGTCCCTCCAGGAAAAGGATCTGCAGATCAACCTCCTGGAGCTCCGAGCGATCTGGAACGCACTGAAGGCTTTCAGAGATCGGCTGTCCTGCCAAATTATCCAAATTTGGACAGACAATCAGGTTGCAATGTATTACGTCAACAAGCAGGGGGGCACCGGATCTCGCCCCCTGTGTCAGGAGGCCGTCAGGATGTGGCGTTGGGCGTGTCGGTTCGGCATGCTCCTCCAAGCCACGTACCTGGCAGGCGTAAACAACAGTCTGGCCGACAGACTGAGCAGAGTCATGCAACCGCACGAGTGGTCGCTCCATGCCAGAGTGGTACGCAAGATCTTCCGAGCGTGGGGCACCCCCTCGGTGGACCTTTTCGCCTCTCAGACCAACCACAAGCTGCCTCTGTTCTGTTCCAGACTTCAGGCACACGGCAGGCTAGCGTCGGATGCCTTTCTCCTCCATTGGGGGACCGGCCTCCTGTATGCTTATCCTCCCATACCCTTGGTGGGGAAGACCTTACTGAAGCTCAAGCAAGACCGCGGCACCATGATTCTGATTGCGCCCTTTTGGCCCCGTCAGATCTGGTTCCCTCTTCTTCTGGAGTTGTCCTCCGAGGAACCGTGGAGATTGGAGTGTTTTCCGACTCTCATCTCGCAGAACGACGGAGCGTTGCTGCACCCCAACCTTCAGTCCCTGGCTCTCACGGCCTGGATGTTGAGGGCGTAGACTTCACTGCGTTGGGTCTGTCTGAGGGTGTCTCCCGGGTCTTGCTTGCCTCTAGGAAGGATTCCACTAAAAAGAGTTACTTTTTCAAGTGGAGGAGGTTTGTCGTGTGGTGTGAGAGCAAGGCCCTAGAACCTCGTTCTTGCCCTGCACAGAACCTGCTTGAATACCTTCTGCACTTATCGGAGTCTGGCCTCAAGACCAACTCAGTAAGGAATCACCTTAGTGCGATTAGTGCTTACCATTATCGTGTGGAAGGTAAAGCCATCTCTGGAGAGCCTTTAGTCGTTCGATTCATGAGAGGCTTGCTTTTGTCAAAGCCCCCTATCAAGCCTCCTACTGTGTCATGGGATCTCAACGTCGTCCTCACCCAGCTGATGAAACCTCCTTTTGAGCCACTGAATACCTGCCATCTGAGGTACTTGACCTGGAAGGTCATTTTCTTGGTGGCAGTTACTTCAGCTCGTAGGGTCAGTGAGCTCCAAGCCCTAGTAGCTCATGCTCCATATACCAAATTTCATCACAACAGAGTAGTGCTCCGCACCCACCCAAAGTTCCTGCCGAAGGTGGTGTCGGAGTTCCATCTTAACCAGTCAGTTGTCTTGCCAACATTCTTCCCCAGGCCGCATACCCGCCCTGCTGAACGTCAGTTGCACACATTGGACTGCAAGAGAGCATTGGCCTTCTACTTGGAGCGGACACAGCCCAACAGACAGTCCGCCCAATTGTTTATTTCTTTCGACCCTAACAGGCTAGGGGTCGCTGTCGGGAAACGCACCATATCCAATTGGCTAGCAGATTGCATTTCCTTCACTTACGCCCAGGCTGGGCTGACTCTTGAGGGTCATGTCACGGCTCATAGTGTCAGAGCCATGGCAGCGTCAGTGGCCCACTTGAAGTCAGCCACTATTGAAGAGATCTGCAAGGCTGCGACGTGGTCATCTGTCCACACATTCACATCTCATTACTGCCTCCAGCAGGATACCCGACGCGACAGTCGGTTCGGGCAGTCGGTGCTGCAGAATCTGTTTGGGGTGTAAATCCAACTCCACCCTCCAGGACCCGAATTTATTCTGGTCAGGCTGCACTCTCAGTTAGTTGTTCTTCGTAGGTCAATTTCTGTTGTACCCTCGCCGTTGCGAGGTTCAATTGACCTGGGTTCTTGTTTTGAGTGAGCCTGAGAGCTAGGGATACCCCAGTCGTGAGAACAAGCAGCCTGCTTGTCCTCGGAGAAAGTGAATGATACATACCTGTAGCAGGTGTTCTCCGAGGACAGCAGGCTGATTGTTCTCACCTACCCTCCCTCCTCCCCTTTGGAGTTGTGTGTTTCATCTTTTGCTAGTCATTCAACTGGCGGGAGCGGTCGCGCACGGGCGGGAAGACGGCCGCGCATGCGCGGTGGGCGTGCCCTGCGTGCCGACCGTCCCGCGAAGCTTTTTTCCGGTTGGTGGGGGCTGCCGCGGACGTCACCCGGTCGTGAGAACAATCAGCCTGCTGTCCTCGGAGAACACCTGCTACAGGTATGTATCATTCACTGTCCCGGTCCATGGCCCAGTGCAGATTGGAGGACGCCTGTCCTTGTTTCTGGGCGAGTGGACCAGGGTAACTTCAGACGCTTGGGTGCTGGAAGTCATCAGAGACGGCTACAAGCTAGAGTTCTGCCGACCCTTAAGAGACGGGTTTGTACTCTCTCCCTGCAAGTCTCCGGTCAAAGCTGTGGCAGTGCAGCAGACCTTGGACAATCTGATCCGCTTGGGTGCGGTCGTTCCGGTGCCAGAAAATCA
Source organism: Microcaecilia unicolor (assembly GCF_901765095.1). Lineage (NCBI taxonomy): Eukaryota > Metazoa > Chordata > Amphibia > Gymnophiona > Siphonopidae > Microcaecilia > Microcaecilia unicolor. The sequence goes on along the minus strand of NC_044032.1, from coordinate 403,193,914 downwards.
GCTTGGCAAGGGACGTTACTCCATTTACTTTGTGGTACCAAAGAAAGGAGGTTCTGTACGGCCTATCCTCGACCTCAAAGGGGTCAATCGGGCCTTGAAAGTTCGGCACTTTCGCATGGAGACTCTTCGCTCTGTTATAGCGGCAGTGAAGACAGGGGAGTTCCTGGCATCCTTGGACATCAAGGAAGCGTACTTGCATATTCCCATCTGGCCTCCTCATCAACGCTTTCTGCGTTTTGCAGTCCTGGGCCGACACTTCCAGTTCAGAGCCCTCCCGTTCGGGTTGGCTACTGCTCCGCAGACCTTTTCCAAAGTAATGGTGGTCATCGCGGCCTTCCTGCGAAAGGAAGGAGTACAAGTCCATCCTTATCTGGACGACTGGTTGATCTGAGCCCCCTCTTATGCAGAGTGCGGCAAAGCTGTGGACCGGGTGATTGCTCTTTTGAGCTCCCTGGGGTGGATCATCAACTGGGAGAAAAGCCAGCTGCGCCCGACTCAGTCCCTGGAGTATCTGGGAGTTCGATTCGACACCCAAGTGGGCAGAGTGTTCCTGCCGGACAATCAGATTGTCAAACTTCAGGCTCAGGTGGACCAGTTCCTAGTAGCCTCTCCGCTTCGGGCTTGGGACTATGTGCAGCTGTTGGGCTCTATGACGGCCACGATGGAAGTAGTGCCCTGGGCCAGGGCTCATATGAGACCACTACAACACTCTCTGCTGCAGCGCTGGACTCCGGTGTCGGAGGATTATGCTGTGCGCCTTCCCTTGGACCCAGCAGTGCGCAAGGCGCTGAGCTGGTGGCTGAAGACAGACAAGTTGTCTGCAGGGATGCCTCTTGTGACCCCGGAGTGGATTGTCGTCACGACGGACACCTCTTTGACGGGCTGGGGAGCCCACTGCTTGGGAAGGACAGCGCAGGGGCTCTGGTCTCCTGCAGAGGCAAAGTGGTCTATCAACCTCCTGGAACTCAGAGCCATTCGGTTGGCGCTTTTGGAGTTCCTCCCGGTACTGGCGTTGAAGCCAGTACGGGTCCTGTCGGACAATGCCACGGCTGTGGCCTATGTCAACCGCCAGGGAGGTACCAAGAGCGCCCCTCTAGCCAAGGAAGCCATGAATCTATGCCAGTGGGCGGAAGCGAACCTGGAACAGCTGTCAGCTGCCCACATTGCCGGAGTCATGAATGTCAAGGCGGACTTTCTCAGTCGCCATACCTTGGATCACGGAGAGTGGCAGTTATCGGCTCAGGCGTTCTTGGACATCACGAAGCGCTGGGGCCAGCCGAGCCTAGATCTGATGGCGTCATCGGCCAATTGCCAAGTGCCGCGCTTTTTCAGCAGAGGACGGGACCCTCGATCTCTGGGAGTAGATGCTCTTCTCCAACAGTGGCTGACACAAGAGCTTCTCTATGTGTTCCCGCCCTGGCCCATGTTGGGCAGGGTACTAGACCGGGTGGCAAAGCATCCGGGCCGGATAATCCTGGTGGGTCCGGACTGGCCCAGACGTCCCTGGTATGCGGACTTGATCAGGCTCTCAGTGGACGACCCTCTGCGGCTGCCAGTGGAGCAGGGTCTGTTGCATCAGGGTCCCGTGGTGATGGAGGAACCCTCCCCCTTTGGTCTTACGGCCTGGCTATTGAGCGGCAGCGTCTGAGGAAGAAGGGCTTCTCAGACAAGGTCATCGCCACTATGCTGAGAGCGAGGAAGCTCTCTACTTCTACTGCTTACGCCAGGGTTTGGCGTACCTTTGCAGCGTGGTGTGAAGCAGGCTCACTTTCTCCCTTCACTGCTCCAATTTCTTCAGTGCTGGCGTTCCTGCAAGAAGGTCTGGAGAAAGGCCTGTCGCTCATTTCCCTTAAAGTCCAGGTAGCGGCTCTGGCTTGCTTCAGGGGCCGCCTGAAGGGTGCTTCCCTGGCTTCGCAGCCAGATGTGGTACGTTTTCTCAAGGGAGTTAATCACCTGCGCCCTCCTCTGCACTCAGTGGTGCCTGCGTGGAATCTCAACCTGGTGCTAAGAGCCTTGCAGAAGCCGCCTTTTGAACCCTTGTCGAGGGCATCTCTGAAAGACCTGACGTTGAAAGCAGTCTTTTTGGTGGCTATCACTTCAGCTAGAAGAGTTTCCGAGCTCCAGGCACTCTCATGTCGAGAGCCTTTTCTGCAGTTCACTGAGGCAGGAGTGACTATTCGCACAGTGCCTTCCTTCCTGCCCAAGATTGTTTCTCGCTTCCATGTGTATCAGCAGCTCTGTCTCCCTTCCTTTCATAGGGAGGACTACCCAGAGGAATACTCTGCTCTCAAATATCTGGATGTGAGACGAGTCATCATCAGATACTTGGAAGTGACCAATGATTTCCGGAAATCGGATCATCTGTTTGTCCTGTTTGCAGGTCCTCGTAAGGGTCTGCAGGCTGCTAAGCCTACAGTGGCAAGATGGGTCAAGGAAGCCATTGCAGCGGCTTATGTGGCCACGGGGAAGGTGCCGCCTATCCAGCTGAAGGCTCACTCCACTAGAGCTCAGGCGGCCTCGATGGCAGAGGCTGGGTCCGTCTCCTTGGAAGAGATTTGCAAGGCGGCAGCTTGGGCATCGGCCCATACCTTCTCCAGGCATTACCGCTTGACTGTGGCTGCTCGGGCGGAGGCCCGGTGTGGAGCTTCAGTGTTGCGGTCAGGGATTTCAATGTCCCGCCCTGGGTGAGTACTGCTTCGGTACATCCCACCAGTCTATGGATTGATCAGCATGATGATATGGAAGGTAAAATTATGTATCATACCTGATAATTTTCTTTCCATTAATCATAGCTGATGAATCCATAGCCCCTCCCAGATATCTGTACTGTTTATATTCTGGTTGCATTTCAGGTTCAAGTTTAGTCTTCAGTTCCTGTTCAGGAGGACTTCGTGTTCAAGTTTTTTTCAATTGGATTCTTCAAGAGTTGAGACGAGTTTGTGTTACAGTGAGCTGCTGCATTCCTCTCCCCTCCGTTTTACGGGGCTGGATTGAGACATAAATTCTGCCGGCGCTCCCTCCCGCTTCGTGCGGCTGTAGGGCAGCTTTGTACCCCTCCCGCTTCAGCGGTGTTAGGGTCAGTCAGCTCCTCCCGCGGTTGCAGGATAAGCCAGATCCCCCCGCATCGGCGGGGTGGTGTCCCTCCCCCGCTCCGCTGGGTTAATTCCCCTCCCCCGTTTCGGCGGTGGTGAGCTGGGCAGAGTGTCCCTTTGTGGGTGTAATTCTCTAAGTGCTGAGTCCTGCGGATGGAGCTTGGATATCGACATACTGAGGAGTTTCCGGCAGCACATGACCACATATAGGGAGGCAAAAGGATTGCTCTCTTATCTCCACCTGCTGGTAGATGGACACAACCCACCAGTCTATGGATTGATCAGCTATGATTAATGGAAAGAAAATTATCAGGTATGATACATAATTTTACCTTATTGACCTATAAATTCATTCACTCTGCAGCTCCTCAGTACCTCTCCACTCTCATCTCTCCCTACATTCCTCCCCAAGAACTCTGTTCACTGGGTAAATCTCTCTTATCTGCACACTTCTCCTCCACCGCTAACTCCAGACTCAGTTCCTTTTATCTTGCTGCACCATATGCCTGGAATAGACTTTCTGAGCCGGTACGTCAAGCTCCATCTCTGGCCATCTTCAAATCTAAGCTAAAAGCCCACCTTTTTGATGCTGCTTTTAACTCCTAACCCTTATTCACTTGTTCAGAACCCTTATTTTATCATCCTCACTTTAATATTCCCTTATCTCTTGTTTGTCCTGTTTGTCCTAATTAGATTGTAAGCTCTGTTGAGCAGGGACTGTCTCTTCATGTTCAAGTGTACAGCGCTGCGTATGGCTTGTAGCGCTATAGAAATGATAAGTAGTAGTAGTATTAATGAACTGTCTTTAGTAACCACTGCCAATGCAGTCTGCACTGATTTCAGCAGAAAGTCTGTCTTAGACACACATTCCACTGATTTAACCCTGATCTTGTTCAGTGAGCTTCTGGGAGATTTGCTCAGAGAATTTAGATAATCTAATTAAGTTCTCATGCAAAACCTTTTCCATTCTAAGGACTGCAGCTCTAGTATCCTTGAAGGAAACATCCTCTAGCTTATCAGATGTTGAAGAAGCAAAAAATAAGATTAGGGAAATTTTATAGGGGTTGGCACTGCTATTGTGTCCTTAGAGCCACTATCAAAGGAATTGGTAGTTGTCTCCAGGGAGGGTTATACCACCCCTGGAGAAGTTTGACTTCCAACTAAGGAAGGTGTCTGAAGCTCTTGAATAATTGCCGGTTGAGGAGGTGGAGTTCCACCACCCAATGATAAAGAGACTAGGGAGGAGGATAATGTATCACTTTCTTTGCCTTACTCAGTTCATTCTCATCTTGTTTTTTCTTTAAAGGGCAGTTCTATTTCAGACATGTGTCAAGGGCCTCCGAAGTATCCTCACAATTTGGCAGCTCTCACTGAGAGTACAATACATCAAACGCTTAACCTGCCTCTGGGGCAATTTACTTACCTTGATTTACCAGATAGAGCTTTGGAATCAGGCTCTTACGGAAGTTCTATATGATGTTGCCCCACTTAGTGCGTACCTTTGTTCTCTCTACATGGAAGTACACAGAAATGAAAGCCTTGTTTCTCAGAAGACCTTCAGTTGTTAAAACATCAGTGGGAGAGAAGATGGAGTAAATCAAGTTAGATGTTGATAAAATTAAATTTAGGAAAACATCTGCTTTTTATATGCAAGATATTTATACCACTAGAAGACGGTATTATTCAAATTTAATCATAAAGCCCCTAATACTAGAAAATGTTTTACGATTTTCTGAGATTTGGCTTCAAGTACAGTGACTGAGCTTCAGTCCTCGGCGCTCACTGACTATTTTTCTGATAGGGTTTCGACCCTATGACAAACATTAGATCAGTGATCACTGCTGACTTCTGTTCTGCCATTGATTTGTCTTCTGATAGCCCCATGACAGGAGATTAACTTTCTTACTTGGACTCCACACTTTCTGTATTTCCTGATCTGGCACTTTCTGAGGTTTCTCAAGCTGAAAAAAACTGTTCAGCCAACCGTAGCACCCCATGACCTTTTTCTGTCTAATATAGTGAAACGATGCAGTTCTCTTTTTTTTTTTTTCTTCCTTTTTTCTTTTCAAATGATTCATATTAGTTTATTGAAGGGGTATGTACCCCCTTGTTGGAAAGTGGTGGTAATTAGGTCTCATCTGAAGGACTCCCAGTTGGGGAGAGATATTATTTATAACTACTGGCCTATAGCACACCTTCATTTTATCTCAAAGGTAGCAAAATGGATGGTAATGCTTCATCTGCATTCTTTCATTGAACAGATGGCTGTTCTTCATTCTAACCAAATGGGGTTTCACCCCCATCATAGCACTGAAACAGCACTGTTAGATTTGGTCACTAATATTTGAGCAGCACTTTGTGGTGTCAAGATTGCTCTACTTTTATCTCTGGATCTCTCAGAAGCATTTGGTTTAATGGATCATCATTTGCTGCTTAACAGCTGTACATTGTAGGGATTTCTGGCACTGTACTGGAATGGTTTAATTCTTACCTTTGTGATAGATCATACCAAGTGCTTTGGGGTACAGAATATGCTTCCATTTGTTTTCCTCTCCCAAATGGAGTACCCTAGGGGTCTCTACTTGCACCAAAGTTATTTAATATCTTTATGGTGCCATTGGCAGTATTGATTCAATCTTTGGGTTGATTCCCCCTATATATGCAGATGATATTCAAATTCTGGCCACTTTTGATGATTGTGATGCCCGGGCATTGTCCCTTTTGGAATCTCACCTTACTCAAATTTCTCATTGGCTGCAGCTTCACAAGATGCAATTAAATATGTCTAAAATAGAGAGCAGTGTTTTTTTTAGTAGAACCTACACTTTGTAAGTCTGGTTTCTGTCCATTTGTGTTACTCACATCAGGTTAATAATGAAATTAGGGTACTGGATGTACTACTTGATTCTAATTTGTCTTTCCGCTCATATATCTCTGTAGTAGTTCGTAAATGTTTTTTTTTTAATTGCGACAGATTCATTAAATTCAGCATTTATTAGAAAGCGGGACCCTTCAAATTATTTTATGTGTTAATACTTTCCCATCTGGACTACTGTAATTCTCTTTTTAAGGGTGTTTGTCAAAGAGAGCTCAGGTGGCTCCAGTTAGTGTAGAATACTGCGGTAAAATTACTTCAACGGGCAAAAAATGCGATTACGTTACCCCTCTTTTACAAATTGAACATTGGTTACCAGTTGTTTGTCGTATCTTATTTAAGGTATTGGTGTTAGTACACAAGATCTTCATGTGTGTTTTTATCTGTTTCTAGTTCCATATACTCCCTCTAGGTCCCTTCTGTCTGCTTAGTAGAATATATTGCTCGTACTGTCTTTTTGCCAAGTCTTCCTAACTACTTATTGAAATTCAGTGTTCAGTGTGGTGGGCCTTGAACTCTGGAACCAGCTTCCAGTTTTCTTGTGATCAGAGTCTTCCCTGTCTTCCTTTAAAAAATTATTAAGAACACATTTTTTTTTTAGAAGCATTTGATGTTGATTTTTATCTTGTTGCTTGTTTGTCTGGAACTCTGTGCTAGGGGCTGGAGGCATGATGGGTAGACAGTATACTTTTTTTTTTCTTTCATGATATTGGAGTTCCTTTCGGACAATGTGAATCCCTTGTTTTATATTGCTTTGGGGTAATTTATAGAGGCACATAGGTGCATATACTGCTTTTTTAAAATTAAGTGCAACACATATGCACTAATATATCTTGGTCACCTTTGCTCCCAATTATAAAACTGCATGTGAACACATTTGTTAGAAAGGTCAACAGACTTTCAGAAATTGGAAATTGCTGTTAGATGACAAGTAATCTATGGACAGGAAAGGGTTTTCTGGTTTGTGAGGCAGATTCTTGGGTACAGCATTGTCAGTTTATTTGTTTTGTACAGTAATTGACATATTATACGACCACCTGTGGTAGACTGAATAATTCAATATCTAGATTTAAAATAGTAACTATATAATAAAAAATACTGGAGTTGGAACAGAAGAAATTGATGCAGAACGAGACGGAATATGTATATTTTTTTTAGAATTAGTACATATTTATGGGAATAGGTAGTGATAGGCCTGATGCGCTCACTGGCACAGGACTGGTGTACAGGAAGGAGGGTGGGTTAGAGAGAACCTGAGGCGTCAAGTGGTCAGTGAAGTTCAAATGAACAGTTGATGCTGGTTGGTTTGTTGTACTTATCTGACCTTGGGACATCATCTATCAGATCAGATAACTAAATTAATTGAACTAAATTAATGGGCTCTTGTTCAGAGTGTTGACATTAACTAGACTCAGACTAGTCTGTTCATATTTCTGTATTCAAGAGATCTGTATCCTCTAGCACCGAGTTCTTCAGTACAAGGCCTGGGGGCCATTAGTGGCCCCTGGAGACCTCCAGGGTGGTTCTCATCATCATTCTGGCCTTTTTTCTGCTACTCCCTGCCTCTCCACCCAGGTTCACAGCAGAAATGGGGAACTAGATGGGAGGATGAGCCACACACTTTGAAGGACAAGGCGTTTTTCAATAGACGAAGAGAAGGAATTTGGAAATGACCAGCTCCTTAAGGATACACACAATAAAGTTTGTAGGCAGGTGGAGTGGATGTCATTGACTCACATAACTCAGAAGTTTTAAAGCCTCTCGTGGGATGATATTTGGTAGCTCTCCTTAAGGTCATTTGAATCCAAAGTGGCCCTGACTTAAAAATTAATGAAAACCACTGCCGCGCTGCGCTAGCCAATCTGGTTTTCAGGATAACTACAATGTTTCCATTAAATGCAGATCTATCTCATGCAAGATCGTTGTGGTTATCCTGAAAACCAGTCTGGTGATGGACACCCTTTATACACAGAGGGCTGCATAAACGTCCATAGTATCCTTAGCGAGCTGCAACATTACGTACACTTTCTGTGATAAATAAGTAAAAATGTAACTAGAAACAATGGAAACAAATTGCTAGAGTAGCTGTTCTGAAAATATTTGTGAAATACAATATTTAAAATCGCCAAAATTCTGTTTAATGACATTTTCTGTGTATATTTCCCATGGTCTTGAGGGCCACATAAAATTCAGTGGCGGGCTGCAGGTTGCCCATCACTGGGCTAGGTGATACCCTAGGACTAGCTTGAAAAATATTGATTCACATGGCAACACCTGTATCACCTATGAAATACTGAAAACTAAAACTGGATAAATTGTTGTGCGAGGCCTACCTCACTATCATCCACAAGATGGGAAATCGTTCTGTTGGTTGACAGTTGTCATTTTACAAATATGAAAAATGTTCCAGCTGGATTTACTGCTGAGCTGACTAACATTTCTATATATATATATGTATGTATGTATTTTCACTAAGGAGCTTCTTACCTGTTTCTTTTTTATTGATCTGTATCTGTTTTGTATGTGTCCAAGAAGAATGTTTTCTACATATTTAACTTTTCTTATCTAATGAATGCCAATTTTTTTTATGCTTCTTGCTCGTTAGGATTTGGTGGGCTTGAGACTGCAAACTCCGCTACTGGTGGTTTTAATTTTGGGGGTTTCGGGTTAGCCACTAACCCTGCGGTGAGCTTTAGTATTGGGAACTTCGGTATTTGCACAACCACAGCACCCCCATTCAATTTTGGCAACAGCCTGGCAAGTGCAGGTAGATGGTGTGCTATCTGTAATGAATGTATATAGCAGGGTCCAAGAATACTCCTCTCTGTCCAGCTTGGTGCCAGCTTCTCCATTACTTCCTCTTGCTGACATAGCAGAGGAGAGCCGGAAAAGAGTTAGACGCTTGTTAAATGTATAACCTTCCTTGCAAAATGTCCATGCATTTTATTTAGAAATATAATCTATTGATTCTAAGAAAAATGCATGAATGGATCACACAGTAGCCAGTTCAATTAATACACAATAAACATATTTCAATTTTTTTAATCAAAGAGAAATGGGGAACAAAATGGAACCCATAATACAAAATTGGTACATCTGTCCTGGATGCTCTGACATGTTTCTGAATTTTTATTTTTCCTTCAAAGCAGAGTTCCGTTTTAGTTTCTCTTTAATTTTCTTGTTACACTTTGCATCATGTTTCTGAGAAGAGGACTTGCATGTTTGTTTCTCAAGTAATCTATAAATCTAGCCCAGACAAAAATAAGATACTACATTTTGAATGTGGGTGCATGTGTTAAGTGGTAGTTAAATTGTTAAAAAAAATGTGAGTAGCATGGAATTTTTTCTAACCCCTTTGTAAGTAAATGTGTGTGTGCTGGGGGGGGGGGGGGTGGAGTGGTGTGCTTGTGTGTGCATGTGTGTATGTGTTATCTTTGTGTCGGTGGGTGATCAGGCGAGGAGAAGGCAGCTTGAAATGTGCAGTTCCTTAATCACTATATTACAGTGATTAAGAAACAGTGTATGTATCAGTGGCGTAGCCAGACTGCCAATTTTGGATGGGCCTGAACCCAAAGTGGGTGGGCACAAAATTTTCTCTCTACCCCCCTCCCCCACCAAAATTTAGTCACGCTAATCAGATGCATTTGTCACACAGGGTAAAGTGCTGCTTTTCAGTGCATCAGATTTCAGAAAATTTATTTAATAGCCTAACACTCTTTTCAGTGAGCTTTCAGAGGCCAAAACCTCCTGCCTCAGGTCAGTATAATGCTGTTACGGTATCCTCGCCTGACCTAAGGAAGGAAGTATTGGTCTCTGAAACTTCATTAACACAGGTACCATATTACTTTATCCTAAATTAAAAATAAAATTATTTTCTTTACCTTTCTTGTATGGCCATTTACTTTTTCTCATTGTGTCGCTCCCAGTCTCTAGATTCTGCTTTCCTTCGCTTTCGCTTAACTCTTCTGCCACGGTTTCCTGGCCATTTCTCATTTTTCTCTCCTTTTTCTTTGCTTTCTTCAATATTTTTCTGCCTCTCTCTCTCTCTCTGTCCTGATTTAATTCATTCTTACTATCCATTCTTTAATTTCCTTCATCTGCTTATGGCTTTTCATCTTTTTCTCACCCTTGTTCTCCCCATGCCCCTTCCTCTTATTCTCCAGTCTTTCACTACTCTCCTTTTCCATCCAGCAGCTCTCTTCTTTCTCTCCCCATCCTTCCAGTCTCCCCTCTCTCGCCCCATCCTTCCAGTAGTCTCCCCTCTTTCTTTCTGCATCCTTCCGTCCAGTGTCACCTCTTTCTCCCTACCCTTCCATCCAACGTCTTCCCTCTTTCTCTCCCCATCCTTCCATCCATCTACCCTCTCTCCTGATCCTTCCATCTAATGTCTCTCTCTCCCTCTTTCTAACCAGTGTCTCTGTACCCTTTTCTGTTCAGTGTCCCTTCTCTCTCCACATCCTTCCAGTCTCTCCCCTTTCTCTCCCCATCCTTCCATCCAGAGTCTCTCTCCCCATCCATCCGTTTTCCCTCTTTCTCTCCCCATCCTTCCATCTGTTTTCCCTCATTCTCTGCCATCCTTCCATCTGTTTTCTATCTTTTCTCCCCATCCTTCCATCTATTTTCCCTCTTTCTCTCCCCATCCTTCCATGTTTTCCCTCTTTCTCCCCATCCTTCCATGTTTTCCCTCATTCTCTGCCATCCTTCCATCTGTTTTCCCTCTTTTTCTCCCCATCCTTCCATGTTTTCCCTCTTTTCTTCGACAAGGCCCGCCCTGCATGCCAGCGCAGCGCCAGCCCCAGCTCCCATTGCCAGCCACTGCTGCTTTTCCTGTTGAGCAGCAGGGCCGGCGCTACAAAAAGAAGAAGCTCTAACGGCGCTAAGGACGAAAAATGTTAAAAAAAAAAAAAAAAAAAGCGCGGCACCGGCAGGCACTGTCTAGGCAGCCTTTTGAGGCATTGGCTGCTGGCTCGCAGGCTCCTCCCGTCTCCTACATCACTGCCCTGCAGGAGACGGGAGGAGCCTGCGAGCCAGCAGCCAATGCCTCAAGGCTGCCTAGACAGTGCCTGCCGGAGGTGCCGTGCTTTTTTTTTTTTTTTTTTTACATTTTTCGTCCTTAGCGCCGTTAGCGCTTCTTCTTTTTGTAGCGCCGGCCCTGCTGCTCAACAGGAAAAGCAGCAGTAGCCGGCAATGGGTGCTGGGGCTGGCGCTGGGCGGGCCTGGGCTGAAATTGGGTGGGCCTGGGCCCAGCCAGGTCCACCCGTAGCTACGCCCCTGGTATGTATACAGCAGCTGTTGGAACTGTATTGGGGCATTTCTTGGGGAAGTGGTTCATTTCTCTGTTGCTCACCACCATAGCCATAGCCACAGTACAGAAACTTCCTCCAGATTAACTTTTCCCTTCCTGTGACTAGAACTACCTTCTACTTCTCTGGTCCCACTTCCTTCCTGTTGGCTGGATCCTACCTACAGTCTCTGCTGCTAGTTATTTTGGAAACAGGCAGAGCAGGTTCACTCGTTTAGGGGGTGGAGGGCTAGAGAACTGCAGATAGAGCTTTTAAATTCTGAACAATGTTCAGACATAGTATCCTTCCTTCTACCTTCTAGATATAAAATGTAAAATTCTGCTGACCTCCCCCCCCCCCCCAAAAAAAAAAAAGCCAGACAGTTGGCAATCCTGAGCACATCTCACAGAGCTCCCTAAACTTGTGGACAGAAAGTAAGCACAGAGTTCAGGAGCGTCCTAAGCCAAAATCATGCTCCCTGATGCTCCCACCCCACCCACTGCCGTGACCACAGCAGATGAGCCAGTGGATAGGGAGCTATTTTTGTACCTCTATCTCAAAGCCCACGAATGCTGCTGAGTTTACCAGTGGCTTAATCTGTCCCTGCCAAAGGCAACAGGTATTAATTGGCAATACCCATAGAAACAAATTCTTGAGGTAGTTTTCAAAGTAGAGCTAAAAATACAAAAATGAAAACAAGGGGTAGGGAATTGTTTACATTCCACTTTGTGTGCATCTTTGGGTTCTTTGTTCTATATTGTGCTTGTGCTGGGCATGTGCTCTGTCTTTGCGAGAGGTAGCAGGGCATGGGGGGCACTTGTATGATGGCAATTTATAGTGGGTGGGGTTACTGGGGGGAGACTAGTTTTGGGGGGGGATAAATGTGGGGTGGTAGGGTATCTGCAGGGTAGTTTTTGTGGTTGGAACAGTTTGCAGGGTGTTGTGAGTCGCTGGTAGGATAGATTTGTGAGATAATAGGGTAGTTGGTAGGGGTTAGTTTTTTGGGCTGGGCCAGTATACAGACTGGTGGTACAGTTTGGGGAAGGTAGTTTTGTGGACTGGAGCAGTTCGCAGGAGGTAGGTGTAGTGGATGGGGCAGTTTGGGAGTGGTGTTGCAGTTGCAGGGAATATGTTTGGGTGTGGGGGCAGTATGTGGGATAGTGTGGCAGTTGTAGGGGTAGATTTTGGTGTGGGGCAGTTTTATAGGGTGTGTCAGGCAGTGTTTTTTGGGATGGAACTGTTTGTGGGGTGGTGTGTAAAATAGAAGGGGGTTTGATGTGTGGGCAGTATTTGGGATGGTGGGACAGTTGCATGTTGTTAGTGTTTGGGGGTGGGGTGGTTGTGAGGGGTAGTTTCAGAGGGAGGGAATAGGGATAATTTGGGGGTTTAGAAGCTTAGGAAATTCCAACTTTTAAACTGCCTTGCTCCTGTTCTCTACTGCCTTTCACTCTTAAGTTTCCATGCTTCAAAAGCTGGAACTCCTTTTTTTCCATAGAAATGCACTGAGCCTTTTTTTTTTTTGGGGGGGGGGGGGGGGAGACATATTTCTCTGGAACCCCCAGTTTGATTTGGCCCATTTTGAAATTTATTTAACCTATTTTTACCTTGTGCCATTTCATGTCATGCTGTTAAATTTTCAGTAAGTTATTTTGCCCCCAGACAGACAGATGTTCTTTTCCCCTTTTGTGTAATTCTTTCCAACTTCCTATAGGTTGGGAAGAATCAAAACAACCAATAACAACAAATATACAAAAACCTAGTAGAGTACCTGTGACAAGGTCAAATCTGTGTAACCCTGGGCAATTTACTGTATCTCATCTTGTGTTAGTTTACCCAACCATAATTATGTATTAACAGTATTGCTCCTCTTTTTCTTTCAAAAGTTACCATCGAATGTTAAGAACCAGAAATGTGCCACGAGGTCATCCAGACCAGATATGGCTGCATGTGTCTTTCAGAAATGCTATAATTATGGATCCTTTTGGGATACAGCCAGATTCTCATTAAAATTTCATTTGTTTGCATATGAAAAATAAAGCTGTTCCACCAAGACTGATAACAGGTGCAGGTCAAACTTTTAAAATTGGTAGAAGGGAGTAAAATCTTTACCACTGGGCTTTGAATCAGTGACCTATTACTCCATTCTCTTCGATTCTTGGACTTCTGCCATGTTTCCATAATCATTCTCCCTTTCATGGCATTGTATTAGTCTCATCCTCATTTCTACCATGCTATTAATTTGTGCTTGTAGAATATAAAATCCTATATGTGCAGTTCAAACTCAAGCTTATGTTTTCACTATGGAATGTCTTAAAGTTGTAGCTTGTTGAATTTAAAAACATGATTAAAAGAAAAAACTGTAGCAACTATTTTTATTTATTTTTGAAAAACGTACATTTTTAAATTACATATTTTTTCATCCTGCTAGGCCAGTCCAAACCAGTAGATTGTCACCCTACTAGCAGATGCAAGCAGATAATCTGAACTTTTCAGTGACATCACCAATATAAGCAGTTTTGAAGCAGAATTTGGAGAAGGATCCAACTCCCTAGGGGCACAGTCTCTGGCCTGTGGCGTAATCTGTTTCCACTGCTCCTAGGGATTGGCCCACAGAACTTCCTCCAGTTGAGCTTTAACTCAAGGGTTCTTGCTTCAGGTGCCTAGACAGGCAATGGCCTTAAGGGATCATTGCCAGCAGGGTGAATCTTGATTTTTTTTTCTTGTCTCCCCCTCTCTACATTCATGATCTCTGCAGTTTAAAAAAAAGAAAGACACTTTAGCTCCAGGAAATTAGGGTGCTTTAAAAAAATGTTTGTTTGTTTTTTTTTTTTTTTTTTAATGGCAGCAGCAAAGAGTTAGAGCTGGAAAGGTTGTAGGCACCATCAATAATGCTACAGGAATTCCCAGCAAGTTGCATGGTAGCAGGGTTCTCGTGGAGGTTCGGGTCAATGTGTGTAGATGCCAGGTGGTGGGAGGTTTGGGACTTGTGGGAGTTGCATTTTAGTGGCACTGTCTGCTCCTGCTGCCCCATTTTGTGATGGGTGGGGTGTGCTCAGAGGAGGCTGCACATGGCTCTCAGGACCTGCAGGACCTGTTCTTAGTACAGGTTGCTGATCTCCATGGATTGGATCCGTTGTTGGGCCTGGCAGGAACAGTGGCCTTTTTGCCATTTGGCTCCAGTGTTGGATTCCTAGATTTATCTTTTCAGTCTACCAATTGGGGGAGGAAAGGGAGGGTTCTCCACTCACACTGGTATTTGAAGGTCCAGTGGGTGCCCTGGGCAAGTGCCAAGTGGATTTGTGGCGTCAGTTTATCCAGCTGTTTAAGGAGGGCATTTTGGCAACTCTTTCAGGGCTTTATGGCACAATGCAGGGGTCTGTGGGGTCAGTACCGGGGATGGGGTTAAGTACTCAAGAGTTCCCCAGTGAGGGGGAAGAGTCAGCGGAAGATCATGGTGCCTATTCCAGCCTCGTCTTCCATGGAAGAGGACTGGGAAGTCCTTGAAGATAAGGTAGGGTTCCCTGGGTGATCTCTTCCCAGAAATGAGTAAGTGTTCCCAAAAGGCTTCTTATTTTAGTGGAGGAATTCACCTTTATTGACCAGGTGATTGAAGTGTTCCATATTGTAGGCACAGCCCAGAAGGTGGTCATGGATGGCAATCCAGTTCTGCAAGAGGATATGAAAGCCCTCCAAGACCTTTCTGTTACATTGTAGCAAGATGGTCTTGGCATAGTGGAAGGCTCCAGGCATATGTTGCTTTTGGGCACTAAGGGGTTGGGCATGCTATATCTCTTCCCTTGGAAGGACCTTGACAGACTTTTCTGCTTCCCTACAGTGAACACATCAGTTGCTGCGGTGAGGAAGAAGACCATCATTCCCTTGGTGGCTGGTTTTGGTTCTGAATGATTCACATGATAGGAAGATGGAGCAGCTCCTTAAGTAAGCCTTCAGCTCTGTGGCACTGAGGGTCCAGGCAGCAGTCTGTGGTTTTGTGGTGAAGGCTGTGTTGCCCTGGATCCGGAGGTGGCAAGGATGGAGTCAGGAACTGTCTTTCTTGCAGACGTGTTCTGAATTGATTTGGATTACTACTTGGTGATTTCTATGGTTGTGGCCCCAAGATGGCTTTGGCTGCAAAATTGGTCAGTGGATGCTGTTTCCAAGTTTCATCTCAACAAGTTTCCCTTTCGAGAGCAGTGTGTTTTTAGGCAGGATTTAGAGAAACTGATCAAGGGCCTTGGAGAATCTAGGCCTCTGCTGCTCACTGAGGACCAGGTGCAATCAGCAGTCACAGATTCAAGGAGTCAGTCCCACTTGACTGACTTGGGGGCGCTTCTGCTCTGGAAGGCTTGTCGGTACACGCCAGGGGTCCTAAGGAGCAGCCTTTTCAGGGGTAGGGAGAGCAAGTGACAGCGGCCATTTCTCTCCCTCCTCCACTGCCAGAAGCCTATAGTGAGGAGAAGAGAGCCAGGGAGTTCAAGTAGAGGGTTGGTCCTTGTGATCTGTAACCAGTGGTTGTTGAAGGTTTTACAGTAGCGCTACTTATTGGAATTTGTGAATGCTGTTTTGGACACCTTTATGGTGTCTCCTTGTGGATCAACCCTCAAAAGGAGGACGATAGGAGATAATCCAACTGAGAGGAGTCAAACCTGTGCCAGATCTGGAGCAGGGCAGAGGTTGGTATTTCATTTATTTTTTGGTGCCCATAAAGGGGAGTATGTTTGGCTTATTTTGGACCTAAGGGAGTTGGTGTCTTCCTCTTGGTCCCATGCTTGGAGACCTCACGTTTGGTGATAGCATTCTTGAGACCGGGAAGCTTTCTGACCTCTTTGGATCTTTCAGAGGCTTACTTCCATATCATCAGGGGTGCATGCAAGCATTTTCTGTGATTCTTTGTACTTATCAAGCGTTATTTCAGAGCTGTTTGGGCTCACAATGGTCAGGAGAGAATCCAATTTCATCCTTACTTGGACAACTGGCTGATCTGGGTCAGTTTAGAGACAGACTCTTGGACTCTAACAGACAGGGTGATTGAGTTGCTGGAACACCTAGGTTGGGTATTTACTGAAAGAACCATCTGGCCTCTGTGCAAATCCTGGATTACTTGAGGATGTACTTTAATATGAACCTGAGAGTGGTGTGCCCTTAGAAGAGCATGGACAAGCTTCTAGTCCAAGGAAACTTTTTTTTCCCCAAGTGAAATGTGAGAACTTGGGGTTACTTTAGCTACTCTGATCCATGGAGGCTACCCTGGAAGTTGTGCTCTTGGCAAGGTTGCACATAAGACTGCTGCAGCTTGCTCTTTTCTTTTGCTGGTCTCCCAAATCTCAACAGTTCAAGATTAGGCTTCCCCTCTCAGGAATGCTTCAGGAGTAGTTGCTCTGGTGGAGACCCCTTGGATCGTCCACATTTGGTGATGGTGACGACTGATACAAGCCTAATAGGATGGGGGTGAGGGGGATTGCTTAGATTGGATTATGCAGGGTTCCTGGTGAAAGTTGGAATTGTCATGGTATCTGAAGGCGACAGCCATTCATTAGGCCCTGTGGCTGTTCCTTCTTTGAGAGCAAGGTTATCCAGGTGATATCTGACAATGTAATGGTGATGGCTTACGTTAGAGAGGCACAAGGAGTATGTCGGTGGTACTAGAGGTCAAAGAGCTGTTCAGTTGGATGGAGGTTCATCTTCTAACAATTTCAATGGTTCATATTGCAGGGGTGAACAACGTACAGGCAGATTTCTTCAACTGTTAATGTTAGACCCAGGATGATAGGAGTTGTGTCTGTCAGTGTTCCAGATGCTGGTGGCGTGTTGTCCAGATGCTGGTGGAGTGTTGAGGGCTGCCTCTATTCAATCTGATAGTGCTTCAACGGAATGTCAAGTTTTACTTCTTCAACCATAAGAAAAGCAAGGGAGTGGTGGGGATGGATGCCCTAGTTCAACCCTGGCAAAGACAAGAACCTCTTTGTTTTACTGCCTTTTTATGGTGATTCTAGTGGGCCTGTAAAGCCACAGAATGTGGACCTAGTCCAACTATTAATGGAGTTACCTCCACACTTTCCTAGAGGCCAGGCTCCTGCATTGTAACCGGTTCATTTATAAGATCTGGATCCCTTTTGTCTTATGGATTTGCCCTTGAAAGGAGTTGTTTGAGGTGGAAGGGCTATGTTCTAGCACTGGTGTCATAGGTGTGAATAAAGTTTTTGAGACCTGTTGAGTGGATTGAGAAATCTCAGCATGGCAGGCAGAATTAACCTTTATTTTGGCCTTTTTATAGGCAGGCCTGGATAAAGGCCTAGTCCTTAACACTTTCAAACTACAGGTTGCATATTTCTTACTTCCAAGGTAAGTATAGGGAGGGTATATTACAGTCCTGAACAGATGACCCCCCCCCCCCCTCACCGAATCTAGGGAGGTGCTGTGCCTAGGGGAAACTCTCATACCTGTCCCTGGATCCGAGTTCATTATATCTGTTGGCAATAAGAACTGCATATGAGAACATAATCAGATTCTTTAAAAATAATTAATGAATTTATTGTAGCATAGCAAAGCAAATTCCTTACAGTATTTATTAGAAAGTCCTATCTTATCACAACCTTACAAATTTTCCCTATTAATCAGTGTTATACAGATCCTGGCTTTTACTTGGATCAGTTGAAATTCCTCTATGTACAATGATGTGAAAAAGTCCCTGCCACCCCCCATTATTTCCCTTATTATTGTATATACGTCGCACTGAATGGTTTCTTATCTTTAAACAAAATATAATGTTAAAGGGAACCTGAGTAAACACATAATAGAGTTTAAAATTATTACTTCATTTATTTAAGAAACAGTTATCCAACACCCATATCACTCGTCAAAAAGTAAATTGTCCCCTTAGTTAGTCAGGCAGCTGGCCAAATGTAATTGATAAATTCAGTTGATTGAACACAGCCAGCCTTGATTTCAGCCATCCCTGTTGAATCTGAACCTTACTATAAGAGCATAAGTATTGCCACACGGGGTCAGACCAGTGGTTCGTCTAGCCCAGTAACCTGCTTCCAACAGTGACCAATCGAAGTCACAAGTACCTGGCAGACTCTCAAAGAGTACCAACCCCAGGGATAAATCTTTGGCTTTTCTGTGTCTACCTTAATAGACATTTATGAACTTTTCCTCCAGGAACTTGTCCAAACGTTTTTTTAACCCTGATATGCTAACTGCTTTTACCATATCCTTTGGCAATAAGTTTTAGAGCTTAACTATTCATTGAGTGAAAAAATGTTTTGTCATATGAGAGGAGTTGCATCACCTTAATCGTTTTGCTTGGCCTTTTTATGCCTTTTCTAATTCTGTTACGTCTCTCTCTTTTTTTTTTTTTTTAATTTAAATGGATTTATTTATTTATTTTATTTAGCAACAAGAATTTCCCGCAGTAAAGGGGAAGTTGCAGCAGGGAGCAATACAGAGGTATTATAATTTTAGAGCGATACAGAGGCATTATATATTGAACCTTACCAAGAGACTTAAGTAGTCACCACAAAGTTTCTTCAACAATGATATATAACGATCAAAGGAAATTCCCCAAGAGATGAGGAAAAAAGTTGTTGAAATGTAATTGGTCTGAAAAAGATTAGAAAGCCATTTCTAAAGCTCTGGAACTCCACCGAACCACAGCAAGAGACATTATTAAATGGAGAAGACTTGGAACTGTGGTGAATCTTCCCAGGAGTGGCCAGCCTGCCAAAATCACACTCAAGGGCACAGCAACAAGGCATCTGGGAAACCACAAAGATTCCCAGAAGACCATCCAAAGAACTGCAGGCCTCTCTAGCCTCAGCTAAGGTTAGTGTTTATGACCTTTAGGATAAGGAAGATACTGGGCAAAAATGAGATTCTTGGGAAAGCAGCAAGGTGGAAACTACTACTGTCCAAGAGTAACACAATGCTTGTCTCACATTTACAAAAACACATTTGGATAATCCCCAAGCCTTTTGCGATAATATATTATGGTCTGATGAGTTGTAAGTGGAATTCTTGGACAACACAGGTCCCAGTTTATCTAGCGTAAAGCAAATACAGCATTCCACAGTAAGAACATCATACCAACAGTCAAACATGGTGATGGCAGTTGTGATAGTGTGGGGATGATTTGCTGCCTCAGGAATTTTTAAATTAAGCCATTATTTAAGGAACCATGAATTCTGCATTGTACCAGAAAATTCTTAGGGAGTATGTCCGGTAATCCATCTGTGAGCTGATGATGCTGAATTGTAACTGGGTTATGCAGCAAGTCAGTGATCCAAAACACAAAATCAAATTACTGAGGAGAAACTAAATTAAAGTTTTGGATTGGCCTAGTCCTGACTTGACTCCAACAGGGATGTTGTGGCAGGACCCGAAAAGAGCAGTTGATGCATGAAAACCTACAAATGTGTCTGAAATGAAGCACCTTTCAAAGAAGAGTGGGTTAAGATAATAACAAAGTGAAAGACTGATACCAAACTGAAGTAAGTGTTTGGTTGTCATTATTGCTGATAAAGTTGATGCAGCCAGTTGTTGGCCTATATTTTCTACTACTACTACTATTTAGCATTTCTATAGTGCTGCAAGGCGTACACAGCGCTGCACAAACAGTCCCTGCTCAAAGAGCTTAAATCTAATAGACAAAAAATAAAGTAATCAAATCAATTAATGTGAACGGGAAGGAAGAGAGGAGGGTAGGTGGAGGCGAGTGGTTACAAGTGGTTACGAGTCAAAAGCAATGTTAAAGAGGTGGGCTTTCAGTCTAGATTTAAAGGTGGCCAAGGATGGGGCAAGACGTAGGGGCTCAGGAAGTTTATTCCAGGCGTAGGGTGCAGCGAGACAGAAGGCGCGAAGTGGAGAAGGGAACAGATAAGAAGGATTTATCCATGGAGCGGAGTGCACGGGAAGGGGTGTAGAGAAGGACGAGTGTGGAGAGATACTGGGGAGCAGCAGAGTGAGTACATTTATAGGTTAGTAGAAGAAGTTTGAACAGGATGCCAAAACGGATAGGGAGCCAGTGAAGTGACTTGAGGAGAGGGGTAGTATGAGTAAAGCGACCCTGGTGGAAGACGAGATGGACAGCAGAGTTTTGAACCGATTGGAGAGGGGAGAGGTGACTAAGTGGGAGGCCAGCAAAAAGCAGATTGCAGTAGTCTAAACGAGAGATGACAAGGGTGTGGATGAGGGTTTTGGTAGAGTGCTTGGAAAGAAAGGGGCGGATTTTACGGATGTTGTAAAGAAAGAAACGACAGGTCTTGGCGATCTGCTGGATATGAGCAGAGAAGGAGAGAGAAGAGTCAAAGATGACTCCAAGGTTTCGAGCTGAGGAGACAGGGAGAATGAGAGAGCCATCAACAGAAATAGAAAACGGGGGGAGTGGGGAGGTGGGTTTGGGGGGGAAAATGAGAAGCTCGGTTTTGAATTTCAGGTGGTGTTGAGACATCCAGACAGCAATGTCAGACAAGCACGCTGAAACTTTGGTTTGGATGCAAGGTGAGATACCAGGGGTAGAAAGGTAGATTTGGGAGTCATCAGCATAGAGATGGTAGGAAAAGCCATGGGATGAGATTAATGAGCCAAGGGAAGAAGTGTAGATAGAAAAGAGGAGGGGACCAAGAACAGAACCCTGAGGTACGCCGACAGGCAGAGGGATAGAAGTAGAAGAGGATCCACTAGAGTGAACACTGACGGTGCGGAGGGAGCGGTAGGAAGAGAACCAGGAAAGGACAGAGCCCTGGAATCCAAGTGAGGACAGGGTATCGAGGAGTATGCTGTTATCGACAGTGTCAAAAGCAGCGGAAAGATCAAGAAGAATGAGGATGGAATAGAGACCTCTGGATTTAGCCAGTAATAGGTAATTGGAGACTTTAGTAAGCGCAGTTTCGGTTGAATGGAGAGGGCGAAAACCAGATTGTAGTGGGTCAAGAATAGCATGTGAGGAGAGAAAATCAAGGCAGCGGTGGTGAACAGCACTATTAAGTAATTTGGAGAGAAAAGGGAGGAGGAAGATGGGTCGGTAATTAGAGGGACAAGTAGGGTCGAGTGAAGGCTTCTTAAGGAGAGGTATGACCACAGCATGTTTAAAGGCAGTAGGGACAGTTGCAGTGGAAAGTGAGAGGTTGAGAATGTGACAGATAAAAGGAATAAGAGCAGGTGAGATGGTATTAAGAAGGTGGGTGGGAATGGGACCAGAGGAATAGGTGGTACATTTTGAGGAAGAAAGGAGAAGTGTAGTTTCCTCTATAGTAACTTCAGGAAAGGAGGAAAAGGAATGAGGGGAAGGAGAGAGAGGGGAACGGACTAGTGGAGGGAGAGGTGGTGAGGTAGAGAATTCAAGGTTTATCTTTTGAACCTTGTCGTGAAAGAATTCAGCAAGGGTCTGAGGAGATAATGAAGGGGGAGTTGGGGGAGGGGGCACCTTGAGGAGAGAGTTCAATGTGGTGAAGAGAAGTCTATGGTTAGAGCCAAGAGAGTTGGTCATTTGGATATAATAATCCTGTTTGATGCGTAAAAGAGCAGATTGGAAGGAGGTCAGCATGAACTTAGTGTAAGAAATCAGCAAGGGCCCAAGATTTCCGCCAGAGGCATTCGGGGTAGCGGGTACAGGAACGTAGGTAGCGGATATTAGAAGTCAGCCAAGGTTGGGGTTTTGTACACCTTATAGGGCGGGTCATCAAAGGTGCAAGAGTGCCTAAGGCAGAGGATAGAGTATTGTTGTAAAAAGAAACAGCCTCGTTGACAGACGTGGATGGTGCCACATTAGAGAGGAGGTTTGAAACATGGGAGGATAGAGATGAAGGGTCGATATAGTGAAGATTCCTAGATAAATTAGATAAAATAGGATGGGGCTGGGAGGGAGGAGATTTAAGTGTGAAAGTTATAAGATGGTGATCAGAGAGGGGAAGATCAGAGGCAAGGAAGCTAGGGGGTGAACAGTTGGAGGAGAAGATGAGATCAAGACAGTGACCAATTTGATGAGTGGGGGAGGTGGAGCATAGTTGGAGATTAAAGGAGGATGTTAAAGCGAGTAACTTGGAAATATAAGAGTTGGAAGGATCATTAGCAGGAGTATTAAAGTCACCAAGGATGAGAGGGGGGGAGGAAGGATCATGGAAGAAGGCAAGCCAGGCATCAAAGTCACTGAGAAAGGATGAAAGGGACTTATCAGGGGGACGATAAACGACCGTTATTCGAAGAGGCAGAGGAGAGAAAAGGCGGATAGAGTGGACTTCAAAGGAGGAAAAACAGTGAGATTGAGGTGGAAGAAGGGGTTGAAATCTGGAGGAGGGAGAGAGAAGTAGTCCAACACCGCCCCTGCGACCAGCAGGGCGAGGAGTATGTGAAAAAAGATAACCGCCATGGTAGAGGGCTGCGACTGAAGCAGAGTCATCAGGGCAGAGCCAGGTTTCTGTTATGGCGAGCAGATGGAGGTGACGCGAGATAAAGAGGTCCTGGATATAGGGGAGTTTGTTACAGATAGAGCGGGCATTCCATAGGGCGCAAGAGAAGGGCAGAGAAGAGGAGGAGAGTAGAGGAATAGAGATGAGGTTAGAGAGGTCGTGGTGAGATCTGTAGAGGTGGTTCTAGAAGTTCCTCATGTGTACTCTACAAGCTCACAAGCAGCCTCTTGGGTGGAGGCCAGAGTGGTTGCTCCAGAACACATATATGAGCCAAGGAGGATAGTGCTTTTGGCAGGGCTGTGTTGGAGAGAGCCTTGATTATTGGATACATCCCTCTGGTCTGCACTGGTCTAGCAGCATGAAGAGAGAGGTGAAATTTGGTCTCATCTGCTAACTTCCTTTCCTTGAGTCCTGCTAGACTATTCCAGTACACCCCCAGGAAGACTGCTGTTTTTTTTGGGGGGGGGGGGGAAGAGAGGGGTTCTACCTTGCTTTTGATTTTCTATATAAGTAATTATTCAAAAATGCAGAAGTTTCCCTAGATGGGTTCCTTTCATTTTGTAGATATTTTTGTTTCCTTTAAATTTTGGGCTTTTGCATTAGCATATTGATAAGCTCCAGGCTGTAAGACTCCTTTATTGGTGATAACATTTAAAAATTCAGACTATCTGCTTTCATCTGCTGGTAGGGTGACACAACCCATTGGTCTGGACTAATCTAGCAGGACTCAAGGAAAGGAAATTTAGAGATAAGAACAAATTTTATCATATTTTAATGGATTTTTTGGAATACAAATTGAATGCAGATTTTATTTAATTCATATATGTGCTCATTTTCAAAGCAAATATTAGAAAGCTATGTGGAGGGGCATAATCGAACGGGGCGCCCAAGTTTTCCTGAGGGCATCCTCGCAGGACGTCCTCACGAAGGGGTGGGGAAACCCATATTATTGAAACAAGATGGGCGTCCATCTTTCGTTTTGGTAATACGGTCGGGGATGCCCAAATCTCCACATTTAGGTAGACCTTAGAGATGGTCGTTTCCAGTTTTCAGCGATAATGGAAACCGAGGACGCCTATCTCAGAAACGACCAAATCAAACATTTGGTCATGGGAGGAGCCAGCATTCGTAGTGCACTTGTCCCCCTGATATGCCAGGACACCAACCGGGCATCCTAGGGGGCACTGCAGTGGACTTCAGAAATTGCTCCCAGGTGCGTAGCTCCCTTACTGTGGGTGCTGAGCTCCCCAAACACCCGCTCCCCACAACTATACACCACTACCATAGCCCTAAGGGGTGAAGGGGGGCACCTAGATGTGGGTACAGTGGGTTTGTGGTGGGTTTTGAAGGGCTCACATTTACCACCACAAGTGTAACAGGTGGGGGGGGGGGGGGGATGGGCTTGGGTCCGCCTGCCTGAAGTGCACTACACCCACTAAAACTGCTCCAGGGACTTGCATACTGCTGTCAGGGAGCTGGGTATTACATTTGAGGCTAGCATAGAGGCTGTCAAAAATATTTTTTAAGTTTATTTATTTTTTTTTTTAGGGTGGGAGGGGGTTAGTGACCACTGGGAGAGTAACGGGAGGTAATCCCCAATTTCCTCTGGTGGTCATCTGGTCAGTTCGGGCACCTTTTTGAGGATGGGTCGCAAGAAAAAATGGACCAAGTAAAGTCGGCCAAGTGCTCGTCGGGGACGCCTTTCTTTTTTCCATTATCGGCCGAGGACGCCCATGTGTTAAGCACGCCCCAGTCGCGCCTTCGCTACGCTTCCGACACGCCCCCAGGAACTTTGGTCATCCCTGCGACGGAAAGCAGTTGAGGATGCCCAAAATTGGCTTTTGACTATGCCGGTTTGGGCGACCCTGGGAGAAGGACGCCCATTTCCCAATTTGTGTCGAAAGATGGGCGCCCTTCTTTTTTGAAAATGAGCCCAGTAGTAACCTATGTAACTTTGTAAGTCAGTGTGCTTTGAAAATGAGCCTCTTAATCTTCTATTAAAAAAAAAAATCAAGATCTGCGCTTTAGCTGGTCGGTCACAGTGAAAACTTTCATTTTACTCAAATATATAGCAATATGTATATATTTTGCAGAGGACCGATAATCAGTATAACATTTAGGGTGATCAGCTGTGGTTATTGGGTTCTAGGCTAAGGAATGCTACATATGACATGCAACTGTGTGGGTAGGATACCTTTTTTCCTCTCTTCTTAATTTTGCAAAACTCTAATATACTGATAAGATATTACTATTATATTCATGGTTATCCATTATATTCATGGTTATTCTGGCATACACACACATTGACCATATACTACTGTTAGTGTATGAGTTATTATAATTTTACTGCCTATCATTATAATGTCAGTTGCATTTACTTAGTGTTTTATGAAAATTATGAAGTATCTATTTCACACCTGTATGCAACTGGATGTGCCCAAGGTTGCCTACTAAGTGCTTTCATTGAGCGTGTACTGCTTTTTATACACACGTGCTATCACTGAAACATATCTATAATTTATATACAAAATAGCTCTGGGAAACTACCGTATTTTTCGGACTATAAGACGCACTTTTTTCCCCCAAAATTTGGGAGGAAAATGGGGGGTGCGTCTTATAGTCCGAAGGTAGCGAGTTTTGGATCGCCGTCCCCTACTTACGCGATGCCATGTTCCCTGGTGGTCTAGTGACGTCGGGGCAGGAAAGAGCCCCCTCTTTCCTGCCCATCGCGCTGCTCTCCGTGCTCCTGACTGCTTCCTGACGGTCTCGGCGATATTCAAAATGGCCGCCAAGATTCTCGGCGGCCATTTTGAATCTCGCCGAGACCGTCAGGAAGCAGTCAGGAGCACGGAGAGCAGCGCGATGGGCAGGAAAGAGGGGGCTCTTTCCTGCCCCGACGTCACTAGACCACCAGGGAACATGGCATCGCGTAAGTAGGGGACGGCGATCCAAAACTCGGACAAGACGCACCGGAGCACCTAGGTTTTAGAGGAGGGAAAAAGGAAAATTTTTTTTTTCCTATTTCCCTCCTCTAAAACCTAGGTGCGTCTTATGGTCCGGTGCGTCTTATAGTCCGAAAAATACGTAAGTCAGTTGATTTGCCTTTTGTTGGTCAGGTGGGGCATGTGTAGTCTAGTAACCATCCACATCCTCAGTCTCTAATGTTTAAATCGCTATTAAATGCTAAGGGAGAGGTCCTCATACTTGTCAGGATTGCCATCCCTCCCCCCTCAGTCAGATGAGTTTTTTAAGATATCCACAATGGATATATATGAGAGAAATTTCCATATATTGGGGGCCTGATGTATGCAGATTTCTCTCATACATACTCATTGTTGATATCCTTAAAACTTGACCAACAGAAGAATACAGAGGGCAGGTTTAACAAGCCTTACACTAGTGGATGTAATGATGACTAAATCTGAGATTGAGATTGGGGACTTAGTTACAGGGTAAGTGTATGTATACGCCATCTCTGTTGGATATTCTTAATCTTGCTTACTTGATAGAATATTGCAGAGCAGAAAATTAATAGTATTCCTCCTCTTTTTATTTTTGCGTGCTAGTTTTACTGATAAGATATTACGTATTCATGGTTATCCATTATATTCATGGTTATTCTGGCATGAATTCTAGCTGCTAGAGGCTTTCTATTTCCTCTGGTGTGATAAATATAGAAGGAATGATCAACAAATGTCAGATTTGGCATTTTTGCATTCTGTCATGATTCCAGTTAAGTTCTTTGGATATCTTTCTCTTCTCTTGTTGTTGTTATGCAAACTGCCCAGAGTCTCCCATAAAATATTTTTTGACAAAAATATATAAAAAAAATAGCATTATAAAAGTATGAAGAGGGGGGAAAAATGAAATATAACTGCATCAGTTGTTTCTGTTTTGATGAGGGTTTGGGAAGGCCTCTTGAAAGCTATCATGTCATATTTTCCCATCAGCATGTTTTTTCATTGTTTTTCCTCCTGCATGAGATGAAGGCATTCTGACTGGGTATAAATTCTAACTGAATAAAGGCATTTCATAAATCACAAATTGCTATTATTGGTAATGAATGGAGGTGACCTTTGCATTCTCTGTCCTTCAAATTAGATCCATGTGCAACCTCTCATGCAGGAATTATAGTAATAAAACATGTTTAGCATGAAGACAAAAAAATGAACTTTTTGCATGTAACATTCATGGTGCCCTTTTCATTATTTCCACTAGATGCATTTATTCATTGGTTGTCTTAATTCTTGTGATACAGTATTGTAATGTTCTATTGACTGTTGATTTGATTCTTGCATTGCCTCTGTAAGATTGTACTTTAGACTTCCATGCTGC
The DNA here is from genome assembly GCF_901765095.1 of Microcaecilia unicolor. Taxonomy (NCBI): domain Eukaryota; kingdom Metazoa; phylum Chordata; class Amphibia; order Gymnophiona; family Siphonopidae; genus Microcaecilia; species Microcaecilia unicolor. Next base: position 403,166,925 of record NC_044032.1, on the reverse strand, counting down.
CATGCCCAGTATGCTATTTAATGGTAAGTTAACTGGATGTTAGCTATTTTATGCATTAGTATTCTAAAAATGAAGTACTTGACTATGTATCTTGCATCTATAACACTTGCCAGCAGCATGATTTCTATATACTAGAACAGTGAAACTAAACAAGCGCCAGCATCTTACTACTTACTTGTAATAACAATCATTTTTCTTATTGTCCATTTACATTATTTAATTCCATCTTTGCTTCTGTGTCTTGACAAAACCAGAGAGAGTAGAATCTTGACTGGTTACTGTTGATGGAAGAACGTCAGTCATGTTGTCTTTGTTATTTTTAAATTTGGAATGAATTTTAAAGCTCAGAAGAGAGAATGAGTGTATTAGCATTAACGTTAGGCAGATCTTGGTGGGTCTTTAGTGCAAATGTAGCATCAGGAATGAGTGTATTAGCATTAACGTTAGGCAGATCTTGGTGGGTCTTTAGTGCAAATGTAGCATCAGGAGCTGCTATTAAAATCCTGTACAAAGCACTCTGGTTTACAGCTGCAGTGTTTACTAAGGACAAGAAGGATAGCAGTCCTCACATATTGATGATGATGACAATGGAAGGAGCACGGGTCTGAGAATTTGCTGCAGAGCTACCAGACCTCTCTAGCATGCTAAGCTGAGCACATGCAGGATATTCTGTGTCATGGCATTTGTACAGGGCCCCTCCTTGTTTCTGTTTTTTTCTATAGTGCTCGGTGGTCACATTTTTCTTCACAGTACAATTCTCTTCTTCACATAGCCTTCCTTGGTTTGTCTTATTTTCCCTTCTAGATCACAAAGATTTTTTTCATGTAAATTCAAATTTTCATTTTTTTTCTCATTGCTTCAAACCTGCAGTAGTATTAGTGCATTAAGCAGTTTCAAGAAATGCCCCTGGTACAGTCACAAAATGTTTAACCAGTCCTCACAGTATCTGCACAGTGTGTGTCAGTGCTACGCCCAATGTCTCCTGGTTGTAACACCCGTCATAAGATATCTTCCAGATGTCTTCAAAACAAACAAGTGTATATCGAAAGGCTCTGCTGTTCAGTAAGACCAGTCCAAATGGATTGATATTCTCAGCCTTGAGGGGTTCTGGAACTGTGATGAATGCTGATGGTGCATCAGCACTGAAGACGCATCATTCCTCCTCAAAGTTAGAACCAGTGGAGGCAAGGGAAATAGAGCATCTTATAACCTACCCAATGAAAGCAATCCACATTATTGGTATTCTTTTATTTTGATGTTGAGCTTCGAGTAAAGCCTGAAAATACATTAGCATTGGCCTTTGTTGTCATGTGATGGTTTTTCCAAGCATCCTGGCAGAAAGGACCTCTTACCCTCAAGAAAACCTAGGCATTGCTTCAGCCTTCAAGGGCCAGGTCACTGTCACCAGTATACCTTAGGTGACTCAAGAGGATGTCACTTTTCCTGCTTCCCATATTGCATTAACATAACCTGGATTGACAGTTTGTTGTCTTTTGGAGGCTAGATGCTAAAGGAAAGAATCTTACACAGGCACCACATTAAAATGCCACAAAGCTAACCAGGGTGAGCACTGCATCAATAACTTTATGGTCAGAATACCAAAAAGAAAATATTAAAACAATTCAGGAATAAGAGACTTTTGAAGTTAAATGATGAAATATTTTGTCACCCACCAGGCAGGTCTTAACAAAGATCTAGGCTTCCTATATCATTATAAATAATAAATTATATTGCTTTGCCACTCATTGATCACCCGTCCATCTCTCCGTTTCTCACCCATCCCTACCTTTCCCTGTCAGACTGTCATTGGAAAGTTTTTGTCTCACTTATATGTTCTGATATTTGTCATTTTGTGCCCATTTCTGACTCAAAGAAGAAGGTATTGCCTTCAGAAGCTAGTCAAAAATGTACTGTTAGTCCAATAAAAAGTATCATCTTCTCTTGTTTTGTTTTATTTCTTTTTATTACCTTTACAAGTGGACAATCATGGTTGCCACACCATTTTATCCATCTTCTCTGCAAAAGGTATAAATGTATATACAACTGAGGGGGCAACTGAGAGGGTAAAAACTGTACAACAGGCATGGACGCTGTTCAAAAATACCATCCTGGAGGCCCAGGCCAAACATATTTTGCGAATTTGAAAAGAAAGACGGAAGTCCAAAAGACAGCCGGCGTGGTTGAAAAGTGAGGTGAAGGAAGCTATTAGGGCTAAAAGAAACGCCTTCAGAAAATGGAAGAAGGAACCATCTGAAAATAACAAGAAGCAGCATAAGGAGTGTCAAAGCAAATGCAAGGCGCACATAAGAAGGCCAAGAGGGATTACAAAAAAAAGATAGCATTAGAGGCAAAAAAAACATAGCAAAAATTTTTCGGTATATCAAAAGCAGGAAGCTTGCAAAAGAATCGGTTGGGCCGCTGGATGACCGAGGGGTAAAAGGGGCGATCAAGGAAGATAAAGACGTAGCGGAGAGATTGAATGAATTCTTTGCTTCGGTCTTCACTGAGGAAGATTTGGGTGGGATACCGGTGTTGGAAATGGTGTTTCAAGCGGACGAGTCGGAAAAACTTACTGACTTCACGGTAAACCTGGAGGACGTAATGGGGCAGTTCAGCAAACTGAAGAGTAGCAAATCTCCTGGACCGGATGGTATTCACCCTAGAGTACTGATAGAACTGAAAAATGAGCTTGCGGAGCTACTGTTAGTGATATGCAATTTATCCTTAAAATCGAGCGTGGTACCGGAAGATTGGAGGGTGGCCAATGTAACGCCGATTTTTTAAAAAAAGGTTCCAGGGGAGATCCGGGAAATTATAGACCGGTGAGTCTGACGTCGCTGCCGGGGAAAATGGTAGAGGCTATTATCAAAAACAAAATTACAGAGCACATCCAAGGACATGGATTACTGAGACCAAGTCAGCACAGCTTTTGTGTAGGGAAATCTTGCCTGACCAATTTACTTCAATTCTTTGAAGGAGTAAACAAACATGTGGACAAAGGGGAGCCAGTTGATATTGTGTAACTGGATTTTCAAAAGGCGTTTGACAAGATACCTCATGAAAGGCTACAGAGGAAATTGGAGGGTCATGGGATAGGAGGAAATGTCCTATTGTGGATTAAAAACTGGTTGAAGGATAGGAAACAGAGAGTGGAGTTAAATGGGCAGTATTCACAATGGAGAAGGGTAGTTAGTGGGGTTCCTCAGGGGTCAGTGCTAGGACCGCTGCTTTTTAATATATTTATAATTGACTTAGAGATGGGAGTAACTACCGAGGTAATTAAATTTACTGATGACACTGTTATTCAAAGTCGTTAACTCGCGACAGGATTGTGAAAAATTACAGAAGGACCTTACGAGACTGGGAGACTGGGCGGTTAAATGGCAGATAATGTTTAATGTGAGCAAGTGCAAGGTGATGCATGTGGGGAAAAAAGAACCCGAATTATAGCTACGTCATGCAAGGTTCCACGTTAGGAATTACGGACCAAGAAAGGGATCTGGGTGTCGTCGTCGATAATACACTGAAACCTTCTGCTCAGTGAGCTGCTGCGGCTAGGAAAGCGAATAGAATGTTGGGTATTATTAGGAAAGGTATGGAAAACAGGTGTGAGGATGATATAATGCCAGTGTATCGCTCCATGGTGCGACCGCACCTCGAGTATTGTGTTCAATTCTGGTCGCCGCATCTCAAGAAAGATATAGTAGAATTGGAAAAGGTGCAGCGAAGGGCAACTAAAATGTTAGCGGGGATGGGACGACTTCCCTATGAAGAAAGACTAAGGAGGCTAGGGCTTTTCAGCTTGGCGAAGAGGCAGCTGAGGGAAGACATGATAGAGGTCTATAAAATAATGAGTGGAGTGGAACAGGTGGATGTGAAGCGTCTGTTCATGCTTTCCAAAATACTAGGACTAGGGGGCATGCGATGAAACTACAGTGTAGTAAATTTAAAACAAATCGGAGAAGAGGTCACGTGATACTTGGCTGTAAGAAGGACGCCGCATCCGACGGCTCCGAGGCCCCAATTCAACATCTAGCCTGCAGTGCCGAGAACAGCTAGCGTATAAAACACGCAAAAGCAGCAATCGCTAGCGGAAGATCCCCAGCGAAAGCGGCTGGCACGGAAACGGAGGAAAAATCAAGTTATGACCACAAAATCCAGCCGCAAGGAGGGAGCGCGGAGCCGCGTGGGCGAAGGCAAGATGGCGGAGGCCGGCCCCGCGGGAGAATCAGTGAGTTCAGCTTGGGCTGCCGAAATAGCGGCGGAGGTCTCTGCTCTCCTTGAAACATCAGTGGACAGGAAGCTACAAAAAATATCGGATCAAATAGAGCAGCTTGATGGCAAATTTGAAGGACTGCACGCGGATTTGGCGGTATTTCAACAGCGGCTTTCAGACATGGAAGATCAATGCCTGCAATATGAAAGCCGTCAGAAAGCCATGCAGGGGAAACTGGATGAGCTGAGTGCAAAAGTTGAAGACCTAGAGAACAGGTCGCGAAGAAACAATCTCCGTCTCGTCGGTCTCCCGGAAGCCATTCGTGAGGTGGATCTGAGGGACTTCTTAGAGTCTTGGATGCCAAAAGTTTTAAACCTCAAACGGCTGGAAAATAGCCTACAAATTGAGAGGGCCCATAGATTGGGACGAACAAGACAGGAGACTGAAAACCCAAGAGTGGTAATATGTAAAATATTGAACTACAAGCACAAGCAGGAGATATTACGAGAATGGCGCTTGAAGGGAAAGGTGCAGTATGAGGCACATACGATTTTATGTTTTCAAGACTTTTCGGCTGCAGTAGCAGCCCAGCGCAGGCAGTTCACGGAGATATGTAAGCTGCTGTACGACAAAAAAGTGCGCTTTGCCTTGATGTTCCCTGCTAAGCTGAGAATCCTACACGAAGGCAGACAACATTACTTCACATCACATGAGGAAGCCCAACAATATGTAAATCGTATAGGCAGGAGCGCAGAAGCGGGACAGACGGGAGCAAGGGCAGACAGTCCGCAGCAAACCTGAGAAGACCAGCGGCAGAGGGAATAGAGATGAAGACCAGAAAAGATGGACGTCAGGCGTAGAAGTGGTCAAAGACATAAAAGACTAAAGTAAAGTTCATTAAGGAGAGGTATATAGCTCCACCACAGGGAGGGTTATAGGTATGAGAGGAGGAATCAGATGGGGGGCTTAAGTTCCAAAGGGAGTAAAATGTGTTTGTAAAGTTAGTTCACTGCTGTTAATGTTAAGTGAAATTACATCCATTGAAATGGGGGTTTGTTAGGATACGACATAGGTGGGTGCTGGACAGGCAGGGGCGGAGCGGAGGCGTGACTGGTTCTCTTATGAGAACGATTGATAGGAAATGGGGGGGGGGGATTGGGGGAGGGAGGGAGGGAGATGGGGGGTTGCTACATTGTGTTAAAATTTTTGAGGGTTTGTGTTTTTATTATAATTGTTTTTTTTATTTTTCTATATCGTGATAGCTTGGTGGAGCATTGGAAAAGAGGGGGTCCATTCAGGGGCTGGGGAGTGGACCCCACATTTAAGGACACATATGTCGGGGAGTATCATTGTAAAACTGAAGAGTAAGGTGCTCTTAAGTTAATCTCTTGGAATGTTGGGGGAATCTCCTCGCCTATAAAGCGTACCAAAGTACTGCAGGCCCTGCGGAGGCATAAGGTAGATGTGGCATTCCTGCAAGAAACGCATTTAACAACGGTGGAGCATAATAAATTTAAGAAAGGCTGGGTAGAAATAGCAGAGGGGTCTCCGGCGGTGGGGAAAAAAGGGGGGGTATTGATGCTGTTCCGCAAGGGCCTACAGGTAGGCATAAAGACAGTTAAAAGAAGTACGGAGGGCAGGATTGTATTAGTGGAGGTGGAGAGGGGCAGAAATACTTACATTTTCTGTAACATATATGCACCCAATGTATATGATCCCAAGTTCATGGCTGCGCTGGTTGAGCTGCTGAGTCCCTACCAAGGGGGTAACATCATACTAGGAGGAGATTTCAATATGACATATGATCCCAGTGTTGACAGGAGCAGCACCTCGAGACGGAGTGAAGATCAGTCCCGGGGGGGGCTGGCTTTTCTTTGTGACACCTTAACTTTGATTGATTTGTGGAGGGTGCTCCACCCGACGCAAAGGGATTACACACATGTATCAAGGGCACATCTCTCCCAGTCCCGCATAGATTATTTTCTAATATCACAGGAACTGTTTCCCAAAGTCCACGCGGCAGAGATAGATGTGTGCGAAATTTTGGACCACTCCATAATCTGGGTGCAGATACAGCTACAGGGAGAGGGGAGAAGGGGGGGTGGCTGGAGATTCCCAATGGATCTTTACCGTGATCCGAACTTTAAGGCACACATGGGGGAAAAATGGCAGGACTTTGCAATTCACAATAGTGCTCATACAGAACAAGCAAGTTTATACTGGGAAACAGCAAAAGCAGTAATGAGGGGAGAAGTCATTGCATACAGAGCCCGAGCGAGCAAGATTAGAGATAAGGAAATTATCCGCCTTGAAAAAGAAGTCTGTAAACAGAGGAGGCGACTTGGAAAGGTAACTTCGGCAGAAAATAAAAAGGAATTGTTAACCACCCAGAGACAATTAAATGAGCTGCTTCATCAGAGGGCCCAGAAGTCACACACGTTTTATAGACACCAACTTTTCATGTATGGGAATAAGGCAGGAGCCTTGATGGGGAGGTTAATTAATGGAACTAGGAAATCGGTGAGGATAGTACAAATCAGGGACCGAGGGGGCAAGCTCCTACGGGAAACTCCACATATATTGAAGCGCTTTCGGGACTATTTTGAAGACCTGTATAAGGATCCAGTGGAAGTTATGGAGGAAAGTGAGGTTTACCTGAAGAATCAGGTTCTGCCAAGGGTAACGGAGGCGCAGAGGGAAGCACTTAACAGTCAAATAGAGGAGGGGGAATTATTGGTGGCTATACAGCAGAGTCAATTACATAAAGCTCCAGGGCCAGATGGGTTCAGCCTAGCTTTTTATAAACTGCTACAGGAGCAAGTTATACCTCCACTCCTGAAGCTCTATAATGCTATGGCTACATCGGGAGAAATGCCAGATGCATTGAATTTAGCGAAGGTGATAGTGCTATTAAAACCTAGTAAAGAAGAGTTAAGTGTTGAGTCTTATAGGCCCATTTCACTACTCAATTGTGATATAAAGTTATATGCGAAGATCCTGGCAAATAGATTAGCAAGGGTGCTCCCCACTTTGATAGCAACTCCGCAGGTGGGATTTGTGAAAGGAAGATCAGTGACAGAGAACATCAGAGCACTCCTAGCTTCGTTAGAGACTGTAGAGATGAGAGCAGAGCCTTCACTGCTAGTCAGCTTCGATGCGGAGAAGGCTTTTGATAGAGTGGTCTGGGGTTTTATGTTTGCTGTGATGAAGCAGATGGGGATAGAGGGTTTATTTAGGAGTGCGGTGGGGGCGTTATATAGGAACCCGCAGGCCTATATGTGGATAAATGGGGAGCAGTCGGGCCTATTTCCCATACGTCGTGGCACGCGGCAGGGGTGCCCTTTGTCTCCCCTGCTGTTTGTACTGGCCCTAGACCCATTGATTAGGGAAATTGAGACGCATCCAGAAATTGGGGGCATAACATGGGGGTCTTCCTCATTTAGGATCTCCGCTTTTGCGGACGACATTTTAGTGCATATCACTCAGCCTAAACAATCTTTAAATGCGCTGCTAGAGCTGTTCCAGGAATATGGAGATTTCGCAGGTCTAAAAATCAATTATTCCAAATCCCAGGCTTTAACAGGGAATCCACGAGTGAGAGGCCTGTGGGGGCATGCGTTCCCTCTGAAATGGGCGTCAGAATCCCTTCAGTATTTAGGGGTGCGAATCCCTATGCGTACCACAGCACTTTATCAGTTAAATATTAGTAGAAGACTAGAGGCGCAGAAAGAGCAATTAAAAACATGGAGAGTCTTGCCACTTAATTTGCACGGGAGGATACATCTGTATAGGATGGTGGAGTTCCCGCGGTGGCTCTACTTGTTGCAGACCCTCCCACTGCGGTTGAGGGGCAAAGATTTAAATCTGATAAATAAGGGGATAAGGAAATTTATATGGAGAGCTTCGAAGCCTAAATTGCCGTTAAAGTTACTGATGGGGCCCTGGAAGGAGGGGGGGATGGGTCTCCCAGATATACGTCGCTATAACCAAGCGTGCTTACTAAGGCACTTAGGGGACTGGTTTATGGACAGACAGGATTTCACGTACAGAAGGTTAGAGCAGGAATATTTTAAACCATACCACTTATACTACCTGCTACAGTGCCCAAAGAAAGTGTTGCCGAGCCCGATGAGAGGCAGTGTACTGTTGAGCCCATTGAGAGAGGCATGGCGGGACTTAGTTCATAGTTGGGGTCTGGCGGTGGATAGCTCTGACCTGTTGCCCATTCAGGGCAATCTGAGCTTCAAACCAGGGATGGACAATATAGTGTTCCGTAGGTGGGCTGAAATGGGAATCACAAGGCTAGAACATGTTTTGGGATCTAGAGGTCAGATGCTGGAGTTGGAGGCCTTGGGGGTAGGAATAGAGAACAGCTCCATGTTTGCACATTGTCAACTTGCACATTATGTTAGGTCCCTGGAGCCTGGGAAGTTGGGGGGTGGACATGGACGGCGCCTTAGAGCATTTTTTCGATCAGTGCCGGGGGATCACCTATCAGTTTCGGGTCTTCAGAGAGCTTTGGGGGAGCAAAGTAGGGGGAGGGATACAGGGAACATACTGCAACGCTGGGCCCAAGATCTGCAACAACCTAATTTGAGTCTTGATTTTCAGAAATTAGTTGCACGCATTCCCACGCTGTCGGGTAATGCGACACTGCGTGACTGTCAATTTAGAATCACGTATAGAGCATACATGACCAAGGGTCAGGCATTCCGATTTGGAGGTGTTCAAGATCCGACCTGTATGAAATGTGGACTGGGAGAGAGCACATGGTTTCACTCGCTATGGGAATGCCCAAAAATAAAACGTTATTGGGGGGATATAATTAAGTATTTGGAATCAGTGTTACAGGGAGGTGTTCTCTCTTCCCCAGAGGGATTCCTGCTTGATAGATATGAAGTCTTTGGGCAGTATAAGGGGGGGGGCTCGGCAGTTCATTCGCAAGGCGGGAATTATAGGGAAAAAACTTATTATGGAGGCGTGGATGCAGGAGGAGCCGCCGGACTATTGGTACTGGAGGAACCGCTTACATGAGCTGATGATGCAGGAACGTAGGCTGGTGGGATGCTCCCCTAGAAGACGGAAGGCGTTCTTGAAGATCTGGGAGCAATATATTCAAACTCTGTCAGCCAAGGCTCGCAGTTTTGTTTTGAATCGCCTTTGAAGTTTTTTTTTTCTTTTTTCACTTTAGCTTCATTAGTTATTGGTGGTTTGGGGGGAGGGGGAGGGAGGGAAGGGTGGGAAGATAAGGTATGGGGCCCGTAGGATAAATATCTTAGGGAAGCTTGTCTCAATGGGAGGGGGCGGGATGATTGGGTAAGCGGTAGCGTTATGTGTTCAAAGGTGTCTTAAAGGGGGAATGGGGTTGGAATTCATCACTGTTTATAAGTCAGTTTAATAGTGTTATACTCCATGTTGTACTACAGAATGGATAAATGTTTAATAAGGGAGGGGGGGGGGGGATGGCATGGGGAGAAAATCAAAAATAATTTGACGTCGGAAGGAACACCGACAGATTCCTGTTGCATTAGTTCTGTTATTGATGTATTATTAATGAATGAAAGATGATGAAAGCTGTTTATTCTGTGTGTTAAATTAATAAACAGATTTAAACATAAAACAAATCGGAGAAAATATTTCTTCACCCAACGCATAATTAAACTCTGGAATTTGTTGCCGGAGAACGTGGTGAAGGCGGTTAGCAGAGTTTAAAAAGGGGTTAGATGGTTTTCTAAAGGACAAGTCCATAAACCACTACTAAATGGACTTGGGAAAAATCCACAATTCCAGGAATAACATGTATAGAATGTTTGTAAGTTTGGGAAGCTCGCCAGGTGCCCTTAGTCTGGATTGTCTGCTGTCGTGGACAGGATGCTGGGCTCAATGGACCCTTGGTCTTTTCCCTGTGTGGCATTACTTATATACTTAATCTATATTTGTGCACTCATATTTTGTAAAATATACATACTCATAATAAGCCAGCCTCTGCCAAAAGTAGGAGCACACTTTTCTTGCGCATGTATGGGCAGATAATTTTAGAAAAGCCATTTTTCTTGTATAAAATGGGCCTTACTGAAAAGTTTTATAAAATTACACCTAGAATATTCACCTAGCATTTTGTTTTTGGGTTGGTTGTTTTTTTTTTTTTTTTTTTAAATCTCAAAAAACTTCGAATAGCTATTGCTAAACTTATCCTGTCTAATAGGATAGCAGACTGCATATTTTTCTGTTATGTTCAGACAGGTCTGGAAAGGCATGTGAAGGATCATTGTGTTACAACCAGCTTGGTGGTCCACATGAAATCAGCCTACAAGTTCGTGACACGGAATTTGTCCACACATTTACGTTGTATTTCTCTTTGGATAAAGACCCTCATCATGATAGTAGTCTTGTAAGGTCTGTTTGTAGGGTTGAGACCAAGCTTCCTACCCCCACACCTACCCATAACATACCTTGGTCTGAGCAGCTTCTCCGACAACCACTAGGCATCTCAGAACAGCTTCCAGTAGGACTGATGCAAAATTTTATAATTATTTATTTGGATTTAGCTTACATCTTTTTCAACAGTAGCTCAGGTGAGTTACATCAGGTACGCTAGGTATTCCCTCTTCCCCCCCCCCCCCCCCCCCCCATCCCAGGCCATTTTTATTATTTCCAGGTTGTCTTTAGGGGAGAAAAGAAGAAAAATATATATAAAATGGCTGTTACCAACTATAAACTTGTTGTTTGCCTATTACCATTGTTCTGCTTTTATGTTCATTCCACTTTTGTTTAGGTCAACCTGTATCTAGGATTCAGGCAGCTATCCTGCTTATCCTCAGAGAAAGCAGTTACTTTCCAGTAACAGATGATTTTTGAAGGCAGAAGGATATTGGTTCTCCCAACATATCTCTGCCTACCCAAGTGGTTTGCTTCTCCATATAGCTGTACTGACTGTAAAGAGCTCCAATTGAATACTGTAACACAGGACATTCCACACATTCTCAGCTGAAAAGCTCTGGTAGCTTTGTAGAAAATGCAGTAACCTAGGCCCCAATTTGATGCTGTTACCCATATGTGAGGATTTATATCCTGCTATCCTCTGGATATCAGCCATTACACATAGGCAACTTTGCTTTTTTTTTTCACAGATAGGATGGATACTCTGGTACATTTCATTCATGTTGTATGTTTTATTTGCTCAGGTGGTTTTGGAGGATTTGGAACAACATCCACTGCAGCCCCAGGTTCTGCTTTTAGCTTTGCTGCTCCTACCAATACAGGCACCACAGGTAAAAACCTTTAAGTTCTTTGAAGGTCCTGTCCTTTGATGACCCAGTAGTCCAGCTGTATGCTGCCATAGAGAAAGCAGGGGCGGACTGACCATTCGGGCAACCCAGAGCAGTTGGGCCCAGTATCACCTCCTCACCTGACCAACATTTATTGTCCCTTCGTCCCCAAGTCTGGCACTCCCCTCTCCCCCCCCCCCCTGTTTATCTCAAAAGTTTCTTTCTCTATACAGGGTCCCAGCATAAGCTGTTTGCTACTAACCAGAAACTTCTCTCCGCTGTGGCCTGCCCCCTTGTGTGTGTGTGTGGGGGGGGGGGGGGCAGAGAGCTGGACCTGGGGAAGGAAGGGAGGTAGAGATGTTGGACCCGGTTGTGAGGGAGTGGGCAGAGATGGTGGAGCTGTAGAGGGAGGGAGCAGAGATGGTGCATCTGGGGGAAGGAAAAAGAATGAGGGGGAAGAGATGTTGCATCTGGGGGTGGGGTGGGAGGGAAGAAAGATGTTGAATCTGGGGGGGGGGGGGGAGAGATGTTGGATCCGGGGGGTGGGGGATGAGAGCTATCGGGTAGGGGGGGACATGACCCTTAATGCCCAGGGGCCCAGATCCCTGTCAGTCTGCCCCTGACAGAAAGTTATATGATTCTTGGTTCTGCTTCCTATTTTCAGGGAGGTGGTGGAAATGAAAACGGTAACGGAATTCAAACATGCGTGGGATAAGCATAAAGGAATCCTGTGCCGAAGGAATGGATCCTCAGGAGCTTAGTCAAGATCGGGAGGCGGGGCTGGAGGTTGGGAGGCGGGGATAGGGCTGGGCAGACTTATACGGTCTGTGCCTGTGCCAGAGCCGGTGGGTGGGAGGTGGGGCTGGTGGTTGGGAGGCGGGGATAGTGCGGGGCAGACTTATACGGTCTGTGCCCTGAAGAGCATAGGTACAAATCAAAGTAGGGTATACACAAAAAGCAGCAAATATGAGTTATCTTGTTGGGCAGACTGGATGGACCGTGCAGGTCTTTTTCTGCCATCATCTACTATGTTACTAGGTTGGGAACATTGCATCCAACATGAAAATCTTTCTCAAAGAGTGTGTCTGAAACATCTCATATATAGAACTCTACTTGTCAGCTTGCTTGTATTGACCATAAAAACTAGCTTGGCCAACAGTTTTCATTATTACGTGGCTAGATCTTCCCCCATGTTTGAGAGAAATTTCTTTTGTTCAACAGATGTACCAGCTGAACAAGGAGCACTCTCATAACAAGCTCCTATGTGTCTTTCACTATGGCTTGTTACCTCAATGCCTTAGTTATATGTTAGGAAACAAGGTGAATGGACCAAAGAGTCAAATTCAAAATACTGATACTTGTAAATGAGGCCTTTAGCCCTACAGCTTCTGGCTTTCCCTGTCTCACCACATATGTGGGAGCAGAGCAGAGTTCCATAAGCCATAGGTTCCCAAACCTGTCCTATGGGGCCTCCAGCCAATCAGGTTGTCAGGATATCCTAGCTCTTCAAAGAAGACAGGCCCTGCCAGAGAAGGGACAACAACCACAGCAGTAACAACCACAATGAATCTTCATAGGACAAATTTGCGTGCACTACCTCTGTTGCATGCAAATTTTTCTCATTCTTATTCACTGTGGATATCCTGACAAATTGGCTTGATGTTGCCTAGGATAGATTTGGGAACCACTGCCATAGGTTAAACACCCAGAAAGGGAAAATATCTTGCTTTGTAAAACAATTTGTTGTACCAACATGGTGCTTCGGCAGGAGAAGTGATTAGTTTGAAATGTGAGGGCATTGGAGATCATCACTAACCCCTGAATTGTCAAAGTCTCAAATCATTCTATTTCAGAAATATGCAAGTAGTGTAATTTTAAACTGTGTCACACAAAAGATAGCTTTTGAAGCAAAGGCATAAAATACAAAGTACTGCACGCATCAACCTTCTCTTATTTGAGCACGCAATTCTGGAATACACTACCACGCAACCTGAAAATGATCTACGAATTAACCGACTTCCGCAAACTATTGAAGACTCATCTGTTTGAGAAAATTTATCGCAAGGATCAAAACACATGAAGTCCATACACACCAATAGAAATGCATCAATACACTCTCTTCTGAATTCTCTTCCCCCGTATATTCACCACACTTAAAACTCTACCCACAGACAAAATTGTTATACCCGAATGTTCTCTTGCTATTGTTCTATCGCCCTATCATTCTCCCATTGTTACATGCTATTGTTCTATTCCCCTAATGATATTTTGACTTTGACTTTGTCTTCCCATAACTCTTCACAATGTAACACATAACCGTACTGTAACAAATTGTATTTCCTTCATTCACAATGTATTGTAAGCCACACTGAGCCCGCAAATAGGTGGGAAAATGTGGGATACAAATGCAATAAATTAAATAAATAAATTCAGTTGTATGCACTACCTTCTCTCTCATCTAATACAACAGACTGTGTAAATTGACTTTACCTGTGGTTGATATTTTGTGTCATTACATAGATGATCACGTTGTTAAATGATACAACTTGTACATTTCATCCAAGTTATTGCTGACCAGCTACCTTCTATTATCTTTCTGGTTCGTGCTGCTAGCAGATGATACATGAAAGATTAGAAAATAAGAGTAGCTAGCAGTTAAAGCACTGGACTGACCACCTCGGAAGCCTAGTTCAAATCCCATTGCTGTTCTTTATAATCTTGAGTAAGTCACTTAACTCTTCATTGCCTCAGATACAAACTTAGAATGTAAGCCCACCTGGAACAGGAAACTATCTAGTGTACCTGAATGTAACTCACCTGAGCTACCACTGGAAAAAGATGTGAGCTAAATCCAAATAAATAATTATAAAATTTTGCATCAGTCCTACTGGAAGCTGTTCTGAGATGCCTAGTATTTGTCGGAGAAGCTGCTCATATCAGAATATGTTCTGGTGCGTGTGCCATTCTTAAAGTGTTCAATCTTTTTTTAAAGTTGTTCTTCACATAGAGTCTGTCATGTTTAAGCATGGGTCTTGCTCATTTGTTTTATTTTTGTGAATCTTTTCTTTGAATTCACCCACAAGGGAGAAAAGTCCTTATTGTCATCATTTGCCGAAGGCACACAATGTAACAATTGTGGCTCACTGGAAAAACCTTTGCAAGTTGCTTAGGTTTGAGACGTTCTTGTGATGGAGAAGTTGACAGTGTTCAAGAATAAGGTCTTCAGCAGTTTTTTGGGTAAAAAAACCCATAATTTTCCTTGTCATCAAGCAGATGAAGCCATTACGTATGGGTTATGTCCATCAACCAGCAGAGGAGATAGAGAGCACTCAAACTTTCTCAGTGCCCTCTTGGCCAGCTAGCTCCACTGCCTCTTCAGTATTCTCTATCTCCCTTAGCAGGGTGGCTGCAGCTTGTTCGAGCTGCAGAAAAATCTGCCGGGAGGTGGTTCCTGGCTTGCCAGTTGTTAACCTGGGTGTTGGAGGCTATAGCAGCTTCACTTTAAAGGCACATAGGTTAGCCCTTTCCCTGCCTTACCCATACCTCTGTGGATGTGGACATATTGCCTTGCTTTCCCTGTCCTTACCCACCAACAGTGGATGCAGGCATATAGGTTCGCCCTTTCCCTGCCTTTCCCACTCATCTGAGCCTCCGGAGTCTTCAATACCTCTGCTTTCCTCACAGCTTAAAAAAAAAAAAAAGAACAGAGGTTTTTGACCTGATTTTCAGCAGGATCGTAGTTGTACACTAGATCCTTTGAGGTAAGAGTGTTTTCCAACTCCTCCGGGGTGGGCCCGTGATCGGGGCGATTTTGGCGCGAACCGCCATTTTTGGATTTTACCGCCGTTTTTCGGCGATGGCTGCGGACAATGTAAAGCGCTGTTCCACTTGTGGCAAGCGCAAATCAGCAGCAGGGCTCTGTAAATCGTGCTGTATTGGCATAGGAGCTGGCCCGAGCATGGCGAGCGATGTTTCTTCCCGCTCTGAGCTGGCAGCGGGCGCCATTTTGCTTACACCGCATGGCGCGGCCTCCGTGGACACGGAGAGACCTGAGCCGGGTGGGGCACCTCGAGATGAGGTTATTTCAGGAGTGGCTAGCACCGGACAGGATTTGGGTGCCCAGGGTGAGATTTTCTCCCCAGATTTTGTGCTTTTGCTGCATAAAGCATACATGATGAAAAGAGCCCTCCCTCAAGGGTCGCCCGAGGCTCCTCTGATTGCCCCCCCGATAGATTCTGGCCTGGGACTGCCCAGTGAGGTTTTTTTCCCGGATGCTTGGCCTAAAGATAAGCGCAGAAGGGTTAATTCCCCTTCAGATTGTGGTGCACCTTTTTACCCCCCGTGGTCGGGGTGTGAGGATTCGGAGAACTCTGTCAGACGTTCTTGGTCTGAGGAACCAGAGTCAGGTGCGGATTTACCACAGGATCTGGATGATCCCTCCGCGGTGAGGATTTTCCACCGTGATGAGCTGCCAGCGCTTATTTCAGATACCCTGCAGGCCCTCTCGATTGAAGATCCTGACAGTGGCATGGCCTCCTCGGGTAATCCCAGGATGGCTAGTACCAAGAAAGCTGCTCGGGCCTTCCCTTTGCATGACTCCATCCTAGAGCTTGTTTCGGCTCAGTGGGCTGACCCCGAGGGACCTTTGAGAGTTTCCAGGGCTATGGGGCAGTTATACCCTCTGCGTGAGGGACATATGGCTCGTTTTCAAATGCCTACAGTGGATGCCCTAGTCACTGCGGTGACAAAGAGAACTACCCTCCCTGTTGAAGGAGGTGTTGCCCTGAAGGATGTTCAAGACCGTAGGCTGGAAACAGCATTGAAACGGTCCTTTGAAATTGCAGGTCTCACTGTTCGGGCGTCTGCATGCAGCTGTTATGCTGTGAGAGCCTGCCTAGCTTGGCTGTAACAGGCAGTGGCTCAGCCCGGAGATGGAGCGGAGCCCTTCTTGGATGTGGCTCCGCGGATGGAGGTGGCCTTGTCCTTTCTGGCTGATGCCCTTTATGACCTTCTTAGAGCTTCGGCTAAAAAAATGGCAGTAGCAGTGGCGGCTCGCCGTCGTCTGTGGCTACGACACTGGGCAGCGGACTTGGCCTCTAAGCAAAGGTTGGTGAAGTTGCCTTTTCAAGGACTTCTCCTATTTGGTGAGGAGTTAGAGAAAATTGTGAAAGGCCTGGGTGATCCAAAACCCCAGCGCTTGGCCGAAGATAGGCAGAGGCCTTCCTCTAAGGGCCAGGCGGTCCACTCCTCGTACAGACCTCGCTTCCGTGAAGCTAGAAGGTACCGCCCGGGGCGTTCTGCTGGGTTCACTTCACGTGCCCGTGGTCAGCAGAGGAACTCCTTTCGCTCGGACAAGCGTTCCGCAGCCGGTGGCTCAAGACCAGGAGTTCAGGGGCGACCCTCTCAATGATGGTGCGCCGGCCCTCTCCTCGATGCCTGTCATCGGAGGACGGCTTTCCCTCTTTGTCGAGGAGTGGGCCAAGATTTCCTCAGATCAGTGGGTTCTGGACCTGATCAGAGATGGACACAGAATAGAATTCAACGCCCAGTAAGAGACGTGTTTGTGGAGTCCCGATGCGGTTCTGCTGTCAAACGGGCGGCGGTGGAGGAGACTTTACAAGGTCTGATTCAGTTAGGGGCAGTGACCCCAGTGCCTCCCGCCGAGCAAGGCTGCGGCCGATACTCCATCTACTTTGTGGTGCCGCGAAAAGGTGGGTCCTTTCGCCCTATTCTGGACTTAAAAGAAGTGAACAAGTCCCTGAGAGTGCGGCATTTCCACATGGAATCCCTGCACTCCGTCATTGCGGCGGTTCAGCCAGGAGAGTTTCTCACGTCTCTAGACCTGAAAGAAGCTTACTTGCACATACCGATTTGGCCCCCGCACCAGACGTTTCTGAGGTTTGCGGTGTTGGGAAAACATTTCCAGTTCAGGGCCTTGCCTTTTGGCCTCGCCACAGCTCCCCGAACCTTTTCGAAGGTAATGGTGGTAGTAGCTGCTTTTCTCAGGCGAGAAGGTATCAGGGTTCACCCGTACCTAGACGACTGGCTCATCAGAGCAGACTCTGCAACAGAGAGCTTCCAAGCTACAGCCAGAGTGGTCTCAGTACTGCAATCTCTAGGCTGGGTCGTCAATATGGCCAAAAGTCACCTGTCCCCTTCACAATCTCTAGAGTTTTTGGGGGCCAGGTTTGACATAGTCTCGGGCTATGTGTTCCTACCCGAGCCAAGGCGGTGCAAGCTTCAGAATCAGGTCCGTCTGCTCCTGAGGATGCCCCGCCCGCGAGCTTGGGACATTGTCCAGCTGCTGGGATCGATGACAGCCACGATGGAAGTGGTACCCTGGGCGAGAGCGCACCTGAGACCTCTACAGTATTCCCTACTCCGGAGATGGTCTCCTATTTCTCAGGATTACCAATGCAGACTTACTTGGCTCCCTGCGGCCCGTCTCAGCATGGAGTGGTGGCTCTCGGACAGCATGCTGCGGCGAGGAATGCCGCTGACGCTCCCCGTTTGGTGCCTAGTGGTAACAGATGCCAGCCTGAAGGGCTGGGGCGCACACTGCAAGGGGAAGCATGCCCAGGGTCTATGGACACCCGAGGAATCGGAGTGGTCCATCAACCGCCTAGAGTTGAAAGCGGTGTTTCAGGCGCTTCTGGCCTTTCAAGTGACCCTGGAAGGATTGGCTGTCAGAGTGATGTCGGACAACACGACAACGGTGGCCTATATAAATCGACAAGGCGGAACAAGGTGCAGAGCACTAGCCGCGCAGGCCGAACTGATTTGCCACTGGGCCGAGCTGCATCTTCAGTGTCTGTTGGCAGCTCATATTGCAGGTCAGAGCAATGTGCAGGCCGATTATCTGAGCAGGCATCAGATCGATCCAGCAGAATGGAATCTGGCAGACGAAGTATTCCTGCAGATCTGTGCCATATGGGGCAAACCCGTGATGGATCTAATGGCGACAAGTGCCAATACCAAAGTCCCGTGCTTCTTCAGCAGACGGAGAGATCCTCGCTCGGCGGGGTTGGATGCCTTGGCTCAACCCTGGCCTCCGGGTCTACTTTATGTGTTTCCCCCATGGCCCTTGATAGGGCGCCTGCTCTTGCGGATTCGGCTGCACCCAGGAGAAGTGGTCCTCATCGCCCCGGATTGGCCAAGGAGACCTTGGTATGCAGACCTCCAACAGATGCTCCTGGAGGCTCCTCTGCCGTTACCTCTGGTACCGAACCTGTTGACTCAGGGACCGGTAGCCATGGAGGACGCCGGCCGCTTTGGTGTTACGGCATGGTTATTAAGAGGGCGCAATTGAGGGATAAAGGTTATTCCAATAAAGTTATTTCCACTCTCCTGCAAGCCCGCAAGCGGTCCACTTCCGTGGCTTATGCCAGGATTTGGTGCCTGTTTGAGTCTTGGTGTGCTTCCAGAGCCATTGTTCCAATGCGGGCTCCTGTCTCGCCGATTCTGGACTTTTTGCAGGAAGGTGTACAAAAAGGCTTGGCCTATAATTCCCTGCGGGTGCAGGTGGCAGCGTTGGCCTCCCTTCGTGGTAAGGTGGAAGGCGAGTCTTTGGCTGCTCACCCAGATGTGGCACGGTTTCTTAGAGGGGTGCTTCGGCTCCGACCTCCAGTGCGAGCACCCTGTCCAGCTTGGAACCTGGGGCTAGTTTTGAAAACCCTGCAGGCATCTCCTTTTGAGCCGCTTCGGCGAGCATCGGAGAAAGACTTGACACTGAAGGCCGTTTTTCTGGTGGCCATAACCTCGGCGAGACGGGTGTCAGAGCTCCAGGCGCTGTCCTGTAGAGACCCATTTCTGCAATTTTCAGAGTCCGGAGTCACGGTTCGGACCGTGCCTTCCTTTATGCCTAAGGTGGTTTCAGCCTCTCACTTAAACCAGCCTATTTTCTTGCCCTCTTTTTCAGAGGAAGAGTTTCCAGAATCTTTTGGGCAGCTGCACCTTTTGGATGTGCGCAGGACTCTGCTGCAGTATCTGCGAGTTACTAACTCTGTCAGGACTTCTGATCATCTGTTTGTTTTGCTATCCGGTTCTCGCAGAGGGTCTCCAGCGTCTAAGGCCACTATTGCCCGCTGGCTCAAAGAAACTATCTTTTCAGCTTATCTGCTGGCCGGCAGGGTTCCGCCTGTAGCCTTTAAGGCACATTCTACTAGAGCGATTTCTTCCTCTTGGGCTGAAACTGGAGCACTCTCTCTTCAAGAGATATGCAGTGCAGCAACATGGGCTTCTAAGCTCTCCTTTGCCCGACATTACAGGCTGGATGTGGCTGCCAGGAGGGATGCGCGTTTTGGTGCACAAGTGCTAGCGCGTGGTGTGGCTTGTTCCCACCCTATCTAGGGATTGCTTTGTTACATCCCATACGTAATGGCTTCATCTGCTTGATGACAAGGAAGGGAAAATTAGGTTCTTACCTTGGTAATTTTCTTTCCTTTAGTCATAGCAGATGAAGCCATGAGCCCTCCCTGTATGATTGTCTGTATGCTGTGAATCTGTTTTTCAGGTTTTGTTCTAATTTCCTGAAGTTCCTTCCTTGGGAGAAAGTTGGAAAACAATCTTCAGGATTCATGTTCAGTTTAAATTTAGGAGGATGTGTTCATTCCCTCCAGCATGTTTTGGAGAATGTGTTGATTCTCTCCAGGAGGCGCGTGTGTTCCCCTCCAGTTCTATAAATAGGAGGATGAGTTCATTCCCTCCAGTGTGTTGGGAGGATGTGTGATTCCCTTCAGGAGGTGCGTGTGTTCCCCTCCACTTATACAATAAGGAGGATGAGTTTATTCCCTCCAGGAGGATGTGCATTCCCTCCTTTATGAGTTCATGCCCTTGTGATGGGCCATCGTTCGCTGTGAGGAAAGCTCTTGTGATTCCCATTGCGGTTTGCCATACTGCTTTGGAAGCTTCAAATACTGAAGAGGCAGTGGAGCTAGCTGGCCAAGAGGGCACTGTGAAAGTTTGAGTGCTCTCTATCTCCCCTGCTGGTTGATGGACATAACCCATACGTAATGGCTTCATCTGCTATGACTAAAGGAAAGAAAATTACCAAGGTAAGAACCTAATTTTCCCATTTCAAATTAAGCGAAATTAAACACCTGCAAGGGAATTTTAACATAAATGTACCACCTAAATTATGAACTCTAGAGTATATTAATTCAAAGGAGGGAGTTCTAGATACCTTGGCTCCATCCAATAATTGAACTCGCTATATATCGGGTGTGAACATTTGGCGCTCTGCTGCTCTATTGATTATATAAATTTACTGTATTTCTTATTTCTTAGTACTTGGATCTAAAATTGTGGACAAAGTGGAAATAATTATTATCGCAATTTATGATTATTTTTTTCTGTTAATATTGCAATTGCGTAAACATTTATGCAAATATATAAATGTAAAATAAAAAATATTGAAACTAAAAAAAAGAATGTCTTCAGAAAAGCTTCCCATGAAATCATTACTTTATATATAGAATATAATGTGTTGGTTTCCTGTCCAGCCTCCTGTTTCTCATTTTTCCTTGGATTAGGCCCAGGTGCTTATTTAGTTCACCTGGAGATCGCCTTTACGTAGAGACAGCAGGTGCCTGCCTGTTCAACCAGTAAGTAATCTGGCTCAACATAAACCTCGTACCAGATCAAAGACATAGAAGCCTGCTCCCATATTGTGTTATATGTGATGAGCCTAACACATAGACTTCACCTGCGCTTGACCGCCGTTCCCCAGGAGTTGAGCCCCTGGGGAACGCCTTTACATAGAGACAGCAGGTGCCTGCCTGTTCAACCAATAAGTAATCTGGCTCAACAGAAACCTCGTACCAGATCAAAGACATAGAAGACTTCTCCCATATTGTGTTATATGTGATGAGCCTAAAACATAACAAGAAAAAAAGGTGTGCTGTTTCAGGACCCATAGACTATTGGTTGTAAAATGAATGTGTTTTTGGTTGGCTGTGCTAAGGGAAAGCCAGTGCGCATTTATTGCTACCGTTCCCCTCTCTCTACTTCCCCTCATTCCCTTTCCTCCTTTCCTGAAGTTACTATTGAGGAAACTACACTTCTCCTTTCTTCCTCAAAATGTGCCACCTGTTCCTCTGATCCCATTCCCACCCACCTTCTTAATGCCATCTCTCCTACTCTTATTCCTTTTATCTGTCACATTCTCAACCTCTCACTTTCCACTGCGACTGTCCCTGCTGCCTTTAAACATGCTGTGGTCACACCTCTCCTTAAGAAGCCTTCACTTGACCCTACTCGTCCCTCTAATTACCGACCCATCTCCCTCCTTCCTTTTCTCTCCAAATTACTTGAGCGTGCTGTTCACCGCCGCTGCCTTGATTTTCTCTCCTCACATGCTATTCTTGACCCATTACAATCTGGTTTTCGCCCTCTCCACTCAACCGAAACTACGCTTACTAAAGTCTCCAATGACCTATTCCTGGCTAAATCCAGAGGTCAATATTCCATCCTCATTCTTCTTGATCTTTCCGCTGCTTTTGACACTGTCGATCACAGCATACTTCTCGATACCCTGTCCTCACTTGGATTCCAGGGCTCTGTCCTTTCCTGGTTCTCTTCCTACCTCTCCCTCCGCACCTTTAGTGTTCACTCTGGTGGATCCTCGTCTACTTCTATCCCTCTGCCTGTCGGCGTACCTCAGGGTTCTGTTCTTGGACCCCTCCTCTTTTCTATCTACACTTCTTCCCTTGGTTCATTAATCTCATCCCATGGCTTTTCCTACCATCTCTATGCTGATGACTCCCAAATCTACCTTTCTACCCCTGATATCTCACCTTGCATCCAAACCAAAGTTTCAGCGTGCTTGTCTGACATTGCTGCCTGGATGTCTCAACGCCACCTGAAATTAAATATGACCAAAACCGAGCTTCTCATTTCCCCCCCCCCCCCCCAACCCACCTCCCCGCTCCCCCCGTTTTCTATTTCTGTTGATGGCTCTCTCATTCTCCCTGTCTCCTCAGCTCGAAACCTTGGGGTCATCTTTGACTCTTCTCTCTCCTTCTCTGCTCATATCCAGCAGACCGCCAAGACCTGTCGTTTCTTTCTTTACAACATCCGTAAAATCCGCCCCTTTCTTTCCGAGCACTCTACCAAAACCCTCATCCACACCCTTGTCACCTCTCGTGTAGACTACTGCAATCTGCTTCTTGCTGGTCTCCCACTTAGTCACCTCTCCCCTCTCCAATCGGTTCAAAACTCTGCTGCCCATCTCATCTTCCGCCAGGGTCGCTTTACTCATACTACCCCTCTCCTCAAGACCCTTCACTGGCTCCCTATCCGTTTTCGCATCCTGTTTAAACTTCTTCTACTAACCTATAAATGTATTCACTCTGCTGCTCCCCAGTATCTCTCCACACTCGTCCTTCCCTATACCCTTTCCCGTGCACTCCGCTCCATGGATAAATCCTTCTTATCTGTTCCCTTCTCCACTACTGCCAACTCCAGACTTCGCGCCTTCTGTCTCGCTGCACCCTACGCCTGGAATAAACTTCCTGAGCCCCTACGTCTTGCCCCATCCTTGGCCACCTTTAAATCTAGACTGAAAGCCCACCTCTTTAACATTGCTTTTGACTCGTAACCACTTGTAACCACTCGCCTCCACCTACCCTCCTCTCTTCCTTCCCGTTCACATTAATTGATTTGATTTGCTTACTTTATTTATTTTTTGTCTATTAGATTGTAAGCTCTTTGAGCAGGGACTGTCTTTCTTCTATGTTTGTGCAGCGCTGCGTATGCCTTGTAGCGCTATAGAAATGCTAAATAGTAGTAGTAGTAGTAGTAGTAGGTTTAAGCCCAGAACTCAGCAGGGCTTTGCTGAATTGGGTAAAGGCCATCCCTCGACACTCTGGTCAGCGCCAAGTGAAGGCGAGCATACTTCGACACAAAATGTACTAGGTAGTGTTAGTGCTCATCTCACTGGCAATGCTGGATATAGATGCAAATGCCCATCACTGTTCTTGAGGTAGGCCAGCACTCATCACTGTGGGCTGTCCTAGGTTAAACAGTGCTCATTATAGAGCAAGGTGAGGGCCAGTGCATACTGTCATTTTAAAAACATCCTCGCATGTATGTAGCAGCTTCTAAATGAGTAAATTGCCTACATGTTCAAGTAGCAGTTTTAGAAAGCCACTATTATCATTGTGATCCACGCCTTTAGACAGCAAGAGCACATGGTCAGGGCATAGAGAGGGAATGGTTTGGGTGGGCCGAAAACACCAGCATATATTCCTCACTTTATAAGGAGAATACACATTGCTCTGAAATAAATCTAGATGTTGGCATTTACACCTGGCCTGAGGCGCATAAAAGTGCCTGCTGGAAGGAGCAGCTATAAGAGCCGAAGCCAGCTCCCTTACCCAATTCTCTCCCTCTCTCAACATTTCCCTTAACCACATAAAATACCCCATACACATATACCCCAGCTCTTATTAGAGGTTTTGTGGTCCCTGTTTGGTAGGAGCAGGAGTGATAGTCAGTGTCCCAAGCTCAAACTAGCATTTGCCCCTTAGGAGTAATATTGCAGTACTGTTGCTAGGGGTCAGGCTGCAAAAATAGGGCAAAGTTAGTGTCAGGCTTCTCACGGAAGCACAGGGTTTGTGAGCCCTTGGACCACTGCCGTGGAGCGGCAGTGACAGGCAAAACCACCCCCAAACCAGATGCAAGGCAGAACAGGACTGGAACTCCGGACTGGAGTTGCAGCAGAGGCAAACAAGCTGGGCAGGCAGAGCAGGAACAGCTAGACTTCACCTGCGCTTGACCGCCGTTCCCCAGGAGTTGAGCCCCTGGGTGCAGGCGGCCGCCGGACTTACAGGGCAGGAACTGGTTACCAACAGGAAACACACAACAGAGTCAGGACTAAAAGCTGCCAGGCAGCCACTATGAAACATAGACAGGTGAGAGTCAGGACTGAAAGCTACCAAGCAGCCACTAAAAAGGAACACAGACACAAGACAAGGAAATGCAGACCAGAAACAAGACTAGGAACTAAGCAATAAAACCAAAGCTAACTATGCACAAACAAACTAGAACCAGGCAAGAAACTCAGACTAGAAGCGGACTAGGCAGAAGTGCACAGAGCACACCCACATACCAGGGACCTTAGACGATGCAAAGGCAAACACAGAAGTTTCCAGGTGGCTAATAAAGCCCATCAGCAGCTGAAGTTCAGGTGCAGGAATCACAAGTCAGCTACGGGTGCTGTTCAGGCACAAACAAGAAAAGCAAGTCTGGCAGCCTGGAAGATCCGGGCTGGACTGGGCTGAAGTCTGGAATGTGTGACAGTTCATAGCAGCCACCTGTTCAGGCCACCAGAGGGCGAGGTGAGCACAGACAAGGAAGCACTCACCACCGTGACAGTACATAAGTAATGCCAAGGGAAAAGACCAAGGGTCCATCGAGGCCAGCATCCTGTCCACGACAGCGGCCAAACCAGGCCAAGGGCACCTGGCGAGCTTCCCAAACATACAAACATTCTATACATGTTATTCCTGGAATTGTGGATTTTTCCCAAGTCCATTTAGTAGTGGTTTATGGACTTGTCCTTTAGGAAACCGTCTAACCCCTTTTTAAACTCTGCTAAGCTAACCGCCTTCACCACGTTCTCCGGCAACAAATTCCAGAGTAATTATGCGTTGGGTGAAGAAATATTTTCTCCGATTTGTTTTAAATATACTACACTGTAGTTTCATTGCATGCCCTAGTCCTAGTATTTTTGGAAAGTGTGAACAGACGCTTCACATCCACCTGTTCCACTCCACTCATTATTTTATACACCTCTATCATGTCTCCCCTCAGCCGTCTCTTCTCCAAGCTGAAACGCCCTAGCCTCCTTAGTCTTTCTTCATAGGGAAGTCGTCCCATCCCCGCTAACATTTTAGTCCCCCTTCGCTGCACCTTTTCCAATTCTTCTATATCTTTCTTGAGATGCGGCGACCAGAATTGAACACAATACTCAAGGTGCGGTCGCACCATTGAGCAATACAGTGGCATAACATCCTCACACCTGTTTTTCATACCTTTCCTAATAATACCCAACATTCCAGGGCCGGTCTTAGGCAAACAAGGCGGCTGCATAGGGCCCCCGCGCTTAGGGGGGCCCCGCGCAGTGCGCCTCAACTCTGCCTCACTCCGACCGACCCCTGCTTGGACGACCGCATCATGATCCCGCTCGGCCGCCGCTGCTCCGCTCCCTCCACTTTGCGGCACGGTGCCCACCCCCGCTGAGCCCGCCGTCAGCAGCCTCCTGACTCCCCGCACCCCGACAGTTGCACCGATGGCCCCGACAAACAATTGCAGCACCAGCACGACGGCCCCGGCTCCCGACAGAGAGTTGCAGCGATGGCTCACCCCAGCGTTTCACTTCCCGCTCAATGTTCCGCCTTCTGTTGAGGTATTTCCTGTTTGGCGGGCGGGAGTCACTGAGCGGGAAAGCTGCCTGGAGCCTGGTCGGAGGTGAGCCAGTGTGCGAGTGAGTGTGACTTAAAAATAAATAAAGACAGTCAAGTAGAGCTCGAGCTGGAGCAAGTTTGTGCCACTGTCATTGAAAGGCAAGCCAGGTATGATGATAACTTTTCTTATAAGGAAGAAGGAAGTTTCAAACCCCTTTTGTGCCATTTTAAAGGTAAATACTATTGCAGTAGTCTATTATTCTCCCATCAGTGATTAAGTCAGAATTCAGTGTTTTATGAAGGGCAGTGACAGGAAAAGATCAAGAGGTTAGCAAAAGTGGTGCGTGAATGTGAGGGGTGGGGACAGGGGCAAGTGGAGAGGGCTAGTAGTGTCAGACTTTACTGTTAATTTGCCCAAATTTATTGAAAACCTAAAGAATCCCAAGTGGGCAGACTAAAAATTGTCCATCTAATGGTACTTACCTTGCTAAGCTAGCCAGATCATGTGTATTTAGGAGAATTTGAGTTTCCAAAGCAAATAGCATTGTAGCCTTAAGAAAGAGGGGCATTTCTCTAAGCATGTTCAGCTTAGGAGAGGAAAAGAGCATATACAGTGGTGGAAATACCGTATTTTTTGGACTATAAGACGCACTTTTTTCCCCCAAAATTTGGGAGGAAAATGGGGGGTGCGTCTTATAGTCCGAAGGTAGCGTTTTTTTTTACCTCCGTTCCGTATTTACAGGATTCCGTGTTCCCTGGTGGTCTAGTGACGTCGGGGCAGGAAAGAGCCCCCTCTTTCCTGCCCATCGCGCTGCTCTCCGTGCTTCTCAATGCTTTCCGACGGTCTCGGCGATATTCAAAATGGCCGCCGAGATTCTCGGCGGCCATTTTGAATCTCGCCGAGACCGTCGGAAAGCATTGAGAAGCACGGAGAGCAGCGCGATGGGCAGGAAAGAGGGGGCTCTTTCCTGCCCCGACGTCACTAGACCACCAGGGAACACGGAATCCTGTAAGTACGGGACGGAGGTCCAAAACCCGGACAAGACGCACCGGAGCACCTAGGTTTTAGAGGAGGGAAAGAGGAAAATTTTTTTTTTCCTCTTTCCCTCCTCTAAAACCTAGGTGCGTCTTATAGTCCGAAAAATACGGTAAGTATTTGATCCCTTGCTGATTTTGTAAGTTTGCCCACTGACAAAGACATGAGCAGCCCATAATTGAAGGGTAGGTTATTGGTAACAGTGAGAGAGCACATCACAAATTAAATCCGGAAAATCACATTGTGGAAAGTATATGAATTTATTTGCATTCTGCAGAGGGAAATAAGTATTTGATCCCCCACCAACCAGTAAGAGATCTGGCCCCTACAGACCAGGTAGATGCTCCAAATCAACTCGTTACCTGCATGACAGACAGCTGTCGGCAATGGTCACCTGTATGAAAGACACCTGTCCACAGACTCAGTGAATCAGTCAGACTCTAACCTCTACAAAATGGCCAAGAGCAAGGAGCTGTCTAAGGATGTCAGGGACAAGATCATACACCTGCACAAGGCTGGAATGGGCTACAAAACCATCAGTAAGACGCTGGGCGAGAAGGAGACAACTGTTGGTGCCATAGTAAGAAAATGGAAGAAGTACAAAATGACTGTCAATCGACAAAGATCTGGGGCTCCACGCAAAATCTCACCTCGTGGGGTATCCTTGATCATGAGGAAGGTTAGAAATCAGCCTACAACTACAAGGGGGGAACTTGTCAATGATCTCAAGGCAGCTGGGACCACTGTCACCACGAAAACCATTGGTAACACATTACGACATAACGGATTGCAATCCTGCTGTGCCCGCAAGGTCCCCCTGCTCCGGAAGGCACATGTGACGGCCCGTCTGAAGTTTGCCAGTGAACACCTGGATGATGCCGAGAGTGATTGGGAGAAGGTGCTGTGGTCAGATGAGACAAAAATTGAGCTCTTTGGCATGAACTCAACTCGCCGTGTTTGGAGGAAGAGAAATGCTGCCTATGACCCAAAGAACACCGTCCCCACTGTCAAGCATGGAGGTGGAAATGTTATGTTTTGGGGGTGTTTCTCTGCTAAGGGCACAGGACTACTTCACCGCATCAATGGGAGAATGGATGGGGCCATGTACCGTACAATTCTGAGTGACAACCTCCTTCCCTCCGCCAGGGCCTTAAAAATGGGTCGTGGCTGGGTCTTCCAGCACGACAATGACCCAAAACATACAGCCAAGGCAACAAAGGAGTGGCTCAGGAAGAAGCACATTAGGGTCATGGAGTGGCCTAGCCAGTCACCAGACCTTAATCCCATTGAAAACTTATGGAGGGAGCTGAAGCTGCGAGTTGCCAAGCGACAGCCCAGAACTCTTAATGATTTAGAGATGATCTGCAAAGAGGAGTGGACCAAAATTCCTCCTGACATGTGTGCAAACCTCATCATCAACTACAGAAGACGTCTGACTGCTGTGCTTGTCAACAAGGGTTTTGCCACCAAGTATTAGGTCTTGTTTGCCAGAGGGATCAAATACTTATTTCCCTCTGCAGAATGCAAATAAATTCATATACTTTCCACAATGTGATTTTCCGGATTTAATTTGTGATGTGCTATCTCTCACTGTTACCAATAACCTACCCTTCAATTATGGGCTGCTCATGTCTTTGTCAGTGGGCAAACTTACAAAATCAGCAAGGGATCAAATACTTATTTCCACCACTGTATAAAATCCATGTCCAAGGAACCTTTTTAAATTAAAAAAAATAGGGGAATTTGAAAGTACTGGATCTTTTCTTAGTATTTTCCTTTATTCTCCTTTGTTATGAGAATTGGAACTACTAATTGTAGTGGACTTGAACTGAATTTCTGGGGAGGGGGGGTTCATCATAGCATTGGGCTTATTATTTCAATCAGTTTTTTTTGTACACGTTGTACAAGTTTAGCTTCATTTGTCTTTATTTGAAATTGCATAAATAAAAAATGTTCTAAAAATGTAATAATCTTATCAATGGGGCGGAGCTAGGGTGGGGCGGAGCTAGGGTGGGGGCGGGGCTAGGGTGGGGAGGGGCTAGGGTGGGGCCAGATCCCTTTCTTGGTCCGTAACTCCTAATGTGGAACCTTGCATGACGTAGCTGTAATTTGGGTTCTTTTTTCCCACATGCATCACCTTGCACTTGCTCACATTAAATGTCATCTGCCATTTAGCTGCCCAGTCTCCCAGTCTCGTAAGGTCCTTCTGTAATTTTTCACAATCCTGTTGCGAGTTAACGACTTTGAATAACTTTGTGTCATCAGCAAAGGGTGTTATACTTTTAAATGGAAAACATTTTCTGTCTGATGTGAAGGCAGGACCCTAGTCTTTTTCTTGCCCTACTCAAAAGCTGCTTGAATACCTTCTACTCCTCTTTGAATCTGGTCTCAAAACCAACTCTGAAAGGGTACTTCTTAGTGCAATTAGTGCTTGCCATTACCATGTAGAGGGTAAGCCCATTTCTGTACAGCCTCTGGTGGTTTGATTTATGTGATGTTTGCTTCTGACAAAGCCCCCCCCCCTCCCCCCCCCCTCTGTTAAACCTCCAACTGTGTCATGGGATCTCAGTGTTGTCCTCACCCAGCTGATGAAAGCTTCTATTGAGCCACTTCACTTCTGTCATTTGAAGTACCTGACCTAGAAGATCATCTTTTTGGTGGCAGTCACTTCAGCTCACAAAGACACTGAGCTGCAGGCCCTTGTAGCTGATCTATCTTTTGACACAAAGTTTCATCTTAACAGAGTAGTTCTCCTCACTCATCCTAAGTTCCTTCCTATCAGAGTTCCATCTTAAACAGTCAATTGTCCTGCCAACATTTTTCCTGAAACCCTGTGCTCATCCTGGCAAAAGTTTATTGCATACCTTGTACTTTAAGGGAGCCTTGGCCTTCTATCTGGAGTGGACTAAAACTCACAGACAGTCCACCCAGCTTTTGTTTCTTTTGTACTTTGTTAAATTGCCTGGCAGACTGCACCTTCTCCAGTTGTGCACACGCTGTGCTGACTCTTGAGGGTCATGTCACGGCTCACTATGTGAGAGCCATGGCTGCATCGGTACACCACTTGAGATTAGTTTCCATTGAGGTGATTTGCAGATCTGCAGTGTGGTGTTCAGTCCACACATTCTCTTCTTACTACTGCATTGAGTAGTATACCCGAGGCAATAGCCAGTTTGGTCCAGCAGTTCTACAGAATTTTGGTGGGGTCTAGAAAGCAATTCCACCTTCTTAGGCCCATTCTTTTCTGTTGCAGGCTGAACTTTCACAACAGACCTGTTCTGTTGTTAGTGTTAATGGTTCTGGTTGGCCTTACCATTGCAAGCCCCTGTTGATCGTTGTTGGTGAGCCTAGTAGCTAGGGATTCCCACATGTGAGATACTATGCCCTGCTTGTCTTTGGAGAAAGCAAAGTTACTTACCTGTAGTAATTGTTCTCCAAGGACTGCAGGACAAGTATTACATAGTAACATAAAGACCTGTACGGTTTCTCCATCTGCCCAACAAGGTAAGCTCATTACATATGTTACAATGTGATACTTCATATGTATACCTGATCTTGATTTGTACTTACCATTTTCAGGGCATAGACTGTAAAAGTCTGCCTGGCACTGTCCTTGTTCTAAAATTTCTGAAGTTGTCATTGAAGCCCCTTAAAAGCTCCATTCCACCCCATTCAATTCTATTCAGCCACAATCAGTGTACAGACCAACACTGGCCTTATTCTCCAACTTCTGAAGCTGAATCTGTCCAACCATGAGCAGGGCACAGACCATAGAAGTCTGCCCAGTACTGGCTTTTCTTCCCAAATACTGGTGTTGCCACCTAATCTCCACTAAGCTCTCCTAGAAGTTGCATTCTTTATGCTTTTTGATCTAATTGCGGGTCTCGTGCGCTTCGGGAAGGCGGGAAGGCATGCACAGTGCGGGCCTACTAAAGCCTTCTAGAAGAGTTTGGAATTCTTTGTAATGTCTGCGCTGGGGCTTTATCGGGGGACGTTGCCCACATGTGAGAATACTTGTCCTGCTGTCCTCGGAGAACTCCTAAGTAACTTTGCTTTAAAAAGCATCAGTCCCAGTACAGATCCTTGCTTTCCTTTTATCTACTGAGAAATCTGACCATCTGGTCCCACTCTGTTTCCTATTTTTAACCAGTTTCTAATCTACAATATGACATTGCCTCATGTTCCAATTACTTTTTAATTTGCTCAGGAGGGACGTCATCAAATGCATTCTGAAAACCCAGATACACTTTAGAGCTCATTTTTGAAACAGAAAAATGTCCAAAAAACAGCATAACGGGCAGATATACATTTTTCTCGCAGAAAACATCTGAAGTGTATAATCAAACAAACAAAAAAAAAAAAACCGCCCAAGTCCGCTAGCTGCTGAAAAGAAGACGTTCCCGGAGGGGGAAGTGGGGGGAGGTTGTGGGCATGACATGGGCATGTTATGTGATGAATGTTTATTGCTGATTCCGGATAGCAAAACTACGTCCTGGGGACGGAAAGAAAAATGCCTGGAATTAGACCTGTTTTAAAAGCATCTAGGGTAAGGCTAAACCTGTCTTTAGACCCATTCGTGACTTTGCTGAGTTGGAGAGTGGAGAGGTGGAAGTGGTTGTTTGTGAGAAATAGTGAAGATTTGCTGATTGCTTTGCTACCTTTGTGTGTTTGCCCCAATCTGACCCTTTTGACCCTCACATTTCCTGCTTTGCCTCCTCGGTCTCACTTACTCAACTCCTTTCCCACACCTGCTAGCCCTCCAGCTACACCCATCCCTTGCTCTGTATCTAGCTCGTTTCCCCCACCAAACCCTCACTGTCCCCAGACCCCCACACCTCCTATTCTACATCTCCTACCTGCTTGTCTTCTGTCTCTCATTTTTTTTTTCTGTTTGTCCACTCCTAGTATGTCACTGTGTTGTGTGCTGCTAATGTTGCATGAGGACTGTGTGCTGTTCCTGGCAGAGTTGAGTGTGCTGTAGGTGGGTGTGTGGCAACTGTTTGCTAGTGGTGGAAGAATGGGTGCTAAGTGCTGCTGCTGTGTGTGTCTGGATTGTTTTGTTGGTGGTGGGAGAGTGAGTGTTTTGGGCAGCTGGGGTGTGTGTCATAATTGTGTGCTAGTGCTAGGTCTCACAAGGTGTAGTAGGTGGAGGTGTGCACATTCATGGTTCTGGGGTCAATGGGTTGCACAGAATGCTTTGGTTGCTCATGCCTTGCTGAAGGTGGATGAAAGTTTGGAGGGGAGGCTCTGGAGGAGATATCCCTATCAGAGAGTGTTCAGGCCCTGCATCTGTTTCCTGGACCTCACTGACCAGAAATGTCTTACTAGGCTTCAGTTTGACAGGTCTGCCATATAACACCTCTGTGACCAATTACAACCCCTCCTCCAGGACATGCAGTAATAATCCTTTGCCAGTCCATCTGAAGGGCACTGCCTTTCTAGCTACCGGCACCTTCCAAGTCAGTACTAAGTGAATGCAGGCCTCCCCCAGCCCCTCATCTCCAACTGTGTTGCCCAGTTCCACGCCTCAGATTATATTATCTTCCCCACTACCGCCCAGGCTCTCCAGAAAAACATGGCTCAGTTCTATGTTATAATCTGTTTCCCCTCGATCATAGGTATCATTGACTGCACATGTCACACTGAACCCCCCCCCAGGCACATGAGGACACCACATGAATATAAAATCATATCACTCCATGAACAATACGGGTCATGTATGATGCCCAGAGAGAGATTGTGGATGTGTGTGCCTGCTACCCAGGCTCCACCCATGATGCCTATGCCTCCATTCTCCAGAATTCAAGAATCTACCATAGGATTGACAGAGGGGAGATCACTGGCAGTTGTCTCCTAGATAAGCAGGGGAACTCCTCTACAGACCTGAAAAAATTGCCAAAATATTCATGGCCTGCTGCATCTTGCACATTCTAGCTCTTCAAAGAAGACAGACCCTGCCAGAGAAGGGACAACAACCACAGCAGTAACAGCCAGACCCAGAGGTTACAGAGCCCTCTCTCCCTCCCCCCAGCACACACAGCTGACCAGGAAGCATACCAGCTGGGGTCTGTGCCAGACAAAGACTCATTCTGATCAATTTTCACTAAAGGTAAGTGCACTATTTATTTGTGCGCCTCACCTCTGTAACATCCCCCACACCCACCTCCTCCCCCCGCACACACACATACCCCCTCCAGCACACAGCACCATAGCATGGCAGTTAGGAGACGCCACACCCCTACCTCTTTCTCCCCTGTCCCCTCTGGGAGCCACCTCTCCTATCCTGTCCCTGAGCTGTTGGCGATGGCCCAGGCCTTACAGAAGTAGAAAGTGTGTCAGAGCCCTCTGTGGACCCAGCTCCCAGCAAGGGAGCATCTGTTGCCTCTGAGAGACCTGGCCTCACGGTTGTCCACTGGCTTAGGGTACTGTGGGTCCCCATCCTTGGACACTTGGATGGTGGTTGCAACTCTGTAGCTGAGGCAGGCACTGTGACACTTGGTTGGCGGTTTTGACTCTGCTGCTGAGGCAGGCACTGTGATGCTTGGCTGGGTGGTGTCCACTGGTGCCACCTGCGGCTAGTGTGGAAGGTGTTGTTACAGGAATGATGGCCTCACTGTTTCCAGTTGGAATGTCATGCGCTTGCTGTGTGGACAGTGTGCTCACCAAGACCACAGTGTAATCCCAGAAGCTGCTGTTACTCTGGGCTGCTCCACATCAGCTGCCCGCATTCTTGTTACACTTGGAGCGCCTCACGTAGCAGCTGTAGCTTCTGTTGCTGGTAGTCTGCCAGCTCTATATTCTGCGCCAGCAATTTGTTGGCCAGCCGCAGCACCTGCCACCTCTGGTGGTAGTGTCTCTTAGGGGCCAGCTATGCCTCCTCATCATTCTCCTCTGCCTCTATTGGGCCATATGTGAATGCCACATGGAAGCCTCTGCATCCAACACTGCAGGTTGGGGGTTGGCTGCAACATATTGTAGTAGATATGAGGGTTGTGATCACACTATAATGAGGGTAGCTGCCTACTCTGGCCTTGATCAGGGACATGGTTATTATGGGGTGCTGTGTCTGTGGTTCTGTGGTTCTTTTGCTCTTCCCAGTGCTACCACGCCCCCCTGTTCCTAATAGGATGCCTCTTAATCATTCAGATGTTGCAATACAAGTAGAAGTCAAATACTGATATAACTTAAATTTTTATTGCTTGATAATAATCCAGATCTGTTGTTAGATCATGTAATGACAAATCAGACTAGGTACTCATCTGTGATCAAGATTTTGGGAGTTTACTTAGATCAGACTCTTTTTCTTGAATGTCATGTTAATGCTTTTACTAAAAGTTCTTTTTTTCTTCTGAGAAAACTATGACATATTAGAAAAATTTTTGAAGTCAAACAATACTACTACTACTTAACATTTCTAAAGCGCTACTAGGGTTACGCAGCGCTGTACAATTTAACATGGAAGGACAGTCCCTGCTCAAGGAGCTTACAATCTAAAAGACAGGTGTACAATCTAAAGACAAGTGTAGAGTCCGTCTGATAGGGCATACTATATTTCACGAAAGGTTAGGTGCCGAAAGCAGCATTGAAGAGGTGAGTTTTAAGCAGAGATTTGAAGATGGGTAGGGAGGGGGCTTGGCGTAGGGGTTGAGGAAGATTGTTCCAAGCGTAGGGTGAGGCAAGGCAGAATGAGCGGAGCCTGGAGTTGGCAGTGGTGGAGAAGGGAACTGAAAGGAGGGATTTGTCCTGTGAGCGGAGGTTACGGGTGGGAACATAGGGGGAGATGAGGGTAGAGAGGTAGTGAGGAGCCGCAGACCGGGTGCATTTGTAGGTAAGGAGGAGAATCTTGAATTGTATGCGGTATCTGATCGGAAGCCAGTGAAGTGACTTGAGGAGAGGGGTGATGTGAGTATATCGGTTCTGGCGGAATATAAGACATGCGGTAGCGTTCTGAATGGATTGAAGGGGGGATAGATGGCTAAGTGGGAGGCCGGTGAGGAGTAAGTTGCAGTAGTCAAGGCGAGAGGTAATGAGAGCGTGGACGAGAGTTTGTGTGGTGTGCTCAGATAGGAAAGGGCGAATTTTGCTGATGTTGAAGAGGAAGAAGCGACAGGTCTTGGCAGTCTGTTGAATATGCGCAGAGAAGGAGAGGGAGGAATCAAAGATTCACCCCAGTTCAAGTTAGTTGTGCAATCATTACTCTTATCTAAATTGGTTTATTGCAATTTCATTTATTTGGGTGCTTCTAAACAAACTATTTGAAAATTGTAGGCGATTCAGAACACTGCTGTAAGTTTAATTTATTCTTTGTAGAAGAATGATAAAATCTCTCTGTGTTATGCAGAACTTCACTGGTTGCCCATAGAAGCAAGGATTTTGTTTTAATTTTCTTGTGTTGTTTGAAGTTTTAAATGGTGAATGTTCAGTTTATTTTTTATGTCATCTAGACTTCACTCCTAACAACAGAGTTAGAAGAGCATGTCATAATTCCCCTTTTCCTTAGCGTCAGCAGCAGATGAATCCAGAGAATTGTGGGTTGTGACAGTCTACCAGCAGGTGGAGATAGAACTGAACTGTCTTATTGAATGAAATGCTGCTTGGTCAGTCAACATTAACTATCTTCAGCAGGCAGATAGACGTTTTCTCACAGCCTCCTGGTCTGATTTGTTGCTGGCTTCTGTTCTGAATCTCTCAATTCAGTGAAGCTTTGGTGGGTGTAGCTGAGCAGTGCTGGCTTTAGGGGGTACACCTGGTGATACCAGGTCCCTCCCCATCCTTCTCTCTTCTCCAACTCTTCCTCCATTCTCCTTCCTCACTGAAAAAAAAGGGGCATAATGGCTGCAGGAGAGATACTGCTTTGGGCCTGTATAAAGAGCTTACTAATGGAGAGGGTGTGAGTGTGCTTCCGGCAGAACTTCTGACAGCTGGCTCTCCTGGGGTGAATCTTTATATTTTCTTTCAACTTCGGGTCAGTTGCAGTTTTACTTATTTTTTTTTTTTTTTTAATGACTGCCAAAGTTGTTAAAAGTTGCTCCTGCTGGAAGTGGATAGCGGCATCAGGGCAGTGTCCAAGTGGCTGTGCAGGCGCTCCTGGCAGAGGGGGCCGTGATCGTGAAGGCCTTATTAGTTTCCTGCATGGGAGAGAGGCAGGCTCATTCTCCTTAAGGGGCTGAAAGTGATCCGGCAGCCAGCAGTGCAATTTACACGGCACTTCTTCAGAGGTCCTTACACAGATGTCAGCCCCTCCAAAGGTTTTTCTAGGGGTGGGATCTTCTGACCATTCCCCCCCCCCCCCCCCCCCCCAGTTCATTCTGCTGCTTCATAATGCCTATATGTTGAAGAAGTCTGGTAGGGGAACTGACGGTTCCTTTTTAGCTCAGCCTTTGGAGATTTCTGACTTGCTCCCTACCTTACAGTCTCAAGGACCATGCCCCAAAGAGGTGACATTTGCACTCTAGCTCAGAAGTAGGGTCTATTGCTCCCCTGTCTCCTCTCATCTGAGGAAGTCATTTCAGAGCAGTCCCTTTCTGCAAGAGGAATTGGAGGAGGGGGAGCTATTTACAGAGGAATCTGAAGATCCCACTGCAATGTGGATAGAAAAGTTTCCTTCCTTTATACCTAAGGCTGTCCATGTTCTTAATAATTCTTCTTCTGATCCTGCTACACCTGCATCAGCTAATCCTAAAATGGCGAGCACTAGAAGACTGCCTAAGTCTTTTCCAGTACGTGAAGCTACGCAGGAAATCATCACTGCTCAATGGGTCATCCCAGACACTACTCTTTGGGTGGTGAAGGCTATGTCGTGTCTTTACCCCATTTCCATGCCTGAGCTGGAAAAGCCATGTTTGCCTAATGTGGACTCGTTAGTGGCAGCAGTCACTAAAAGGCCATGCTGCCTATGGTGAGCTAAGATTTTACTTATAGTTTCAAGGTTGGTTAAATGCTGTTCTTAGTGTGGGAACCAGTGAACAGCATCAGGGCAGTGCACCGTGTGTGTTAGGTCCTATGAAAGGGCCTAATTAGTGTTCTCATATTCTTATGTAGCTTTCATTTAGGAAGCTTTGAGTCCCCTCAGGTTTTTTTTTACAGAGGGCAGTTACTTAAAAAAAAAAAAACACCCTGAAAGTTTCCCTCACATCATTTGTGGAAATTTCTTTTTGTTATTAGAGCTCTATTTATAAGGGCAGTACAGGTATTCCTTCTTTCAGCACCTTTACAAATGAGTTAATATAGTAGTGCTATTGGCTCCATGTTTCTGTGAGAAGCTTTACATCTGAAGGGTTTTTTTTTCTGAGGCTAGCACTGTTCCCATGTTTCTCTTGGTCTCCATGGAACCTCAGTGTTGCCATAATGGGTTTTCTCCATGTGCAGTTTTTATAGTTCCTTGAGAAGCACAATAGTTTATTCTGGAAGGTGACTGACTTTCAACCTGAAGGTCACAGTTTCAAGGCTGGTTTGTGCATAGTATTAGAAGCAGTGGAACTTGGCTCTATTTCAAATTGAGCATATTTTACTTCTCTCTCCCATATTGCTTGCATGACTGGGACAGCTAACACTACGCTACAGTGGTAAAGGTTAGCTGTGTTGATTTTCCACAGCAGCTGTGCTCTCTGGTATTGTACACTGACACTGGCCAAAACTATTGCATACCAGCTCCAGCAACAACTGTATTGATGGCACCAATAGCTGTATGCCATAGTGTTTCTAAATGCTTCTATTGCACTTTTACACCTTTTTATTCTATTCAATGGCATACCAAGGTGGGGGCGGTCCGCTCCGGGTGCATACCGCTGGGGGGTGCCACTGCACGCGCCTGCTCCGAGTTCGCTAACTTCGCTCGTTCGCTGCAGCTCCCTCTGCCCCGGAACAGGTTACTTCCTGTTCCGGGGCAGAGGGAGCTGCAGCGAACGAGCGAAGTTAGCGAACTCGGAGCAGGCGCGCGCCGCGGCACCCCCCCCCCCCCCCCCAGCGGTGTGCACCCGGGGGTGAGGTGTCATTTAGCGGGGGGGGGGGGGGGGGGGGAGAACGGCGATCCGCCCTGGGTGCCATCCAGGCCAGGAACGCCACGGATTCTGTTGGACAGCTAGTGAAATTAAAGAGCTATTTCAATATAGAAGAATAGCTTAATGGTTAAAGCAACTAGTTGAGAGTGAGCACAGAGATCCAGCAGTTGCTGGTTCAAGTCCCACTACAGCTTGTCATCAGGAGTGCACAATGGTGCAAGCAGCCATATTCTGCCACACCATCTAGCTCTGGTTGTCAGCCACACTAGTTAGATCCAATGCACAGCCACACCAGCCAATTCTTATCACTCTCAGTAAGGAGATGGCTCTGGTTTAGGCATTGGACTGCTGATATGGCTTCAAAGTCACATTTAGCAAGCTATCTTTTAGAGGTAAGCATTTGCTTGGAGAAGATCTACAGAAGTTTGTTAAAGACCTAGGGGACTCCAAGTCTCAGAGATTGCCAGAGGACTAGCCTATTCTTTTAAATCCTCTCAGTAACATCTTAGGTTTCATGAAGCCAAGTGCTACAGACCAGGCAAATGTAACATTCAGGTTCCCATTTTAACAAAGACAAGCCACCTTTCATGCTGACAGAAAAAAACTGTACTTCAAACACCAGGTCTAATAGTGCCTCCCACACCTCCCAATGATGAGGTCTCAGTTTACAACTCGGGTTCCATAATAGCAGGACACCTCTCCAGCAGTGGCATAGCCAGAAGGCAACATTTGGGTGGGCCAGTGGGTAGGCTGGGTGGGCATGCATGTCCTCTTCCCTTACCACCCCCCTCCCCAACTTTAACAATTAAATACCTTAGCTAGCAAAGAAGACATTCACAACAGCTCTCCAACAGATCTTTCTGTCCCCTGCAACAGCTCCCTTCCCTGCAACACTGCCAGCTCTTCAGCAGTAGCTGCCACTGGATCACCCAAACATCTGCGTGTATAACGAAGATCTAAGCTTGACATGAACAACTTGGAGGGACAACATCTACTCCTACGCTCAACCTAAAAGCCCACCCGAGATTTCAGGTCAAAAGCAGCCCCTAGCTAATAGAAAAGTTCCACTGAATAGTTCCCTCCACATTTTCAAACATTCATTTTCCTGTCAGTTGAGGAGGGGGGGATATGACCAGCGGAATTTTCAGCCCATCTAAAAAGATGAGCAGAGGGACAGCGTTCACCTCCCATCGGAGGTGTGTGTAAGGGGAGGAGGGAAACGATCGGATAAAAGTGCACTTGGACTGGGTAATGTGAAACCACCGTCACAACTTCTTAGGAGATACATGGCCAACTTTCTCCACTGTTATTAAATTTCTTCTTCATTGGACAGGGCAACATAAGAGAAAGACAGGCTTGCATTTCAAACAAGGGGGGGGGGGGGGTCGGGTCTGAGCATTACTCCTCCAACCCAGGGAATGCGGCTTTCTCCAGCTTCACTGTTTCACACTACAGAAGTGTCAAAACAGCACACAATCAGTGCTAATATTTACACCGGAAAAGGTTAAAGAAACTACCACCCTACATTACAAAGTAGCTGTTGGAAGGGTCAGCACCGCAATCTAGCAAAGCCAGACATTGTTGCCGGGCACTGAACGGTGCAGGAATCAGAAGGACATCGTGCAGGTGCCCAAAAACTCATCTATTCTGCAGGCAGCCGCGATGTCAACCTCAAAAGCAGCACAACACCTCCCAGCCACATATATGCTAACAGCTCTGCAGGATCCCGACCTTATTATGGAAACAGGAAGTTTGTGTTCTAAGGGGCGAGACACTGCAGATTCGTCAGCGTGCATGTAGCTAGGAGGTCCCGTGCTACCTTCAGATGATGAAATCGCTACTGCCTGCAGGTCTTCATAATCCGGTGCAAACAGGCTTAAGCAGACTGCACGCTCCACTGCAGGCAAGAAAAATTAGACAGATTAGGACAGAGGGCTGCTGTTATTCACTGCCGCTGTGCCAGCTGATTGGAGGGTCAGAAAGAATGTGTGGGCCTGAGCTGTGATTGGATGGGCCTGGGCCCACCCGTAGCTACGCCCCTGCTCTCCAGGTTCAGACCAATGTGTCTTGGAAATAATAAAGCACGGTTAGAAACTGGAGTTTTCTCATTCCATTGCAGATTTTTTATTGGAATCTCCATCCAAGCTCCAACCCAAATGTCAAGCAGTTCAAGCCATCGTGCACACTCTTCTTCATTTAAACTGTACCAAGATGCAGTTGGAGAATGGGAAGTTAATTCCATTTGCTTTGCAGTTTCAAACAGGGGCGTATCTGCGTGGGGCTCAGGGGCCTGGGCCCCCGCAGATTTCGACCTGGACCCCCCTACCGCTGCCAACCCTCCCCCTCCATTGTTGTCGCCTACCTTCGCTGGCGGGGGACCCCAACCCCCGCCAGCCGAGGTCCGCGTCCTCCTGCCGCTGCCGTTAAAAGAATTCCGTCAGCTGGCGGGGGACCCCCAACCCCCGCCAGCCAAGCCGAGGTCCTTTCATTTCTTCTTCCAGTAAAGCTGGCGCCGAAAGTTTCTTCTGAGTCTGACGTCGCTGCACGTTGTACGTGCAGAACGTCAGACTCAGAAACAGAATGATTAAGTGTGGCAAACCTTGCTATTAAAATTTTTAATTGTTGCCCGCTCCTATTAATTTCTCTTTATTTAGGAAACATTTAAAGACACTTCTTTTTAAAAGAAATTTGTTTACCGCAACTTCCCAAGAGATTGTCTTGGTTTTCTCTGTATTGCTATAAACCATTTGGAACCTAGTGGTAGCAGTATAGAAATATGATGTAGTGTAATATTTTCTTTGTTGTGAATTTTATCTATTTTAAAATCTAATAACTCAACTATACAATTTTCTTAATGGTTGCTATGTGTACTGCCAACTAGTAACTATTGCTGTGGGACAGTGTCACCTTGTGGTTAAACTATAAGATCCATCCTTTAGCATCTGTTCACAATGACATCTAATGGTTTGATATATTATTACACTTGGTTTCAGTTTTTAATCTGTCCAAAACACTGCTCCATTCCAACTTTCCCCTCCCTTCTTTCCCAACCAGATCAAAGATGCACACAGAGAGACTAGAAAAAATTCAGTGAGTCATGCTTCTCATGCTTTCCCCATTTGTTAAAAATTGGCGTTTCATTGGCCTCCTTCCAGCACTCAGGTGCCATAGTGGATAGCTTACAGATTTCTAGTAATAGGTCTGCAATTCATTTTTGAGTTCTTTCAGAACTTCGGGTGATACCATTTGTCCTGGTGACTTGCTACTTTTTAGTTTGTCAGTTTGTTCTCAAGTCTTCCAGATTTACCATGATTTGCTTCATGTCTTCTGAATTGTCACCATAAAAGAATGCTTTGGTTGGCGATATTTCCCCATCAGAGTAAAGAATGAATTTAGGTTTTTCTGCAATGACTTTGTCCTTTGAGTGCTCCTTTTAGCCCCTTGGTCCTCTAATAGTCCAGCTGACTTCCTTGTAGGCTTTTTGTATTACATTTGCTTGACAAAGATTTTATTATATGTTTTGCCTCAGCAGCAAGCGTCTTTTCAAATTCACTTTTAGCTTTATTAAAGATTGACATTTTTTTATTTTTGTTACATTTGTACCCCGCGCTTTCCCACTCATGGCAGGCTCAATGTGGCTTACATATTGTATACAGGTACTTATTTGTACCTGGGGCAATGGAGGGTTAAGTGACTTGCCCAGAGTCACAAGGAGCTGCCTGTGCCTGAAATGGGAATCGAACTCAGTTCCTTAGTTCCCCAGGACCAAAGTCCGCCACCCTAACCACTAGGCCACGCCTCTAGTTTGCTGCTGTTCTTTCCTATTTTCATTATTTGGATCTGCTTTCCATTTTTTAAAATGATGCCTTTTTGACTTTAATAGCTTCTTTCACATTACCATTTAATCATGAGATACGCCTCACGTTCTTTCCTCACCCTACCACAATCCCTGCATTGCTGGCTTTTACTGATTTTGATGTTTATTTTGTTTTCTTTGCCTTAAAGTCTACTATAAAGCCTAGTGACAAAACTGTTAAAACTTTCTTAATGGCTACTCTGTATAGTGACACCTAGTAACTAAATGTGTAATTTTCTACTGGTTGCTATATCTGTAGTGGTGAAGCACTGCAGTACCTGTATTTTTGGGACAGTAAACCCTGTAGTTAAACTGTAAAAGTTATTCTTTGAAATCTGTCTTGATAGTAACATCTAGAAGGTAATTGTATAAACATTTTCATGCAGTAGAACTGTAAGCACTTATGCTTGATCAGTATAGGATGGTCTCTGCTTGGGGCACAAGGGTCCTCAGAGCTATTGTGGCTTCCTCCTGCCCAATCTAGGTGAAGCTTGGGTACTTCCCACTTGACTGAACTGGTCTGGTATAGACAA
Organism: Microcaecilia unicolor; assembly: GCF_901765095.1. NCBI lineage: Eukaryota > Metazoa > Chordata > Amphibia > Gymnophiona > Siphonopidae > Microcaecilia > Microcaecilia unicolor. Next base: position 403,124,611 of record NC_044032.1, on the reverse strand, counting down.
TAAGAAAGATGTAACTTTAAACACGTGTGTTAATTACTTTCATTCAATCCTGCTAGATCAATCTGGAACCCCCACCTCCGGGAAGCTGTTAACAGTTGAGAATAAAAATATTAGCAACCATACAGTCCTGCTTTTCTTTGGGAACAAGTTGCGTGACTGCATTCAGGAGCATCTTTAGTAAAGATTGCAGGCTTCTCCATTTTTGCAGATCAAATAAGACTCATTCAGACTCTGGAAGAGTAAGATTTATGTGAAAACACAAGGGTCTGCTTGAATGATATTTATATATAATCCCAGTAATATGAAACAACAACAGACCCAGCCCTAATAAACATTGATGGTGAAATTTAAATTGTTTCCTTTCCTTGAGTCCTACCAGCAGATGGGGACTGCAAAAAAAAAAAAAAAAAAAGCTTAGAGCTGACTTCAGTCTACTTATGGAGGCCTGGTGCTGCCTTCCACTATTCAATATACCTATGTCAAAGCTAAGAACCCAGGATAAAAAAAAATCAGTCTTAAGGCAATAAAAAATTTTGTTTGAGCTTCCAAAATACCATCAGAACCAAACCTAACACATCCAAAAACATCTCTGCTTAGTCAGTTACCCACAGATGAGATAAGACTCAAAACCAAGATATAATTAGCCCTAAATAACTTCTGAATTGGGAATAATGCAATTGCTGTTTCTTGTGCGCTTGGTTTTGGAAATGTATTTGAGGCAGAAAAAGGGATGGGTTGGTGGGAGGACATAGAAGCCCTGTAGCATTCCATAAAATACACAAGAAACATAAGAGATTTTGTGAATATTGGTAACAGTTGAAACACAAGGTTAAATTTTTTCAAGTGAACAAATTTCATGGAAAATCAATAATTATTAAACAAGGTATGAAAGTAAAAACTGTTAATGTGATGTTGGGTGGAGTCTAGGCTGGTAGACCCCCATCTTTACACGGATCTGTGGAATGAATTGACAATCATATATGGCTGGTAAGTTATGGTTTATTAGAATATTGTTGGGCTTGGTTCTTCAATCAAAAGCAAAGTTCTACTGTAGATAATAAAGAGAAAAGGGCTCATGGATTTAATTTTTATGGAGACCCATTTGAGTGGTTCAAATTACATTAAATTTAAACTTTTATATCTTCTGGTACTAGTTGAGCAGGAGTTAATATTCTTATCCATAGACAGATTTCATTTGAAATTGTTAAAAATTCTTAGAGTAGATCTTTGATACTGAAAGCTAGGATTTAAGGGGAACTCCTGATATTATGAAAGTCACCATAAATGCTTTAGAAATTTGCAAAGATGCCTTATAGAAATGAAGGAGATGTCCCTGTTGTATTAAGGCAGGAGAGTTCAACTATATCTGTGTTTTAATTTTAAGTCTGTTAAATGCATGGAGCTCCCTCCCTCTTACAAGAACTCATCAATCTCAGTCTAGAAATGACTGTTAATATCAGAAGAGCAAAAAGCACCAAGGGCCTCCAGAGCTGGGATAGCAAAGAGTTCTTTTTAAAAGACCCTACACAGGCCATATTTTGGCAACAATGCCTGCATCAAGGGGTCTGATGAGAATGGCCATATGGTCCAGCTTCAACTTAGTCAAAACTACGCCGCAGAAGTGCGTCTCACCGGCATTATTACAAAGAGGCTTTGTGAGGTAATGGTGGCTGAAATTGGTCCATTCACAGTATCGGACCATGCTGTTATTTGGATCGATTGTGAATTTAAATCTGCCCTTACATGATTGAGGAAATTAACAGGATATATAGCACAAAGTACAGAATTTTAGAAATATTTACAATATTAATGGGTAGACTTGCACTTTTTAGTTTGACTTCAGCCAAAATCAGGCCATAAACTTTGTCAGGTCCAGAAGACAGATAATTTATATCTACTTGTTCTAATCTGACCCAGTCTTGTTCTGGTGCACTGCTAAAGCAGTTATGAGAGGTGAGGTGATCTCGTATGTGGCGACTAGAAAGAAAAAAGTAGCGGCCAGTATTCTTAATCTGACAAGACAATTGAGCAAGGTAAAAAGCATGTTCATGGCATCCCCTACTCAAAGTCATAGGGACAGCTACGAAGCCTTGCAGGTCACAATTAACTCCTTGATACATGAGCACACTCAAAAACACCTTTTATATCACAAATTTAGGCTGCACAAATATGGGAACAAGCAAGGAGGGGTATTGGCCAGGATGGTGAGTCCCCGGACGGGGAATTGCACGATTGTAGCCTTAAAAGACGCCCAAGGGACCGTACATAATAAAACAATTCAGTTACTACGACTGTTGCAGAAACATTTTAGTGATGTGTATGCTCCTATGGCTCCGCCATCTAAGGAATCGGTGCACCAGTTCCTGGATAAATCAGGTATGTCAAAACTAGGGTCTGGGGTACGTGATTGTTTAGGGTCACCCCTGCAACCGAGGGAACTACAGCGGGCTATCAAAGATCTAAAAACGAACACAGCACCTGGTGCTGATGGTTTCTCCGGAGAGTTCTATAAAGTCCTACAATTGTCCCTAGTGGCACCTTTAATTGAGTACTATCAGACTGTAATAGATGATGGGGAATTCCCTCAAAATGAAAACACAGCTTTGATTACGCTATTACTTAAACCGGGCAAGCAAGCAGATGATCCAGAGTCATACCGCCCCATTTCTCTTATCAATGTAGACATCAAACTTTTGGCAAAAGTTTTAGCTAACAGAATGTCAACATACATACCAGAGTTAATTAGTGCGGCCCAGGTGGGGTTTGTTCCCAAACGACACTCGGTTCTACATGTGCGACGTATTCTTCTTGCATTAGCTCAGTGCACTGATCGAGGAGAACCTTGTATGGTGGTTAGCTTAGATGCGGCCAAGGCCTTCGATCATGTGGACTGGAGCTACTTATTTCAGGTGCTGGAGTGGCTAGAATTCCCGGAGGTTTTCATTCAGTCTGTTCGGGTACTATATAAAGGGTTGGGTGCCCAAATAGTGGCTAATGGGGGCAGGTCTGAATGGTTCCCGGTTAGCAGAGGAACGAGACAGGGGTGTCCATTGTCACCATTTCTATTTAATATCTCCCTAGAGCCCTTGATCAGGACACTAAATGGGATAAGGGACATCAAAGGGGTGATCCTTGAGAGTGAAGAAGTGAAAACCTTGGCCTATGCAGATGACATCTTGCTGGTGCTGAGAGAACCGCAAACGTCATTACAATATACTCTGGAAACCATAGAACATTACGGGAGACTCTCTGGGTTTTCATTAAACCTCCAAAAATCATGTGCACTGGCATTGGGTGACACACTACAGCAGGCTTGGCGGGGACATTTCCCGCTGCGGTGGGAGGACAAGGCCCTTAAGTATTTAGGTATATTAATTCCCAGGGAACTGTCTACTCTATACCGAATTAATGTTGATCCTATGATAAAGAATATGAAACAAAGACTGCAGTTGTGGCAGGCTCTTCCCCTCTCGCTGTGGGGGCGGGTTGCACTTTTTAACATGCTTATTACGCCACGATGGCTCTATTTGTTTCAACAACTCCCACTGTTTTTGCGTGTAAAAGAGGAGAGAGCTTTAAATAGGCTCATACAGAACTTTCTCTGGCAGGGCAAGCGTCCAAGATTGCCTATGGAGGTGATCACCACCCCACGGGACCAGGGGGGAATGGGTCTGTTGAGCTTACGGAATCTTTCAATAGCATGTGAAATGCGTCACATAAATGATTGGTTCCGGGGTACAACAGAATTTTCTAACACAGAGGCAGAGATAGCGGTATTCCCTGAGACTCACTTTAGCTACCTATTGCATACGGGATGCAGCTTACCACCAAGAGCATTCCAAAGACATCCACTCTTGCGCCCGATGAGAGCTACTTGGCGGTGGGTATGTCGGAGATACAAGTTTAGTGCAAAAGTCACGCCACTGCTCCCCATTTGTAATAACCCAGATTTCCCTCCGGGGATAGGGGCTAGTGTTTTTGGTCAATGGAAAGACAAAGGAATTATCTACTTGTCTCATATAGTTACAGAAGAGGGACAGCTTAAAACATTAGATGCGCTAATTGAAGAGTTTGGTATTTCTAGATCACAGTATTTCGCCTATGCTCAATTAAAACATTATGTGTCCTCCTTAACATGGACAGATCTCACGGAGGATGTGATCGATGTCCTTACAGAACAGTACTCTTTGGGGGCACAGGTCTCTGTTCCTTTACGATTTCACTTACAGCAATTAAAAGACACAACTCAAGAAATAGATTACATAGGGGTGACTAAAGCGTGGACTGAGGATCTTGGCTGCACAGTTACAACAGATACTGGACAGAGGTTCTTGGGTAGTATTTACACAATGCACTTTTCGGTCCCTCAGGGTGAACGGTTATACAGATTTTTTATGAGAACCTACATGGCCCCTAAAAGAATGGCCAGAATAACTGAGTCTTGTGATGGGACATGCGCACGATGTGGAAGAGGGTCAGCCACACTTGGGCACATGTTCTGGCTCTGTCCCCTGGTGCAGGCCTTTTGGAGGGCCATCCTTTCCTCATTGCAGTCACAGTGGGAATGCTCTGTAGTATGTGAACCGCTGATATTATTTTTTAGTTACAAATTTACTGCGACACCACCTAAAGGCTTCAAGAGATATGTGCAGTGGTCAATTTTATTTGGGATTACCACGATTTTGAAATCTTGGCGATCAGATCTCATGCCACCGCTAGCATGCTGGCGTGCGCAGATGATACATCAAATGCGGCTGGATAGATGCCGTGTGAAATCACTGGACAGCACAGAAGGAGAGAGGTTCCGCATGGTATGGGAGCCATTGTGGCTAACCATGCCCTCGAGAGCACGAAGCTTTATTCTGAACATTTAAAAAGTTCACAAGTGGGTAGTGGGAAGGTAGGGGGGGTGGGAGTGATCTTTCCAGTTTGGGCAGTTGTTGGGGTGAATTCTTTGCATAACTTATTGCAATATTGCTGTATCTGCGCGAAAGCTTTTGCTTATACTGGTGTCCGTTTTTTGATGCAACTGTTTCCAATAAAATGACTTAACATGTTGGAAATGGGGTTGGGGAGAAAATGTGAAATCTTGATGATGATCTAGCTGTATGATTTAAATTCCGATGTATAACCATGGTTAGTTCTTTAATTGTTAGGGGAGACATGTAGCGGTTTGTTTAGCTTGTTGATCATCAATAAAAACTATTGAAACATAACTACTTGTTCTAATTTCTTTTAAGGACTCTTTGGTGCCGCCCAAAACAAAGGTTTTGGATTTGGTACTGGTTTTGGTGCTGCAGCAGGAGGAACTGGTACCGGCCTTGGAACTGGCTTGGGAACTGGATTAGGATTTGGAGGATTCAATACCCAGCCACAGCAACAAACTGGTAGGTACAGAGACCTTTCAGGATTGGTTATTTTTGTTTTGTCTGTAAATAGATTAATCCTTTTACTTTTAGTTGAGTATCTCTCACATAATTGAAGCCAAGAAACTATTTAGTTAATATTAGGTGAACAGACCGAGTAGCAAACCAGATAATATGATTCAACTTGACTTTAAAGTTATATCTCTTGCACAGCTGTACTTCAAATTTTGCCCAAAAGCTCTGTTAGATCCCTCTTCTTGTCTTTCTCAACGCCAGCTAAGGACCTTGCAAACTGTTGCATGTTTTTCTTATCCCTTTTTTCCTAGGCCTTTCTCTAATGCTCTTCCATTTAAAATTGGCTTCCTCAGTATTAGGTCACTATGCTCTAAGTCCCATCTGATAAAGTGAGACTGTTCAATCTGAGCATTTTAATAACCTTTGCCTTGCAGAAACCTGGTTCTTGGATTCAGACCTGGTTTACCTTGAACAATCTTATTCTTCTGGATACTTGTTCCTTTACTCCAGCTGACACCATAAAAGTGGTTGGAGTTTAATGGTTATCTGTAAATCCCATCTCACTGTTTGCAACTTTTCTACTGTCTGCTTCCCTCCCATGGAGCTTTTACAGTTTAGTCTGTTGTCTCTGTTAACTTTCTTGTGGTCTATCAGGCACCCTAACCCCGTTACTTTCACTAATCTTCAAATTCTTTATGAAGTCCTCTCTTCATACCTCCTTTTTCCGCTATCCTTGCTTCTAGTAGTGACCTCCAGTATTCACTTTGATGACCCCCAAGACTCTGTGGCCTGCAACTGTAGGACCTACTTAAATGATACAGATCTTGTGACCACAACTCATCTTGCAGAGCATATGTTTGATGTTTTAATTACCTTTATTACTTGTTGATTTTTGTGGTTTTGTACATTCAATTATGTATGTATTACTTGCAATCCACTGAGAATATTTAGATTAAACTTTTTACAGTCCGCACAAATTAAATAAACATTAAGGGATAAATAACACAGGTTAGAACCCTAACATAGCTTGACAACTACCTCCCTTAATGTTTAATAAAATTGAATAATGTAAGATATATTTTTCTAGTTCCTAAACAGTTGAAAGAATTTACGTACAAGAAATCTACAGATTAATTGTTTTTACGGTATTGTTTTCCACAGATTTGATATTCTGTAGTGGTTCCAACAGTGGCTCCAAGGGAGGGAAGGAGGTGTCGCTAGACACGAGGGAGTGTTTTGTTTGGGTTTGTTTGGGGGGGGGGGGGTTGGTGGTGGTGGTGGTGTTGGTAGGGGGTTCAAGGTACCTGGGGAAAGGGTCCGGGTGGGTGTCACTAGACTCTTTGGATTATTATTTTAGTCAAGCTGTCAAGGAAGGGAGGAGAAAGGCCTGCTTTGGGCAATGCAGACACACCAGAGACTTTTTTTTCCCAGTCTTGATGTATTTTGTTAGAAACATTTGCAAAGACAGAACAGAATCTTAGTAGCTGAAGTCATCCTAGTGTAATTTTATCCTCTTCCTTGCCAGCACCAAAGTTAGCCTTTGCCATCGTCCTGACATTCTTCATTCTATTCTGTGGTTCATTATGCAGTTTCCTGGAAGTCTTCTTTTTTTCATATGGCTAGTCTGTTTTGGGTTGTTTGTTTTTTTTAATAAAAAGCCAAAGAATCATAATCAAGCTGAAGCCAGTTATCTTGCCACCACCAAAATGAGTTCTGAAGCCGGACACAAAAATGACATAAGAGGTTGTTGTGGAGAGAGGAAGAAGGTAGGCCCTGGCCAGTACTCGCTCAAGTCCTCAACTATATGGACTTTACAAAACTAGAAAGGACCTGAACTACAAGGGTAACAGGATATTCTCCGAGGACAAGCAGGCTGCTTGTTCTCACGACTGGGTCGGCATCCAAGGTGGCCCCAGGAACGGAAATCTTCCATAGCAACAAAATGTTTGCTAGAGCCTTCGAGTGCGCGGGGGTACGCACCGCGCATGCGCGGCCATCTTCCCACCCGTCGTACAAGAGTCCCTATCAGTTCTTTTCTTTCCGTGGTTAGAGAGTGACTGCTTGCAGTCTCTTTCCATTCGGCCCGAAAAGAGCCTTCGTTTTACGGCGATTTTTTTTGTCTTCCTTTGCCTCTTTCTGTTGTTTAAGCTGTTTCCTTTAAAACTTATTTTTAAAAAACACATTTATTCCCTAGTTTTTTGCCCTTTTTGAGTTTCTTTTCGCTTCCGTCGCGGCCCATTTTTGTGCTCTTATTTTTGGCACAATCGAGAATTTTGATTTTGCCGCTGCTATTTTTCCGTCCATGGCATCGAGGACTCCCAGCTGCTTCAAGAAGTGAACTTAGTGCAACCGGGCGATCTCAGGTACCGACCCCCACGCGTGGTGTCTTCAGTGCTTTGGGCTCGACCATCGCCCAGACGCATGTAAGTTGTGTCTTAGCCTTAAAAAGCGGACACAGGCGTCAAGAAAAGCTCGTCAGGATCGTCTGTTTGGAGCTTTGCCCGGATCTTCGGCGTCAACAGCGGCACCGGAGATGGCATTGATGTTGGGAGCGCAGGTAATGGCTGTCCAGAGACCACCACACGCTGGGAGCAGTGACCCTTCGAGTGGGTCTCCACCTGCCTCGAAGACTCCTGCTGTGCAGGCCCACCGGGACCGACCACTTTCGGACCCGACCCCGAGGAGGCGTGTGGATTCCTCGTCGGTACCGGGGAGTATCGATGACGTGCATCGATCGAAGGCTAAGAAGCATAGTCATCGGTCTCCTTCCAGACACAGTACCGGGAGCTCCGGGGCGTCGAAGGATTCGACACCCGTGAAGCGTCGAAGCCGGAAGGAGCACTCACCCTCCATTCAAGAGGTGTCGGTCTCCTGACAGCCCGGTACCGCCTCCTCAACTTCCATGGGTTTTGACACCGACTCCTGCACCAACCCCACAGCCTTTCTAGACAGCGACTCTGGACGAGCGCATCCAAGCCATTCTTCCAGGTCTTCTGGAAGGGCTGCTGTGTCAGTCTGTTCCGGTACCGGGGGTGCTTGCGCCCTCCGTACTGTCGATGGAAGCGGCAGCTGGCTCTCTGCCTGTGGTGAAGTCTCCGACGCCAGTGCCGCCCAGGTCGACTCCCCGTTGACATCGCTGGAGGGAGCTTCATCGCCGCCAGCATGGGAGTCGACTTCTCGACATCATCATCGAGGACGTGGCTCCTCAGCGTCGAGACGGGCCCGGTTTCGGACTGCAGTCAGGAAACTCTTGTCCGACACCGATGAGGATGGCTCATGGGATGAAGAGGAGGATCCCATATATTTCTCTTCTGAGGAGCCTTGTGGTCTTCCCTCTGATCTTACGCCTTCACCAGAAAGAAAGCTTTCTCCCCCGGAGAGTCTTTCTTTCTCTTCATTTGTCCTGGAAATGTCTGTGGCTATTCCCTTCCAAGTGGTGTCTGAGGATGAGCCCAGGACTGAGATGCTCGAGGTCCTTGACTATCCTTCGCCACCTAAGGAGTCATCCACAGTTCCTTTGTATAATGTGTTCAAGGAGACTCTTATGTGGAACTGGATGAAACCGTTAAGTAATCCCACCATTCCCAAGAAAGCTGAGTCCCAATATCGGATACACGGAGAACCTGAGTTGATGAAGTCACAGTTACCTCACGACTCTATGGTTGTGGATTCCGCTCTCAAGAGAGCCAGGAGTTCTAGAGACTTTGCCTCGGTGTCCCCGGGGCGGGAATCTAGAACCCTGGATTCTTTTGGGAGAAAGGCCTACCAGTCCTCTGTGCTCGTGGCCAAGATTCAATCCTACCAGCTCTACACGAGCATTCACTTGAGGAACACGGTGAAGCAACTAGCGGACTTGGTCGATAAGCTCCCTCCGGAGCAGGCCAAACCTTTTCAGGAGGTGGTCAGGCAGCAGAAGGCATGTCGTAAATTCCTGTCCAGGGGTGCTTACGATTCTTTTGATGATGCATCCAGAACCGCTGCCCAGGGTATAGTGATGCGCAGACTCTCATGGCTGCGTGCCTCTGACCTGGACAATCGAGTCCAGCAGCGGATTGCGGATATCCCTTGCCAGGGGGATAACATTTTTGGCAAGAAAGTCAAGCAGGTGGTCGAGCAGATCACGCAGCGGGAAACCACTATGGACAATCTCTCCCGCCAGGCGCCTTCTGCTTCTACCTCAAATTCGGACAGACAATCAGGTTGCGATGTATTACATCAACAAGCAGGGGGCACCGGATCTCGCCCCCTGTGTTGGGAAGCCATCTTGATGTGGCTTTGGGCTCGCCGTCACGGCATGGTTCTTCAAGCCACATATCTGGCAGGCGTAAACAACAGTCTGGCCGACAGACTGAGCAGGATAATGCAACCTCATGAGTGGTCGCTCAACATGGGTGTTGTACGCAAGATCTTCCAAGAGTGGGGCAGCCCCTCAGTGGATCTTTTAGCCACTCAGATCAATCACAAGGTCCCTCAGTTCTGTTCCAGGCTTCAGGCCCACGACAGACTAGCGTCGGATGCCTTTCTCCTACATTGGGGTACAGGCCTTCTGTATGCGTATCCTCCCATACCTCTAGTAGGGCAGACTTTGCTGAAACTCAAGCAAGACTGCGGAACCATGATTCTGATTGCTCCTTTCTGGCCGTTTCAGATTTGGTTCCCTCTTCTTCTGGAGTTATCCTCCGAAGAACCGTGGAGATTGGAGTGTTTTCCAACCCTCATAACTCAGAAGAGGGGGCGCTTCTGCATCCCAACCTCCAGTCTCTGGCTCTCACGGCCTGGATGTTGAGAGCGTAGATTTCGCTTCCTGGGGTCTCTCTGAGAGGGTCTCCTGAGTTTTGCTTGCTTCCAGGAAAGATTCCACGAAGAAGTGTTACTTTTTCAAATGGAGGAGGTTTGCCTTCTGGTGTGACAGCAAGGCCCTAGATCCCCGCTCTTGTCCTGCACAGACCCTGCTAGAATACCTTCTACACTTGTCAGAGTCTGGTCTCAAGACCAATTCAGTAAGGGTTCACCTTAGCGCAATTAGTGCTTTTCATTGTTATGTGGAAGGTAAGCTGATCTCTGCACAGCCTTTAGTTGTTCGCTTCATGAGAGGTTTGCTTTTGTCAAAGCCCCCCGTCAAACCTCCACCAGTGTCACGGGATCTCAACGTCGTTCTCACCCAGCTGATGAAGCCTCCGTTTGAGCCACTGAATTCCTGCCATCTGAAGTATTTGGCCTGGAAGGTCATTTTCTTGGTGGCTGTTACTTCAGCTTGTAGGGTCAGTTAGCTTCAAGCCCTGGTAGTGCATGCTCCTTATCTCAAGTTTCATCATAACAGAGTAGTCCTCTGTACTCACCCTAAGTTCTTGCCGAAGGTGGTGTCGGAGTTCCATCTGAACCAGTCAATTGTCTTGCCAACATTCTTTCCCCGTCCTCATACCTGCCCTGCTGGACTGCAAGAGCATTGGCCTTTTACGTGGAGTGGACAAGCCCCTTCAGACAGTCCGCCCAAATGTATGTTTCCTTTGATCCCAACAGAAGGGGAATCGCAGTCGGGAAATGCACCATTTTCAATTGGCTAGCAGATTGCTTTTCCTTCACTTATGCCCAGGATGGGTTGACTCTAGAGGGCCATGTCACGGCTCATAACGTAAGAGCCATGGCTGCGTCAGTGGCTCACTTAAAGTCAGCCTCCATTGAAGAGATTTGCAAGGCTGCGACGTGGTCTTCAATCCACACATTCACATCTCACTACTGCCTTCAGCAGGATACCGGACGCAACAGTCGGTTCGGGCAGTCGGTGCTGCAGAATCTGTTTGGGGTTTAGAATCGAACTCCACCCCCCCCCCCCCCAGGCCCATTTTTATGCTGTTCCAGGCTGCACTCTCAGATGTTCTAGTTCGTAGGTCAATCCTTGTTATGTCCTCGCCGTTGCGAGGCCCAATTGACCTCTCTTTATTGTTTTATTTATTTTATTTTTGTTACATTTGTACCCCGCGCTTTCCCACTCATGGCAGGCTCAATTCGGCTTACATGGGGCAATGGAGGGTTAAGTGACTTGAGTGAGCCGGGGGGCTAGGGATACCCCAGTCGTGAGCACAAGCAGCCTGCTTGTCCTCGGAGAAAATAAAGATACATACCTGTAGCAGGTATTCTCTGAGGACAGCAGGCTGATTGTTCTCACATACCCGCCCACCTCCCTTTTGGAGTTGTTCTAATTCTCTGGAGTTGTCCTTCTGGTTATTGCTTTGTTATCGAACTGATCGGGGCTCTCGCGCAACTGGCGGGAAGATGGCTGCGCATGCGCGGTGCCCCCCCCCCCCCCCCCCCCCCCCCCCCGCACACTCGAAGGCTCTAGTGCATTCCATAGTTGTGTGCTTATATAGGAGAAGCTGGATGCATAAGTTGATTTGTATTTGAGTCCTTTGCAGTTCAGGTAGTGGAGGTTTAGGTGTGTTCTTGATGATCCGATTGTGTTTCTGGTTGGTAGGTCTATGAGGTCTGTCATGTATCCTGGGGCTTCGCCGTAGATAATTTTGTGGACCAGGGTGCAGATTTTGAAGGCAATACATTCTTTGATTGGGAGCCAGTGCAGTTTTTCTCGGAGGGGTTTGGCACTTTCGAATCGTGTTTTACCAGATATCAGCCTGGCTGCTGTGTTTTGAGCGGTCTGGAGTTTCTTTGTGAGTTGTTCTTTACATCCCGCATAAATTCCATTGCAGTAGTCTGCATGGCTTAGTACCATTGTTTGTATTAGGTTGTGAAATATTTCCCTAGGGAAGAATGGTTTCACGCGCTTAAGATTCCACACATAAGTACATATTTCCCATGTATAGGAACTTCACTTTTTGATAAACTGGAGTTAACAAGGAGCCAGAGGAATTGACCCATGCTATGTAATCTTAAACCAGGATGAGTGAATTGGATCTAAAGTCTGCTGAGACCTCATTTAGGGGTCCTTTTACTAAGTAGCGGTAGGGCTAACACGCAGGTAGCATGTGCCAAATTGGCACTACCGCAGGGGTAGCGCAGGCATCCTGTAGTTTAGAAGTTAGGGTGCGCTGCTTTCCACAGTAGAAAATATTTTTCTATTTTCTATCGTGGGGGCATTCTCGGTGGTAATCGTCAGCACAGCCACATTGATGCACATTGCATGATTACCGCGCAAGTAGAGCTTGAGCCCTTACCGCTAGGTCAATGTGTGGCCAGCTGCAGTAAATTATGGCCCAGCATGTGCCAAAAACACACACCCACACTATTGCAGGCCACATTTTACTGCTGCTTAGTAATAGGACCCCTTAGATTACTGTGTCCAGTTCTGGAGATCGTACTTTCTAAAATATATAAACAGGATGGAGTGAATTCCGAGGGAAGCTACTAAAATGGTTAGTGGTCTTCATTATGAAGCATATGAAACAAACTTAAAGATCTCGAAAGTAAGAGGAGGGGAAACATTTTAAATACCTCTGTGGCATAAATGCACAGCAAGTCAGTCTTTTAATTGAAAGGAAACTCTGGAACAAGGGGGCATATGATTTATTTATTTATTTGCTACATTTTCCCACCCATTTGCAGGCTCAATGTGGCTTACAATATGTTACAACGACATTCACATTAAGATGAAAGGGGAATAATCTGTCAAAGCATGTCTTTACAGAAAGGGTGATGGATGTGGAACGGCATCCTAGTGGAGGTGGTGGAGACACTGTCTGTATTCAAGGAAGCATTAGACAAGCATTTAGGCTTTATAAGGGAGAGGAAGGAATAATGGTTGGGACCTGTGCTGTCATTTTTTTTATGTTTCTGTGAAATCACAGGTCTCAGACCATTGGCATTAGTATCTATGCAAAGCTGGTAATGAATATATATGAATGGTTAAAGAAAACATTTTTTAAAAATAATATACACATATATTTCAATAGCAGTTGTATGCTGTAAAACAAGTGACTTTCTGTCAGATCAAAGATATACAGCTTTTTAACCTTTTGTCATTTACCTGTGGACTGTAATTGTAAGAACATTGCATATGTTTGCTGTATTGATGCACACATTCTTTTTTTCAAATATCTGTCTATTTTTCAGCCTTAGGGGGTCTGTTTGGTCAACCTGCTCAAAATCCTGCTCAATCCAATCAACTGATAAATACAGCGAGTGCCCTCTCTGCTCCCACGCTACTAGGAGATGAGCGAGATGCCATTTTAGCGAAGTGGAACCAGCTACAGGCTTTTTGGGGAACAGGCAAAGGATATTTCAACAATAATATCCCACCAGTAGAGTTCACACAGGAAAATCCATTTTGCAGGTTTAAGGTATAATTTGTATTGCTTTTCTAATTCATCTGATTTGTAAACCTTTTAAAAATTTTCCCTTTTGTTATGGCTAACATTTTGTCCCTCCTTCTGTTACTTTTCTTGTTGCTGTCATCCATTCACCTTAAAATCATTCTATGGGCTACTTCCCAACCTGTAGCAGTCATCTGCCAGACCAGGGATGCTGAGCATCATACCTGGCTACCTTTATTCCTCATATTTACTTCTAGTCACTTTCACAATTCTTGTCATGTAGCCTCTGGCTTTTTTTAAATACCAGAGTGCTCCTTCAAGACCATAACTCAAATCTATCCTGGCTGCTGAAATATGTTATAGAATTATATACGACTGTTAAATGCCATAAACGATATGATGTTTTTGAAGACACTATACTGTAAAAGATGTTGCTTCATGTCATAGTGTACAGGTTCTAACAAGCCTATCCTGTGTGTTTTACTATTATATTGGAAAGCATCGGCAGGTTTTATATTTGTAGCTCAGTGGTGTAGTTTGGGGGCAGAGCATATTTGAGTTGTAGTTCTTTCCTTTTGCTTTCAATCACACTTCCTGTGGATTTTCTTTTTTTTTTTTTTTAACCCCTGTTTTATATTCTGCAGATTATAAAAAGTTAATGAAAGTAGTTAAAATGGAAGTAGACTGTATGGAATTGCAGATGAACTTTGCTACAGTTCTTTCCTCAAAACATACTCAGTAAGGTCATTGCTGCAGCCATCCTTTGCTATGGGCCATGTTGCATGGCTCTAGCTTGGAGTGAAGGTCTCTGGATGTAAGTTTCTAACTGTCTAAGCGTTGCTTCTGTGTGGTGGCCAAAGGGCAGAGCTAGCACGGATTTAGCAAAGAGTTAGAATTTTTTGAAGGGCTTAAACAACATGTTGATAAGGGTGAGCCTGCTTACATAGTATGTATGAATTTTCATATGATATCTGATAAAAATCGTTCATGATAAACTCCTGAGGAAATTAAAAAGCCATGAGATAGGGAAAAATGTCTTACTCTAGTATGGAAAGTAGTTAAAAGGGAGAAAATATAGAGTAATGCTAAATGGTCAGTTTTCTCAATGGAGAAAGGTCAGTAGTAGTAGTTCTCCAGCAGTACTTTTTAACATATTTATAAATGATCTAGACAAGAAAATTTATTTATTTAAAACATTTATACCCTGACAAAATCCTAAGCGGCTTACAAAATCAACATCCATAAGTAAAACAAAAATATAGCATAACACAGATCTTCCAACAGCTCCTGAAGACGCTCTGAAAAAAATAATGCCCTATATCCACTCCTGGTAACAGCCACCCATTCACCCCAACCACCCCCAAGTGCAATACCCTGCTGAACTAAGTGGGTTTTCAGCCATTGGTTAAAAGGCACCGTCTCCTGCATTGTTCTAACTTGTACTAGGCACATATATTCCATAGTTTCCAACTGTACAGCATGAGAATCACAGTCTTAGTAGTCCAGCCTACTGAGATTGCAGCTCTCTCCCTGAAAAATGAAGCCAAGTAATAGAGTACAAATATTTGAAAGGTATTAATCCGCAAACGAACCTTTTCCGGAGATGGGAAGGTGGTAGAACTAGAGGACATGAAATGAGATTGAAGGGGGACAGACTCAAGAAAAATGTCAGGAAGTATTTTTTCACTGAGACAGTGGTGGATACTTGGAATGCCCTCCCGCGGGAGGTGGTGGAGATGAAAACGATAACGGAATTCAAACATGCGTGGGATAAACATAAAGGAATCCTGTTCAGAAGGAATGGATCCTCAGAAGCTTAGCCGAGATTGAGTGGCAGAGTCGGTGGTGAGAGGCGGGGCTGGTGGTTGAGAGGCAGGGCTAGTGTTGGGCAGATTTCTACGGTCTGTGCCCTGAAAATGGCAGATACAAATCAAGGTAAGGTATACACAAAAAGTAGCACATATGAGTTTATCTTGTTGGGCCGACTGGATAGACTGTGCAGATCTTTTTCTGCCGTCATCTACTATGTTACTATCCAGCTCATTTTCGAAAGAGATCGCCGGCGATCTCCCGACACAAATCGGAAGCTGGCCAGCGATCTCCTGAAACCAGCCAAATCGGTATAATCGAAAGCTGATTTTGGCCGGCTTCAACTGCTTTCCATCGTGGAGCCGTCGAAATTTCAAGGGGGCGTGTTGGTAGGGTAGTGAAGGCGGGACGGGGGCGTGCTCATGAGATGGCTGGCTTTGCCCGATAATGGAAAAAAGAAAGCTGGCCTTGACGAGCATTTCGCTGGTTTTACTTGGTCCCTTTTTTTCACGACCCAGCTTTAAAAAGGGGCCCCAATTGACCAGATGAGCACCGGCAGGAATAGGGGTTGACCTCCCCTTACTCCCCCAGTGGTCACTAACCCCCTCCCACCCCAAAAAAAAATCGAAGTGCTCGTTAGGGACGTCCTAAATCAAAACTATTTTTGCTCGGCTTTTTCAGTAGTACCAGTGGGATTTGAACCGGCCACCTCTGGATTACAAGACCGGTGCTCTAACCACTTGGCCACAGCTCCACTTACTTGGATGTTCCTCCCTTTTGATTATGTCCCTTCAGGTCTCTCTCAGCCAACCACAGCGCATTTAGCTGTCTATGATTGGCTGTGAGAGACCTGAAGGGGCATAATCAAAAGGGAGGGACATCCAAATAAGTGGAGCTGTGGCCAAGTGGTTAGAACACTGGTCTTGTAATCCAGAGGTAGCCAGTTCAAATCCCACTGGTACTACTGAAAAAGCTGTGACAAGCACTTGGATTTTTTCCACTTTTTTTGAAGCCGGCCATCTGCAAATCCAGCGATCTCAACATTTGACCGCCAGCCATCTTTTTTGATAATACGGTTGGCACCGCCCCTTTGCAGAGCCGGCCCCAAAGATGGCCGGCCATATAGATGACTGGCGCGTTTCGATTATGCCCCTCCATGTTACACCTTGCTTCAACACCCTGTGAACCAGTAGTAAGATTTTGAATCTAATTTGAAACTTGATTGGCAGCCATTGAAGCCACCTCTGCTGAGGGGTGATAGATGCCCAGCATGGGATACCAGTTACCATCTTTGTGGCAGTGATCAAATTCATAGATAACACTAAGTTCAAAATTGTTAGGTCACTAGTCAATTGTAAGGAATTGCAGGAAGACTTTATGAGAATGGGGACTGGGTTTGACATTAGGAGGCACCATCCAAGAAGAGTATTTTTGCATCATTGTGGACAATTTTTATTTGAGACTCTCACTTATCTAGGAGCTTCGGGATGGCTTTTTAAGGCACCGACTGTTCTTTATGTGGAACCTAGGGCTGCATTCCTGGTTAATGGGCTCTGTACTGAAACCTTCCCTATGTTACGCGGCACAAAACCAGGGGTGCCCTCTCTCTCCTTTTTTGTTCATCCGCACGTTTGAACCACTATGTACATTACGTAATACTGAGGAGCTGGCAGGAGTAACGATACAAAATCAAGTGTTTAAAGTTATGGCCTTTGCAGCTGACGTGGAGGGGCATAATCGAACGGGGCGCCCAAGTTTTCCTGAGGACAGGACATCCCCGTGAAGGGGCGGGGAAACCCGTATTATCGAAACAAGATGGGTGTCCATCTTGTTTCGATAATACGGCCGGGGACACCCAAATCTCAACATTAAGGTCGACCTTAGAGATGGTCGTCCCCGATTTTCGGCGATAATGGAAACCGAGAACGCCCATCTCAGAAATGACAAAATCCAAGCCATTTGGTCGTGGGAGGAACCAGCATTCGTAGTACACTGGTCCCCCTCACATGCCAGGGCACCAACCGGGCACCCTAGGGGGCACTGCAGTGGACTTCAGCAAAAGCTCCCAGGTGCAGAGCTCCCTTACCTTGTGTGCGGAGCCCCCAACCTCCCCCCCACAAAACCCACTCCCCACAACTGTACAACACTACCATAGCCCTTAGGGATGAAGGGGGGCACCTAGATGTGAGTACATTGGGTTTGTGGTGAGTTTTGGAGGGCTCACATTTACCACCACAAGTATAACAGGTGGGGGGGGGGATGGGTCTGGGTCCGCCTGCCTGAAGTGTACTGCAGTACCCACTAAAACTGCTCTAGGGACTTGCATACTGCTGTCATGGAGCTGGGTATGATATTTGAGGCTGGCATAGAGGCTGGAAACAATATTTAAAAATTTTTTTTAGGGTGGGAGTGGGGTTAGTGACCACTGGTGGATTAAGGGGAGGTCATCCCCGATTCCCTCCGGTAGTCATCTGGTCATTTAGGGCACATTTTTGTGGCTTGGTCGTAAAAAAAAAAAGGACCAAGTAAAGTCGTCCCAGTGTTCGTCAGGGGCACCCTTCTTTTTTCCATTATTGGCTGAGGGCGCCCATGTGTTAAGCACGCCCCAGTCCCACCGTCTCTATGCTTCTGACACGCCCCCGGGCACTTTTGTCGTCCCTGCGATGGAAAGCAGTTGAGGACGCCCAAAATCAGCTTTCGATTATGCTGATTTGGGCGACCCTGTGAGAAGGATGCCCATCTCTCGATTTGTGTCGAAAGATGGGCACCCTTCTCTTTCAAAAATAAGCCTGTTACTATTAACACTCACAAATCCTCAGGTTTCTGTTTCCCAGTTATTGCAGTTGATTTCTGTATATGGTGCCATGTCAGGCTTTAAACTGAACTTGACTAAATCAGTGTTGCTCCCGTCCTCTCCTAAAATTCCCAACACATGGCAAGGGGCCTTTCCTTTTTGTTGGACAGGGGGGTGGATTAAATACCTGGGAGTTATTATACTGGCCAACCTGTCTGACTTGTATGCCTGTAATATCCGACCCTTGATGTCTTCGCTGCAGCGGACTCTCACCTTGTGGTATGCCTATCCTATTTCTCTTCTGGGACGTGAAGTACTTTTTAATACGATATGTGTCCTGAAGTGGTTGTGTCTTTTTCAGATGCTCCCTTTCTATCTGCTTACAAGAGATGAACGTGCCTTACATAGGCTGTTGCAGACATATCTGTGGCAAGGGAAAAAGGCTCGCTTACCTATTTCAGTTCTCCAAAAACCTAAGTCTCATGTGGAGCTGGGCTTGCTGAATGTACGGTATCTTACAGTGACATGTATAATGAGACATATTAATTATTGGTTTAGGGGGCTGAATGACTTTTCTCTGTCAAGACTGGAAACTAACCTTTTTTGCAGATTTCACTTTAGCTGGCAACTACATACCATACCGCATTGCTCCCCACCACATCTGCAAATGAATCCGTTTCTAAAATCGACCAGAGCCGCCTGGAGATGGTTATGCAGATGACATCAATTCTCGGCAGCTGGCAACTACATACCATACCGAAGCGCTCCCCACCGCACCTGCGAATGAATCTGTTTCTAAAATCGGCCAGAGCTGCCTAGAGATGGTTATGCATACGAAATCAGTTTTCGGCAGCAATCCGACACAATCCAGACTTTCCGCCGGGCACAGACTCTCAGGTTTTCGCTTGCTGGGCAGTTCTTGGGATTCATTACTTGGCACAGCTACTCTTGGAAGATGGATGATTGCAGCCATTTGAGGAACTCTGTACCCATTACCTCACATGGATCATTTTGCTTATTTTCAACTACAACACTACATGAAAAGTTTGCCTTGGGAGGATTTGTGTGAGGATGTGTCGGAAACATTGCGCGAAGCACTCACTTTGAATTCTCAAAATCCAGTGCCCTTGGCATTCCACCATAAATACCTGCAATATTCAACAGCGGATTTAGACTATGCCCACTTAGAGACAATGGAATTTGGACTTGTCAACACACAACTGCGCAATGTATTCAAACCTGTCTTCAGCAGACATATAAAACTACCTGCAGTGCTCAACTATGGGAACTACAATACAAGTTCCTTCTTAGAATATACATCTCGCTGCACCAGGCATAGTGGGTGATGTTTGCAGGTTCAAGGGACTGCCCCAGGTGTCATGTTGCCTCTGCCACACTGGGACACATGTTCTGGTTGTGCCCTAGTGTGCGTACATTTTGGAGTGCGGTGTCAATGTGAGCCTGAGACTTTGTTTAAGGATTTTCAGCTACCCTGCTCAGTATCTCCAGACCTTCTAGATTTTTTGCGTGATCTGGTTCTCTATTATGAAGAAAACCATTTTACAGCAATGGAGAGAGCCGTCTGCTCCCACAGTGTCTTCCTGGAGGTCCCAAATGATAAATTTGTTATCAATGGAAGGTATGAACATTCCAGAGATCTACACCACACCTGGGCGGCAATTTCGTTACTGTTGGGAGTGCTTTTGGTCTAGCCTGCAGCCAGGAGCCGTCTTCTAAATTGACTCAATCTGATTTGTATCTCTCCTATGCAGCATCTGGGGGAGGGTATGTGTTTAAAATGTTTGCTACATCATGAAGTACTCTTGTGTTGTTCAGCCTGGGGTTGATCATGTTCTTTGTGTGTATTACTTCCAGCTGTCCTGTTCATCAATAAAAAAGGATTTCACATTAAATAAAAAGTTCTTGGTATTATTAGGAAAGAATGGAAAATAAAATGAGAAATATAATGCTTCTGTTTGTTGATGGTATGACCACTTATTGAGTATATTGTACAGTTATGATTGCTCCATCTCACAAGAGATATAGTGGAACTAGGAAGGGTTTAGAGAGCAGCAAAAATGATCAAGGGGATGGAACAGCTTCCCTGTGGAGAAAGGTGAAAGAGGGTAATGCTTTTCAGTTTGGAGAAGACATTGCTGGGAGGAGATGTGAATGAGGCCAATAAGTAGAGTGGAACAGGTGCATAGGGAATGATTGTTTGTTCTTTCAGATAGTACCAAGAATAGAGGACTCTCCATGAAGCAAACAAGTAATACTTTTTTATAATAAATTGGAGGAAATATTTTTCTCATTTGTCAAGCAGGATTGAATCTCGCACACAAGTGGTGATGATCTTGGCAGTGCCAGCATGCAGCAGCACTCTTATCTTTCTTTAAAAAATAAAAAAAGTAGAAAATATCAGCTCATTTTTTAATCCATATTCCAACAGCTACTGAACCATGGTGCAAACTCTACTTCTGGGGAATTCTTTACTACTGTACAGCACAGAATTTGCGTAGAATTCCACACTCTTGCAGAACGTCAGAATTCTGTGAATTTTCCAGCATCAGCTGTTCTCTCTCCCTCCCCTGCAGAGGTCACGTTGCAGGATGAGGAAGTGAACCGCTTCACATTGGGTCACAAACACTTATGTTGTCTGCTGTGGTGTCTTTCCATACTGGCTTTTTGTTAAACTTTTGAGATTATAGCCCAGCTCCCCCCCCCCCCCCCCCCACTAGTACTTCTCCCATACTTTCTCCATGTCTCCTTTTTAACCCCTCCCCTCATGTAGCTCTACTAATTTTTTGAGGTTGTATGAATTTCTTATCCTAACAAGAAAAATTCCCACTGTCATATGACTCTTTCTGGGGAATATTTTATAGATATAGATATGTAGCAAAAAGATCTTTGGATCTTTTGGGAGCTGAATCACCAGGGAGTGGACAAGTGGCCTACTGGTTAGAGCACTGGTTCAAATCCCACTGCTGCTTCTTGTGACCTTGGGCAAGTCACTTAACTCTCCATTGCCTCAGGTACAAACTTGATTGTGAGCCCTCCTGGGACTGGTACCTGCCTAGTGTACCTGAATGTAACTCACCTTGAGCTACTACTGAAAAAGGTGTGAGCAAAATCCAAATAAATAAATTCATTCATGATCTGGATCAGTGCTTATCTATATTTTTCTGTCAGTAACCCTATGATTGTAGCCAAACAAAATTGTGTGGCCTCCTGGAGATGTAGAGTAATGATGGACCTATGATGGAGAACCCACCCTGATCATGACTCCAAACATGGGTTTTGTGGTTCCATTTGGGGTCCTGACCAACAGTTTGGGAAGCTCTGATCTGAATACTTTGATCTCAATTATTTATTTATTAGGATTTATTTACCACCTTTTTGAAGGAATTCACTCAAGGCGGTGTACAGCAAGAATAAGTCAAACATAAGCAACAGACAATTACAGCAGTAAAAATATTCAAATAGCAATACAAACTATGGCACAGTATACTACTTACAATGTCAGCATAATACATAATAAAACATTTTAATAGACAGCGTACGGTACAAGCAAAGATGGAACATTTAGATAGCTAAGAGATTAACAGGAGTTAGAAAATAAGGGGACTAATTTAGAGAAAGTTGCACGTCAGAGAGGTGCTTATCTCATCTTATATATCAGCACCTCTGAGCAATTCTACCATATACAATGTAGGTACTAATTGTCCTATGTTTACTCCAGTAATCATTTCTCCTTTTTTTTTTTTTTAATAAATCCATGCTAATGTTTCTGGGGTGAGGTATAATCGGTATAATATTTTCAATCCATTCTGTATCAGGTTTGCTTCTGTTGATATTTTCCTAGTGTTCTGGGAGATCTTTATCCATTCATCCCTTTCTGTCGATGTTCCTAAACCTTTCTCCCATACCAGTATATGACTGGGTGTTTCTGGAATTTTATCCTTTGCACCATACAACTTAGAAATAATTCCTTCGATTCCCCACAATCCTGCATTGTCTTTCCTAGTGTGGCCTGCAATGATATAGTATCTAATTTGTAGATAACTCATAGCAATCTCATCATTCCAAGTTATATTGCTCTTTGAGAGTTTCACATGCCACTGGCACTTCCTGTTCTATTACATTGGTATCCTTAGCATTCATACTGTACCAGTCCAGGACATGTGGGTTGTTCCCATCAGCCAGCAGATGTGGAGATGAGATTCTAGAATTCTGGGCTCTGCCCTGTAAGGGCACCATGCAGGTTCTATGTTTCTCTAAGTCTGACAAATGGTGGTGGGCCATCTGAAAGAACACTCTTGGGCCAATTCAGTAAACTGGTACCCAGTCAAGAAAGAGGCTCCATTCTTCATTAAAAAGGTGGCAGCTACGAGGTTAAAGGTTGCAGCGCACCTCTTTCCTACTCTGTTTACCTGCCAGAATGGAGGAACTAAAAGGTGGTCAGAGACAAAAGTCCTCCCAGTCTGCTGGTTCACCTGTTGTTGACCCAAATTGATTCATTTGTGAGATGAGCAGGAGAACAACATGAGGATCCGGAACATAGTCTGCTGGAACCACTCACTGGTGAAGGAGGATTTAAGCATTCCTTTGGACCATAGATCACCTTGAACCCAGATGGTAGGACTCCACCTCTACAGCCTGCTGTGATGAGTTCCCTTGTCCAGTTGAACTGGAGCACACTGTTTTAAGGGACATGAGCAACCAGTGAGCATAGTGAGAGTTTAGTGCAGAAATATGCACCAGAAAATAGTGTGGAACAGCTCAGCAGCATAGGTGGTTTAATGCCTCAAACTGGAGGAGCCCTGTGGCAACCATCTTGTTGGTGCTCAGAGGTGAAGCTGAGATACGAAAGTTGTTTTGTTTTGGGAAGTGTCCCTCAAGAATTACCTCAAATTAAGACATTGGAACACAAGTAAATGTAATTGATTTTCAACTAAGTTTGCTCCTTTAATAGAAAAAGATCAATCTCTTCAACAAGTTGTCTCTCAGATGTAATTAGTTCAGAGGACATGTATAATGGGTTTGCCCATTATTCAGTTTAAATTGGAAACGCTTGAAAATTCTAATAGAAGTTCTAACCAAGATTTGTAAACTTTCCATTTCTGCCAAAGGTACCTGCTAAAGAAATGATTAAGAAAGATTTGTTGGAAGTATTAGTTATCTCAGGAATCAATACCATCTATTCTCCGAGGACAAGCAGGCTGCTTGTTCTCACTGATGGGTGACGTCCACGGCAGCCCCTCCAATCGGAATCTTCACTAGCAAAGTCCTTTGCTAGCCCTCGCGCGCCCGCGCACACCGCGCATGCGCGGCCGTCTTCCCGCCCGAAACCGGCTCGAGCCGGCCAGTCTTCTTTCGTCCGCACTCGGTACGGTCGTGTTTTCGCTGTGTCGAGCCCCGGAAAGTCGACCTCGCGCGTCCGTTTTTTCGACGTGTTTTTTCTTCGGAAAATCCTCAAACTGTTTGGGAAGTGCTCCGGAAGCCCTCGGGTTTCGTTTGCCCCTTCCCGTATTTTTCAGATTTTGCCCCGGTAAGTTTTCTTTCGTCGTCGGGGTAGGCCTCTTTTCGGCCTCGGTCGAGATTTTTCTCCCTTAAAGTTTTTGGTGCTCACCATTCGTCATTTCGGATTTTGATTTCGCCGGCGTGATTTTTCCGCCCATGACATCGAAGCCTTCCAGCGGCTTCAAGAAGTGCACCCAGTGCGCCCGGGTAATCTCGCTCACTGATAGGCACTCGTCGTGTCTTCAGTGTCTGGGGGCCGAGCACCGTCCTCAGAACTGTAGTCTGTGTTCCCTGTTACAAAGGCGGACTCAGGTAGCGAGATTGGCCCAGTGGAACGTTTTGTTCTCGGGCTTTTCGTCGGCATCGGCACCAGGGTCTTCGAGTGCATCGACGTCGTCAGCGTCCAGACCTTCATCCTCGGCCGCCAGTGCATCGAGTGCATCGAGGCATCGGCCCTCTGCATCGGCGCCGAGACATCGGATAGCTGCATCGACGTCGGTGGTACCGGGACCTCGTCTGCTGATGTCGTCGGACGGTGGTGCATCGTCAGGAGTGCAGGTGAGGGCTGTCCATTCCCCTGCTGGTGGCGGTGAGCCTTCGGGTGGGTCTCCCCCTACCCTGAGGGCTCCTGCGGTACAGCCCCCCCGAGATCGACCTCCTTCGACCTCGGCCCCGAGGAAGCGACGGCTGGATTCTACGTCCTCCTCGTCGGTGCCGGGGAGCTCCGGTGACATGCTTCGGAAGAAGTCGAAGAAGCATCGACACCGGTCTCCTCCCCACGTCGGCACCGAGAGCTCTGGGTCGCCGAGGGAGTCGGCACCCAGCAGGCATCGGCACCGAGAGGACCGCTCATCCTCTGTGCAGGAGGTGTCGATGCGCTCCACTCTGGACAGCCCGGAACAGCCTCCACGCCCGGAACAGGTTCTGACGTCGACGCCTGCATCGGCCTCCATGCCTTTCTCTGCAGCCGCTCTGAACGAGAGCCTCCGGGCCGTTCTCCCAGAGATTCTGGGAGAGCTGTTGCGCCCTACCCCTCCGGTACCGGCGGTGCTTGCGCCTCCGGTACCGTCGAGCGTGGCGCCGGCTGGCCCATCGCCCGGGGTGAGGTCCCCGACGTCGGTACCGCGTGCGGTGCCGACTGCGGCCACCTCCCAGGAGGGCTCCCCGACTACGTCGGCGGAGGGAGCTTCGCCGATGCGGGCGAGGGAGTCTACCTCTCGACGCCCCCATCGTGGACGTGGCTCCACTGAGTCGAGCCGGGCGAGGTTGCAGACACAGGTTCGTGAACTTGTGTCTGACACCGAAGGTGAGGCCTCGTGGGAGGAAGAGGAAGACCCCAGATATTTCTCTGACGAGAAGTCTGAGGGTCTTCCTTCTGATCCTACTCCCTCCCCTGAAAGACAGCTTTCTCCTCCTGAGAGTCTGTCTTTCGCTTCCTTTGTCCGGGAGATGTCTACGGCCATCCCCTTCCCGGTGGTTGTGGAGGACGAGCCCAGGGCTGAAATGTTTGAGCTCCTGGACTATCCTTCTCCACCTAAGGAAGCGTCCACTGTTCCCTTGCACCATGTCCTGAAAAAGACATTGCTTGCGAACTGGACCAAGCCACTAAGTAATCCCCACATCCCCAAGAAGATCGAGTCCCAGTACCGGATCCATGGGGACCCAGAGCTGATGCGCACTCAGTTGCCTCACGACTCTGGAGTTGTGGATCTGGCCCTAAAGAAGGCTAAGAGTTCTAGAGAGCATGCTTCGGCGGCCCCGGGCAAAGACTCTAGAACCTTAGACTCCTTTGGGAGGAAGGCCTACCATTCTTCTATGCTCGTGGCCAAAATCCAGTCTTACCAGCTCTACACGAGCATACACATGCGGAACAATGTGCGGCAGTTGGCGGGCTTGGTTGATGCGCTCCCCCCTGAGCAAGCCAAGCCTTTTCAGGAGGTGGTCAGGCAGCTGAAGGCGTGCAGAAAATTCCTGGCCAGAGGGGTGTATGACACCTTTGATGTTGCGTCCAGGGCCGCTGCTCAAGGTGTGGTGATGCGCAGGCTCTCATGGCTGCGTGCCTCCGACCTGGAGAACAGACTCCAGCAGCGGATTGCGGACTCGCCTTGCCGTGCAGACAATATTTTTGGAGAGAAGGTCGAGCAGGTGGTAGAGCATCTCCACCAGCGGGATACCGCATTCGACAAGTTCTCCCGCCGGCAGCCTTCAGCATCTACAGTGGGGGAAATAAGTATTTGATCCCTTGCTGATTTTGTAAGTTTGCCCACTGACAAAGACATGAGCAGCCCATAATTGAAGGGTAGGTTATTGGTAACAGTGAGAGATAGCACATCACAAATTAAATCCGGAAAATCACATTGTGGAAAGTATATGAATTTATTTGCATTCTGCAGAGGGAAATAAGTATTTGATCCCCCACCAACCAGTAAGAGATCTGGCCCCTACAGACCAGGTAGATGCTCCAAATCAACTCGTTACCTGCATGACAGACAGCTGTCGGCAATGGTCACCTGTATGAAAGATACCTGTCCACAGACTCAGTGAATCAGTCAGACTCTAACCTCTACAAAATGGCCAAGAGCAAGGAGCTGTCTAAGGATGTCAGGGACAAGATCATACACCTGCACAAGGCTGGAATGGGCTACAAAACCATCAGTAAGACGCTGGGCGAGAAGGAGACAACTGTTGGTGCCATAGTAAAAAAATGGAAGAAGTACAAAATGACTGTCAATCGACAAAGATCTGGGGCTCCACGCAAAATCTCACCTCGTGGGGTATCCTTGATCATGAGGAAGGTTAGAAATCAGCCTACAACTACAAGGGGGGAACTTGTCAATGATCTCAAGGCAGCTGGGACCACTGTCACCACGAAAACCATTGGTAACACATTACGACATAACGGATTGCAATCCTGCAGTGCCCGCAAGGTCCCCCTGCTCCGGAAGGCACATGTGACGGCCCGTCTGAAGTTTGCCAGTGAACACCTGGATGATGCCGAGAGTGATTGGGAGAAGGTGCTGTGGTCAGATGAGACAAAAATTGAGCTCTTTGGCATGAACTCAACTCGCCGTGTTTGGAGGAAGAGAAATGCTGCCTATGACCCAAAGAACACCGTCCCCACTGTCAAGCATGGAGGTGGAAATGTTAGGTTTTGGGGGTGTTTCTCTGCTAAGGGCACAGGACTACTTCACCGCATCAATGGGAGAATGGATGGGGCCATGTACCGTACAATTCTGAGTGACAACCTCCTTCCCTCCGCCAGGGCCTTAAAAATGGGTCGTGGCTGGGTCTTCCAGCACGACAATGACCCAAAACATACAGCCAAGGCAACAAAGGAGTGGCTCAGGAAGAAGCACATTAGGGTCATGGAGTGGCCTAGCCAGTCACCAGACCTTAATCCCATTGAAAACTTATGGAGGGAGCTGAAGCTGCGAGTTGCCAAGCGACAGCCCAGAACTCTTAATGATTTAGAGATGATCTGCAAAGAGGAGTGGACCAAAATTCCTCCTGACATGTGTGCAAACCTCATCATCAACTACAGAAGACGTCTGACCGCTGTGCTTGCCAACAAGGGTTTTGCCACCAAGTATTAGGTCTTGTTTGCCAGAGGGATTAAATACTTATTTCCCTCTGCAGAATGCAAATAAATTCATATACTTTCCACAATGTGATTTTCCGGATTTAATTTGTGATGTGCTATCTCTCACTGTTACCAATAACCTACCCTTCAATTATGGGCTGCTCATGTCTTTGTCAGTGGGCAAACTTACAAAATCAGCAAGGGATCAAATACTTATTTCCCCCACTGTACCTCTACAGGTAGAAGATTTTTTTGGGGAAGGAGGACTGTTCCCTACTCTTCTGGCAAGCGTAGGTACAATCCTCCTTCTCGACAGCCTGCGGCCCAGGCTAAGCCCCAGCGCGCTCGCTCTCGTCAGCAGCGTGCGCCTCAGCAAGGCCCCGCGGCTCCCCAGCAAAAGCAAGGGGCGAGCTTTTGACTGGTTCCAGCAGAGCATAGCCGACATCCAAGTGTCAGTGCCGGGCGACCTGCCGGTCGGGGGGAGGTTGAAAGCTTTTCACCAAAGGTGGCCTCTCATAACCTCCGACCAGTGGGTTCTGCAAATAGTCCGGCAAGGATACACCCTCAATTTGGCCTCAAAACCTCCAAATTGTCCACCGGGAGCTCAGTCTTACAGCTTCCAGCACAAGCAGGTACTTGCAGAGGAACTCTCCGCCCTTCTCAGCGCCAATGCGGTCGAGCCCGTGCCATCCGGGCAAGAAGGGCTGGGATTCTATTCCAGGTACTTCCTTGTGGAAAAGAAAACAGGGGGGATGCGTCCCATCCTAGACCTAAGGGCCCTGAACAAATATCTCGTAAAAGAAAAGTTCAGGATGCTTTCCCTGGGCACCCTCCTTCCCATGATTCAGGAAAACGATTGGCTATGCTCTCTGGACTTGAAGGATGCCTACACACACATTCCGATACTGCCAGCTCACAGACAGTATCTGCGATTTCAGCTGGGCACACGTCACTTCCAGTACTGTGTGCTACCCTTTGGGCTCGCCTCTGCGCCCAGGGCGTTCACAAAGTGCTTGGCTGTAGTAGCAGCAGCACTTCGCAGGCTGGGGGTGCACGTGTTCCCATATCTCGACGATTGGCTGGTGAAGAACACGTCCGAGGCAGGAGCCCTGCAGTCCATGCAGATGACTATTCGCCTCCTGGAGCTACTGGGGTTTGTGATAAATTACCCAAAGTCCCATCTTCTCCCAGCACAGAGACTTGAATTCATAGGAGCTCTGCTGGATTCTCGGACGGCTCGCGCCTATCTCCCAGAGGCGAGAGCCAACAACTTGTTGTCCCTCGTCTCGCGGGTGCGAGCGTCCCAGCAGATCACAGCTCGGCAGATGTTGAGATTGCTGGGCCACATGGCCTCCACAGTTCATGTGACTCCCATGGCCCGCCTTCACATGAGATCTGCTCAATGGACCCTAGCTTCTCAGTGGTTTCAGGCTGCTGGGGATCTAGAAGATGTGATCCACCTGTCCACGAGTTTTCTCGAATCCCTGTATTGGTGGACGATTTGGTCCAATTTGACTCTGGGACGTCCTTTCCAAATTCCTCAGCCACGAAAAGTGCTGACCACGGATGCGTCTCTCCTGGGATGGGGAGCTCATGTCGATGGGCTTCACACCCAAGGAAGCTGGTCCCTCCAGGAACGCGGTCTGCAGATCAATCTCCTGGAGTTGCGAGCGATCTGGAACGCGCTGAAGGCTTTCAGAGATCGGCTGTCCCACCAAATTATCCAAATTCAGACAGACAACCAGGTTGCCATGTATTACATCAACAAGCAGGGGGGCACCGGATCTCGCCCCCTGTGTCAGGAAGCCGTCAGCATGTGGCTCTGGGCTCGCCGTCACGGCATGGTGCTCCAAGCCACATATCTGGCAGGCGTAAACAACAGTCTGGCCGACAGACTGAGCAGGATCATGCAACCTCACGAGTGGTCGCTCAACTCCCGAGTGGTGCGCCAGATCTTCCAAGCGTGGGGCACCCCCTTGGTAGATCTCTTTGCATCTCGAGCAAACCACAAAGTCCCTCAGTTCTGTTCCAGGCTTCAGGCCCCCGGCAGACTGGCATCGGATGCCTTCCTCCTGGATTGGGGGGAGGGCCTGCTGTATGCTTATCCTCCCATTCCTCTGGTGGGGAAGACTTTGTTGAAACTCAAGCAAGACCGAGGCACCATGATTCTGATTGCTCCCTTTTGGCCGCGTCAGATCTGGTTCCCTCTTCTTCTGGAGTTATCCTCCGAAGAACCGTGGAGATTGGAGTGTTTTCCGACCCTCATCACGCAGGACGAAGGGGCTCTTCTGCATCCCGGCCTCCGGTCCCTGGCTCTCACGGCCTGGATGTTGAGAGCGTAGACTTTGCCTCTTTGGGTCTGTCAGAGGGTGTCTCCCGCATCTTGCTTGCTTCCAGGAAAGATTCCACTAAGAGGAGTTACTTCTTCCTATGGAGGAGGTTTGCCGTCTGGTGTGACAGCAAGGCCCTAGATCCTCGCTCTTGTCCTACACAGACCCTGCTTGAATACCTTCTGCACTTGTCTGAGTCTGGTCTCAAGACCAACTCTGTAAGGGTTCACCTTAGTGCAATCAGTGCATACCATTACCGTGTGGAAGGTAAGCCGATCTCGGGACAGCCTTTAGTTGTTCGCTTCATGAGAGGTTTGCTTTTGTCAAAGCCCCCTGTCAAGCCTCCTACAGTGTCATGGGATCTCAATGTCGTTCTCACCCAGCTGATGAAACCTCCTTTTGAGCCACTGAACTCCTGCCATCTGAAGTACTTGACCTGGAAGGTCATTTTCTTGGTGGCAGTTACTTCAGCTCGTAGAGTCAGTGAGCTTCAGGCCCTGGTAGCCCAGGCCCCTTACACCAAATTTCATCATAACAGAGTAGTCCTCCGCACTCACCCTAAGTTCTTGCCAAAGGTGTCGGAGTTCCATCTGAACCAGTCAATTGTCTTGCCAACATTTTTTCCCGGTCCTCATTCCTGCCCTGCTGAACGTCAGCTGCACACATTGGACTGCAAGAGAGCATTGGCCTTCTATCTGGAGCGGACACAGCCCAACAGACAGTCCGCCCAATTGTTTGTTTCTTTTGATCCCAATAGGAGGGGAGTGGCTGTAGGGAAACGCACCATATCCAATTGGCTAGCAGATTGCATTTCCTGCACTTACGCCCAGGCGGGGCTGGCTCTTGAGGGTCATGTCACGGCTCATAATGTTAGAGCCATGGCAGCGTCGGTAGCCCACTTGAAGTCAGCCTCTATTGAAGAAATTTGCAAAGCTGCGACGTGGTCATCTGTCCACACATTCACATCTCATTACTGCCTGCAGCAGGATACCCGACGCGACAGTCGGTTCGGGCAGTCAGTTCTTCAGAACCTGTTTGGGCTTTAGGATCCAACTCCACCCCCCGAGGGCCCTGTTTGTTCTGTTCCAGGCTGCACTCTCAGTTAGTTGGTAAATTTTTTAGGTCAATCTCAGTTATGTCCTCGCCGTTGCGAGGCCCAATTGACCATGGTTGTTGTTTTGAGTGAGCCTGGGGGCTAGGGATACCCCATCAGTGAGAACAAGCAGCCTGCTTGTCCTCGGAGAAAGCGAATGCTACATACCTGTAGAAGGTATTCTCCGAGGACAGCAGGCTGATTGTTCTCACAAACCCGCCCGCCTCCCCTTTGGAGTTGAGTCTTCCCTTGTTTCTCTTTTGCTACATACGAGACTGGCCGGCTCGAGCCGGTTTCGGGCGGGAAGACGGCCGCGCGGGCGCGCGAGGGCTAGCAAAGGTCTTTGCTAGTGAAGATTCCGATTGGAGGGGCTGCCGTGGACGTCACCCATCAGTGAGAACAATCAGCCTGCTGTCCTCGGAGAATACCTTCTACAGGTATGTAGCATTCGCTTTACGTGATCTTATTATTTGCCAGGATATAAACGTGAATCTCGGCATTCTAATGAAGATATTACTGTGGATTTCCTGAATACTAAAGAGGAGGTGATGATTCTAGAAATTCTGGGACATTAGTTGTGACATTTATTAATATTTTGATAGAGATATGTTACATAAATATTATTTTAGATCTAGGGAGACTTTTTTGTGAAGAAAAGATTTTGACTTGCCAGATGTCATGTGAAACTCAGAAAAGGCAACAAATGTTTTGTGAGGCCAGAAGTGGTTCTATTATCTTAAATTTCCTTGTAAATGTGTTGTATACTATCAGTATGGTTTTTTTTTGTGGGGGAACCTTCTCACTTAACGTCATTTCTGGTAAACTAGAGCTTTTTCTGTAAAGGGCTCCTGTGGGCGGGGGAGGGAGTGGGCACGGGCCTGCTAAAGGGGTTTAATGGAATAGTTCTTTCATGGACTTTATTTCCTATACAGGGTGAGGCAAAAAAAAGTAACCTTCTAAGAGGTCCAAGATGGCGACTGTTAGAGCAAGGCAAACGGACGCACCTGGAATCTGCTGTCAGCCTAGACTTACGCGAGCGTCTTTCCCGTCGATGCGATGGGTAAGAGAAGAGGTAAAGTTCGTGTGGCTCCCCTCGCACCGGGCTATACACCTCAGCCGCGCCAGACAACGCTGGATCATTTTCGTGTTGGGTCCGGTCCCGAGCAGGCGTCGACTCCGTCTGCCGGTGCTAGCGTTCCGACGCTGGACAGCAGTGTAGACGGGGCTTCCCTGAGCCCCGTCGAACGTGCAGCACCCCCACAACCCGGAAGGGAAGCTTTTGTTGCAAGTCCTGGAGCCATGGCGTCTGGAAGAGTGCTATGTGACCAGGGAGGGAGACTGCACGAGCGGACAACTGGAGTTATAACACAAGCTGAACCAGGTATAACATCTACTCAAGCCTTGGAAAAGACAGTGAGTATCCTGGAACAAGCTGTTAATGCCCACCTACCGGATTTTTCAATGGGAAAGGTAGAAAAACCAGCTGTAGTGACCTTAGAGTCACTGTGGGACCTGACTTCTTCTACCAAATCTGCCTTACAAACTTTGATTTTGAAAAACATGGAGACAATTAAAGCTTTATCTGAGACTGCTCTAAAACAGATTCAATCCAGTGAATTCCAAGCTACTGAGGTTCGAAGGCTGTCTGAAAAAATTGAGAAAATTGATCTTGTGGGACAAACTTTAATTAAAGACAAAAACTCTACCTCGAGACGCTTGGAGTATCTGGAAAATTATTCAAAGAGATTGACTTTGCGCTTTATAAATTTTCCTAGGTCCCCCTTGGTGGTCCCAATTCAAATGGCCAGAAAGTATCTAATGGAGACTCTGGGAATGCCGGAGAATTCCTTGCCTCCTATTACTAGAGCTTATTATATACAAACAGATGTGAAATCATCTGAAAATCAACAAACACAAGAAGCAATGAAGCTTACGGCATTCCTTGAGTCTTCATTGAAGGTTATAACTCAAAGAACTACACTTTTGGTGACATTTGCGTTGGAATTAGATAGAGATGCAGTCCTTAAACTTTCCCTTAGACACTTGGATTCTATGTTTTTGGGATCAAAGGTTAGGGTGTTTCCTGATTTGGCTAGAGATACTCAACAAAGGCGTCAAAAGTTTCTATCTTTACGTCTAAGAGTAATAGCAATAGGTGCAGACTTTATTTTGAGATATCCATGTATATATAGAATAAAATTTCAATCTAGACAATACCAATTTTTTGACCCGAAACAGTTGGAGGAATTTCTGTTAAGCAGAGAGGAGGTAAATGTAGAAGTCTAG
This sequence comes from Microcaecilia unicolor, assembly GCF_901765095.1. Taxonomy (NCBI): domain Eukaryota; kingdom Metazoa; phylum Chordata; class Amphibia; order Gymnophiona; family Siphonopidae; genus Microcaecilia; species Microcaecilia unicolor. Next base: position 403,091,554 of record NC_044032.1, on the reverse strand, counting down.
ACTCACATGTAACACTGTATGGCAACTTGAGGCAGCCGCTCGAGATGTAACTTGCTCTTTTGATTTAATTTGTTTGTGATTATGCTTATAGTTAAGTATTTTTTAATTTTTCTAATAATCTTGGACCATTACCTTAAATTTGTGATCGATAGTAGAATACACTTGTGGAATTGTTAAAAATTTTGTATTTGGATTACTAATTCGTGTATTATCATTCATAAGGAATTATTATGATTGTTAAAAAGTATAAATAAAGAATTAAAAAAAAAAAAAAGTAACCTTCTAGAATTTTTTGCTGTTTTCTCAGCAGCCGCTTGGAATTTCAGTTTGAAATTTTACAGCTTTATTTGTTACTAGCTACATTTATGTTCCAAGTGGAATGAGATTAAATTTAAACTCGGTGAATATAGACTTTTTATCGTGACCACCCAGTGATTTTCATGCATTCGAAAATGTTTGCACTGTACAACTACCTTTGTCTGTTGGCCAAACTATCTGGCTTTTCAATAGAATTAGGCGCTTATTTTACACTTTCATTGAGGTCAATGATGGTGTTAATAGTTTTATTAAAAAACATCAGTAGTACCATTTTATACCCAGCTATCAGAATGATGCCTAGAATGCGTTCCAAGCACAGTCTCTCGCAAAGCGCTCGTAGTTTCTGCACTCTGACATCAGGGTGCCATCTCAGGCACGCGTGTTGGCTCAGCCCCCACCTTTCCAATGCACAACCTTGACTGTCTTTTGCCACAGTCTCGCCCCAGCAGTGATGCTGTAAACCGCTATTCATACGAGCAAATTGAAGACGTTTTTCCGGTAAAGAGCATGGATCCTCGGTTGCTTAGTAAGACGTATACGGTGCCACCATCTCATGTCTTGTGCATCCTCGGGTCTGGAGGCCCATTTGCAAAATCTTTGTATACCTTATGCATTTTCACTGGCGTCCTGACAGCAGCACAAGAAATACAAACACATGACGCTGACCAGCTGTTGCTTCGTGGCGTCTCTGTACCCCTCGTTGTTCTCCTACAAGAGAATATGGACAGTCTATTAAAAGACAGATCAAGAAAAACATCCACAAAGGTATACCCCAGAACATATTTTGTCAAAAAAAGAAAGAAAAATTACATGCATACCTGTGAAACGGGGGAAGATGACGCCTACATCTGGTTTAGAAGATCCATGAGTTCTGTATCCTCAGCCACTTCATATATTTCTGTGTCACTGACAGCATCTCCGAACGTGTCTTCTGGATAATCCGCAGCATTTTTAGTCATGGTTATGTTGTGTTCACAATATAGGTCTTCTGTTAGTGAGTCGTTGAATTCTTGAGAGCCAAATACTTTTGCCCATATGGCAGTACATCCAGCAAGGACTCTGTTCCAGCAACAGGTCATCCTGTTCTGTTTCAGCCATACGCTGCACGTTCTGGTCACTAGCAATGTTTTCTGATTGTCAGATCGATTACCGGTGGGTAGACCTCAGTCTCAGCATCGAGACCTTTAAGGTAAAGACTGAAGTTTTGCCTTCTGTTTGACAGTGATCTGTATGCAGACTTGTCCAGACATGCCTAGCTTTGCCGCATGTTATTACATTTTTATACATGTGACTGTATGATAAACGGGTTTGCTAGGGGACAGGAGAGAGGAGGCTAGAAACAGAAAAAAAACACTACATATACTCTTGAACTAGTGTTCTGTTCAGGAGGTATAAATCACTATATTATTTGGTATTTGTTCAAGACTAAGTAGGAAAGAAGAGATAGCAAAGTTTACAGAAATGAATAAGCTCTGTACATCTAGTTAGGCCAGGGGCTGCTCAGAAAAGGATATCCTACATGAGAATTTAAATGCAGCTCAGGTTGTTTTGAGGCGTTCATGTTGGTATCTTGTGAGTTTCTGTTTGGGGTAATTATTCCACACACTGTCTTCTGAATGCTTTTTCCAATGATTGTATTTTATTTTCAGTGCTTTCTGTTCAATGTTGGATTATAATTTTTTTAAAGCTATGGATGTCAACTTTGAACTCTGGGAGAATTACTGTAGCATTTGCATATAAACCAGCCTATTTGTTGTAACATCACTCGCAACAAGTGCTCTTCTTAGTTACACTAGATAAGCACTGCTCTTTTTTGAAAATTTTCTATGGTGAACCAGTGTTCTTTGGTATCTTTTGATTGAAATTCATTTGCTTTTGCATAAAATCTTTGCTGAGCTTCAGCAATGATTCAAATAATGTATGATGGCTGCTTGTGACACCGTTGCCATGCCATCATCAATTTTAAACACAACAGTGAAAACACAAACATTTTTTACACAATTTGAGGTACTATTTCTATAAATTATTAATATGGTCAGACTGGACTTGGGAGTTTTCTTCTAATTAAGGCTTATAAGGCTTACTGTAGGTGCAGACAGAGCTTAGAAAGTACACGACACAAGGTTTCTCTCTCTGTCTCTTTCGGCTGTCCGCCCTCCCTATTAGAGGCAGTCCTTTCAGTTATGCTGATGATTCTCTGAGCTGCCCTACTGTGCTACTCCGAGTCCTACGCCAATGGGAATTGGGAATAAATTGGAGAAGCCTAAGAGAGGCCAATCAGGAATCTTCTCTTAGTGATGTTACACTGTGGAGGAGGCGGAGCGATCAGCTGACAGGTACCAACGAGTCAAAGACTTGAGCACTGCAGAGCGGACGGGAAAAGGTAGGCGTCCATTTTATGGAGGGTGGAGGGGTCACCTTCGGGGTGGGGAAATAACCTCTGTTTGCACCCGCGGTAGAACTTTAAAATTATCTCCCATTCCCGCGGATTACAACATTTACCTTCTCCCGTGTTGTTCTCTAGCATCAACAGAACATATTGATCTCACATAGACAGTGTTAAATAGCAAACATCAGGCTACAGACCGTGATCTCACACAGACAGAGAATAGTTTGTTTTGCTGGACAAAAAATGCAAACAGCTCTGCCGTTCTTAAAAATCCGAAGATCCAGCTTAAAAAGGTGTCCTTTTTTTGAAAAACAAATGCCTATTTTCTTTCCTGTGAGAAAAAAAAGTGAAGAAACAGCTTTAAAAGTAAGCACAAGGTATCCTTTTGAAAGAAAAAATATTATAAGAAGAAAAAAAAATGTCTATTTATTTTCCTGTGAGCAACAAAGGTTAAGGTGTGCATGCATGACTAAATTTTACCGAGGCAGTGACAGTGGACAGTGTCGGGAGGGGGGGGGGGGGGGGGGGGGGGGGGGGTTGACACCACTTCCTGTTACATGACCACATCTAAGATGGCGGTTAGTAACATAGTAACATAGTAGATGACGGCAGAAAAAGACCTGCACGGTCCATCCAGTCTGCCCAACAAGACAACTCGTGTGCTACTTTTTGTGTATACCCTACTTTGATTTGTACCTATGCTCTTCAGTGCACAGACCGTATAAGTCTGCCCAGCACTATCCCCGCCTCCCAACCACCGGCTCTGGCACAGACCGTATAAGTCTGCCCAGCACTATCCCCGCCTCCCACCACCGGCTCTGGCACAGACCGTTTAAGTCTGCCCAGCACTATCCCTGCCTCCCAACCTCCAGTCCCGCCTCCCACCACTGGCTCTGGCACAGACTGTATAAGTCTGCCCCACACTATCCCCGCCTCGCAACCTCCAGCCCCGCCTCCCACTACCGGCTCTGCTATCCAATCTCGGTTAAGCTCCTGAGGATCCATTCCTTCTGAACAGGATTCCTTTATGTTTATCCCACGCATGTTTGAATTCCGTTACCGTTTTCATCTCCACCACCTCCCGCGGGAGGGCATTCCAAGCATCCACCACTCTCTCTGTGAAGAAATAGTAGTGGACACAGGAAGTGATGCGATGCATGCAGTGTTGCTGCCATCTTGGAAAAGGGTGTGGCTATATCACTTCCTATGATGTCACCAAAATGGGCGGGGTTTGCGATGGAGCTATGCAAATAAGACAGATCAAGGGGTGTGGCTGTGTAAAGGGGCCAAGCTTGGACAGGGTCAAGACATATCCAGTGATGACATCCAAGGGGAGGTGGGGAGTAGGCGTGGTTTGGGTGGTGATGTCATCAAAAGAGGCAAGTGGGTGTGGCTTGGTGTGTTCTTGCTTCTGATTTGCTGAAAACCTAGAACTGGGCATGTCATCTGTCAAAATCAATTAAATTTGACAAATGCTAATGAGGTACACTACTGGCATTTCTATCAGTGGAGGTGGGTGAATAGTGGAGTGCCGCAGAGATCTGTACTAGGACTGGTGCTATTTAATATATTTATAAATAATATGGAAATCAGAGCAAGTGAGGTGATTAAATCTGCAGATAACACAAACTATTCAAGGTTGTGAAAATGCATACGAACTTTGAAAAATTACAGGAAGACCTTAGGATATTGGAAGGCATCCAAAAGGCAGATGTAATTTAATGTGGACAAATGCAGAGTGATGCACATTGGAAAGAATAGTCCGAATTAGTTACCTGATGCTAGGGTCCACCTTGTGGATTTGCACCTTGCACCTAAGAAAAAAATCTAGATGTCATTGTAGATAACATGCTGAAATCTTCTGCTCAGTGTGCGGCGGCACCCAAAAAAGCAAGCAGGATGCTAGGAATTATTAGGAAAGGGATAGTAAATAAGACCAAAAATGCTTCTTTATCTCTCTATGGTGCCACCTCACCTTGAGTATTGCATTCAGTTCTGGTCACCGTATCTCAAAAAAGGTATAGCGGAACTAGAAAAGGTTCAAAGAAGAGCAGCCAAAATAATAAAGGAGATGGAATGCCTCTCATGAAGAAAGGCTAAAGAGATTAGGGCTCTTCATCTTGGAAAAGAGACAGTTGAGGGAAGATATGATTGAGGTCTACAAAATCCTGAATAGAAGTGAATCAATCTTTTACTCTTTCAAAAAGTACAAAGACTCAAGGATGTTACATGGAAATACTTTTAAAACAAATAGGAGAAAATGTGTTTTTTTTTAAATCAATGAATAGTTAAGCTCTGGAACTCTTTTCTGGAGGATGTAGTAACAGCGGTTAGCATATCTGGGTTTAAAAAAGGTTTGGACAAGTTCCTGGAGGCAAAGTCCATAGTCTGCTATGGCGAAGCTACTGCTTACCCAGGGATTGTTAGCATGGAATGTTGCCACTATTTGGGTTTCTAACAAGTACATGTGGCCTGGCTTGGCCACTGTTTAAAACAGGATACTGGGCCATTAGTCTGATTCTGACCCAGTATGGCTATTCTTATGTTCTTGTGAAAGTTCTGGGTAAATGCTTCTCTATGGCTTCTAAAATGAATCTTGATGCAGTAAACCCAGTTCCTATCTCATTTTACAATTTATCAACTAAGCCAAGCATTCTACCGTTGTCTTTCTCTACCAAACTGTCTTGCTTTGCTTTGCCTTCACCAGCAGACTACTAGTTGAATCTAGGTACTTAGTTACCCTCACCTGTGTTCTGAACCCCTGCTGCTTTCTCACTGCATCTCCTAAGTTGCTTGTCTGTAATATGAGTTAACTGCCTTTCAGTTCAGGACTCTCAAGGACTACATTTCCCAGGATTCCCATGGTCTTAATTCCTTTCAGAACTCTCCTATGCTTTAGGAGCTTCTTCTAATGCCAAACTGATATATGATATACTCTAATGCCAAACTGATATATGGTATACGGTCCAATGTGTTTCATGGGATAACTTCCAGGGACTGAGTTCTCTCTTATTCACTCTAAGGAAACACCACCTTCCATGATATTGTAATGCTTTTTGGCCAACATGGAGACTTTTTCTATTTGTCTCTTCTGAAGAGATTATTGTCAGGGGTGGTCATATTTCAGTCCTGGTTTCTGTTAAACCAAGATTGTATGATTGCAACCATATCTAAGTCTGCAATGGTGACTTTAGCTTCACGTTCCACTGATGCTTCTTGTGACCTTGGACACAAGTCAATTGGTCCTTTATTGCCTTAGGTTCAAACTTGGGTTAATGCATTAATACATGGCATTGCACTTTACCATGCAGAAATGTAATTTGTAATGCAACCTGATTATTTGTAGTGGGAACTGTTTACTAATAATTTGCATTAAATGCAAATTAACACAAATTAGTGTATTAACACAGCTCAGGAAACTTCTTTCTTAGGTTTCTTTTGATAGTTCACAGCTCTAAGGAAGTGCTGGCCCTAACTACATCAGTGTAAAGTGTTTCTTAATTGCTGACTAATGCTTTCTATAAACAATGTTGTTTTTGCTTATAGGCTGTTGGCTTCAGTTGTATTCCCAGCAACAAGGATGAAGATGGACTTGTGGCTTTAGTCTTCAATAAAAAAGAGACTGATATTCGAAACCAGCAACAACAGCTGGTAGAGTCGCTGCACAAGATTCTGGGAAGTGTACAAACTCTTTCTGTTAATGTGGAAGGCGTTAAAGCGATGCCAGATGACCAGTAAGATAGTTGTATAGTTTTTTCTTCCTTTTTTTTTTTTAACATTTAATTTATCCACACAGCAGAGAAAGTATCATCTAAAGCGGTGTTTCTCAACCCAATCCTCTGGACACACCCAGCTAGTCAGGTTTTCATGATATCCACAATAAATATGCGTGAGATAGATTTGCATTCACGTCCTCCTTGGTATGCAAATGTATCTCATGCATATTCATTGTGGATATCCTGAAACCCTGATTGGGTGTACCCCAAGGATTGGGTTGAGAAGCACTGATCTACAGCTTATAATAGATAAACAAGATATAAAGCATAAATAATATGCACATGCTCTCTTATACTCACACAAAAAAAGAGAGACACCGATAAGAGGAACACACCCAACAGGCTTTCCCTCCTCTTTTTAACAGCTAACGTCTGCCAGTATGAATTCCAGATTGTATCATACACTTCAGATTGCAGTTTCAGGCAGATGTTTCTTCCACTGGTTAGTGGTGGAAGATTTTCCAAGTTAGTGCTATGAAAACCTCAGCAAGCAGCATTCATCATCTGTGTGACCATGTTTTTGATATAGGTAGACCCCCACAGATTCAAAAGCAAAGTTGAGACATTAAGGTAATGCTGGGGCCTTTTGTGGCCTGGTTGTCCTGTTGTATGGGGGTAGTGATTTGAGCACTCAAGAAAGTGCTTACAAAGTTGCCCAATAGTATGCATGCATTAAAATAGGTACTTGAAAAACATAGCACCTGCTTTTTACGTAATATATGCATAAGCATTCCCGGAGGCAGAGAATGGATGGGATTGGCATTTATGCGTGTATTTCATAAAATACGGGGAAAGCAACAACAGGAAAACACCTCAACGAAAATCCAAAGTACACAGAAAAAGTTGAGAATACAATACAAGCAACAACTCCGGGAGTAATTAACAGAAGATCCCACACGGATGAAAATCCAGGAAAGCACCTGGTCCTGGAGGCACCTCTGCCAGTCAGGTTCTCAGGATATCTACAATGAATATTCATAAGAGAGATTTGCATGCGGTGGAGGCAATGCATGCAAATCTTTCATGAATATTCATTATGGATATCCTGAAAGCCTGACTGGCAGGGGTGCCTCCAGGACCAGGTTTGGGAACCACTGGTTTAATCTATTACATGTATTAAATGCACGTTTGTATGTTGCTTTTATAAAATAGGCTAATAAATGAGCTTCTGTCCTTTTCTTGCCTTAGATGCTTGTTATAAAATTTCCTTTTGCCCATGTGAGACATTTAAAAGGCTCCTATTTAGAATGTTCTGTACAATTTTGGAGACTGCACCTTCAAAAAGATATAAACAGGATGGAGTCGGTCCACAGGTCAACAAATTCCACAGGACTAGGCTACAAAATAAAATGCACTGTGCCTTGTAGTCTCAATTTGGCCACCTTCGGACCTCGCAGGGGACCATGCAGTGGTCATTTAAAGACTAAAGAACCAGATTAGGGGATTGTCAACATAGAGGGTGGCTACTTAAATGGTCAGTGGTCTTCATCATAAGTGCATGGGGACAGACTTAAAGAGCTCAATATGTATACTTTGGAAGAAAGAGGGGAGAGGGGAGGTATGATGGAGACATTTAAATACCTATGTGGCATAAATGCACAGGAGGCAAGTCTCTTTCAATTGAAAGGAAGCTCTGGCACAAGAGGGCATAGGCTGAAGTTGAAAGGGGATAGACTCAGAAGTAACCTGAGGAAATACTTCTTCACAGAAAGGGTAGTGAATTTGTGGAACTGCCTCCAGGTGGAAGTAGTGGAGATGAAAACAGTATCTGAATTCAAGAGAGTGTGGGACAAGTACATAGGATCTCTAAAGGAGTGATTGGGAGAATAGATGGCATGGATAGGCCATATGGTCTTTATCTGCCTACATTTTTCTGTGTTTCTATTTTATAAAAACAACATAGGCCTTTATAAAATAAGCACCCAGAACCAGTCCCCATAGTGTGCAAATGCTGATGCACAGATTTGAAGTTGGTGTAAATGTTTTTGTATGCACTCTGTGTATATTTATGTGGGTTTACTAAACTGTTCTGTGCCATACTGTCTCAAAGTAATCACATTGGCAAAATCATAAACTAAGAATGGGGTCAAAACACATCATTCACTATCAAAATCTATACCCACATCCAACTTTAAACTTTACACTAATAATCAGTGGTGGGGCGGTCCTCCCCGATTGTCAGCACGAGGGGGGGTGCTCCATTCCCACTGCTTCCGACCCAAAGACTGCTGGCGCCCCAGTCCCCACCTGCCTACCCTCAGCTCCCTTTACAACCCCCTTCTCTCTGCCACCCGCCCCCTGCATTTTAAAAACCTCGGAATCGGCGGTGCAGCACCTCGTGTTTGCCTCTGAAAGAAGCAGATCGCCTCGACTTCGGGCCTTCCCTTACTGTGGCCCGCCCTCCTCTGATGTAACTTCCTATTTCTGTGAGGGCGGGACATAGTGAGGGAAGGTCCAATGACGAGGCGATCTGCTTCTTTCACAGGCAGACACGAGGTGCTGCACCGCCGATTCTAAGGTTTCCAAAATGCAGGGGGTGGGTGGCAGAAGGGGGCTGTAAAGGGAGCTGAGGGTAGGCAGGGGGGGACTGGGGACCGTGGCGCCAGCGATCTTTGAGTCGGGAGCAGTCTTGTAGCCTTTCAGGGACAATTCGCCACAGACTGCTAGTGACAATGAATTCCACAGTGCTAGGACTACAAAATAAAATGCACTGTTCCTTGAAGTCTCAAGCTGAGCCACCTTTGAATCTGGCAGGACCATGCAGTAAAGACTGAAGAACTCGCTTTGGGGATTAGGGATTGTCTACATGGATAAATATATAGGTGTATCCATATGTAATGCCTTAAATGCAAGGAGAAGAGTTTTAAATGTCACACAAAATTCAACCCTTAACTAGTGGTGACTTTGCAGTAGAGGAGTGATGTGGCTTGATTGGTGAGCACGACAAGGCATGTGGATAGCTGTATTCTGCAATGTTTGTAGCTCCTTAAATACAGTCCTAGGAGCACCAAAATAGATGATGTTATAGAGATCGAGTCCAATAAGAAGAAGAGCCAGCAGGAAAGAGTGTAAAGTGTTGCAATCATAAACCGGTCAGATGGACTGCATTTGGCGCAGAATGAAGAAACCTGCTTTGCTTAAGGAGGATATTTGCAGTGCAAAAGAGTTGAGAGTCCAGAATTATTCCAAGAACTACTCATGGGGGGGGGGGGGGGGGTAATAGTGGTGTCAAATAAATGAAGGGTGGAAGTTGGTGGTGTAAAATGGCCAGATAGCAAGCTACTGTCTTTTCACAATTTAAGAACAACGGTGATTGGTAAGCACTGGGCTATAGAATCCAGACAGCATTGCAGTGAACGAATATCCAAATCATCTGGATCAGTATAGTGAAGGAGTAGAATATCGTCGGCATAGAAGTGAAAAAGAAATACCACAATCCTGGATAAGGGTCACTAAGGGGCTTAAAGATATTAAATAGGGGAGGAAGTGATGTCAGCCACCAGGATGACAGCCTGATTTTTGGTCTCCTGCTTCTAATCTGCAAATAAATGTACAATTTATTAAAATTTGCTATACTGTGGAAGTGACATCATCAAGCAACATGGCTGCTTGAAGAGAAAGCTCTCACTTACCCTGACTAAATTCGTGGTGATTCCCCAGCACTTGGAGTAATTGGTGAGTCCTGAGAAGAGACTTCAGCTGTTTTGGGGCTGCTCTGTGGATTGGTATGAGTGTGCAGGCAAGCCTTTCTAAATTTGCATTTACAAGTGGCATGGCCGCGAACCACATGGCGGACCTGATGGTGGCCCCACGCTCCCTGCAGCAATCTGTGGATCTCTCTCCCCCCGAGATATGTTTCTTTCCAGGGATGATTTTAAAAAAGGAGAAGCAATGCCGCTCCTCAAGCTGCGTGATTGGCTGCAGGAGATTCAGACGGACCTGAAGGGTGTCCATTCAGATTTGGCCTCGCTGGGAGCTGACCTCTGGGGGGAGATATACGACCTGGGCAACTGCCTTGAAGAGATGGCAGGAAGTTTTGAGGAGCATGTGGAGGTGGTGGGCTTTTTTAATCAGCAGGTTGCTGACCTGCGCTTGGAGCACCAGCAGCTAGCAGATAAATTAGAAGACCTAGAAAATCGAGGCTGTCAGTGCAACTTGCGATTTCAAGGTTTGCCTGAGGTCCCTGCATACCTGGACTGTGAGGTGGTGATGCAGCGCTTGGTGAGTTCGTTGCCAATGAAGGCTGGCGCCCTGGTGGACCCTGCAGCGGTTCGCCTGGAGCGGACACATAGAGCTTTGGGCCCTGTGAGAAATAATCTTTCTGACATATTATTGCATGCTTCCAAAATTACAAACTGAAAGAGCGGGTGTTGCAGGTGACACGGAAAGTTTCTAATTTTCACTGGGATTCATATTCTGTGGAAATCTATCATGATCTAGCTTCAAATACCCTAAAACATCATGCTGATCTGTGGCCAATGTCAGCGAAACTGCAAGAGATGAGCATTCGGTACCATTGGCATCATCCATTTCGCCCTGGGGTTCTACAAAGATGGTCACATGCATCAGATGAAATCAGTGGCTGAGGCCATGAGATTCTGTGGAGGGGGATCGGATTGCACCTTTGATGACCCCTATCAAGCAGAGACCCTCCCTGGCCACATCTGTTCACCCAAAGTGGCAGCGGGTGGTGTCACATCTGTGGCCATGACCACCCTCAGCCTTACCTTATTTCTGGGGGTCAGCATCTGTGCTGGCTTCTGTCTGTCTCTATGTTAGTTTTGTCTCTGGCTCTGTGTGCTGATTACTTCACTAAACCTCACCTGTGTAGGCTATGCCTCTCTGGGGAGCCAGCATCTAAGATGGCTTCCGCCTGCTCTGTGCCAGTTTCTAAGATGGCTCCTGCTTGTCTTTCCTGTGTGTTCACTTCCTATATGTGTCAAGCCTCTCTTTGGTGGGAGTGTGTTCCCTGCTCCTGTCCTGCGCAGGTGACATCATCAGTGAGGGCCTTCATAAGGAAGTGCTGTGCTTGCATTCAGGGCCTTTGCATAGTGTTATGCTATAGGTCATCAGGTTAGTGAGTGCACTGTTGCGCTGCTACTTAGCCTTTCTCTGGGGCTTTTGCCCATCTGCTGTTTTGTGTCTGTGGACTGCTAGTCCTTCCGTGGGGGGCTCTGCCCTGCTGCTTTGTGTCTGTGGACTGCTAGTCCTTCTTTTGCCTTGCTCTGTGTTTGGAGTCTGGAGCTTCAGCCATTTTCCCTCTGTGTTTGGAATCTGAAGCTTCAGCCCTGATCCTGTTATCCCTGGTTTTTCCCTCTGTCTGCTGCCTGCCCAAAGACTTGGTTGGCTCCTGGTTTATTCTATTGTCTGCTGCCTGTCCAAAGACTCTGTTAGCTCATGGTTATTCTATTGTCTGCCACCTGTCCAAAGACTCTGCTAGCTCCTGGTTTATTCTTCTGTCCGCTGCCTGCCCAAAGATTCTGTTAGCTCCAAGTTTCTTCTATTGTCTGCCTGCCAGCCCCAAAGACTCTGATAGTTCCTGGTTCTTCTTCTGTCTGCTTTGCCAAGCCTGCTGGCTTATCCTGAACCCTGCTTCTGCCTAGCTAGTGTGTATATCCTGAGTATTTATCCTGAGTCCTGCTTCTGCCTAGCTAGTGTGTTTATCCTGAGGGTATATCCTGAACTCCATCCTGTCTAGCTTGCTTGTATGTCCTAGCCCCGCTCCTGCCTAGCCGTTGTGTACGTCTTATCTCCTTAGTCTATCTTGTGTTTCTTGCTAGTGGCTGCGCAGCAGCTTTCAGTCCAAGTCTAGTATTTAGTCTAGCTTTCCTCATGTTTCCCAGACCCAGGGTGGGTCCTCTGGATCTTCAGTTCCTGCCTTGTCCTGCAAGTCCTGCCAGCCACCCGCACTCAGGAGCTCAACTTCTGAGGAACGGTGGTCAAGCGCAGGTGAAGCTGTTCCTGTTCTACTGGTTCCAGTTGCCTGCTTCAGTTACTACTCCAGTCCAGAGTTCCAGTCCTGTTCTTTCTTGTGTCCCATTTCAGGGTGGTCTTGCCTGCCTCTGTCGCTCCGCGGCAGGGGTCCAAGGGCTCACGAATCTAGGTTCTGCCTCGAGGACCTGACAGGTGGAGAAGGTCACAAGCGTTTACAACGCCAGCAGTCTGCTAGCAAGCTTCCATGATGTTTCTGTTTATTTTAAGATAAATTGTCTGTTGTATATTGCTTGCTGACCTGATATTGATTTGACATGTGGGCTGGATAGAGGAGCCTGTCCTTTATGTTAATATGTGTGATTGTTGCTAGCGTATGGGGAAGTTTCAATTCTATGTTTTATATAGCGTTGGTTGGGGGGGGGGGGGGAATGGGAGTTGGGATTCATTTCATCTATTAGATTCCTCTTCTCTGGAGAGGGAGGATCTTGGAATGTTAAGAGGGTGGTGGGAAGGAGGGAGGGAACTGGGGGTTGGGGTGAGGGGAGAGGTTGTGCTTGGGGTAAGATCGGGGTGGAGGAGGAGGAAGGATGAGTGATGTGTGGATTGAGCAGGAAGGTTGGCTGTAAGGTCTCAAATGTTTTTCTTTCTTTGTTGTTTTTTTATTGTTTATATTTGGATGTCTGATATATCATTAGTGCTCTTGAATGTAAGGGGACTGAACATCCCTATGAAGCGTCAGCGCCTATTCAGGGAGTTGATTCAATGAGGGTGGATGTCGCCCTGATTCAGGAGACACATTTGAAACCAGTACATGAACATTTTTGTCATCATCCTAAATTTCCCTTTGTATACTTTGCCTCCAATCGCGAGTAGTCCAAGACTAGGGGAGTCATGATTGCTTCCTGTCCTTGGCAAATTGAGAAAGTGGTCCGGGATCCGAGAGTCCGCTTTTTGTTTCTAGTTTTTTCTTTGGGGGCCCGCAAATATACCCTAGTAAATATTTATGGGCCCAATGCGGATCATGGGAACTTTTTTCACCAATTAGATCAACTCTTGTTAAAACATAGGGTGGGATCGCTGCTGATGGGGGGCGATTTTAACTTGACCTTGGAACCTCGTCTGGACAACTCCTCAGGGTCAGTCCAGTTTGCACAGTGGGGACCGGTCCTTGTTAGGTGCTTTTCTTGCTAGGTGGCAATTGCTGGATCTCTGGCAATTGGCCAATCCTTCAATAAATCTACACTTATTTTTTTTCTGTTCCTAAGTCATTCTCCCGTATTGACTTTTGGCTTGGGCATAATACTATGCCTAGGGCGGTTCAAAGTCATCAGATTGTACCCCATACGTGGTCTATTCATAATCCCGTGCTAATCCAGCTTCGCTTATTAGTGATGCCTAGGGCTCATCTTGATTGGTGTTTAATTACTCATTGCTGGCGGATATGACTTATCTTCTACAGTTGGAGAACTTGATTAAATAGTATATTCAATTCAATGATATTGGAGAGGTTTCACCAGATGTCTTGTGGGATGGTTTTAAGGCGGTTATGCGGAGGATTCACTTCGTAAACAGCTGGCGGGGGTGGAGCGTTTGATGTGTCAGCAGGCTTCTGGGCCTTCCCCGCAGTTGTTGGATCAGGTGCATCATCTTCCACAAGAGTTATATGAGTTGCAAGTAGCTGATGTTTCTGAGCAGCTTCAACGGGTTCATCAGTCTCACTTTGAGTTTGGTAATAAAGCTAGTAAGCTTCTGGCTCATAAGCTTAAGCAACAGCGTGACCGAACCTATGTTTCCAGTCTCAGAGACGACACTGATAAGGTGTGGTCTGACCCGACCCATTTGCAGTTGCAGTTTCGGGAATATTATGAACAGCTTTACACTTTGGATATTGACCCGCCGGAGGCTACTATCTCTGCTTTTTTAGATCGGGTGGCTTTGCCGAGTTTGCCCGCCGCCATAAAGAAGCGACTCTCTAGGCCCATTGAGGTAGAGGAGATTTTGCATGTGATTCATGAGCTGGCTCCTGGCAGGGCTTCGGGTCCCGATGGCTTTACAAACAAGTTTTATAAGGTTTTTAGCATGAGATCACGTGATGCAGTGAGGAGAGGCAGAAGTGTCTGTTGTCTCTGCTCGAGGATCCCATCCTCAATCCTCTTAAACCGCTGTGGTTAAATCCAACCCAGCTCTCATTTAACTGTGTTAGAGCCCTAGAGGTGTTTATGGACAGATTCTTGACGGCTAAAAGCAGAATGGCTGCTAAATCGACAAAAAAAGGGCCGGACCGTGGTAAGTCCACTGACGACAAAATGGCGGACCAAGTGCAGGCCCCGCAGCTTACCTGTACTGAAGCGGCGATTACGGAGCTCACCAACGCAGTGGTGTTGGTTTTAGTACCGCGTTTACAACAAATATTGGAGCAACTCACTGGGCTTTCTCAAATTACCACGGAAATAGCACGTAGAACGGGCGAGCTCGAATGTCGAGTATCAGATCTTGAAGATGGCGCCCAGGGGAGCAGTGCGGAGCTTGCACGGCTTAAGGAGGTGGTCGAGGCCCAGCAAAATAAGCTGGAGGACCTCGAGAACCGATCGTGCAGGGACAATCTTCGGTTCTTTGGTATCCCGGAGACGGTGCCGGAGAGGTCCCTGCGCCGAATGTTGGAAGGCTGGCTGAACCCGATGTTGGCGAACACGGAAGAGTCAGAGCCAGTGCATTTGGAACGTGCTCATCGTCTGGGAGCTCTGCGTGCTGGAGAAAGGCACCCCAGAATAGTCATTGCAAAATTCCTCAACTTCGTGCAGAAGGAGGCTTTCCTGCAGTACTATCGATTACATAAGGAGGAAGTCCAATATGAGGGAGCCTCAGTGCGGGTGTATCAGGACTATTCTGCAGCGCTTGCAGCCAAACGTCGCCAGTATTCGACAGTGTGCGCCCGCCTGGTGGAAAGACGCTACAAGTTCCAGGTTCAGTACCCTGCGGTGCTGCGGATTTTGGACAACGGGCGGTGGCTTTCGCTTGAAACACCAGAGAATGCATTGGAATGGCTTAATAGAGCCCCCGAACCCCAGGCAGCAGGAGATTGAACGGGGTGAAACTGCGATGGAGGACAGCAACTAGAGATTGTGAGCCTGGCCCCTTTAGACTTTGGCAATGGGACTGATTGGGGCATGGGACATATTGAGCTGGGGGACTTGGTAAAGTAATTGGCCACAGGAACTGACTGGTTGAGGGGCAAGGTTTGATTCGGGGATGAAGGGGATAGTTAGGGTATGTATGGGAGACGCTATGAGACTGAATGGAGGGTGTGTGGAGTTGGAATGTGCTGAGTTAGTGCGAAGACAGGTGAGAAGTGGTGCAATGATCAGTCTTCCGGGGATAATGTGGATGTACCGTTGACTGAACACAAAAGTAGAGGTTTTCAGCAAGTGGAGATAGGTGAGTGCCTGGGGGGGGGGAGGTATATGTGGGGGGAGAGCGGTGGCAGACGCCGGCTGGGATGGTGAGTTCACTGGGGTTGGAATATAGGCTCTTAGAGAGGGTGGGATTCCTCTTGCTAACACCACGTGATCATTTACAGTTCGCTCTGTGGTAGCATGGAGTGTGACTGTTGGGGGAGCTGGAGGGGTGGGGGGAGGAGAGAGGGAGGGAGGGGTGGGGGGGTTGATAAACGGGGTTTCCATGGTCCTATTCGGGGCCAGAGGGCTGTTATGCGTGCCGCTGGGGATGGAGAGGTCTTTTGGTGGAAGGGACCGGACTCTGGGGCAGGGGCTGGGCGCCCGGGAGTCTTTGAGGCTTTGAACATGCGTTCGGTGGCTGAACTGAGGAGGGGAGACCCTGGCTAGGTTACCGGTGCCCAGGGTAATTTCCTGGAATGTGTTCGGTATTACAAGCCCTATTAAACGTTCAAAAATCTTGTCGACCCTTCAGCATCACAACGTTTCCCTGGCCTGTCTACAGGAGACAAAATTATCAGATGCGGAGCATCTAAAGTTAAAGCAACAATGGGTGGGGGACTGCTTTTTCGCATCAGCCAAGGGCAAAAAGGGGGGAGTAGCGGTTTTGGTGCACAAGAATTTGCAATGTCGTACCCAGGTGGTGGCTCAAGACGTGAATGGCTGTTATATCTTGTTAAAATTGAATGTTATGGGTCAGGAATTTTATCTACTAAATGTGTATGGGCCCAACGTCTATGACCACTCCTTTTTTTGGCACTTGGTACGTTTGGGGATTCAGCATGCGTCCGCCCCTTGGGTGGTGGTTGGAGATTTTAATCAGGTATTGGATGGGTACCAGGACCGTTCGGTACCGACCCCAGGGGGGGTAGGCGGGTGCGGGAAGGGTCTCCCTTTTCTGTGTCAAGCTCTAAATTTGGTGGACCCGTGGAGGCTGATAAATCCTAATGTATGTGATTATACACACCTGTCTCGGGCGCATGGTACGTGGTCCCGATTGGATTATATATTGGTGTCCGCCCCCCTCTTTCCGCAGGTACAGCGGTCGGAGATTGGTACATTGGAGGTGTCAGATCATTCGTTAATCTGGATGGATATTGATCTGGGTGAAGCACGACTACGACAGCATGTATGGCGATTCCCCTCGTATTTGGTGGACGACGAACATTTTAAAACCTATTTGCAAACGAGGTGGTCACTGTTTGCAGAGGCGAATGAGGGCCACATTTCAGATCCCAGATTGTACTGGGAGACCTCGAAAGCCATGTTGCGGGGAGACATCATAGCTTATATGAGTGCTCGTTCAAGACGGCTTTCGCAGGGGCTCATGCAGCTGGAGAAGAAATATCAAGAGGCTAAGAGAGCGCATTTAGTGGCCCCCTCAGTGCGGACCCGGGAAAAAATGCTAGCGACTTTGATGGCTTTAAACTCTTTGATTCACGAACGCACAAAAAAGTATCTGTTTTGTCGTTCCTTTAATTTTCATCGATTTGGGAACAAATCGGGCAGATTATTGGCGCGGATTGTAAAAACCTGGGGGGGGGGGGGCAACCATTTCATTCCCTCCTTAATAGCGCCTGATGGTCAGAGAGTAACACAGACGTCGCGGATAGCGCAGATGTTTCATGATTATTATGAAGCTGTATACAAATCGCCAGATGCCCAAGGAGGACCATCGATGTTGGATTACCTGGAGAACTCAGGTCTTCCTCGTCTTTCAGCCTCTGCTGTAGCTCAACTTAATGCCCCTTTGACTGGCAAAGAGCTCCAGCGGGTGGTTAAAACGCTTAAAAGGGGCACGGCACCTGGGCCGGACGGTTATGCGCCAGAATATTATCAATGTTTGTTCCCACAGCTTGCAGTCCCGTTGCTTGACTTCCTGGAGACTTCACTCTCAGAGGGATCTTTTCCTAGGTACTTGAACGATGCCCTGATCACCTTGATACCCAAGCCTGGCAAACCTGCTGATCTTCCGAGTTCTTATAGGCCGATTTCGTTGATAAATGTCGACCTGAAGATTTTGGCCAGAGCCCTGGCGGATCGGTTAGCAGTTCATATACCACTGTTAGTAGGTGAGGGACAGGTGGGCTTTGTGCAGGGTCGACATTCATCCTTAAATGTGCGGAAGGTCTGTTATGCGATTATCCAGAGTCACGTGTCTAAAGAGCCGCTGTTGTTAGTTAGTTTAGACGCCGAAAAGGCGTTTGACAAGGTCTGTTGGGATTACTTGTTCTCTTTATTGGATTTTGTTGGGCTCACGGGATGGTTTCGGCAGGCAGTAGAGGTGTTGTATGAAAACCCCAGAGCATCTTTAGTGATCAATGGCTTGCGTACAGGTCCTTTTGAGGTGTCTTGTGGCACGCGACAGGGTGCCCGTTGTCTCCCCTATTATTTCTTCTCTACCTGGAACCCTTGTTACGCTCCATTCAGGGGGACACGGATATTCATGGTGTGAAGTGCTCATCCTTTGCAATGAAGTCCTTGGCTTTTGCAGATGATATCCTTTTAACCTTGACGAAACCACAGCAGTCGGTGCCGGCTCTTCTGGGTGAAATCGAAGAGTTTAGTTATTATTCCGGATTTGTTCTCAACCCACAGAAATCAGTGGCTTTTCTGATTCAAGAACGTATAAGGGAGGAGTGGGAGGGAGAGTTTCCCCTGTCCTGGACATCGGGCCCGTTAAAATACTTGGGAGTGTGGATTCCTGCGGATTTATCTCAGCTTTACGAGTTGAATGTCGAGCCCTTACGGAGTTGTACGAGGACCTCGTTGAAGGTCTGGCAGTCTTTGCCGTTGTCGGGCCTTGGGAGAGTGGCATTATTCAATATGGTACTGGTCCCCAAGTGGACATATACCCTGCAAATGTTACCTATATTGCTTAGTCGCAAGGATGAGCGGTTGGTGACTAGGCTGGGGACACGTATTTGGCGAGGGAAGCGGTCGAGGATGGCGGCATCTCAGCTCTATTTACCAAAGAGCCAGGGGGGTTGGGGACTATTGAATGTTAGGTTGCTATCAGTGGCCGGGAATATGAGGCATATTTCGGACTGGTTTAGAGGCACAAGCTACTTTTTGTGTACGGCAGAGGAACAGCAGATGTTGAAGCCGCTGCATTTCAGTGCTTGGCTACATGCGTTACCATGTTGGCACCGTGTCCCGGGGGCCTATGTAGTGTTGTTCCTTCCGTTACGGCGAACATGGAGATGGTTGTGCCGCTTTTTTGGGCTTTCTTCGAGACACTCCCCCTTGTTGCCGTTGCAGGGCAACCCCGATTTCCCTCCCGGTTCGGACTCGGCCCAATTCGTAGCATGGGCGGATCGAGGGGCCCATTATCTTCATCAGCTATTTACAGAAGATGGAGAGATGAAGACGCTGGTGGACTGGCAGTCAGAATTTGGAAATGTTGCAGGGGATTTTCTAGCTTGGCCTCAGCTACAACATTATGTGAGATCGCTCCCTCCGGCAACCCTGACTCAAGGGGTGTGGGAGCGACTGCTGGGTCTTTTTGCTCTAGATGCGCAGTTGGCAGTCCCCCTTAGATATTTTCACACGTGCCTGAGAGAACAGCTGGGGGAGCTCGATTATGGAAAGTTGGCGGTTCAATGGAATAACGAGTTATCCCTGGGACTCCAGGGAGAGCACTTAAAAACGTATATGTTAAACATCCCCAGGGTAACTGAAAATGTGATGCTGAGGGAAACCCTATATAAGTTTGTCACGAGAATGTACATCTCTCCACATAGGGCAATGAGAGCGAATATGAGAGAAGACGATACCTGTGCAAAGTGTGCACACTCCCCAGCGGACCTTGGACACATGTTCTGGTTTTGCCCATATGTCTTAAAGCTTTGGAGACGGATGTGCGGGCATTTGTCGGGCCTCTGGGGAGTGCAGTGGACACCCCATCCCTCTCAGCTATTTAATAGGTTCAAACTTTCTAGACCAGGGGTAGTAGGGCTTAAGCCTTTCTTGAAAAGAGCGGTTTTAATGGGCAAGAAAGTACTCCTCCATCACTGGATTCTAGCAGATCCACCCACCCTCCAGGAATGGAGGTCCAGGATGATTTCTTTGTGTGCCCTGGAACGGAGAGGGGTGGGTGATCTTGCTTCGATTAGAGGAGATGCTTACTGTCGGCGGTGGTCACCTTTTTGGGATTCCTTGACCCCAGTGGCACGCAGCAGAATCTTAAATTCTTGAGTGGTATCCATGGAACTCCGGAGGGGCGGGGAGGGAGGAGGGACCGGGGAGGTGAGGGAGGGAGGGGCTGGGCATAATTAGTTTAGTGGGATGGTTAGGCTTTAGCCTTTAATATGATTTGGTTTGATGGACCGGGTTTTAACAGTTATATAAGGGTGTAGGTTCTGCGGGTTTGCAGTGCCTAGGGGAGGTGTGTGACGGCTCCTGCCACAGTCCTAGCAGTGGATACTCCACGCTTCCTTACCAGGAGTGCTTGAGAAGGCTGCAATGGTATCCTTAGCCTCCTTGTGGATCCTTGACCTATGCCGGGGTGGAACCCCGCCCCCATTACCACTGGATTGAGGGATAACATGCTATTTGGAAGTGGAGTGCTGTCAGTAATTTAGTGTGTTACACAAAGACCTTGAATAGATACTCAGTGACGTGACTGTAATGATGAGGTGATAGGCCTACTGGGAATGTGAGATCACAGACCGTCGGTGGACCTTTTTGAGTTCTGTTTATTTGTGCCCATGCTCTGGGTTATTGGGTAGCGGCAGTGTTGTAATGGAAGGACACTACACAACAAGCCTAGTGTAGTGGATGAGTGGAGTGGAGTGGAGTGGGATAGGAGGGGGAGGGAGGGGGACTAAAATGGGGGAATTTGTTTTGATGGTGTTGGCGGTGGGGACTTTGTGAATTATTTGTGGTTTTGTGTGTTTGCTCTGTGGTTTGGTTTGACCTTCTGCTGTACACCATCAATAAAAAAGATTGAAATATAAGGTTTTTAGCAAGCTTTTGGCTCCCATGCTGTTGAAGGCTCCCATTCTGTAAAAGGTAAAATTATTTTACTGATGGTTACCAGCCCCCTGAGCCTTGGAATTTGGCAATTATTATGGTTATACCTAAGCCGGGTAAGTATCCTCAATTATGTAGCTCCTACCGCCCTATCTTCCTATTGGGGGTTGATTACAAAATCTTTACTAAAATATTAGCTTCTCGTTTGCAGGTGTATCTTATTTTTATTTATTTATTTATTTATTACATTTGTATCCCACATTTTCCCACCTATTTGCAGGTTCAGTGTGGCTTACATACCGGTAGTACCGGAGAGGCGTTCGCCAACTTCGGTATGAACAATTACAAAGTGATGTTGTGGTAAAATAAGGTTCATGTGGAACAGACACATAAGGTATCGTAGAGCGAAAGAGTTATGTTATGCCATTACGTGCTTTGGTTTTGTTGCGTTGCAGAGTTCAGGCATTTAAGTTGGTTCGGTAGGGTATGCCTTTTTATAGTGATTTCCAGAAGTTTAGGTGGTCGTACGTTGTTTTCATGGCTTTTGGTAATGCGTTCCACAGTTGTGTGCTTAAGTAGGAAAAACTGGATGCATAAGTTGATTTGTATTTAAGTCCTTTGCAGCTTGGGTAGTGGAGATTTAGGTATGCTCGTGTTGATCCGGATGTGTTTCTGGTTGGTAGGTCTATGAGGTCTGTCGTATCCTGGGGCTTCATCATAGATAATTTTGTGAATCATGGTGCAGATTTTGAAAGCAATACTTTCTTTGATTGGGAGCCAGTGCAGTTTTTCTCGGAGGGGTTTTGCGCTTTCAAATCGCGTTTTTCCAAATATAAGCCTGGCTGCCGTGTTTTGAGCGGTCTGAAGTTTCTTTAAGATCTGTTCTTTACATCCCGCATAAATTCCATTGCAGTAATCTACGTGGCTTTAGTACCATTGATTGTATCAAGTTGCAAAATGTTTCCCTCGGGAAGAATGGTTTCACACGGTTGAGTTTCCACATTGAGTGGAACATTTTCTTAGCTGTGAATTTCACTTGGCTCTCTAGTGTAAGGTTATGGTCCAATGTAACGCCAAGGATTTTCAGGCTGTCTGAGATAGAGGGGTGTAATCTGGTGTGCTTATACTTTTGGCGTTTTCCGCATTGTATTGGGATGAGAGAGAGTGTGTTTTTTCTGTATTGAGTTTTAGTTGGAATGCATTTGCCCATGAATCCATGATGTTCAAGCTGAGCTTGATTTTGTTGCTGATTTCTGTCAGTTCATGTTTGTAAGGAATGTATATAGTGACATAGTCTGCATAGATGAAAGGGTTAAGGCCTTGGTTGGATAAGGACTTGGCTAGTGGGGTCATCATTAGGTTGAAGATGATCGGTGATAGTTGTGATCCTTGAGGTACTCCACAGTCTGCCTTCCACTGTGGTGATATGTTTGAATTTGACTTCACTTCGTATGTTCTATTGGTTAGGAAACCCTTGATCCAACTAAGTATGTTTCCACCAATCCCGAAGTAATCTAGTAGTCTTAGTAGTATGTTATGGTTTACCATGTCGAATTGGAGGAGAAGTATGCTTTTACCTGTTGCTATTTCCTTCTTGAATTTGGCTAGGAGAGTTATTAGTACTGTTTCAGTGCTGTGGAGGGGGCGAAATCCTGATTGTGATTTGTGTAATATTGAGAATGTGTTTATGTAATCAATAAGTTGTTTGGTTACCATGTTTTCCATCAGTTTGACTACCAGTGGGATAGATGCTACTGGGCGGTAGTTGGTGATTTTGTTTGTTTTTTGTTGGTGTCTTTTGGTATTGAGGTGAGTAGGATGTTGCCATTTTCCTTAGGGAAGATGCCTTGCTGAAGCATGTAGTTTAGGTGGGATGTGAGGTCAGCTATGAAGCGGTCAGGGGCGGATTTTATTAGGTAGCTGGGACAGGTGTCCAATTTACAGTGAGTGTTGGAGAACCTACTAATCGCCTGGGTAACTGTTTTGACGGTGAGGAGTGCGAAGTTTGACCAGGTTCAGTCAGCTGGGTATTCTCCAAGGGTTGGGTCCAAACCATTGAGGAAGTTTTCGATATCGGTAGTGTCGTGAGGTAGCGTGTTGTATAGGGTTTGCAATTTTTTCACTGAAGTATTTACCAAGTTTGTCTGCAGATGGGATGTCTGAATTAGTTGTAGTGACCAAGGTGGTGTCTAGTAGTATGTTCACAGGTTGGTATAGTTTCTTCGTGTCTTTGTATGACCTTTTGGTCTGTCTTATTACGTATTTATATTTTCTTTGTATTTGCTCCCATGCGTTGAGTGTGTGTTCATCTTTTGTTTTTTTCCATGCTCGTTTGGAATTTCCTGGATTGTGTTTTTAGCTTTTTCAATTCATCGTTGAACCATGGTATGGTGTTATGCCTATGTGAGGTTCTTGTTCGTAAGGGTGCTATTTCATCTAGTATGTTTCTGCATCTTTTATCCCATTCTGTGAGGTAGTATATGGAGTCTGTTTTTGCTGTACATTCGTTATTGTATATCTGTTGCCAGAATGTTTTCGAGTCTACTTGACCTCTTGTGGTGTAAGTTGTGTGTTCTTGTATACAGTATGAACCCTTCTTCCGCCATTTTAGGGATAAGTTTAGTTTGTAGTGATCAGTCCATGGTGTTCCTGTCCATTTAATATCTATTATTATTAGGTTCTGGTCTGTTGACAGTTTGTGTGAGTTGAGGTCTAGTGTGTGCCCTTTAATGTGGGTTGCTTGCATATGTGGCCATTTGAGGTTCCACAGGTGGAGGAATTCTTTGCATTCTCATGCGTTAATGGAATTTGGGTCTTCTAGGTGAAGGTTAATGTCTCCTAATACTAGTATATTGGAGTTGGTTACACAAATGTTTGAAATGAAGTCCATGAAGTTTGTCTGGCCTTGCATTCCAATTACTTGGTGGTCTGTAAAATAAGACACAGTTCAGGTGATCATGCAGGGTTTTGTTGTGGATTCTGATTGAGGCAATTTCAAGTTGAGGTGTTATGGATTCGGCAGTAGTTTTGGTGGTAAAGTGGGATCGATAGATTAGTGCTATGCCTCCGCCTCTCTTTTCCTTTCTGATCCAGTGTATGATTTTGTATCCTGGAGGGCATAGGTCTAGGATTATTGGGTCCTTTTGATCATGGTTCCAGGTTTCATTGATAAAAAGAAGGTCAAGGTTTTCAGACATGATCCAGTCTGTTAATATTGTTGTTTTGTTTGCTACGGATCTGGCGTTGATGTAGCCCACTTTAATTTTTTGGTATGGGTCTATGTTTGGTGTTGTGTGGATTTTTGTTAATTGTCATTTCTTTGTTAGTGTGGGTTTGTTTGGACCTTTCTTTCCCTTCTGTTGTGGTTGTCCGAATGTTTGTGTTCTTCCTTTGTTTAGGATGTTGTCAGTTTGATGGGGTGAGGCATATCTGATCGGTCTTTGATGTTTATGTAGTATGGGTATGATGTTACTATCTGCGAGTGGGGTGGTTAGTGTTCGATGGATCAATGATAAGGAGTAGATCGCTAGGAATAGTTTGACGATATTCATTTTGGTCTAATTTTGGCTAGTAGGCCGTGTTCGATAGGGTGCATGATAGGACTTTGTTCTTTGGTATAGAATCTGGTGTTCCTGTCTTGTGTGTATTTTGTATTTTTCAGCTTGCTTTTGAGCTATTGAGATCAGCAGTGGCTCCGGGTCTAGTGATATGTTAGTGAGTAGGGAGATGGGGGGGGGGGGGGAATAGCTCTGAGACAGGGCTCTCCTTTAGTTTGTCTCCTATCAGCTAGTTGCTTCCACTCTCCCTGCCCATTAAATTTTCAGCAGCCTGTTTCTTGCTTTGGCTGGAGTCAGAGGGGAGGCAGAGGGAGGGGGGGACCTTTGGAGCACTTTCAAGGTAGTTTGTAGGGGGGGTGTCACAGATACAACTGTAAGCCATTCGTTTGGGTGATTCTAAGTTTAGGATGACTTAGGGTGATTAGCGGGGGGTGGGGGGGGGTGGTGGCATGCATGCCAGCAGGGAATTTGGTTGGGATTCTTATCGTTCAGATATATTGCATCCAGGTAGCTGGTCAGATCTCCAGTAGTCGCTATATATTACTTTGTTCTTAATCTTTCTTATGCTTGCATAAAATGTGGTGTATGCATGCATGCCAGCAGGGAATTTGGTTGGGTATTCTTATCGTTCAGATATATTGCATCCAGGTTGCTGGGCAGATCTCCAGTAGTCGCTATATATTACTTTCAGTTCTTAATATTTCTTATGCTTGCATAAAATGTTAATACAGTGATTGGTTTCTCCTGCTGAATTTCGTGGCTATATTTAATTGCTAACATGTCGTCCCAGAGGGGAGGGTGGCCCTTGGTCAGGGAAAGGTATTAGAACGACAGTGGGAAGGTGCTTGATTTAATTAGTCTTTGGGATATGGTCAGCATGGAATGCTAGTGCATGAGTTGGTTTTAAACTTCCATGAGGTCTTTCCTTTCCTCAAGTATCTCTCTTAATATGCTTCAGCGGTCTCAGATATTGCTATTCATTAGTTAGAGTTCAGTTGTGTGTGGATCAGTCATCGTCAGTTTGATTCAATTAAGGTTACATGCTCAACTATGTGGTTATTTAGTTAAGGTATGATTAACTGGCTTGATCTACTTGCACAAATGTGCTCCCTTTGCAAGCTTAGCTTTCCTGGCTTGTTAAATGCAGCACTGGGGTTCCTGGCAGTACGTTTGTCCCATTAAGAGAGTCCCCAGCTCCCTCAGTTAGCATTTAGTTTTCCCTTGGTATCCACTGTCAAGTCTCCTAGGCTTTGCCGGTCGTGAGGTCTCAGTATTTCGAGGTAAATTAGTTTACTCACGGTCTGGTATACAGGTGTGCTGTCCAGGGCACAGGGACTACGCAGCTCCGGAACTGTATTAGTGGTAAGTGGTAGAAGCTGGGAGGGAGGGAACAGCCTCGGGTTGCGCCGCAATGCCTTGAGTCTCGTGGATTTGGGTCCCGAACTTCTGTTGTGCTGCTCCCGTTCCCTGCGCTATTGTCGCCTGGACCGCTTGGATCGCACGGTGAGGTTGGCCGAGCCCTCGGAGGCCCCAGCGACCTCCTTAGGAGCGCTTTCACGCTTCCTCGACTCCTGTTCTTCTGGGGTGGCCCGGCGGCACAGCTCCTTTACCTCTGCTGCCGTCCAAGGAACCGGCGGACAGGTGGCGAGGAGGCAGAGTCGGGCACATGTCCGCACATGACTGTGGCCATGCGGTCTCGAGTGGTCCCTGAGGGGAGAGGCTCGATCGCCTCTTCTTACTCCGGTTGGGCGGGTGGAGGCAGGGCTGAATGCGTGACCCTCACGTGGGCCCCCGTGGGGAGAGGTTCGACTGCGGCCGCGGTGTCTCTCGCCGACTCCGCACAGGATTCTTCAGCCGGCTCGGGCCTGGTCGCTACTCGCTGCCCAGGTTCCTGGCGGGCGGGGGGACAGACCCAGGCTCGCGGCCTCTCGTGGGGAGAAATTCAGTTGCCTCTCCCTGCTCCGAGGGTTTGTCGGCCGGTCGCCGATCCCACACGGGCTTCGTCAGTCAGATGTTGTTTGCGCCTGGAGCACAATAAACCAGCCTGATTCATGAAGACCAGGGTGGTTTTGTCCTTGGGCGTCAGATATTTGATAATATTCGTAGGGCGCTTCCAAACCACATATGCGGCTGAGATGGAGGGGGTGCTCCTTTGCTTACTGTCTCTAGATGCTGAAAAAGCATTTGATAGGGTGCACTGGCCATTTCTTTTTGGAGTTTTAGATAGAGTTGGGATCTCGGGTAGTTTTATGCATTGGCTTCAAAGTCATTAAATCGCGGGAGGATTGTGAAAAATAACAAGCGGACCTTACGAGACTGGGAGACTGGGCGTCTAAATGGCAGATGACGTTTAATATGAGCAAGTGCAAAGTGATGCATGTGGGAAAGAGGAACCCGAATTATAGCTATGTCATGCAAGGTTCCACGTTAGGAGTCATGGACCAAGAAAGGGATCTAGGTGTCGTCGTTGATGATAAGTTGAAACCTTCTGCTCAGTGTGCTGCTTCGGCTAAGAAAGCAAATAGAATGTTAGGTATTATTAGGAAAGGAATGGAAAACAAAAATGAGGATGTTATAATGCCTTTGTATCGCTCCATGGTGCGACTGCACCTCAAATATTGTGTTCAATTCTGGTTGCCGCATCTCAAAAAAGATATAGTGAAATTAGAAAAGGTGCAGAGAAGGGCGACGAAAATAATAAAGGGGATGGGACGACTTCCCTATGAGGAAAGGCTAAAGCGACTAGGGCTCTTCAGCTTGGAGAAAAGGCAGCTGAGAGGAGATATGATAGAGGTCTATAAAATAATGAGTGGAGTTGAACGGGTAGATGTGAAGCGTCTGTTCACGCTTTCCAAAAATACTAAGACTAGGGGGCATGCGATGAAACTACAATGTAGTAAATTTAAAATGAATCGGAGAAAACGTTTCTTCACTCAACGTGTAATTAAACTCTGGAATGCATTGCCAGAGAATGTGGTAAAGGCGGTTAGCTTAGCGGAGTTTTAAAAAGGTTTGGGCGGCTTCCTAAAGGAAAAGTCCATAAACCATTATTAAATGGACTTGGGGAAAATCCACTATTTGTGGGATAAGCAGTATAAAATATTTTGTACATATTTGGGATCTTGCCAGATATCTGTGATCTGGATTGGCCACTGTTGGAAACAGGATGCTGGGCTTGATGGACCTTTGGTCTTTCCCAGTATGGCAATACTTATGTACTTGTACTTATTTATACTGCTCCTTGTGCATCGGTTCGGGTTAATGGTCAGCGCTCCTGTTCGTTCTCATTGTTTCACGGTACACTACAGGGGTGTGCTTTATCTCCGCTCCTATTTGCGCTGGCTATCGAGCCTTTGGCTATTTTGGTCCAGGCACACCCGTATATTCAGGGTCTGTGAAGGGGGACAATTAATTCCAGGATTCTCTTGTTTGCTGATGACATACTACTTTCCCTTTCAAAACCTATCACCTCCTTTCCGGTAGTGACTTCTCTGTTACATGAATATAGCCAAGTCTTTGGATTTAAGGTAAATATGAGTAAGTCAGAGGCTGTTAGTATCTCTATCCTGGATGGTCATAAAATCTTGTTAGAAGCACGTTTCCCCTTTCGGTGGGCTTTGGGGTCTATCCAGTATTTAGGAGTCAATTTGACATGCCGGCTGCAGAATCTTTACGAGGCTAATTTTCCGGGTAAAGTTCATTAACTGTTCTTGGACCTTGATCATTGGGAGGGACTGACGGTCTCATGGCTTGGGCGTATCAATGCAATTAAGATGATCTTGTTTCCTAAGTTAGTTTATCTATTTATGGCGCTCCCCATCGCCTTGCCGGATAGGTTCTTCCAAGGTTTACAGAGCAAATTTTTTTTCCTTCATCTGGAACAAAAGGCCGCCTCGTGTGCAGAGGGCAGTGATGTATCAAATGAGAGCTCAAGAGGGAATGGGTATCCCCTCCTTTTTTGAATATTACCGAGCTGCACATCTTCACATTTTAGTGGATTGGGTACAGGGGGGGTGACAAGATATGGAAATCATTGGAGCAAAACTGGCTCGCTTTATACCCATTGAAGGCCATTCCATGGCTTCCCAATCGGCTACTGCGTGAAGTGATTCAGGAGGCTCTGCAGCTTATTCAGCAGCCTTTATTGATCTGGAGGACAGTTAGGGGGAAGTTTTTTCCTGGTGGGGTGTACTTTTTTCATATGTTTATCCACTTTGCTCCTCAGTTTGCCCCGGGAACATTGAACCTTTGTTACCGCGTATGGGAGGGATTAGGTTTGTGTGAGTTAGAGCAGATTTGGGAGGAGGGGGAATTGCTTCCTTTCACAGATCTACGGGAGGAATACGGGCTCCCAGCTTCTAACATTTTTCAGTATCATCAAGTGCGAGACTTAATTCTTAGAAGGGTGCAAAGAGAGCTGGGGTTGGTAGAATCACAGTTGGAGCAGGCTATAGTGGGAGGGGGAGGCAGGTGTCTTGTCCACAAGGAGGGTGAGCCCTTAGGTCCCGCAAGGCCCAAAAGGACCTCAAAGGACAGCCACGCAACCCCAAGTCTTCACCCGCGGCAACCGCCGTTCACCAAGGGTTGAGCCCCCAGCTGCAGGTGGTCAACAGGACTTCAGGAACCGCGGGGTTACCGGACTGGCCGGGAGAGAGGCGGGCAGGTGGAAAGAAGAGTCCAAAGACTGGCATCAGATCAGGACCGGCAGCAAAAGCGTAGTCGGGGTCAGGCAAGAGGTCAAGGCCGGCGGCTAGTAGAGAAGACAAAGTCAGGCTGGAGGTCGAGGCAGGCAGCAAGGCAGAGAAACCAGGAAACAGTCCAAATTCCAAAATCCGCAAAACCAGGAAGACAACCAAACACAGGAACCACGGAGATAGGCTTCGGGAACAGAACCTGAAGCAAAGTGCTAGCTCAGTTCCCTTCTTTAAATACAGTACCACATCAGCCGCCCCGCCCCCGTAGGAGCAGCCCACCAATCCGGCCCTGGGTATCAGCAGAGCCCCTCTGATTGGCTCTGTCCGATTTCCCAGGCGGGACCACCAACTTGGCATATCAATCCGGCGCCTCAGAGGCGGAGCTCCGGGCCCTCCTGCACAGGAGGGAGGAAGACGCCGACCATAGCGTTCTGGCGCCGCCTCCTTCGGCAGCGCGAACATCACCTCCACAACCGGCGACCGAGAGACCGGCGGCCGCAGTCGCCGGCCTCCGGTCCCGGCCGGAACCGCCATCACTGCGGCGGAGCCCGACTCCACGCCAAGGCCTTTGGGCCGCTACCCCTCGCCGCGGAGGACGCTGGCTCCCGCCCCCCGCGGCGGAAGAGCAGGTAGGGGCGCGGGACGCGACAGCAGGGAAGGAATTTCCCGATTATATAAAGCCCTTCTTTCTTATGCTAAACCTGTCATGTACTATCTTCTCAAATGGGAGTCTGCTCTAGGTGTCTCATATGAATACTCACAATGGGAACGGGTATTTAAATCGCTACTCAAGGTTTTTGTCTCTAGTGCTCTAATGGAGAATGGATATAAAATTTTGTACGAGAATGGTATGGGATTTGCGTTACAAGACATATGAGGAGAGACTTGCGGACCTGAACATGTATACTCTGGAGGAAAGGAGAAGCAGGGGTGATACGATACAGACGTTCAAATATTTGAAAGGTATTAATCTGCAAACGAACCTTTTCTGGAGATGCGAAGGCGGTAGAACGAGAGGACATGAAATGAGATTGAAGGGGGGCAGACTCAAGAAACATGTCAGGAAGTATTTTTTCACGGAGAGAGTAGTGGATGCTTGGAATGCCCTCCCGTGGGAGGTGGTGGAAACGAAAACAGTAACGGAATTCAAACATGCGTGGGATAAACATAAAGGAATCCTGTTCAGAAGGAATGGATCCAAAGGAGATTAGCCAAGATTGGGTGGCAGAGCCGGTGGCGGAAGGTGGGGATGATGCTGGGCAGACTTATACAGTCTGTGCCAGAGCCGGTGGTGGGAGGCGGGGATAGTGCTGGGCAGACTTATACGGTCTGTGCCAGAACTGGTGGTGGGAGGCGGGGATAGTCCTGGGCAGACTTATACAGTCTGTGCCCTGAAAAGGACAGGTACAAATCAAGGTAAGGTATACACAAAAAGTAGCACATGTGAGTTTATCTTGTTGGGCAGACTGGATGGACCGTGCAGCTCTTTTTCTGCCGTCATCTACTATGTTACTATCCTGCTTATAATCGAACGAGAAAAACGCCCAAGTTCTGACCTAAATCGGGAGATGGACGTTTATCTAACAAAAACGAATAACGCGGTATAATCGAAAGCCGAACTTGGACGTTTTCAACTGCACTCCATCGCGGAAGCGTACAAAGTTGACGGGGGCGTGTCGGAGGCGTGGTGAAGGTGGGACTGGGGCATGGTTATCACCTGAACAGAGATGGGCGCCTTTCGCAGATAATGGGAAAAAAGTATGCGTTTGTAGCTAGAATTTAGGGCACTTTTCCTGGACCCTGTTTTTTCACGAATAAGGCCCCAAAAAGTGCCCTAAATGACCAGATTACCACCAGAGGGAATCGGGGATGACCTCCCCTGACTCCCCCAGTGGTCACTAACCCCCTCACACCACAAAAAATGATGTTTCACAACTTTTTATTTTCACCCTCAAATGTCATACCCACCTCCCTGGCAGCAGTATGCAGGTCCCTGGAGCAGTTGTTAGGGGGTGCAGTGGACTTCAGGCAGGTGGACCCAGGCCCATCCCCCCCCCCACCTGTTACAATTGTGCTGCTTAATGCTTAGTCGTCCAACCCCCCCAAACCCACTGTACCCACATGTAGGTGCCCCCCTTCACCCCTTAGGGCTATAGTAATGGTGTAGACTTGTGGGCAGTGGGTTTTGAGGGGGATTTGGGGGGCTCAACACACAAGGGAAGGGTGCTATGCACCTGGGAGCTCTTTTACCTTTTTTTTTTGTTTTTGTAAAAGTGCCCTCTAGGGTGCCCGGTTGGTGTCCTGGCATGTGAGGGGGACCAGTGCACTACGAATCCTGGCCCCTCCCACGAACAAATGCCTTGGATTTATTCGTTTTTGAGCTGGGCGCTTTCATTTTCCATTATCGCTGAAAAACAAAAACGCCCAGCTCACAAATTGTCGAATAAAATATGGACGTCTATTTTTTTCGAAAATACGGTTCGGTCCGCCCCTTCACGGACCCGTTCTCGGAGATAAACGCCCATGGAGATAGACGTTTTTGTTCGATTATGCCCCTCTATGTATTATACTCCCAAGTGTTTAACTGCTATATTTCAATTGGGATCTCCACTATGCTGGCGACAGTGTGGCTTAGTGGGAGACGTGTCATATATGGTGGACTTGTCCTCAGGCCCAAGAATTCTGGACCAATGGACTAACACTGTATAACTCTTCTTCTCTACGATTCTCCTAATGTGTAACAAATGAACCTCTTTGATAATAACATCACTTTGTATTTGTTTCATCACCGGAGGCGACTAACGCCTCACGGTATGATGTAAGCCACATTGAGCCTGCAAATAGGTGGGAAAATGTGGGGTACAAATGTAACAAATAAATAAATACCCTCTGAAAATGGATTATTGTTTCCTGCACTTTAAGCCGCGGGGTGTGAAAGCGGCAATCCATCAGTTAGTCACCTATGTGTTTGTAGCGAGCAAATTAATACTTGCGTCCTGGAAGCAACCCACTTTGCCTGGACTTGGTTTTGCGGAAACTAGCCGATATTCACTTGATGTCCAAACTAACAGCTTTATGTAGCAGACAATTACTGGCTTACTTTTGCACTTGGTACCCTTATGTGAAGTGGACTTCTTGTCTTGACTCTTCTTTGCCCATTCTGTAGACTACTCAGGTGGGGGAGGGGGGATTATTGAGGGGGGAAGGGTGGGGTTAGGGTTGTGTGAATTGTTTGCTGCTTTAATGCCTGTTGCATGTTATTCTGCATTTTTTAACCTCTTTGATGATAGTGACGATGTTGCCGTACTTTGTATGGCTAAGCTTTAATAAGCTTTAATAAAAAAAACTCACAGATCTAGGCCGGTGTACATTAATCCAAAAAACAATGCAAGAGAAAACAGAAAGGAACTTAAATAATTGATAGGAAAGCTTACCAGTCACAGCCAAGAGAGCACGCATGCCAACTGATAATGAAAAATTGCAGCAAGAGAAGGATAACTAGGGAAGGGGAGGGGCTAAGAGGGGTCAGTACACATGAGAAGGGGGAAAGGAGAGTACTACCTAGAAACAACTGCAAACCAGATCAGTTTACATTAATGCAGACTCAAGGCCTGTATAAAAAGCAAGGTCTTGTTTGGTTTTAAGGCTCTTAAAAAAGGGGTCAGTACAGATATCCAGAGGGAGAGAGTTCCAAAAAGATGGAGCCACAAAGGAGAATGCGTGATGTCTATTGAATTCTAACTGAGCATATTTGGGGGAAGGAAAAAAACGAACAGCAATCATTGAGAGAACAAAGGAGGCAGGCCGGTGCGTATAGAATGGCAAGCGAAGAGAGAGTGCAGAAGGCCAATTCTGAAAGCCTTGAATGTGAGAATGAGCAGTTAAAAGATAATATGTTGTTTGATAGGTAACCAATGGAATTTATGTAGCAGTGGAGAAACGTGATTTCGGCATTGGTCATGGCATAGTAAGCAAATATATATCACAAAAAACGTTCTTCCTTTAAAATATTTAATTTCTTTTATTACAATACATATATCACATAAAACCACTTATGCTGTGTAAGTTCCGGAACTTGCCCAGTCACACCCTTCACTTCACCACCCATTCACATAAACCTTGTGTGGGCACATTTCTATATATCCATAATCTGTGTACATGCTCCCCAATTGTTGTTTCCTCAATTTCAAATCTTCCACTTGTGTCTTAGATATCGTCCTTAAAGGTTCAAATTATAGTCCTTATAAATCATAAAAATCTTCTAAATCACATCAAGCAGGAGCACAGTGTTCACAACAAAGTCTCTCCAGCACTCTTCTTGGAGTAGTGTTAGTTCAGCAGAGTGAATCAGTGCAGTGTGTCAAGGGCTTCCTGGAATTTACATACTGTTTCCAGACTTTAAGCACCTTCTAAAGGTGTGAAGAGTTAGAAGGTGCTTAAAGTCTGGAAACAGTATGTAAATTCCAGGAAGCCCTTGACACACTGCACTGATTCACTCTGCTGAACTAACACTACTCCAAGAAGAGTGCTGGAGAGACTTTGTTGTGAACACTGTGCTTCTGCTTGATGTGATTTAGAAGATTTTTATGATTTATAAGGACTATAATTTGAACCTTTAAGGACGATATCTAAGACACAAGTGGAAGATTTGAAATTGAGGAAACAACAATTGGGGAGCATGTACACAGATTATGGATATATAGAAATGTGCCCACACAAGGTTTATGTGAATGGGTGGTGAAGTGAAGGGTGTGACTGGGCAAGTTCCGGAACTTACACAGCATAAGTGGTTTTATGTGATATATGTATTGTAATAAAAGAAATTAAATATTTTAAAGGAAGAACGTTTTTTGTGATATAGTTTTGGGATCTGTTCTTCTAGTTTAAATATTTATCCCCAGTAATATATATAGTAAGCAAATAGCCATATTCTGAATAGACTGCAGTTTCTTGATGTTAGACTGAGTGGAGCCCAGATAAATTATATTGCAATAATATAGCCTAGTGGTCAGTATGAAAGGATCAATGACTGAAAAATATCAGGACTAAAATAGCAGCAGATTGTACAAAGCTGTCGAAGAACAAAACGGTTTTGCAGAATTTGGAAATTTGAGGGACAAAAGTGAGATGGGAATCAAAAATGATGCCGAGGTATCTAAATGATTCCACAGGGTGAAGAAGAGAGCCAAAAAGATCCAGAAAGATAGATGGTGTAGAGACCCCACTAGTAAACCAGCATGTGAGTGTTTTGTCCTTGTTTAACACCATTTTGTGCCTTTCTGGTTATTTGCAATTTGCTTTTTGGCATCATTCAATTGCATCATGTCTCATAACCTGAAAACTGGATTGTAAGCTCCTTTGAGCAGGGATTGTCCTTCATTGTTAAACTGTACAGCGCTGCGTAACCCTAGTAGCGCTCTAGAAATGTTAAGTAGTAGTAGTAGATATCAAGGATTCTTTCCGCCAGTTTCGTCAGACTAGTAGGGAGGAGGCTTTACAGCCTGTATCATGGCCTTTATCTCCAGTCCGTGATAGAGATAAGACATCCCTGGATGGCTCAACTGATGAAGAATTGGTTCAGATTAATCTAATAAGCTTCAGCCATGAATTTTAAAAAATGCTTTCAAAAAATGCTATCCACATCTCCATGCTGAATTGACAGACATGAGAGGAGAGTTGGCCTCGCGGATTGACATTTTGCATTGAGATGTGTGAGACGTTGGGACCCGCCTTGAAGATATGGAAATCCAGGTAGAGGAACAGGATGAAGCAGTGTTGGACTTACAAAGTATGCCTCTCTAGGAACACAATATGAGGACCTACACTATAAGGTGGATGATGTTGAAAACAGAGGGCACAAGAATAACTTACATTTTAGAGATGTTCCCGAAAACACCACCAAGAAAATGTTTCTTTAATTGTACAACCATTATGTTGTCAGTTGGCTTGGGTGATGATGCTCCTGATATCGAATTGGATAAAGCTCATCGCACACTGGGAGCAGCTTTGGAAAATCACCCTTGTGATTATAGTAGTGGTGTGCTTTACCCGTTATGTGGATAAAGATTAAATCTTGCAGAAAACCCGTTTGGGTGTGTCTCTTTGTAACAGCAAGCTATCGTGACTGTATATCAGGATTTGTCAGCATTCATCTTGCTGAAACATCATGAATTTAAACCGGAGCTGGAAATCCTAAAGCATGAGGAGATAAAAATATCGCTGGGTGTTCCCACTAGTCCTTTGTTTCCCAGTGAGTGGTACCCTGCATAGAATAAGGAAATTATATAATGCTTGCAAACTTTTGAGAGATGCAGGCCTGGTTACTGAGATCTCTTCTCCTCTCTGAAAATAGATCTGCTTCGGTACCTTTTGGGTGAGTCCTTCCAATAAAAGGAAAAGACTGACCAGAAATGCCACTGATCATCTGACTTTAACTGTGAAGCTGCTGCTTGCTGTATACCACTGACCAGTGATGACTCTGTTTGAGCCTGTTGAAGGACCAGTTTTTGATTGAAAACTTTGCTGGAAATATCATATGAATATTGAACACTAGTTTCTCTTTTCTATTTGCCTTGTGGATTTTACTGAGTCTTGGACTTGGCAGTTGTATGCTGCTGGATGGTTGCAGGTTTATTGTTAAATATTGTTTTGATAGGAAATTTCTGATTTGTGATCGACTAGGTATGGGTAAAATGGAGGAGTGAATGAAAACTAGACATAATGGGTTGGAGCTTGGCATAGCTGAATGGCGGGTGGGTTTCCTTCCTCCAATTTTCTGGGTCTGACTTTATTGGGAGTTTAAGGAAAGGGGTTTGGTATGATAGAGGGTGGTGGCTGTGGGAGGGGTTGTTGGGGGGTAGGGAACGGGGTGGAATTTAGATTTTTAATTTTTGTTTTCCTTTGGTTAGTTTGGATATTTTGATTTTGTTATAGTTTAAATTTAACCTTTCTAAAGGGAGAGGAGTGTTATGTCATATTCACTTGTGGGATGCTGCCTTGATTTACTTTAGTCTACTTATCTTTTGCCTGTCCAGTGATTTTGGATGTTAAAGTATTTATGTTGAATATCATTGACATTTAACTCGCCAGCTAAATGTCATTTACTGTTTCAGAAACTGATTCA
This sequence comes from Microcaecilia unicolor, assembly GCF_901765095.1. Classification (NCBI taxonomy): domain Eukaryota; kingdom Metazoa; phylum Chordata; class Amphibia; order Gymnophiona; family Siphonopidae; genus Microcaecilia; species Microcaecilia unicolor. The sequence goes on along the minus strand of NC_044032.1, from coordinate 403,055,337 downwards.
CCAGAATATACAAATTACTTGTGTGCAGGAAACTCATATTTGTAAAAACATGAATATATGTTACACCATACAGTTTACCCTCATATTTTATTTGCTTCTGATCAACAGAATACTAAGAAGTGAGGTGTTGCACAGCACTCCTGTTCCAAAAAGACCTATATTTACAAATACAGAAAGTGATCCTGAAGGGAGATATATATTTGCACAGATCCTCCTTGATCAAGTTAAACTAACTATTGTCAGCTTATACGCCCCCGAACACAGGTCGGGCAAAATTCTTTATTCTCCGAGGACAAGCAGGCTGCTTGTTCTCACTGATGGGTGACGTCCACGGCAGCCCCTCCAATCGGAAACTTCACTAGCAAAGTCCTTTGCTAGCCCTCGCGCGCCCGCGCGCACCGCGCATGCGCGGCCGTCTTCCCGCCCGCAACCGGCTCGAGCCGGCCAGTCTTCTTTTGTCCGCACTCGGTACGGTCGTGTTTTCGCCGTGTCGAGCCCCGGAAAGTCGACCTCGCGCGTCCAATTTGTTTGAACGTGTTTTTTTCCTTCGGGAAAGCTTTGTCCTAGTCGGGAAGTGCTCCGCAAACCCCCCGCCGGGTTTCGTGTAAATCCTCCCCGTACTTCCAGCTTTTTTGCCCCGGTAAGTTTTCTTTCGTCGTCGGGGTAGGCCTTTTTTCGGCCTCGGTCGAGATTTTTTCTCCCTCTAAATTTGGTGCTTCGAATTTCGCCATTTCGGCTTTTGATTTCGCCGGCGTGATTTTTCCGCCCATGACATCGAAGCCTTCCAGCGGCTTCAAGAAGTGCACCCAGTGCGCCCGGGTTATCTCGCTCACTGATCGACACTCGTCGTGTCTTCAGTGTCTGGGGGCCGAGCACCGCCCTCAGAACTGCAGTCTGTGTTCCCTGCTTCAAAGGCGGACTCAGGTAGCGAGACTAGCCCAGTGGAACGTGTTGTTCTCGGGCTCTTCGTCGGCATCGGCACCGGGATCTTCGAGTGCATCGACGTCGTCAGCGTCCAGACCATCTTTCTCGGCCGCCCCTGCATCGAGTGCATCGAGGCATCGGGCCTCTGCATCGGCGCCGAGACATCGGATAGCTGCATCGACGTCGGTGGTACCAGGACCTCGTCTGCTGATGTCGTCGGACGGTGGTGCATCGGGTGGAGTGCAGGTGAGGGCTGTCCATTCCCCTGCTGGTGGCGGTGAGCCCTCGGGTGGGTCTCCGCCTACCCTGAGGGCTCCTGCGGTACAGCCCCCCCGAGATCGACCTTCTTCAGTCTCGGCCCCGAGGAAGCGACGGGTGGATTCGACGTCCTCCTCGTCGGTGCCGGGGAGCTCCGGTGACATGCTTCGGAAGAAATCGAAGAAGCATCGACACCGGTCTCCTCCCCGTGTCGGCACCGAGAGCTCTGGGTCGCCGAGGGATTCGGCACCCAGCAGGCATCGGCACCGAGAGGACCGCTCACCCTCTGTTCAGGAGGTGTCGATGCGCTCCGCTCTGGACAGCCCGGAACAGCCTCCACGCCCGGAACAGGTACTGACGTCGACGCCTGCATCGACCTCTCAGCCTTTCTCTACAGCCGCTCTAAACGAGAGCCTCCGGGCCGTTCTCCCAGAGATTCTGGGAGAGCTGTTGCGCCCTACCCCTCCGGTACCGGCGGTGCTTGCGCCACCGGTACCGTCGAGCGTGGCGCCGGCTGGCCCATCGCCCAGGTTGAGGTCCCCGACGTCGGTACCCGCGTGCGGTACCGACCGCGGCCACCTCCCAGGAAGGCTCCCCGACTACGTCGGCGGAGGGAGCTTCGCCGATGCGGGCGAGGGAGTCTACCTCTCGACGCCCCCATCGTGGACAGGGTTCCACGGAGTCGAGCAGGGCGAGGTTGCAGACACAGGTCCGTGAACTTGTGTCTGACACCGAGGGTGAGGCCTCGTGGGAGGAAGAGGAAGATCCCAGATATTTCTCTGACGAGGAGTCTGGGGGTCTTCCGTCTGATCCCACTCCCTCTCCTGAGAGACAGCTTTCTCCTCCCGAGAGTCTGTCTTTTGCCTCCTTTGTCCGGGAGATGTCTACGGCCATCCCCTTCCCGGTGGTTGTGGAGGACGAGCCCAGGGCTGAAATGTTTGAGCTCCTGGACTATCCTTCTCCACCTAAGGAAGCGTCCACTGTTCCCTTGCACCATGTCCTGAAGAAGACATTGCTTGCGAACTGGACCAAACCATTAACTAATCCCCACATTCCCAAGAAGATCGAGTCCCAGTACCGGATCCATGGGGACCCAGAGCTGATGCGCACTCAGTTGCCTCATGACTCTGGAGTTGTGGATTTGGCCCTAAAGAAGGCTAAGAGTTCTAGGGAACATGCTTCGGCGCCCCCGGGCAAGGACGCTAGAACCTTAGACTCCTTTGGGAGGAAGGCCTACCATTCCTCTATGCTCGTGTCCAAGATCCAGTCTTACCAGCTCTACACGAGCATACACATGCGGAATAATGTGCGGCAGTTGGCGGGCTTGGTTGATGCTCTTCCCCCTGAGCAAGCCAAGCCTTTTCAGGAGGTGGTCAGGCAGCTGAAGGCGTGCAGAAAATTCCTGGCCAGAGGAGTTTATGACACTTTTGATGTTGCGTCCAGGGCCGCTGCTCAAGGTGTGGTGATGCGCAGGCTCTCATGGCTGCGTGCCGCCGACCTGGAGAATAGAGTCCAGCAGCGGATTACGGACTTGCCTTGCCGGGCGGATAACATTTTTGGCGAAAAAGTCGAGCAGGTGGTAGAGTCTCTCCACCAGCGGGACACCGCATTCGACAAGTTCGCCCGCCGGCAGCCTTCAGCTTCTACCTCTACAGGTAGACGATTTTTCGGGGGAAGGAAGACTGTTCCCTATACTTCTGGCAAGCGTAGGTACAATCCTCCTTCCCGACAGCCTGCGGCCCAGGCTAAGCCCCAGCGCGCTCGCTCTCGTCAGCAGCGTGCGAATCGGCAAGGCCCCGCGGCTCCCCAGCAAAAGCAAGGGGCGAGCTTTTGACTGGCTCCAGCAGAGCATAGCCGACATCCAAGTGTCAGTGCCGGGCGACCTGCCTGTCGGAGGGAGGTTGAAAGCTTTTCACCAAAGGTGGCCTCTTATAACCTCCGATCAGTGGGTTCTCCAAATAGTCCGGCAAGGATACACCCTCAATTTGGCCTCTCAACCTCCAAATTGTCCACCGGGAGCTCAGTCCTACAGCTTCCAGCACAAGCAGGTACTTGCAGAGGAACTCTCCGCCCTTCTCAGCGCCAATGCGGTCGAGCCCGTGCCATCCGGGCAAGAAGGGCTGGGATTCTATTCCAGGTACTTCCTTGTGGAAAAGAAAACAGGGGGGATGCGTCCCATCCTAGACCTAAGGGCCCTGAACAAATATCTCGTAAAAGAAAAGTTCAGGATGCTTTCCCTGGGCACCCTTCTCCCCATGATTCAGCAAAACGATTGGCTATGCTCTCTGGACTTGAAGGATGCCTACACACACATCCCGATACTGCCAGCTCACAGACAGTATCTGCGATTTCAGCTGGGCGCACGCCACTTCCAGTACTGTGTGCTACCCTTTGGGCTCGCCTCTGCGCCCAGGGTGTTCACAAAGTGCCTAGCTGTGGTAGCAGCGGCGCTTCGCAGGCTGGGGGTGCACGTGTTCCCATATCTCGACGATTGGCTGGTGAAGAACACATCCGAGGCAGGAGCCCTGCAGTCCATGCAGATGACTATTCGCCTCCTGGAGCTACTGGGGTTTGTGATAAATTACCCAAAGTCCCATCTTCTCCCAGTGCAGAAACTCGAATTCATCGGAGCCCTGCTGGATTCTCGGACGGCTCGCGCCTATCTCCCAGAGGCGAGGGCCAACAACTTGTTGTCCCTCGTCTCGCGGGTGCGAGCGTCCCAGCAGATCACAGCTCGGCAGATGTTGAGATTGCTGGGCCACATGGCTTCCACAGTTCATGTGACTCCCATGGCCCGCCTTCACATGAGATCTGCTCAATGGACCCTAGCCTCCCAGTGGTATCAGGCCGCCGGGGGTCTAGAAGACGTGATCCACCTGTCCACGAGATTTCTCGAATCCCTGTATTGGTGGACGATTTGCTCCAATTTGACTCTGGGACGTCCCTTCCAAATTCCTCAGCCTCAAAAAGTGCTGACCACGGATGCGTCTCTCCTGGGATGGGGAGCTCATGTCGATGGGCTTCACACCCAAGGAAGGTGGTCCCTCCAAGAAAGCGATCTACAGATCAATCTTCTGGAGTTGCGAGCGATCTGGAACGCTCTGAAGGCTTTCAGAGATCGGCTGTCCCACCAAATTATCCAAATTCAGACAGACAATCAGGTTGCCATGTACTATGTCAACAAGCAGGGGGGCACCGGATCTCGCCCCCTGTGTCAGGAAGCCGTCAGCATGTGGCTTTGGGCTCGCCGTCAAGGCATGGTGCTCCAAGCCACATATCTGGCAGGCGTAAACAACAGTCTGGCCGACAGGTTGAGCAGGATTATGCAACCTCACGAGTGGTCGCTCAATTCCCGTGTGGTGCGACAGATCTTCCAGGCGTGGGGCACCCCCCTGGTGGATCTCTTCGCATCTCAGGTGAACCACAAGGTCCCTCAGTTCTGTTCCAGGCTTCAGGCCCACGGCAGACTGGCGTCGGATGCCTTCCTCCTGGATTGGGGGGAAGGTCTGCTGTATGCTTATCCTCCCATTCCTCTGGTGGGGAAGACTTTGTTGAAACTCAAGCAAGACCGAGGCACCATGATTCTGATTGCTCCCTTTTGGCCGCGTCAGATCTGGTTCCCTCTTCTTCTGGAGTTATCCTCCGAAGAACCGTGGAGATTGGAGTGTTTTCCGACCCTCATCACGCAGGACGAAGGGGCTCTTCTGCATCCCAACCTCCAGTCCCTGGCTCTCACGGCCTGGATGTTGAGGGCGTAGACTTTGCCTCTTTGGGTCTGCCAGAGGGTGTCTCCCGCATCTTGCTTGCTTCCAGGAAAGACTCCACTAAGAGAAGTTACTTCTTTCATTGGAGGAGGTTTGCCGTCTGGTGTGACAGCAAGGCCCTAGATCCTCGCTCTTGCCCTACACAGACCCTGCTTGAATACCTTCTCCACTTGTCTGAGTCTGGTCTGAAGACCAACTCCGTAAGGGTTCACCTTAGTGCAATCAGTGCATACCATTACCAAGTGGAAGGTAAGCCGATCTCAGGACAGCCTTTAGTTGTTCGCTTCATGAGAGGTTTGCTTTTGTCAAAGCCCCCTGTCAAGCCTCCTACAGTGTCATGGGATCTCAATGTCGTTCTCACCCAGCTGATGAAACCTCCTTTCGAGCCACTGAATTCCTGCCATCCGAAGTACTTGACCTGGAAGGTCATTTTCTTGGTGGCAGTTACCTCGGCTCGTAGAGTCAGTGAGCTTCAGGCCCTGGTAGCCCAGGCCCCTTACACCAAATTTCATCACAACAGAGTAGTCCTCCGCACTCACCCTAAGTTTCTGCCAAAGGTTGTGTCGGAGTTCCATCTGAACCAGTCAATTGTCTTGCCAACATTCTTTCCCCCGTCCTCATTCCTGCCCTGCTGAACGTCAGCTGCACACATTGGACTGCAAGAGAGCATTGGCCTTCTATCTGGAGCGGACACAGCCCCACAGACAGTCCGCCCAATTGTTTGTTTCTTTTGATCCCAACAAGAGGGGAGTGGCTGTAGGGAAACGCACCATATCCAATTGGCTAGCAGATTGCATTTCCTTCACTTACGCCCAGGCTGGGCTGGCTCTTGAGGGTCATGTCACGGCTCATAATGTTAGAGCCATGGCAGCGTCGGTAGCCCACTTGAAGTCAGCCACCATGGAGGAAATTTGCAAAGCTGCGACGTGGTCATCTGTCCACACATTCACATCTCATTACTGCCTGCAGCAGGATACCCGACGTGACAGTCGGTTCGGGCAGTCAGTTCTTCAGAACCTGTTTGGGCTTTAGGATCCAACTCCACCCCCCGAGGGCCCTGTTTGTTCTGTTCCAGGCTACACTCTCAGTTAGTTGGTAAATTTTTTAGGTCAATCTCAGTTATGTCCTCGCCGTTGCGAGGCCCAATTGACCAATGTTGTTGTTTTGAGTGAGCCTGGGGGCTAGGGATACCCCATCAGTGAGAACAAGCAGCCTGCTTGTCCTCGGAGAAAGCGAATGCTACATACCTGTAGAAGGTATTCTCCGAGGACAGCAGGCTGATTGTTCTCACAAACCCGCCCGCCTCCCCTTTGGAGTTGTGTCTTCCCTTGAACTGTATTGTCTTGCTACATACTGGACTGGCCGGCTCGAGCCGGTTTCGGGCGGGAAGACGGCCGCGCATGCGCGGTGCGCGCGGGCGCGCGAGGGCTAGCAAAGGACTTTGCTAGTGAAGTTTCCGATTGGAGGGGCTGCCGTGGACGTCACCCATCAGTGAGAACAATCAGCCTGCTGTCCTCGGAGAATACCTTCTACAGGTATGTAGCATTCGCTATATGGTTAAAGTACAATTGTTGGATTTCTTAGGGGTGCTTTAATCATTGGGGGAGATAGCAACACGTGCTTACATCCAAAATTGGATTTGACAGGTACTTATTCTGGTGGGAGCATTAAAGCGAGTATAGCATTGAAATTTTTTACTTGATCTTAGCTTATTTGATGTTTGAAGAGAGTAATGAACATCAAAGGGAGTACAATTTTTTCTCCTCTCTTTTGGATGCCTCTCTTAAAGATCATACTGGGAGAGCCTCTATTGGGAATAGAACTCTCTCAGATCATGCTACTTGTTGGGTTGCTTTGAGTGCCATACGAGATGAACCTCCAAAGATGTTTTGGACTCTTAATACAAGTTTGCTTAAAGAGTGGGGGATTATAGGCGAACCCTTAGAAATTACTTAGAACATAATTCAAAGTCAGGGCCACCTCTCCATATTGTTTGGGATGCTTTAAAGGCAGTCACAAGAGATTCTCCGAGGACAAGCAGGCTGCTTGTTCTCACGACTGGGTGACGTCCGCGGCAGCCCCCACCAACCGGAAGAAGCTTCGCGGGCGGTCTGCACGCAGGGCACGCCCACCGCGCATGCGCGGCCGTCTTCCCGCCCGTGTGTGACCGTTCCCGCCAGTCCTTTCTTTTCCGCGCCTAGAGAGAGTCGTGCGACTGCCGCTCTCTCTTAGTCAGCCCCGGAAAACCGTCGCGTTCTTCGCGAATTCGTTTATTTTTTGTTTTTGTTGCCGCGCGCTCCAGTTTTCCTTTTTTCTCTAAAAAAAAAAAAAAAAGAGAGCACGCGCTTTATTTTCCCTCGTTTTCTAGCGGGGGCGTCGCGTTGCGGCCTTGTGGCCGCGCGGTCGATTACTTTTTCGAGGTGTGATTTACCGCCACCATCGACGACTTTAACTTCGCCGACACGATTTTTCCGTCGATGTCCTCGAAGGTCCTGAGTGGATTTAAGAAGTGTGGTCGGTGCGGCCGGCCGATCTCGCAGACCGACACCCACGCTTGGTGCCTCCAGTGCCTCGGGCCGGAGCACAATATCAAGTCGTGTTCTTTGTGTCTTGGTCTCCGGAAACGGACTCAGGTTGCGAGGCAAGTTCTACGGGACCGTCTTTTTGGAACTTGCGCCGGCCCCTCGACGTCGACCTCGACGGCATCGGTATCGACGGCCGGTTCTTCGGTACCGGTATCGATGCCCGAGAAATCGGCACCGATGGCATCGACCCCAGGAGCACAGGTCCCGTCGGCCCGCCGGTCCTCCGGTGAGGGTAGGGGTGAGAGGCCGCGTGGGCAATCGGCCCCGGTCACTCCCTCGGCCCATGGCCCTCGGGACCGAACCCTGTCTGACCCGGTTCCTCGAGACCGAGGGGGATCGACCTCCTCCTCCTCCATTCCACCTGGCACCGATGACGGGCACCGCAAGAAATCTAAGAAGCACCGTCATCGGTCGCCTTCGATGCATCCGGCTCTCGGTACCGGAGAGGAGTCGACGCCGAAACGTCCACGTCGAGAGGAGAGATCCCCTTCGGTAGTGGAGGTTCCAACGCGTCAGGGTCCCAGCACTTCGGTGCAGCCTCCTGGACCCGAGCAGCTTCCGGCACCGACGCCTCTACCGGCCCCCCCGTCTTTCCCGGCAGCGGGCCTGGACGAGTGCCTCCGAGCCCTCCTTCCGGGGATCCTGGAAGGGCTGATGCGCCAGGCTGTGCCGGCGCCGGGGGTGCTTGCGCCCTCGGCGCCGTTGACTGTGGTGCCGGCGAGCTCTAGCCCGGCGCCGAGGCCGTCGGCGCCGGTCTCGACCGCCACGCAGGTGGAGTCCCCGTCGACGTCGATGGAGGGAGCTTCGTCCCCGCCGGCGCGGGAGTCCACTGCTCGACGACACCGAGGCCTCGGTGCCTCGACGTCGAGCTGGGCCCGGTTAAGGACTCAGCTACATGAGCTTATGTCCGATACCGAGGAAGAGGCCTCGTGGGGGAAAGAGGAGGACCCCAGATATTTCTCCTCAGAGGAGTCTGCGGGTCTCCCCTCGGACCCCACGCCTTCACCAGAGAGGAAGCTCTCGCCTCCTGAGAGCCTCTCCTTTGCCTCCTTTGTAAGGGACATGTCTATTTGCATTCCCTTCCCCGTGGTCTCTGTGGATGAGCCGAGGGCTGAGATGCTCGAGGTCCTCGACTATCCATCACCACCTAGAGAGTCCTCCACGGTACCGTTGCACAATGTCCTCAAAGAGACACTGCTTCGGAACTGGATGAGGCCACTATCTAATCCCATCATTCCCAAGAAAGCAGAGTCCCAGTACAGAATCCACTCGGACCCAGAGTTAATGCGGCCCTAATTGCCCCATGACTCGGCGGTCGTGGATTCTGCTCTCAAGAGAGCGCGGAGTTCGAGGGATACCGCCTCGGCGCCCCCGGGGCAGGAGTCTCGCACTCTGGACTCGTTTGGGAGGAAGGCCTACCAATCCTCCATGCTCGTGACCCGCATCCAGTCATACCAGCTCTATACGAGCATCCACATGCGGAACAATGTGAAGCAACTGGCGGACCTGGTCTATAAGCTCCCGCCGGAGCAGTCCAGGCCTTATCAGGAGGTGGTCAGGCAGCTGAAGGCGTGCAGAAAGTTCCTGTCCAGGGGTATCTATGACACCTGCGACGTGGCATCTCGTGCTGCGGCCCAAGTTATAGTGATGCGCAGGCTCTCATGGCTGCGTGCCTCTGACCTGGACAACCGCACCCAGCAGAGACTGGCCGACGTCCCTTGCCGGGGGGATAACATTTTTGGTGAGAAGGTCGAGCAGCTGGTGGACCAACTGCATCAGCGGGAAACCGCCCTCGACAAGCTCTCCCACCGGGCGCCTTCAGCATCCACCTCAGCAGGTGGACGTTTTTCCCGGGCCCGGCAGGCTGTGCCCTATTCTTTTGCAAAGCGTAGGTACACCCAGCCGGCCCGAAGGCCTCGTCAGGCACAGGGACAGCCCCAGCGCGCTCGTTCTCGTCAACAGCGTGCGCCTAAGCAGCCCCCTGCGTCTCCACAGCAAAAGCCGGGGACGGGCTTTTGACTGGATCCACGGGAACATAGCCGCCCTCAAAGTGTCCGTACCGGACGATCTGCCGGTCGGGGGGAGGTTGAAATTTTTTCACCAAAGGTGGCCTCTCATAACCTCCGACCAGTGGGTTCTCCAAATAGTGCGGTGCGGATACGCCCTGAATTTGGCCTCCCTGCCACCAAATTGTCCTCTGGGAGCTCAATCCTTCAGCTCCCATCACAAGCAGGTACTTGCAGAGGAACTCTCCGCCCTTCTCAGCGCCAATGCGGTCGAGCCCGTACCACCCGGGCAGGAAGGGCAGGGATTCTATTCCAGGTACTTCCTTGTGGAAAAGAAAACAGGGGGGATGCGTCCCATCCTAGACCTGAGAGGCCTGAACAAATTCCTGGTCAAAGAAAAGTTCAGGATGCTTTCCTTGGGCACCCTTCTGCCAATGATTCAGAAAAACGATTGGCTATGTTCCCTGGATTTAAAGGACGCATACACTCACATCCCGATACTGCCAGCTCACAGACAGTATCTCAGATTCCGCCTGGGCGCACGGCGCTTTCAGTATTGTGTGCTGCCCTTTGGGCTCGCCTCTGCCCCACGAGTGTTTACAAAGTGCCTCGTGGTGGTGGCGGCGTATCTACGCAAGCTGGGAGTGCACGTGTTCCCATATCTCGACGATTGGCTGGTCAAGAACACCTCGGAGGCAGGAGCCCTCCGGTCCATGCAGTGCACTATTCAACTCCTGGAGCTGCTGGGGTTTGTGATAAATTACCCAAAGTCCCATCTCCAGCCAACCCAGTCTCTGGAATTCATAGGAGCTCTGCTGAATACCCAGACGGCTCATGCCTTCTTTCCAGAAGCGAGGGCCAACAACCTCCTGTCCCTGGCTTCGCAGACCAGAGCGTCTCAGCAGGTCACAGCTCGGCAGATGTTGAGACTTCTGGGTCATATGGCCTCCACAGTTCATGTGACTCCCATGGCTCGTCTTCACATGAGATCTGCTCAATGGACCCTAGCTTCCCAGTGGTTCCAAGCCACCGGGAATCTAGAAGATGTCATCCGCCTCTCCACCAGTTGCCGCACTTCACTGCTCTGGTGGACCATTCGGACCAATTTGACCCTGGGACGTCCATTCCAAATTCCGCAGCCCACGAAAGTGCTGACGACGGATGCATCTCGCCTGGGGTGGGGAGCACATGTCGATGGGCTCCACACCCAGGGTCTGTGGTCCCTCCAGGTAAAGGATCTGCAGATCAACCTCCTGGAGCTCCGAGCGATCTGGAACGCACTGAAGGCTTTCAGAGATCGGCTGTCCTGCCAAATTATCCAAATTCGGACAGACAATCAGGTTGCAATGTATTACACCAACAAGCAGGGGGGCACCGGATCTCGCCCTCTGTGTCAGGAAGCCGTCGGGATGTGGCGTTGGGCCTGCCGGTTCGGCATGCTTCTCCAAGCCACATACCTGGCAGGCGTAAACAACAGTCTGGCCGACAGACTGAGCAGAGTCATGCAACTGCACGAGTGGTCGCTTCATTCCAGAGTGGTACGCTAGATCTTCCGAGAGTGGGGCACTCCCTCGGTGGACCTTTTCGCCTCTCAGACCAACCACAAGCTGCCTCTGTTCTGTTCCAGACTACAGGCACACGGCAGGCTAGCGTCGGATGCCTTTCTCCTCCATTGGGGAACCGGCCTCCTGTATGCTTATCCTCCCATACCTTTGGTGGGGAAGACCTTACTGAAGCTCAAGCAAGACCACGGCACCATGATTCTGATAGCGCCCTTTTGGCCCCGTCAGATCTGGTTCCCTCTTCTTCTGGAGTTGTCCTCAGAAGAACCGTGGAGATTGGAGTGTTTTCCGACTCTCATTTCGCAGAACGACGGAGCGTTGCTGCACCCCAACCTTCAGTCCCTGGCTCTCACGGCCTGGATGTTGAGGGCGTAGACTTCACTGCGTTGGGTCTGTCTGAGGGTGTCTCCCGTGTCTTGCTTGCCTCTAGGAAGGATTCCACTAAAAAGAGTTACTTTTTCAAGTGGCGGAGGTTTGTCGTTTGGTGTGAGAGCAGGGCCCTAGAACCTCGTTCTTGCCCTGCACAGAACCTGCTTGAATACCTTCTGCACTTATCGGAGTCTGGTCTCAAGACCAACTCAGTAAGGAATCACCTTAGTGCGATTAGTGCTTACCATTATCGTGTGGAAGGTAAAGCCATCTCTGGAGAGCCTTTGGTCGTTCGATTCATGAGAGGTTTGCTTTTGTCAAAGCCCCCTATCAAGCCTCCTACAGTGTCATGGGATCTCAACGTCATCCTCACCCAGCTGATGAAACCTCCTTTTGAGCCACTGAATTCCTGCCATCTGAAGTACTTGACCTGGAAGGTCATTTTCTTGGTGGCAGTTACTTCAGCTCGTAGGGTCAGTGAGCTTCAAGCCCTGGTAGCTCATGCTCCATATACCAAATTTCATCACAACAGAGTAGTGCTCCGCACCCACCCAAAGTTTCTGCCGAAGGTGGTGTCGGAGTTCCATCTTAACCAGTCAATTGTCTTGCCAACATTCTTTCCCAGGCCGCATACCCGCCCTGCTGAACGTCAGTTGCACACATTGGACTGCAAGAGAGCATTGGCCTTCTATTTGGAGCGGACACAGCCCCACAGACAGTCCGCCCAATTGTTTGTTTCTTTCGACCCTAACAGGCTAGGGGTCGCTGTCGGGAAACGCACCATCTCCAATTGGCTAGCAGATTGCATTTCCTTCACTTACGCCCAGGCTGGGCTGGCTCTTGAGGGTCATGTCACAGCTCATAGTGTTAGAGCCATGGCAGCGTCAGTGGCCCACTTGAAGTCAGCCACTATTGAAGAGATTTGCAAGGCTGCGACGTGGTCATCTGTCCACACATTCACATCACATTACTGCCTCCAGCAGGATACCCGATGCGACAGTCGGTTCGGGCAGTCGGTGCTGCAGAATCTGTTTGGGGTGTAAATCCAACTCCACCCTCCAGGACCCGAATTTATTCTGGTCAGGCTGCACTCTCAGTTAGTTGTTCTTCGTAGGTCAATTTCTGTTATACCCTCGCCGTTGCGAGGTTCAATTGACCTGGGTTCTTGTTTTGAGTGAGCCTGAGAGCTAGGGATACCCCAGTCGTGAGAACAAGCAGCCTGCTTGTCCTCGGAGAAAGTGAATGATACATACCTGTAGCAGGTGTTCTCCGAGGACAGCAGGCTGATTGTTCTCACCTACCCTCCCTCCTCCCCTTTGGAGTTGCGTTTTCTTCTTTTTGCTTGTCATTCAACTGGCGGGAACGGTCACGCACGGGCGGGAAGACGGCCGCGCATGCGCGGTGGGCGTGCCCTGCGTGCGGACCGCCCGCGAAGCTTCTTCCGGTTGGTGGGGGCTGCCACGGACGTCACCCAGTCGTGAGAACAATCAGCCTGCTGTCCTCGGAGAACACCTGCTACAGGTATGTATCATTCACTTGCTGCTAGGAAAAAGAGACAGAGGGATACTCTGAGCACACTATGGGGCTCATTTTCAAAAGAGAAAAACGTCCAAAAAGTGACATAAGTCTGCATTTGGACGTTTATGTCACAAAAATGTCCAAATCAGTATTTTCGAAACCTCTTTTTAGATGTTTTTCTCTGAAGTCCGTCAGAAGTACGTCTAAATCTCAAGGGGGCGTGCCAGGGGTGTGTTCAAGGTGGGACTTGGGCGTTCCTAAGACTTACATAGTAACATAGATGTTTTTCAGCCATAATGGAACAAAACAAGAACGTCCAGGACTAAAACTTATATGTTTTGAGCTAGACCTGTTTTTATTACGAATAAGGCACAAAAAGGTGCCCCAAATGACCAGATGATCACTTGAGGGAATCAGGGATGACCACCCCTTACTCCTCCAGTGGTCACTAACCCCCTCCCACCCCCAAAATTGTGATTAAGGACATTACTTGCCAGCCTCAGATGTCATACTCAGGTCCATTACAGCAACATGCAGGTCCCTGGAGTAGTTTAGTAGTAGGTGCAGTGCAGTTCGGACAGGTGGACCCAGGCTCCTAACTGTTACACTTGTGGAGGAAACTGTGAGCCCTCCAAAACTCACCAGAACCCCACTGTACCCATATATAAGTGCCCTCTTCACCCGTAAGGGCTATGATAGTAGTGTACAGTTTGGGGGGGCCTCAGCACACAAGGTAAGGGAGCAGTGTTGAGATGTGTACCTGGGAGCAGTTTATGAAGTCCACTGCAGTGCCCTCTAGGGTACCCCCCCCCCACCCCTACCAAATAAAACCCATCCAAATCACAAAACATCCATAGTACTTTCGAAAACAAAAGATAGATGTTTTTCTTTTTTGAAAATGACCTTCTTTCCTGTTCAGATTTACTACTACTACTTATCATATCTAAAGCGCTACTAGACGTACGCAGCACTGTACACTTGAACATGAAGAGACAGTCCCTGCTCGACAGAGCTTACAATCTAATTAGGGCAGACAAACAGATTTAGACGTTCTATCGAAAATGCCCCTCCACATGACCCAGGTAGCCCAACTTGACACTCAACATAAACAGATGGGGAGTAAACAGATTTTGAATTCCTTGAGGATGGCCCGTTTTTTTGTTGGAGGGCTAATAACAAGGCGATTTGCAATTTGCATTAGACAGACTCAGATAGTATACTGGGAAAGCGATTGAGCTCCCTAATAGCCTACAAGCTTCGTAAAACTTGTACTGAGCGATTGGTGGGGAACATCAAAGATTGTTCTGGCCAACTGTTATATAAATCAGCTCAGATCAGAGTACACTTTAGGACTATTATAAAGAACAAAATTACTGAGCATATATAAGCATGGATTAATGAGAGCCAACATGGATTTAGTCAAGGGAAATCTTGCCTCACCAATCTACTACATTTCTTTGAAGGGGTGAATAAGCATGCGGATAAAGGTGAACCGGTATTGTGTATCTGGATTTTCAAAAGGCATTTAACAAAATATCTCATGAAAAACTCCTGAGGAAATTAGAAAGTAATGGGATAGGAGGCAATTTCCTATTGTGGATTAAAAACTGGTTAAAAGATAGAAAACAGAGAGTAGGGTTAAATGATTAGTATTCTCAATGGAGAAGGGTAGATAGTGGGGTTCCCCAGGGATCTATGCTGAGACCGCTGCTTTTTAACATATTTATAAATGATCTAGAGATGGGAATAACTAATGAGGAAATTAAATTTGCTGATGACACAAGTTATTCAAAGTTGTTAAATTGCAAGAGGATTGTGAAAAATTGAAAGAGGACTTTATGAGTCTAGGCATCCAAATGTCAGATGACTTTTAATGTGAGCAAGTGCAAAGTGATGCATGTGGGAAAGAGGAACCCAAACTATAGTTACGTGATGCAAGGTTCCACATTAGGAGTCATCACCCAGGAAAAGGATCTAAGTGTTATTGTTGATGATACATTGAAATTCTCTGCTCAGTGTGTAGCGGCGGCCAAGAAAGCAAATAGAATGTTAGGAATTATTAGGAAAGGAATGGAAAAGAAAACTGAAAATGTTATAATACCTTTGTATTGCTCCATGGTGTGACCGCACCTCAAATACTGTGTGCAATTCTGGTCACCACATCACAAAAAAGATATAGTGGAATTTGTGAGGAAAGGCTAAAGCGGCTAGGGATCTTCAGCTTTGAGAAGATGCAGCTGAGGGGAGATATGATAAAGGTTTATAAAATACTGAGTGGATGGAACAGGTAGATATGAATCACTTGTTTACTCTTTCTAAAACTGCTAGGACTAGGGGGCAGACAAAGAAACTACTGAGTAGTAAGTTTAAAACAAATAGGAGAAAATATTTCTTCACTCAACGAGTAATTAAACTCTAGAATTTGTTGCCAGAGAATGGTAAAAGCAGATATCTTAGCAGGGTTTAAAAAAGGTTTGGATAATTTCCTAAAAGTCCATAAGGCCATTATTAAGATGGACTTGGGAAAATCCACTTGTTATTCTAGGATAAGCAACATAGAAACATGACGGCAGATAAAGGCCAAATGACCCATCCAGTCTGCCCATCCTCTGTAGCCTCCAATTCTACCTGTTCCTAAGCGATCCCACATGCTTTCCGATGCCTTTTTAAATTCTGGAACTGTCCTCAACTCCACCACCTCCACCGGGAGGCCATTCCACGCATCCACCACCCTTTCTGTGAAATAATACTTCCTTAGGTTACTCCTAAGCCTATTCCCTCTTAACTTTGTCATATGCCCCCTCATTCCAGAGCACTCCATTTGAAAAGGGCTCTCTTCCTGTACATAAATGCCCTTGAGATATTTAAACATTTCTATCATGTCTCCTCTCTCCCTCCTCTCTTCCAGTGTATACCGAGGCCTATCTCCTCCGTTGTTTGGCTGTGATTTAGACCATTTTTGCAGCAAACTGTCTTCATTGGTTACCGCAGATAACTGCTTATCTCCATATTTGTTCAGGTCCGGTAAATTCATCGGGAGCGACCATTCATCCGACTTTCGGTTGCGGATCCTTTAGGCCGCATTGCATCACGATATCACCCTAATTCTGCTCCAGATCTCACACGACAGTGTTTAACTCCGGGGCACGGCCTGTACCCGACTAGGGCCCGAAACGCTGCTACTGGACCGCCGTTTTGCAATCCACCTGTGCTGCAGGGGCAGAGATTTGGGAGGGGTCAGCTGCTCATCTTTTGGGATACTCCCACTCAGCTCGGTCTACCCTATCAACAGTCCTGTCTGTAAAGGGAGTGAATTACGGGGAGAGCGGCTGTCCGCCTTTGTTTCATCGCCGACGTGTCAGTGAGTCAGCGAGAGGCCCGATTGTATCGGCAGTGCGGTTGTAGGCGCCGGAGAGTGGGGTCCGGTTTAGTGCAATGCAGGGAGCCTGTTTGACTGTTGATCCACACTTCCCAAGCGCCTATATGCCTCGATTCTTCACCAGCTTTTCCAACAGGCCACTGGTGTGTCCCGCACTGTGGGTTCTCTTTCGGTGTGCTCTGCCAGCGTCAACTTCTGCTCTTCTTTGTCTCCAGGCCGTGGTTGTCACTACGAGTCATGCCTTCTTGGCTTTGCTGCTGGACTGTGGTGGTCATCCTCGGCGATGTTGGTTGCTGTTCATCTATTCTACAGCTGCTTTGAGCTTGGAGAGTGTTGCACATTTGAAGGGGCCCTGTTTTCCTGGATCGCCGATCCCAGCCGTTGGCATTCCTGTCCTGTTCGCAGGAACTGATTATCTGTCTTAATGTGTCTCAGCGAGTCAAGACCTGATTTTGGACTCCTTACTGTCTCCTCTTTCTGTTTTCTTTTCCTTGCCTACTTATTTGTTTAAATATTGTATTTATATTCCCTTCCCTTCTTCCTCCGTTCCCTCTACCCTCTCTACTGTCATTGCATTATTTCTTTGGTTCATTGTAAGCCACTTAGAGGCTGCTTTATGTGGTAAAAAGCGGGGTATAAATGATAGAAATAAATAAATACATGTTGAGGTTCATAAGCCTGTCCCTATAATTTTTGCATTCAAGACCGTTTATTAATTTCATAGCTGCCCTCTGGACTGACTCCATCCTGTTTATTGTACTGTTTTGGGATCTTGCCAGCTACTTGTGACCTGGATTAGCCACTGTTGGAAGCAGGATACTGGGCTTGATGGACCTTCGGTCTGTCCCAGTAAGGCAATTCTTATGTTCTTATGCATAGCTTTGTGATATGCAGAGTATGTTATTAGTCAGGAGAATCTGTAGAAGCAGAGAACTCAAGCGTCCCATGGGAGAGTACAAAAGACAATAAAAAGGGTGAGGAATGGACCACAGGTACCAGAGACTGGAGACGCTCGTTCTTGAGTAAAAAAACATTTATTGATAAAAAGACTCGACGCAACGTTGTGTTTTGGCCACTAGGCCTGCATCAGGAGTCTAGTGTATATGCTTTACATATCTTATGGTTTTATATCATATAAATTACTGTCAGTGTATATCCTTTTCATATCTTATGGTTTTATGTCATATATATAAATTACTGTCACTCATTATTTTGTTTTGTATGTTTTTAACCTTTAATTGTTACTTATAATTGTTTCTACACTCCTGATGCAGGCCTAGCAGCCGAAACACAATGTTGTGTCGAGTCTTTTTATCAATAAACGTTTTTTTTTACTCAAGAACAAGTGTCTTGAGTCTCGAGTATGTCATTAGTATCATCTTGTAGGCAAGTATTAATTATTTTGCGTTAGTTGTTTAATTTTGGAGGTACTACACACTAATCAAGTGGGTCTGTGCTAACAGTTAACACAGCACATTAACTGTTAGCGTGCAATAATTTCCATGTGCCTGCTTGAAAACTAGCATTTTGGAAACTGACAGTTGACAAGGAGTTCTTTACTGCACATTAACTGTTAAGTGCTTTGTGTTACTGCCAGGTTAATACCTCCTCAAGAGTTGTAACCGACTACATAACATGTTATCTGCCATACAGTTCATGTACAGTAGCAACTTTGTATGTATTAACTTCATAGAAGCCCTCTCAAAAATGATGATCGTGATTCCAACAGTTAATGTAGAGATTTATTTATTTATTTTATTTATTTATTACATTTGTACCCCGCGCTTTCCCACATACAGCAGGCTCAGTGCAGCTTACATTGTAAAAGAAAGTATCTTACATGGTAGAAAATAAAGCAAAACAAGAATATGTAGGAAGAGTAGGAGTGGCCTAGTGGTTAGAGTGGTGGACTTTGGTCCTGGGGAACTGGGTTCGATTCCCACTACAAGGCACAGGCAGCTCCTTGTGACTCTGGGCAAGTCACTTAACCCTCCATTGCCACAGGTACAAATAAGTACCTGTATATAATATGGAAGCCGCATTGAGCCTGCCATGAATGGGAAAGCGCAGGGTACAAATGTAATAAAAAAAAAATAAAAAAGTAAACTGTAATGATCATAACTACTTACATAGTGAAAAAGCATTACAAAGGACATGTGAAAAGAATATTAAGAACTGAGAAAAAAACACAGTGGCAACAACGCCCAGGAATATATGAGTTGGAATAGGGAAGGTAGACAAGGATAGGATAGGTAAAAGGGAAGGAAATGGTAAAAGGGTGGAGGGGAGAAGATAAGGGATTGAGTATAAGGGGATTTGAGGATAAGGTCAAATGTGTCATTGGGGTCAAAGTTAGTGTCGATGTCGTAGCAGGAGTATCGTAGGTGGGCTGGTAGAATTAAATTGGTCCATTAGGGTAAGCTTGCTTGAAAAAAAATGGGACTTTAACATTTTCCTGAAAGGTAAATAGTTGTTAATTGCTCGGATGGGAGAGCATTCCAACGCTGACTACCCAGGAAGGAGAAACTAGATGCATAGTATGTTTTGTATTTGATACCTTGGCAGCTACTGCATATTGATTTTGTCAGTTATGTGATAACTGCAAAGCCTTACCACATAATGTAACTAGGGGCATCATAGCCCTTAACAGAAGTACTAGAGAAAAGGGACCCTTGTCCTCTGTTGCCCAATTCATCTAACTGATTTTACTTGTGGTTTCCTTGGAAACACAAGTAGATTACATACTATCTTCTTTAGAAAATCACTAATTTTTCTTGAGAAATAACCTAACCTTAGAGAGTACATAGCAAATTTCACTCTAGAAAATATACTTTAATGGTTATGTGAATATATATAACTGTTGAGGTACTATTATGAGAAGGCAAATAATTTTACTTAAATACCCTTTTGCACATGAAAAATCTGCTTAAATCCTTCACAATTGTTTTGTTATATGAAGCTTTGGTAAGAATTATGTTTTGTGGACCTCCTTGAACTTTGAATTATAAATTGAGACTTTAATCCCGGTAGTAGTAGTTTGCAATCTCCCTTTTTTATGTTGAAAACATCTGGAGATTGAGGCATTTTTAATTTAAAAATCAGTGTTTTGCTATGTGTAGCCCACAGTAAACCTCTATGCTTGATGCATGGTATCAGTGGTTACTGTTTAGTCATAGTTTGGCGTTTTCTGTTATAAACTTCTGCAGATGACTTTGTTGCATTTTGATTGTATTTCAGGACAGAAGTTGTCATATATGTAGTTGAACGCTCTCCAAATGGCACATCAAGGAGAGTTCCATCTACCAACCTGTACAATTATTTTGAGCAAGCCAACATAAAAACTTCACTTCAACAGCTGGGTGTTGCCCTTTCCATGGCCAGGACTGAACTCTCCCTGGCCCAGATCAAGCAGCTTCTACAGAACCCACCTGCTGGTATGTATCTCTGAATTCACCTGTTGAATGAAGAACACCTAAGCAGAATTCCAAGTATTAAAATAGACATTGTGGCAATTACTTAAAATAAATCTTGAGCCAAAGAAAATCTGTTTCTATGTGAAAACCACTACTTGGTCTGCTGAAAGAATCCTCCAGTGCTGCTTCTGAAGTCCATTATTTCATGTAGTTGTTATATTTAAATATTTTTGGCAGAATGTTGCTGCATGAGTGTAGGCAGACCCGAAGCCTTGAGGAAAACAAAGGAATTTATTAATGTGCAAGAAAAGGGGTATAACCCGTTCCTTTCTCAGGTAGAGAAATAAACACAATAGAAATCAGTCTTTGGAGTCAAGAATTCTTTCCTATGGCCTGCTCCTGCAGTGCCACAACGTGCACTAGACCATCACAAACAGCTTGACTCCAGCTGGGCTGCAGAGTTAAAGTTTTGTCTTTCAAATTTCTGCACAACCTGGCTGGCTTGGTCCTGGTTTCCAGAGTTATTTAACAGGATTCCGAGATAAACTTGGCCTGCCTGGGTGGAGCTTCAGCAGCTTACACATATGGAGTGAGCTCCTCTCTGCTCTATAGTGTGTTCGCTAATGTGGCTCCATGACTGGGAGGGAGTACTGTTGAGGGGTTGCACTAATTTCCTATAGACTCCATGCAAAGCATGTTCTTTCTTCCTAGTTAAAAACATTTTTCCTACTTTGGGCCAAGCCTTTGTGTTTTGGTCTTGGAGTTTCAAGAGCAGTCAATATGACAGTTGAGTCATCTGTAATATAGTGGTTTTATTCAGAAGTAAACCTAGTCTGCCACTGAAGAATCAAATACAAAGATATTTGAGTTCAGTAGACATACAGATCTTAAAAGATAAAATAATGTTTCTTTAGCTTCAAGCCCAGTTGGATCTTACTCCTCTCTGATGGTCACTGTTTGACACAAGAGTCCAAAGGTGAGGCTTTCAGGAAACTTTCTCTGAGTAGGCTGCATCCTGTTCTATTTATAATTTATTTTTGCCTTTACAGTACAAGTATGCAATTCTTTATTTGAAATTGCAAAAACCAAAAAGCTCCAAAAACTGAAAGTTTTGGTGCCAGAAGTCATCAAGACCCCACCCCCAGCATGGCACATGCTCAAACCACGCAGCTGCAATGCATCTCCTTTTCTCGGCACTTCTACAAGTCAGATGTGCCTATATTGCTTGTTGTGAACTGTGAAAATGTCAAAATAGCTTCAGATTCCCCTCGTGGTAGCAGTGAGAAGAAGAAAAGGACGCGTCTGTTAATATCGATAGCACAGAAAGTAGAGTTATTGCAGAAGCTTGATCGTGGTATATCTATGCAGCATCTAATTGAAGAATATGGTGTGGGAGCAAATGTGACTTAAATGGAAAGCTAAATGGAAAGCATGATGTACTTAGGAACAACAAACATAGTTTGAAATGTCTATATGCGAATGCCAGGAGCCTAAGAAATAAGATGGGGGAGTTGGAATATATTGCACTAAATGAAAAATTAGATATAATAGGCATCTCTGAGACCTGGTGGAAGGAGGATAACCAGTGGGACACTGTCATACCAGGGTACAAATTATATCGTAGTGATAGGGTGAATCGGATTGGTGGAGGGGTAGCATTGTATATTAACGAGAGCCTTGAATCAAATAGATTGAAAATTCTGCAGGAAACAAAACACTCCTTGGAATCACTGTGGATTGAAATTCCATGTGCAAAGGGGAAAAGGATAGTGATAGGAGTGTACTACCGTCCGCCTGGCCAGGACGAACAGACGGATGCGGAAATGTTAAAGGAAATCAGGGACGCAAACAAACTGGGCAACACAATAATAATGGGGGATTTCAATTACCCGCATATAGACTGGGTTAATGTAACATCTGTACACGCAAGGGACATAAGATTTCTTGATGAAATCAAGGACAGCTTCATGGAACAGCTAGTTCAGGAGCCGACAAGAGAAGGAAAAATACTAGACTTAGTCCTTAGTGGTGCTCATGATCTAGTGCAGGGGGTAACGATACGAGGGCCGCTTGATAACAGTGATCATAATATGATCGGTTTTGATATTGGCATTGAAGGAAGTGAAACTAGGAAATCAAGTACGCTAGCGTTTAACTTTAGAAAAGGTGATTACGACAAAATGAGAAAAATGGTGAAAAAAAGACTGAAAGGAGCAGCTCGCAGAGTAAAAAACTTGCATCAGGCGTGGATGCTGTTTAAAAACACCATCCTGGAGGTTCAGGACAAATATATTCCACGTATTAGAAAAAAGGGAAAAAAGACTAAACGTCAGCCGGCGAGGCTAAACAGTAAGATAAAGGAAATCATTAGAGCCAAAAAACAATCCTTCAGAAAGTGGAGAAGAGAACCAACTGAAAGTAACAGGATAGATCATAAGGAATGCCAAGCCAAATGCAAAGCGGAGATAAGGAGGGCAAAAAAGGACTTTGAGAAGAAATTAGCGTTGGAAGCAAAAATACATAGTAAAAATTTTTTTAGATACATTAAAAGCAGGAAACCGGCCAAAGAGTCGGTTGGGCCGCTGGACGAAAATGGTGTTAAAGGGGCGATCAAGGAGGACAAAGCCGTAGCGGAGAAATTAAATGAATTCTTTGCTTCGGTCTTCACCGAGGAGGATTTGGGGGGGACACCGGTGCCGGAAAGAATATTTGAAGCGGGGGAGTCGGAGAAACTAAACAAATTCTCTGTAACCTTGGAGGATGTAATGGGTCAGTTCAGCAAGCTGAAGAGTAGTAAATCACCGGGACCTGATGGTATTCATCCCAGAGTATTAATAGAACTAAAAAATGAACTTGCGGAGCTACTGTTAGAAATATGCAATCTGTCCCTAAAATCGAGTGTAGTACCGGAAGACTGGAGGGTAGCCAATGTTACTCCGATTTTTAAGAAGGGTTCCAGAGGAGATCCGGGAAATTATAGACCGGTGAGTCTGACGTCGGTGCCGAGCAAGATGGTGGAGGCTATTATTAAGAATAAAATTGCAGAGCATATACAAAAACATGGACTGATGAGACAAAGTCAGCACGGATTTAGTGAAGGGAAGTCTTGCCTCACCAATCTAATGCATATTTTTGAGGGGGTAAGCAAACATGTGGACAATGGGGAGCCGGTTGATATTGTATATCTGGATTTTCAGAAGGCGTTTGACAAAGTGCCGCACGAAAGACTCCTGAAGAAATTGCAGAGTCATGGAATCGGAGGTAGGGTATTATTATGGATTAAGAACTGGTTGAAAGATAGGAAGCAGAGAGTAGGATTGCGTGGCCAGTATTCTCAGTGGAGGAGGGTAGTTAGTGGGGTCCCGCAGGGGTCTGTGCTGGGTCCGTTGCTTTTTAATGTATTTATAAATGACCTAGAGATGGGAATAACTAGTGAGGTAATTAAATTCGCCGATGACACAAAATTATTCAGGGTCGTCAAGTCGCAGGAGGAATGTGAACGATTACAGGAGGACCTTGCGAGACTGGGAGAATGGGCATGCAAGTGGCAGATGAAGTTCAATGTTGACAAGTGCAAAGTGATGCATGTGGGTAAGAGGAACCCGAATTATAGCTACGTCTTGCAAGGTTCCGCGTTAGGAGTTACGGATCAAGAAAGGGATCTGGGTGTCGTCGTCGATGATACGCTGAAACCTTCTGCTCAGTGTGCTGCTGCGGCTAGGAAAGCGAATAGAATGTTGGGTGTTATTAGGAAGGGTATGGAGTCCAGGTGTGCGGATGTTATAATGCCGTTGTATCGCTCCATGGTGCGACCGCACCTGGAGTATTGTGTTCAGTACTGGTCTCCGTATCTCAAAAAAGATATAGTAGAATTGGAAAAGGTACAGCGAAGGGCGACGAAAATGATAGTGGGGATGGGACGACTTTCCTATGAAGAGAGGCTGAGAAGGCTAGGGCTTTTCAGCTTGGAGAAGAGACGGCTGAGGGGAGATATGATAGAAGTGTATAAAATAATGAGTGGAATGGATCGGGTGGATGTGAAGCGACTGTTCACGCTATCCAAAAATACTAGGACTAGAGGGCATGAGTTGAAGCTACAGTGTGGTAAATTTAAAACGAATCGGAGAAACTTTTTCTTCACCCAACGTGTAATTAGACTCTGGAATTCGTTGCCGGAGAACGTGGTACGGGCGGTTAGCTTGACGGAGTTTAAAAAGGGGTTAGATAGATTCCTAAAGGACAAGTCCATAGACCGCTATTAAATGGACTTGGAAAAATTCCGCATTTTTAGGTATAACTTGTCTGGAATGTTTTTACGTTTGGGGAGCGTGCCAGGTGCCCTTGACCTGGATTGGCCACTGTCGGTGACAGGATGCTGGGCTAGATGGACCTTTGGTCTTTCCCAGTATGGCACTACTTATGTACTTATGTAACGTTTTACAGTGGCAGTGATGACCAGAAATAAATTTTTTTATATATATATATTTTATTAGTTTCACTATATGAACAAACATTATATTTGAAACAGAAAAGGTACATTTGTCAAATAAATAATAAAGTAACATAATATAAGAAATCTTTTGACTAAGTACTCTCAAGTCCACAATTAAGATCCAAGATATACACTTAGGAGAACATTATCGATAACTAAACAGGAAATTAAACAGGTCCTTCCATCAGTGTCCATTTTCATTACAGAGCTATTCACGTCATAGAACTTCTGACTGTTATAAATTCAGAAAGTTGTACAGATTCATAAAACACATATTTCACCGATTGATGGCATATTATACACTTACAAGGGTATCGTAAAAGAAATGTAGCTCCCAGTTGGAGCACTCCTGGCTTTAACAAAAGAAACTGCCTGCGTTTTTTAGGGGGTCTCTTTAGAGACATGTGGAAATATACGGACATTGAGTTCCAAGAATTCCTTTTCTCTATTTTTAAAGAATTTTTTCATGATTAGTATTTTATCCATAGATAAAACTAAGGTTATTAATAGAGTTGCAGAAGACATTAATTCTGCTGTAGGTGTTTCCAGTATAGCTGGAATATCCAAAGGTTGGTCTATTTGTTGGGCAGATAATAAACTTGAGCCAGAGGGGGAAGAGTGTCATCTGTAAACCCTAATATCTCTTTCAGGTATCTATTAAGCATTTCTCTTGGGTAATGGTAACTACCCTAGGGAAATTCAGGAATCTTAAATTTTTTTTTCTCTTTGAACATTCTCCAAACTTTCAATTTTCCTCCTCATATTGGAAACATCTTTTATTATAGTCATTTGTAGGTCTTGTGTTTTTTCTAGTTGTTCAGTCAAAGAATTAGTCTTTACCATGATTTCTTTTTTATCTGTTTCTAATACCACCACAGATTCTTCCACTTTTTTTTTTACTCGAGTCTCAAGGCCCTGAATTTGTGGACACAAAACTTTTCCCAAATTAGCAATTAATGCCCAAAGACTTTCCAGAGTGATCTCAGCTGGTCTTTGCTCTAGAATTTACTTTGTGCTCCTGCGGTAGAAAAATCTTCACCTTCTGAGTTCATAGCATTAGCCATCGTTCCTCCCGCAATTTGGATCGTATGCTCCAGGGTAGGTTGAGGGTTTGAATTTCCCTCAATCCCTCTACTCTCCTGCACGATCTTTCCAGCTCCCGTCGAAACAGACAAAGCCCCATAACCTGGGTGCTTCGGAGACGACGCCATCACAGGGGTTGCGGGGGAGGAGCTCGATGATCGTGGCTAATGATGACCACCAGCAGGGGCAGCATCTCTGGTCCTCCACTCACCGTCGACGCCGCCAATCCGCTGCTCACCGACCCATCTGACACCACGGGTCTTCGCACAAAGGAATCTATAGGACCAATCTGCGAAGAGGTAGGTCGAACAAGGGGAGCTGTGGCCGCCGCTTTCCCTCTTCGCTTAGGCATAGCGAGTACAGAGTCAGAGCGTGAAGACTCGTGACCTGTTCAAGCAACCATCTTGGATCGGTTGCCGAAATTAATTTTTAAAAAAACGAAACATTGAATAGGGCAAAAAATGAAGATCTGGAGCATGTCCAAATTAAGTGGGTTTGTCAACGAAGAAGTGAATGTATGCCATTGACTGATTTGATGGTCGTGAAGCAAGCTAGAAATTACAGTGAAGAACTGAACATTGAAGATGAGTGAATATTTAGGTTGGCTGCAAAAATTTAGGAAGCATTATGGTGTTAAACATCTCAAAATCTGTGGTGAAAAAGCCTTTACTAAGATGATATCAAATGAAAACCTTAATCCTGAACAAATTTACAGTGCAGATGGAACAGCCCTCTACTGGCACTGTGACCCTAGAAAATCATTTACATCTCATGAACGAGCATCATTGGGTTTCAAGGATGCAAAGGACAGGGGTGACTTTTTTTGCATGTACCAATGCTTCAGGCACACACAAATCAAAATTGACAGTGATTGGAAAAGGTCCAACATCTGAAATGTTTCAAATGTGTACCCTATCTACCTGCCGCCGAAATTGGGTGGCGGAGCAGGTGGGGGGGAAGAGGGGTTGGTTGTTGGGAGGCGAGGATAGTGGAGGGCAGACTTATACGGTCTGTGCCAGAGCCGGTGATGGGAGGCGGGACTGGTGGTTGGGAGGCGGGACGTACTGCTGCGCAGACTTGTATGGTCTGTGCCCTGAATAAGGCAGGTACAAATCAAGGTAAGGTTTACACATATGTTTGTCTTGTTGGGCAGACTGGATGGACCGTGCAGGTCTTTTTCTGCCGTCATCTACTATGTTGCTATGTATATGTATACTAACAAGCAGGGCTGTGGAGTTGAAAGCAATTTTGGGTGGAATCAGAGTCGGCAAAGATGTACAGACCCAACTCTAGCTTTAAAATTAAAACTTACATTACAGTTAGGGTTGTACATCGATCAAAAGTTTCAGTCACACAATCGTGATTAAAAATTTTGATCTCGCGGTCGATTGCATGGTCCAACTGTAAAATTAATGTAACATAGTAGATGACGGCAGAAAAAGACCTGCACGGTCATCCAGTCTGCCCAAGAAGATAAATTCATATGTGCTACTTTTTTATTTGTACTGTCCTCTTCAGTGCACAGACCGTATAAGTCTGGCCAGCCCTATCCCCGCCTCCCAACCACCAGCTCTGGCACAGACCCTATAAGTCTGCCCAGCACTATCCCCGCCTCCCAACTACCAGTCCCGCCTCCCACCACCAGCTCTGGCACAGACCGTATAAGTCTGCCCAGCCCTATCCCTGCCTCCCACCATCGGCTCTGGCACAGACCGTACAAGTCTGCCCAGCACTAGTCCCGCCTCGCAACCACCAGCCCCAGCACAGACCGTATAAGTCTGCCCAGCACTAGTCCCGCCTCCCAACCACCAGCCCCAGCACAGACCGTATAAGTCTGCCCAGCCCTAGCCCCGCCTCCCAACCACCAGCTCTGCCACCCATTCTAGGCTAAGCTCCTGAGGATCCCTTCCTTCTGCACAGGATTCCTTTATGTTTATCCCACGCATGTTTGAATTCCGTTACCGTTTTCATCTCCACCACCTCCCGCGGGAGGGCATTCCAAGCATCCACCACCCTCTTTGTGGAAAAAATACTTCCTGACATTCTTATTGAGTCTGCCCCCCTTCAATCTCATTTCATGCCCTCTCGTTCTACCGCCTTCCCATCTCCGGAAAAGGTTTGTTTGCGGATTAATACCTTTCAAATATTTGAACGTCTGTATCATATCACCCCTGTTTCTTCTTTCCTCCAGGGTATACATGTTCAGGTCCACAAGTCTCTCCTCATACGTCTTGTAACGCAAATCCCATACCATCCTCGTAGCTTTTCTTTGCACCGCTTCAATTCTTTTTACATCCTTAGCAAGATACGGCCTCCAAAACTGAACACAATACTCCAGGTGGGGCCTCACCAACGACTTGTACAGGGGCATCAACACCTCTTTTCTTCTGCTGGTCACACCTCTCTCTATACAGCCTAGTAACCTTCTAGCTACGGCCACCGCCTTGTCACACTGTTTCATTGCCTTCAGATCCTCAGATACTATCACCCCAAGATCCCTCTCCCCATCCGTACCTATCAGACTCTCACCGCCTAACACATACGCCTCTCTTGGATTTCTACTCCCTAAGTGCATCAATTTGCATTTCTTCGCATTGAATTTTAATTGCCAAACCTTAGACCATTCTTCTATCTTTTTCAGATCCTTTTTCATGTTTTCCACTCCCTCCGGGGTGTCCACTGTGTTTCAAATCTTAGTATCATCCGCAAATAGGCAAACTTTACCTTCTAACCCTTCGGCAATGTCACTCACAAATATATTGAACAGAATCGGCCCCAGCACCGATCCCTGAGGCACTCCACTACTCACCTTTCCCTCCTCCGAGCGAACTCCATTCACCACCACCCTCTGGCGCCTGTCCGTCAACCAGTTCCTAATCCAGTTCACCACTTTGGGTCCTATCTTCAGCCCATCCAGTTTATTTAAGAGCCTCCTGTGGGGAACCGTGTCAAAAGCCTTGCTGAAATCTAAGTAGATTACGTCTATAGCACGTTCACGGTTCAATTCTCCGGTCACCCAATCAAAGAATTCAATGAGATTTGTTTGGCACGATTTCCCTTTGGTAAAACCATGTTGTCTCGGATCTTGCAACTCATTTTCTTCCAGGAAATTCACTATCCTTTCCTTCAGCATCGCTTCCATTACTTTTCCAATAATCGAAGTGAGGCTTACCGGCCTGTAGTTTCCAGCTTCTTCCCTATCACCACTTTTGTGAAGAGGGACCACCTCCGCCGTTCTCCAATCCCTCGGAACCTCTCCCATTTCTAAGGATTTATTAAACAAATCTTTAAGAGGACCCGCCAGAACCTCTCTGAGCTCTCTCAATATCCTGGGGTGGATCCCATCCGGTCCCATGGCTTTGTCCACCTTTAGTTTTTCTAGTTGTTGATACACACTGTCTTCCGTGAACGGTGCTATATCCACTCCATTCTCAAATGAACTTTTGCCAGTCCATCGTGGTCCTTCTCCCGGATTTTCTTCAGTAAAAACAGAACAAAAGTATCTATTTAGCAAATTTGCCTTTTCTTCATCATTATCTACATAGCGGTTTGCAGTCTCACAATTCCCTTTTTAGTCATTCTCCTTTCACTAATATACCTGAAGAAATTTTTGTCACCCCTCCTTACCTTTCTAGCCATTTGTTCTTCCGCTTGCGCTTTCGCCAGACGTACCTCTCTCTTGGCTTCTTTCAGTTTCCTCCGGTATTCCTCCCTGTGTTCCTCGTCTTGAGTTTTTTTGTATTTCTGGAATGTGAACTCTTTAGCCTTTATTTTCTCAGCCACTTGCTTGGAGAACCATATCGGTTTCCTTTTTCTCTTGCTTTTATTTACTTTCCTTACATAAAGGTTTGTAGCATGTACAGATAGTTGTTTACATTTTTTATTGATCCTAAACATTCAACCAATAACTTTGATTCCACTTTCCTTAAAAGAACACAATTTCTTCAAGCATGTGAAAGGCAATTTTATAAGCTTCTGCATAGAGAGACGTGAGCCAATTAAGCACCAAATGTGACTGCAGTGAATGGTTTTTTTTTTCTGGATTTAGCTGGCATCTTTCTCAGTAGTAGCTGTAGGTGAGCTACATTCAGATACACTAGGTATTTTCCTGTCCACAAGTGAATTAGAATCGAATTTTGTTTGTTTTTGTCCACAATAATTTTTATTGGGATTACATTGGGAACAATGAACACCACAACCAATGAAACATAAGAGCCATACTGGATCAGACCAATTGTCCGTCTAGACCAGTATCCTGTTTCCAACAGTGGCCAGGCCAGGTCACAAGTACCTGACAGAAACCCAAATCGTGATAACATTCCATGCTACCAATCCCAGGGCAAGCAGTTGCTTCCCCATGTCTGTCTCAGCAGACTATGGACTTTTCCATCACCATATGTGCCAGTGTACCACACACATTGCACTTCACATATTCAGAATCTAATTTTATACTTGTGGCAATGGAAGGTTAAGCAACTTGCTCATGATCACAGAGACCAAGAGCAAGATTTGAACCTGGTTTTGCTGGTTTTCAGCCTGGTACTGTAACCACTAGTCTACTCCACAAAGCTGCAGAACTTCCTGTTAGAGAGAGAGGTTTAGGGCCAGGTGAGACACAGTGTGCTTTCACTGCATTGATCAAGGCCAAGGTACAGAGAGAAGGCGTACGCAAAGGAGAGGGGGCTGCCAGAGCAGGGTGCCTATTTTGAGGCACCAAGTTATAGAATTACCGCCATAGACTACACAAATTAATTAGCCATTAAGCCAGTTATTTAAACAAAGCAATTGATTGGCACTCTTAGGGAGCAGAGATGATGTACGTTTGTCAATAATAAATCCTGCTTTGGAGAATAAACATTCACATGGAACTGTGGGTGCTGGAGTACAAAGATAACGTCTTGCCAGTTTTGAGAGAGCTGGGTACCCGGTGCAGCATGTTCTCCACCAGTCTAAAACGTGAACTTCTCCAGTTGAAGTGTGCTCTGCTTTATAAAGTTCCAGCTCGACTACAGATTGTTCTTCATTTCCATCATCAGAGCTAGGTGGCAGATTGAATTTCATTTTCTTTTGTGGTTGTTTCTTGGGAGATAGAAATAAAGGTCTAGGGCTTGAAGTTTCCGCTGCAAGCAATTGTTTGATGGAAACCCAAGTATCTTCACGATCTGTATGAGTAAGAAATGTCAACTTCTTGAACTGCACATCCAAAGCACATGCTATGGACAAAACTTAGCATTGAAACTCTGCTTGCGCCTGCTAAGCTCTTCACAAAATATCTCCTTAAAGTGAATTATGTATGCAGGATCATCATCAGGTATGGTAAACTCACGCATCAAATGGCAAATTGTAGGCAGAACAACTGAGCAAGATACATGTGCAAGACCACAGCAAGCAACTGATGTTACACCATAGTGACCCAGGGGTGAAATGTTTACAACACAGACTTCCCAATACAGATCTATGCAGATTGTCATACATACACCTATCCATCACTGTACTGCTAGCAGTCTTACATTCTTGGAATTTGTTACGTTTGTATCCCACATTTCCCCACCTATTTGCAGGCTCAATGTGGCTTACATAGTACCGTAGCGGCGTTCGCCGGTTCCGGTCTGAACAAATACAAAGGGTACATAAGGACAAGGTGTGGTTGTGGTAGAGTGGGAATTGTATATATAGATATATTGGGGGAACATTAGGCAGGAAGAGGGAGAGTTGGGTTGAATCCATTGCGTTCTTGGTGTTGTTGTGTAGCTGGTATTCTTGTCCTTATGTTGGGTCGGTGGGGTATGCTTTTTGGAACAGGTTCATTTTTAGTTTTTTCCGAAACTTTAGGTGGTCTTACGTTGTTTTTCCTATTTTTGGTAGTGCATTCCATAGTTGCGCTCTTAAGTAGGAGAAGCTGAATGCATATGTTGATTTGTATTTGAGTCCTTAGTTGTTTGGGTAGTGGAGATTCAGGTATGTTCGACTTGATCTTGTTGTGTTTCTGGTTAGTAGGTCTATGAGGTCTTTCATGTATCCAGGGGCTTCACTGTGGTTAATTTTATGGACAAGGAGCAGATTTTGAAAGCAATGCGTTCTTTGATTGGGAGCCAGTGCAGTTTTTCTCGGTGGGGTTTGGCGCTTTCAAAACGCGATTTGCCAAATATAAGCCTGGCTGCTGTGTTTTGAGCGGTCTGGAGTTTCTTTATAATTTGTTTTTTACAGCCCGCGTAGATTCCGTTGCAGTAGTCTGCATGGCATAGCACCATTGAAAAACTACACTGGCTCCCACTAAAAGAACGAATTACGTTCAAAGTCTGTACCCTGGTCCACAAAATCATCTACGGAGAAGCCCCAACCTACATGTCAGACCTTATAGACTTGCCTATTAGGAACGCAAAAAGATCATCACGCACATTCCTCAGTCTCCACTACCCTAACTGTAGAGGGATGAAATACAAATCCATATATGCGTCCAACTTCTCATACATCTGCACGCAGCTATGGAACGCACTACCAAAGGCCGTAAAAACAATGCAAGACCTAACCATCTTCCGAAGACTTCTGAAAACAGACCTTTTCAAGAAGGCCTACCACAAACATCCAGCTTAAATACTAAATACTAACATTATACATGATCTATACAAATGCGAACTTCTGTTACTTGACTGTTCAACCTCTTTGCTATTAATGATCAAACACTACCTCTCTATCCTAATGCTGAACAGAACTTCTCAATAGACGATGAACTGACGTCTGTTACAATCTAACCTATTACTCAGGAACCGTCTTGCACTACCATAATGTATTCTTTACCATGTATGTATTACTCAGGAATCTTCTTGAACTACCACAATTTATTCTTTACCATATATGTATCACATGGTATATGGTATATATCACGATTTATTCCTTTTACACCATGTCCCATATATGTTACCATGCATGTATACACCATGAACGTTACCATGTATGTATGCTCCTTAATGCAATGCCAATTGTAACTCTGTTAACCGGAAATGTAATTCGATTCTTAATGTCACCAGTATCGAGATTTCTAATATTTTTATATAAATTTTTATGCCGTGCTCAGTCACACTGTCGTGCCCATTATACCAAAATAAACTCTGGATAGGGTACACAGTCACCAAACATCATCGCACATGTCCTTCCTTCCTTCCATTTACAATACTGGTTAAATACTCTAAATGTGATCTAATGTAGAATTTTATAGAAGAATGAAACTTATCTTGATTGACGATGTGTGCTGGCTGTAGCACCTCCAGACACCATAAAACTAGTGCTTTGTGGTTAAAATTATTATGGAGTCGGAATTTTAACCACAAAGCACTAGTTTTATGGTGTCTGGAGGTGCCACAGCCAGCACACATCGCCAATCAAGATAAGTTTCATTCTTCCATAAAGTTCTACATTAGATCACATTTAGAGTATTTAACCAGTATTGTAAATGGTAGGAAGGAAGGAAGGACATGTGCGATGATGTTTGGTGACTGTGTACCCTATCCAGAGTTTATTTTGGTATAATGGGCACGACAGTGTGACTGAGCACAGCATAAAAATTTATATAAAAATATTAGAAATCTCAATACTGGTGACATTAAGAATCGAATGATATCCAACACCAGGTTTATTGTTTCAATCCCATACCTGATTCAGTAACCGGAAATGTAAGCCACATTGAACCTGCAAATAGGTGGGGAAATGTGGGATACAAATGCTACAAATAAATAAAATTGTATTAAGTTGTGAAATATTTCCCTTGGGAAGAATGGTTTCACACGTTTGAGTTTCCACATTGAGTAGAACATTTTCTTTATGGTGAATTTCGCTTGATTCTCGAGTGAGAGATTCCGGTCGATTGTTACTCCGAGGATTTTCAAACTGTCTGCGATAGGAAGGGTGTAACCTGGGGTGTTTATGTTTGTGGGTTTATATGTGTTGTATTGGGATTAGATTATGAGAAAGTGTGTTTTTTCTGTGTTGAGTTTTAGTTAGAATGCGTTTGCCCATGAGTTCATGATGTTCAAACTGAGATTGATTTCATTGGTGATTTCTGCCAGGTTGTGTTTGTAGGAGATATATATTGTTACATCATCGGCATATATGAATGGGTTGAGGCCTTGGCTAGTGGGGTCATCATGAGGTTGAAAAGGGTCGGTGATAATGGTGATCCTTGTGGTACTCCGCATTCTGTTTGCCAGGGTAATGATGTGTTTTGTGCTAGCTTTCACTTGATATGTTCTAATGGTTAGGAAGCCCTTGATCCATTTGAGTATGTTTCCGCTGATTCCAAAGTACTCCAGTAGTATATTATGATTGACCATGTCGAATGCACTGGACATGTCAAATTGTAGTAGAAGTATGCTTTTTCCTATTGTTATTTCCTGCTTGAATTTAGTTAAGAGAGTGAGTAGTACTGTAAGGGGCAGAGTCCTGATTGTGATTTGTGTAATATTGTGAATTTGTCTATGTAGTCATTAAGTTGTTTGGTTACCAAGCCTTCCATTAGTTTGACTACCAGTGGGATGGATGCTACTGGACAATAGTTGGTGATGTGTCATTTGTTTTTTTTTTCTTGGTGTCTTTTGGTATTGGGGTGAGTAGGATGTTGTCTTTTTCTTTAGGGAAGGTACCTTGTTGAAGCATGAAGTTTAAATGGGATGTGAGGTCTGTTGTGAAGCGATGGGGGACAGATTTTATTAGGTAACTGGGACAGGTATCCAGTTGACAGTGGCTGTTGGAGTACTTGTCGGCAGTGAGGAGATCGAATTTTGTCCAAATTCGGTCCGCTAGGTATTCACCAGGGGGTGGGTCCAGTTCACTAATGAAGGTTTCGATGTCCATGTTGTCCTGGGGTATAGTGTATAAGCAAAAAGGGGCCTTGCTTATACACTTCAGGAGAGTTCATGCACATACACTACAACCTCATTACCCAATTCTCTCTAACCTTGCAGCATGTCAGATCACAGGCATGGCATAATGGTTACCTTTCTGGCAATCTGTCCCACAATTTCCCCATTGAGAGAGAGATGGAGAAATGTGCAAATTATCTAGAACCCAGAAACACTAACAAAAATGGGCAATTCATATTCTTAGGAGAACTACATCTAGTCACATGCCAAAGATATTAAAGCCTCACACAAAGTGAAGATATCATGTCCACTTGCCTTATAGTAGTAAAAATGTCCTGCCAAAGTCACAGTGAATGAACATTGTGGCTTTCATACCATTACTGTCCTAGAAGCTCTACCACATCTAACCCATCATAGAAGGGGCTACAGTATCATCAGTAGGACAACACATTGAAGCGCTGGATGAGTCTAGATGAGAGTGCACAGTTCATTCATGTGTGCAAGCTTTGTAGGAACAGAAAGTGCTTATCATAGCACACGGATGCACTTTCTTGCCAACATATTACCAGCAACAACCAGGAAATGAAAAAGGGAAGAGTGAGTTGACAGTATTGAGGCTATGGACCATCATGCATTTACATCTACAGAGACATTTTAAATGGTGCTCATATAACATCCATATTCACTTTACACCCATAGGCGTCTATTTATAAAGTGACAGATAGAGATGTCTGTCGTGAGAATGTCCACAGGTGTGGATCAATTTGAAAAGATGGATGTCAATGTCATGAACATCCAGAGGACACCTTAACCTATGTCTGCACCAAGCTTTTATAAACATCCATGTGGACATTTTGGAACAGTGGCTAGTGTTATAGCACAAGTTGTTACCAAGGCTGCCAACAAATAATTGCTGACCACAAGAGTAATTTCACTCATGCAAAGGTTGAGCTGCTGATCAAGGAGGCACTATCCACCGGCAAGTTCTGTTTGTAAGGCCTAGCCAGCGCTTAAGTGCATACTCAAAACAGAGAAAGTGGGTTAGGTTTTGCCACCACCTGAATTCTATTTTCCACAATAATAGTGATCCAGAGGACCTCAAAATAAAATGGAGGCATGTGTGGCACAATGTGAAAAGGAAGGCTGATGGCAGGACCCACCTGGGATATGAGACACAACTAACACCTTTTGGAGAGGGTGGTGGTGACAAGTGAATCCGAGGGTTGTACATGGTGTAGGAGAGCATGACACCTCTTGGCATCCAGAAGCTTCAAGCGAGTACTTCTTGTCTCCTAGTACTTACGTCTAAATGTTGACATAGTACTACGGTGGTTGGTTCCTCCATCCCACATAACACACAGATCTAAATCTCTCACTTCAGAACACAGAACCACTCACATATCCACAGTGGGAGCCATGTGTAACGGTGACAGATGGTGTTCAGACATAGGAGTGAGCTCAACTTGACTCCTCCACACTCTTGTGGCCAATCGGGACTGCTAGGATAACATTTACCTTCCCCACCAAGTCAGATAGCAGCATGAAGTGTGTAGCCTTATGGATTAACTGCAGAATGTGTCTCAAGTGTGCTCTTAGTCATTGGCTCCAGTACCACCTTGCTTATGATGGAACACTTTCTGGCATGTGAGGTCCAACTGTGCACTGAATATTATGTATGGATACAGGACTGGGTTATGATAGCCATGCACTTGCAGACTGCCTTCTCATATATAGGCATATTAACTTTGGCCAAACTTTGGGGTGTATTATCAGTTTATACAATTTGGGTTCCAAAAAGTGGTGGTCATCTGCACACCTGTATCTCCATAGCAAACCCATGCAAATAATCTTTGCACTGGTTTGCACATGCGTGTAGCTAGCTGGTGTACTGTGCAAGGGCTTCTCGCCCTCCATAGTGCAGTGTAGACATGCCTATGAAAGTCCACATGTAGCTATTCAGCAACTAATCAAATTGTCTATAGCAATGAGTTAGATTCCTGATGAGAGAAGTTGTGTGCCTCTCCCTTTTAGCAGATGATTGACAAACATAACTATTTTGGCTAATCCATATTCTTTTACTGACCTGTGGATGATCCATCTGAAGCTGAGGAAGTAGCCAGCTGGAAGAGAAACAATGTTGTTAGGCAAACAGAAGAGGTGAGGTAATAAATGAGGCTGCAGGAGCCAAGTTGCAGATTAAGTGATGGAAAATGGTGGTGAGGAGGATCTTGTGTCGGACCTGGTGCCACCTCCAGTTTGTGAATAGGGCAGATGGAGACAGGGACACAACTGGCGATAGTGTGCAACAGGGACAGACATGCTTCAGGAGACATCAACTCACTGAAGAGGATGCTGGTGCACCAGAGGACAAAGAAGCTGCAGCTCACGTGGCACCTGGTTGAACTATGAGAGAGAGTTTTTAGCTTGCAGCTCTCCTCTCACCATCTTACTCGACACAAGGCACAAGATCTCTGGCCTGTAGGGGATGTACAGGTAATTGCTGCAGTGCTCTCAAACACCTCCCAACCATACATCCCAGTGCTATTACAAACCACCAACACTAACACCGCCTCCTGCACCAACACCAACATCCAGGAGGAGGTCTATCACAACAAGTAGCACGGCTACACAGATGCCCTATCCAGCGCTTCCATGAATACAGCCTCCACCTTTATAGTACATGCCTGGTGCCTCCATTGTTGGTCAGAAGAGAATGATAGTCCCATATTTCCTAGGGCCAGCATATTGTGCAGGTATGGTTGGGGAGGATACAGGGATTACCTCCAAAGAAAGTGACAGTACATCTGCAGCCCTCAGTGCAGTAGTGGCGAAAGGGAGGGAATGGACGGGTATGCGGGGTTGGGACCATAGGAAGGGAAAGGGTGGGAGTGGATGTGGCACAATGGTTTAGGGAAAGGATTGATGGGTGCTTGGAGGGGGTGCAGCAGCATTGAAACAAATGTCACAACTTACTTTCACTGAAAATGTCTGTGTGTTTTATTTATTTATTTATTAGGATTTATTTACCGCCTTTTTGAAAGAATTCACTCAAGGCCGCGTACAGTAAGAATAAATCAAACATAAGCAATAGTTAACAGTGCAATATTCAATTAACAATACATAGTATGCATAGTATACTACTTACAATGTCAACACAATATGTAATAGAATATTTTAATAGACAACATAGGGTATAAGCAAAGATGGAACATATAGACAGGTAAGAGAGTAAGAGGAGTTAGAAAATAAGGTGACTGATTTAAAGAAAGTTGCACATGAGGTTAGAGAGCTGATTAAATGAAGTCATGTCTGGCTGTGTTACCAACCTGTTGTGGGTATACACCCTCACAGATGCATTGTGGTACTAGTCCATCCTCCCAAGTCCTGGAGGTCCAACTGTCCAGCCTCTGACAATGGAAGTCTGCACCTTAGTGCAAGGTTGTGTAAGGTACAGTATGTCAAAAGTATTTTGCACACTTTTCCTGGGCTATATAGAAGTTTACCACCTGAGTTGTCCAACCTTCTGAAGCAGGTCTTCATGTTCCCAAAGGTTCTTTGTGATGAATCTGGTGTTGCGATGGTTCCTATTGAAAAGGCTCCTCAGACTCTTCATGTGGAGCCAGTACGTCAAGACTCATCTCTGGCCATCTTCAAATCTAAGCTAAAAACCCACCTTCTTGATACTGCTTTTAACTCCTAACCCCTACTCACCTTTTCAAAACCCTTACCTTTTCATCCTCCCTTCAACTGTCCCTTATCCCTGATATGTCCTGTCTGTCCTAACCCTTATCCCTCACTTGTCCTGTCTGTCCTAATTAGATTGTAAGCTCTATCGAGCAGGGACTATCTCTCTATGCTCTAGTGTAAAGTGCTGCGGACGTCCGGTAGCGCTATAGAAATGATAAGTAGTAGTAAGTAGTAGTAGTAAATAGGGGTCATGAGCCACTTCCTTTGTGGTTATCTCCTGACGCCTGTGTTGGAAGATGGGCAACAGTGATCAGACTTATGCGACATAAAATGTAGGTTGGGTTGTTTCCTGAATGGCAGGGTGTGGGAGTGTGTGCATTATAGTTGTCACATGTAGCTCATCGTATTTGTCCAGGGTGTGTGTGCATGTGGGAAGGTGCAAGTCTCATTCAGTAGCCAGCCACCGGTGATCCGACTGCTCTTGAATTTCTTGTATATACCAAAGTGTTGCATATACAGTATATGCATCATGGTGTCATCCAGGAAAGTGGACACACATTTGTTACTGCACATGACCTTCATGGATCTGATAAGTGGCCTCCCTCTCTTTAGTGGGTTGAGGGCGATGTGGGTGGGTGCAATCTATTACAAAAAAATAAGGGATTCAAATCATGAAAATCACACACAAAAAATCCGTTCATAGTGTATACCTGTAACTGAGAAAACAAACCTATGAAAACAAAATCAGTAGCTACAAAACATATTGAAAGAATAGAGCCCTCAGCGACCTTCATCCACGATCAAAAATTGTTGCTCTCCTCTTATATCCTCAATCTGAAAAAGTAATGGAGAAAAACCCCAATCTTGAGTTTAAAAAAACAAAGCTATAAATCAATGTTTCTCACTTAGTGGTTCCAATAATCCCATATCTTCATATAACAATTCAAATTCTTTAGTCCTCAAACATCATCATGACATTCACTTATATTTATATCGCTGTCTACAACTGTTCTTCCTTCCAGAGATGAAAAGAGTTTCCTAAGCAGCAGTTGTAGACAGTGATATAAATATAAGTGAATGTGATGATGATGTTTTTAAAGGGTGAGAGATTCAACAAAATCACAATTGTTTCCAAATTCTAGCAAAGTTAAAAAAACAACACTAAAAAAAATAATTAAAACAAAATCAGAAACACACTGTTCATTCTATTTGGGCATTGTCACGTTTTCAAAGCTGAAACTAGGTTTGTGAGCCCTTGGGCCCCTGCCGAGGAGCGGCAATGGCAGGCAAAACCACCCCACACCAGAGACTAGGCAGAACAGGACTGGAACCCCGGACTGGAGTACAGCAGAGGCAAACAAGCAGGAATAAGCAGAGCAGGCACACTTAACCTTCACCTGCATTTGGCCACTTTTCACCAGGAGTTGAACTCCTGACTGCAGGTGGCCGGCAGGACTTACTGGGCAAGGCAGGACTAGATACCCACTAGGCTGAACCAGGACTGAGGGTCAGAGGGGAAAGGAACATACAGGGGCAGCAGGGCAAGGAAGGGAAAGCTAAAGGGCAGGACTGAAAGCTGCAAGCAGCCACTAAAACAGGGAACCAACACACTGATAACAAGACACAGAACTGAAAGCTGCAGAGCAGCCACAAAGACACAAACAGACAAAGACTAAACACAACACTATAACCCAGAGACAGGACTAGCAAACCAACAACAGCCTAATCTAAACTACACACAGCCTAACTAGGAACAAACTAGAATCTCAGGCAAGAACTTAAACAGAAGTGCAACAAGCACCAACATACCAGGGCCTAAGGCGATGCAAAGGCAGAGGGTTTCCAACTGACTAATAAGCCCAGCAGCTGCTGAGGCTCAGCTGCAGCAATTACCAGGCAACTACAGGTGCTGTGTAGGTTCAATCCAAACAGGCAAGTCTGGCAGCCCGGAACCAGACTAGGCTGAAATCTGGAATGGATGACAATAACCAGACAGTCCATTGCAGCCACCAGGTCTGGCCACCAGGTGGCGAGAGGGAGAGCACGAAACATGGGCACAACCGTGACAGGCATTTAATCCAAAGAGTTCAATTGTATTTTAAGTAAAAATCCACTGTTCTTTTCACTAAAGAGTTTTTCGAATGTCTTGCCCTCTGGATGATAATTGTATACAATCAGTCACCACGCATTTTAAACCTGAAAAATTTGTGTTG
This sequence comes from Microcaecilia unicolor, assembly GCF_901765095.1. Lineage (NCBI taxonomy): Eukaryota > Metazoa > Chordata > Amphibia > Gymnophiona > Siphonopidae > Microcaecilia > Microcaecilia unicolor. The sequence continues at coordinate 403,015,229 of NC_044032.1, read as the reverse complement.
TTTGTCTAAACAGTGGTGAACAATAGGTTCTTCTACCTTACCGCTGGCCACACAATGGTGATATATGTGTTTTGAACAACTGGAAGGTTTTCCCTACATAGAAAGCAAGGATGTAGAATTAAATAAATAACATTACTTGAAAGGCAACACAAGGCCTAAATGCCGGTGTGGGGTTCCGTTTACAATTATCACACATTAGATAATCACCTCCCATGAGCCAACCTCAACTGACTATATCTGGAACACTCACATCCCTGGGTTTTTTGTTTCTCAGAAGTGAAATAAAAGTTTATTCTGGAAACAAGTAAATAGTGGCTCAAGCAGAAGCTACTGCAACTCTGAAATACTGAAAAGAAATTATTAGAGAGACCCCCTTGTCTCCAAGCTAGTTCACTGCCTTGGGAACAAAGAAGTCCCCTGAACCCTAGTCTGTCACTCATATTTATACAATATATATTATACAATCATTTCAAAACTAATTACCATCTTATCACATCCCACTAACCAATCATCTGATGTCACCAATCATGCTTATGTCACCCAACTACTAGAAACTTCTCTCCCACCGTATCTTTGTCACAAATTCCATTCCCCCTCCTCATGCTACTTCAGCAGTTTTTGTATCACATATCCAAACTGTCACTAAGTTATTTTTGCTGTACCAGCTGACCTAGTGGTGGTCTAGCAGACTGTTCCAACTTCCCCTTTTCACTATCTAAATATAAATTATGCGTAAACATGTTTTTGGGTCCAGTCTAGTCAGGAGGAGTGTGGGTCACATGGCAGTCCTTACACAATTTCACAAGGCCACCCTGCAGCCTATTCTAGTTAGCAAGGATTGCAAATAGCACACAGAATAATTAGGGGGGGGGGGGGGTGAATTAAATATTACATTTAACCCTTGTTTCATTCAGAGGGGTGCTCTGAACATCCAAATATTAGGGGTCCGAGCCCACCACAACCCAAAGTTCCCTATGCTAGTCCTCAAAAGACCTCTTTTTGTAAATCAGATACATAGACAATTCAATCGTTGACTACATTGGGCTGTAAGAAATGTGGCCATTGGGCCAATATGTGATATGCTACTGGAATTACTTCTTTTGAGGACCAGCATTCAGACCGTGTGTTTTATTTTAAACACTTCTTTATGCAGTACAAATTTACCACTGAGCAAACTGGATGAATCATATGGTCTTTTTCTGCTGTAATTTATGTTACTTTCTTATAGTGTAGCTTCTTAATTTATGATAAACTATGAAAAACCATAAAGTTATTCTTCAAATTTTACTTTTTGTTAAGATTCTCTTCTTGTCTTACAGGTGTAGATCCAATTATTTGGGAACAAGCCAAGGTGGACAATCCGGACCCAGAAAAGTAAGTCTTTGAAGTTCCCTATGGTACTTTTTTTTTTTTAAACAATAATAACCACATTTTTATATACCACATTTTTATATAAGTCTTTGAAGTTCCCTATGGTACTTTTTTTTTTTTTAAACAATAATAACCACATTTTTATATACCATCCAACCTTTGAGATCTGAATGATTAAGAAAAGGTTAAAGAATTACAACAAACTAAAAATGAACATGCAAACCATAAAATAAATAACCACGTTCAATAAATTTCTGAAGTAAAAAAGTTAAGAAGTTTTCATATCGTAGCAATCATACTCTGTTATTCAGTAAGTAAGGAATTCCAGAAGAGAGGAGCAACTTCAGAGAACAAGTGCTTACTATTTTTTTCCCCTTACACTATTAGCAGATAAGAGTGTGATTTTTATTTTAGCAATAACTGCAAGTTGTGATTAGCTTACATCGATAAATAGGGCTGTATTGAATATTCAGATTTGATTCTACCCCAAATAGTGCCCCAAATACATGTTTCATATTCAGCTGAATAATGATTTAAGTTTGAATATAAATAATCTGGGGCTGTACTGTGCTAAATCCTACTGAAATAAACACTTGATCTCTGATTTTATGTTGCTTCTTTTATTATTTGTTATGTTAAAGCTCAATGCCCATTATTCGTATCCAGCTGGAAAATATTTTTCATCATTTTTATTCGGCTGAATAGTAAAATATTCTATTCGGTACAGCTCTATTGGATAAGTAAGGTAACAAATAATCAGGTAAATTATCGTATGTGAATTGTATGCGAGATAAAATCAGCAACCAATGCAAAGTTTAAAACGGAGGGGACACATTATCAAATCTGTTTACCTTACATAACCTTAATGGTACAATTTTGTATCAGCTAGAGCTTTGTTAAAAGCTTCTCTGGGAGACCCATATACAGAATGTTCTCCGAGGACAAGCAGGCTGCTTGTTCTCACATGTGGATGACGTCCAACAGCAGCCCCGATCGGAGATCTTCGTAGCAACAAACGTTTGCTAGCCCTCGCGTGCACAAGCACGACTGCCTTCCCGCCCGCAATGAGAGCGTGCTCCTCAGTCTTCTTTTTTCCGCGTCTCAGAACGGCTGTTTACGATGGTTCAGTGCCTCAAGGAGACCCCTCGCGCGTTTTTCGCCGCTTTTTTCCTGTTGGAAAATGTTCAGATTCATCCGTTCGTGTTCTTGTGTTAAAAAAACAAAACAAAAAACTTTTCCTTTATTCTTTAGTTTTGTCCCGTTATGTTTTCTTTCGTTCGTCGGAAGCGGCCTTTTCGGCCGCCCGTACGGGTTTTTCCCCTGTTTTTAGTGGTCTAATTTTGGCATCATCGCGAATTTTGATTTTGCCAGCGTGATTTTTCCGCCCATGTCATCGAAGCCTGCCAGCGGCTTCAAGAAGTGCACGCGGTGCGGCTGGACGATTTGGCTCACTGATAGGCATGTTTCGTGTCTTCAGTGTCTGGGGGCTGGGCATCGTCCTCAGGCCCTGCACTCTTTGTCTTCTCTTGAAGAAAAGGACCCAGGAAGCGAGATTGGCTCAGTGGAACCTTTTGTTCGGAGCCTTGTCCGGTACTTCGACGCCCGCAGTACCGAGGTATCGATGTTGTCGGGAGCGCAGGTGAGAGCTGTCCATTCCCCTGCTGGTAGCGGTGAGCCCTCGAATAGGTCTCCGCCTGCCTCGAGGGCTCCTGCGGTACAGGCCCCTGGGATCGACCTGCTTCAGACCCGGCCCCGAGGAAGCGTTTGGATTCAACGTCCTCCTCTTCGGTGCCGGGAGGTTCCGGTGATGTGCTTCGAGCGAAGGCTAAGAAGCATCGTCATCGATCGCCTTCCCGTCGCGGTACCGAGAGCTCCGGGACGCCGCAGGATACGGCACCCGCTATAAGAGTCGACGCCGGGAGGAACACTCGCCCTCCATACAAGAGGTGTCGATGCGCTCTGCTACGGACAGCCCAGTACCGCCTCCGCACCCCAGGCAGATTCTGAGCTCGTCGCCTGTACTGGCCCCCCTGCCTTCCTCGACAGCTGCTTTGAACGCGATCCTCCGTGCCATCCTTCCAGGGACCCTGGAAGAGCTGCTACGCCCGTCCGCTCCGGTACCGGGGGTGCTTGAGCGGCTGGCTCCTTGCCCCGTGGTGAGGCGACGACATCGATGGAGGGAGCTTCATCGCCGCCGGTGCGGGAGTCTTTCTCTCGGCGTACCCACCGTGGCCAGGTTTCCACGGAGTCGAGACGGGCCCGGCTTCGGACTGAAGTTCACAAACTGGTGTCCGATACCAATGGTGAGGCCTCGTGGGAAGCAGAGGAGGGCCCGAGATATTTCTCTGACGGGGGAGTCTTGCGGTCTCCCCTCTGATCCTACTCCCTCTCCTGAGAGGCAGCTTTCTCCTCCCGAGAGTCTGTCTTTCGCGGCATTTGTCCGGGAAATGTCTACGGCCATTCCCTTCCCTGTGGTTACGGACGATGAGCCAAGGGCCGAGATGTTTGAACTTCTGGACTATCCTTCGCCACCTAAGGAATCATCCACTGTACCCATGCATCATGTCTTCAAACAGACATTGCTGGCGAACTGGGCAAAGCCGCTATCTAATCCCCACATTCCCAAGAAAATTGAATCCCAGTATCGGATCCATGGGGATCCAGAGTTAATGAGGACCCAGTTACCTCATGACTCTGGTGTGGTGGATCTGGCCCTGAAGAAGGTCAAGAGTTCTAGGGAGTATGCTTCGGCGCCCCCGGGTCATGACTCTAGAACCTTGGATTATTTTGGGCGAAAGACCTACCATTCTGCAATGCTGATTTCCAAAATCCAGTCATACCAGCTCCATACGAGCATTCATATGCGGAACAATGTGCGGCAGTTGGCAGACTTGGTAGACAAGCTCCCTTCTGAGCAGGCCAAGCCTTTTCAGCAGGTGATCAGGCAGCTGAAGGTGTGTTGTAAATTCGTGGCCAGGGGTGTTTACGATACTTTTGATGTCGCGTCCAGGGCCGCTGCTCAAGGTGTGATGATCCGCAGACTCTCATGGCTGCGTGCCTCCGACCTGGAGAATAGGATCCAACAGCGGATTGTGGATGCTCCTTGCCGGGGGGACAATATTTTTGGTGAAAAGGTCGAACAGGTGGTAGAGCAACTCCACCAGCGGGACACCACGTTCAACAGATTCTCCCACCGGACGCCTTCAGCCTGTACCTCAACTGGTAGACATTTTTATGGTGGAAGGAGGACTGTTCCCTATTCTTCTACTAAGCGTAGGTACAGTCCTCCCTCTCGCCAGCCTGCTGCTCAGGCTAAACCCCAGCACGCTTGTTTCTGTCAACAGTGTGTGCCTCAACAGGCCCCGGCAGCTCCCCAGCAAAAGCAAGGGACGGGCTTTTGACTGGCTCCAGGAGAGCATAGCCGAAATTACAGTGTCCGTGCCGGACGATCTGCCGGTTGGGGGGAGGTTGAAATTTTTTCACCAGTGGTGGCCTCTCATAACCTCCAACCAGTGGGTTCTCCAAATAGTCCGGCTAGGATACTCCCTCAATTTCATCTCAAAACTCCAAATTGTCTGCCGGGAGCTCAGTCCTTCAGCTTCCACCACAAGCAGGTACTTACAGAGGAACTCTCCGCCCTTCTCAGCGCCAGTGCGGTCGAGCCCGTGCCACCGGAACAGGAAGGGTTGGGATTCTATTCCAGGTACTTCCTTGTGGAAAAGAAAACAGGGGGGATGCGTCCCATCCTAGACCTAAGGGCCCTGAACAAATATCTGGTTCTAGAAAAGTTCAGGATGCTTTCCCTGGGCACCCTTCTTCCCATGATTCAGAAAAACGATTGGCTATGCTCTATGGACTTAAAGGATGCTTATACTCACATTCTGATACTGCCAGCTCACAGACAGTATCTTCGATTCCATCTGGGAACGCAGCATTTTCAGTACTGTGTGCTACCCTTTGGTCTCGCCTCTGCGCCCAGAGTGTTCACGAAATGCCTGGTAGTCGTGGCAGCGTCTCTGCGCAGACTGGGAGTGCATGTGTTCCCTTATCTCGACGATTGGCTGGTAAAGAACACCTCGGAGGCAGGAGCTCAGCAGTCCATGCAGATGACTATTCAACTCCTGGAGCTACTAGGGTTTGTGATAAATTATCCAAAGTCCCACCTTCTTCCAATACAGCAACTAGAATTCATAGGAGCTCTGCTGGACTCTCAGACGGCTCGTCTACCTCCCAGAAATGAGGGCCAACAATCTCCTGTCTCTCGTTTCCTGGGTGCGGGCATCGCAGCAGATCACAGCTCAGCAGATGTTTTGCTCGGCCACATGGCCTCCACAGTTAATGTCTTCCATGGCCCACCTTCATATGAGATGAGCTCAATGGGCCCTAGCTTCTCAGTGGTACCAAGCTGCTGGGGGCCTAAAGGATGTAGTCCTGCTATCCACGAGTTTTCTCCAATCCTTGCATTGGTGGACAATTCGATCCAGTTTGACTCTGGGACGTCCCTTCCAAATTCCTCAGCTGTAAAAAGTGCTGACCACGGATGCGTCTCTCCTGGGGTGGGGAGCTCATGTCGATGGGTTTCACACCCAGGGATGTTGGTCCCTCCAGGAGACAGGTTTTCAAATCAACCTCCTGGAGTTACGAGCGGTCTGGAACGCGCTAAAGGCTTTCAGAGATCGGCTATCCAACCAAATTATCCAAATTCAGACAGACAATCAGGTTGCCATGTATTACGTCAACAAGCAGTGGGGCACTGGATCTCGCCCCCTGTGTCAGGAAGCCGTCGGGATGTGGCTTTGGGCTCGCCGTCACGGCCTGTTTCTTCAGGCCACGTATCTGGCAGGCGTAAACAACAGTCTGGCTGACAGGTTGAGCAGGATAATGCAACCTCACGAGTGGTCGTTCAATTCGAGAGTGGTATGCCAGATCTTCCAAGTGTGGGGCACACCCTTGGTGGATCTCTTTGCTACTCGAGCCAACCACAAGGTCCCTCAGTTCTGTTCCAGACTTCAGGCACATGGCAGGCTAGCGTCAGATGCCTTTCTCCTGGATTGGGGGGAAGGCCTCCTGTATGCTTATCCTCCCATACATTTGGTGGGGAAGATTTTGCTGAAACTCAAGCAAGATCGAGGCACCATGGTTCTGATCGCTCCTGTTTGGCCGCGTCAGATATGGTTCCCTCTCCTTCTGGAGTTGTCCTCCGAAGAACCGTGGAGATTGGAGTGTTTTCCGACCCTCATCACTCAGAACGAGGGGGCGCTTCTGCATCCCAACCTCCAGTCCCTGGCTCTCACGGCCTGGATGTTGAGGGCATAGATTTTGCCTCCTTGGGTCTGTCAGAGGGTGTCTCCCGAGTCTTGCTTGCTTCCAGAAAAGATTCCACTACGAAGAGTTATTCTTTTCTATGGCAGAGATTTGCCGTCTGGTGTGACAGCAAGGCCCTAGATCCTCGCTCGTGTCCTACACAGACCCTGCTTGAGTACCTTTTGCACTTGTCCGAGTCTGGTCTTAAGACCAACTCTGTAAGGGTTCATCTTAGTGCGATCAGTTCATATCATTACCGTGTGGAAGGTAAGCCGATCTCGGGGCAGCCTTTAGTTGTTCAATTCATGAGAGGTTTGCTTTTGTCAAAGCCCCCCCATCAAACCTCCTACTGTGTCATGGGATCTCAATGTCGTTCTCACCCAGCTGATGAAACCTCCTTTTTAGCCACTGGATTCTTGCCATCTGAAGTACTTGACCTGGAAGGTCATTTTCTTGGTGGCAGTCACTTCAGCTCACAGAGTCAGTGAGCTTCAAGCCTTGGTAGCTCACGCTCCTTATACTAAATTTCATCATAACAGAGTAGTCCTCCATACTCACCCTAAGTTCTTGCCGAAGGTGGTGTCGGAGTTCCATCTGAACCAGTCAATTGTCTTGCCAACATTCTTTCCCCGTCCTCATACCCGCCCTGCTGAACGTCAGCTGCACACATTGGACTGCAAGCGAGCATTGGCCTTCTATCTGGAGCGGACAAGCCCCACAGACAGTCCGCCCAATTGTTTGTTTCCTTTGATCCCAACAGAAGGGGAGTGGCTGTCGGGAAACGCACCATATCCAATTGGTTAGCAGATTGCATTTCCTTCACTTATGCCCAGGCTGGACTGACTCTTGAGGGTCATGTCACGGCTCATAGTATTAGAGCCATGGCAGTGTCAGTGGCCCACTTGAAGTCAGCCTCTATTGAAGAGTTTTGCAAGGCTGTGACGTGGTCATCTGTCCACACATTCACATCTCATTACTGCCTTCAGCAGGATACCTGATGCGACAGTCGGTTTGGGCAGTCAGTGCTGCAGAATCTGTTTGGGGTTTAGAATCCAACTCCACCCCCCTAGGCCCATTTTTATTCTGTTCCAGGCTGCACTCTCAGTTAGTTGTTTCTGTTAGGTCAATCTCAGTTATGTCCTCACCGTTGCGAGGCCCAATTGGCCAATGTTTGTTGTTTTGAGTGAGCCTGGGGGCTAGGGATACCCCACATGTGAGAACAAGCAGCCTGCTTGTCCTCGGAGAAAGCGAAAGCTACATACCTGTAGAAGGTATTTTCTGAGGACAGCAGGCTAATTGTTCTCAGCAACCCGCCCACCTCCCCTTTGGAGTTGTCTCTTCCCTTGTCTTGGTATTCTACTGGACTGAGGAGCATGCTCTCGTTGCGGGCGGGAAGGCGGTCGCGCATGCGCACGCGAGGGCTAGCAAACGTTTGTTGCTAGGAAGATCTCCGATCGGGGCTGCCGTTGGACGTCACCCACATGTGAGAACAATCAGCCTGCTGTCCACGGAGAATACCTTCTACAGGTATGTAGCTTTCGCTTTATAGTAATCAAAGTGCAATAAAATAAATCATGACCAATTTCCTGAGATCATGCAATGAAAAATATGCCTGAATCTGTCAAATCGTTCAAATCTTTTTAAAAGTTGATTTCACCACCATATTAACATGATTCTCAAAAATCAAGAAAGAATCAAGAATGTTACCTAAGCTTTGAATGGAAGATGCAAAGATAACTTATGTCCTATAATAGAGCCTATCTGGGGATTGGATGATTATCACCTATCCATAGAATCATAGCTTTACTGACATCAGTTTTAACAGATGGATCGTCATCCACTCAAATATTTTAGTTAAGCTGTTAGATGGTTATAAATATTTTGTGATGTCACAATAGGAAAATCACTCTGGATATCATCAATGTAAATGTAATGAGAGACTCATAGATTACAATAATTTAGATTATAATACTTTCCCCAATGATATTAGAGGAGAATAATGGAGACCCCTCTGGAAACACCACAATATGGACTCCAAGTTTCTCAGGTTTTTCCATTTCTGACCACTCAATAAGATCTTAATCTCAAGAAGGCAGCAAATCAATGCCAGTGCCAGAAATAGTGATAGAATCAAGAATACACGAAAAAACTATTCCATTTTGTTCACAAATTATTAGATACCACTACGCTCACATCATCCAGTACAGACGTCCCATCTGCTGTTAGCCTGGCCAGATATTTCAAGGAAAAAATTGAAACATTACAGAGTTCCTTACCTCTGAAAAATTCTAGCGTAAGTGATTTCATCAATGGCCTGGATCCGGGTACAGTAGAACACCCAGCTGACCGCTCTTTCTCAGACTTCAAACCACTTTCCATGGATTCAGTCAAGCAGGAGCTCCACAGATTCTCCAGGAAGTTTTGCAAACTAGATATTTGCCCGACTTACTTGCTCCAATGTGCTCCTAATTGCTTCCTTGCAGATTTAACACTTCATATTAACTATATGCTTGGCAGTGGAAAGTTCCCGGAGAATTACAGAAATATCTTACTCACCCCGATTCCAAAGGATGCAAAGAAAAAACGCCATGATCTTACCAACTATCAGCCGATTGCTGCTATCCCGCTGTTCGTGAAATTAATGGAGAGCATGGTGAATAAGCAGCTCAATGAGTACCTGGACAAGTTCAATATTTTGCATGATTTGCAGTCAGGATTCCATCCACTTCATAGCACTGAGTCCATTCTCGTCACGCTCCTGACCAACTTTAAGCGGGAAATAGCAATTTGACATGTCCAGCACATTTGACGTGGTGAACCATTGCATCTTACTACAGTTACTCGATTACTTTGGCGCCAGTGGAAACGTATTAGCATGGTTGAAAGGTTTCTTAACATCAAGAACCTATCAAGTGCAATCCAGCTCAAGCTTATCTCCTATCTGGAAGGCAGCTAGCGGTGTGCCACAGGGCTCCCCACTTTCGCCGACTCTCTTCAATATCATGCTGGTCCCTCTGGCCACTGCCCTATCCAAACTTGGTCTTAACCCGCTTATTTATGCTGATGACATCTGTGATAAAGTCACCTCCAGGATAGTTGGGTTAAGGCAGTTTCAGTCTGAAATACAAGTCCCAGAAGGCATTGAAGGCAAGGAGCCAGGGGGTGAGATGAGGAACCCGGACTGGACTCCTAGCTGCAATGGGAGAAGACATGGGTGTAAGCTGGCAGGATGTGTAGATTGGCTGCCACTAGGTGGAAAGAGAGATAGGAAACCCTGTGTGCAGGAGCTCATCATTAGGCTAATACTCAACTCAGCTGATATGGGTGTGGGGAAGCTAATGGAAGGAGAATGATTGGTTGTGGTAGCAGAAGCCAGGGATTGATTAGGCAGGTGGGAAGGAGTCCCAAGAGGGAGAGGAGAGAGAAGCAGTTGCAGGCTGAGAACCCTTGGGCAAGAGAGATCCCTAAAGTACTGAAGCAGGCTGAAATCCCTTGGGTGTGAGGAAGTCCCAAAAGTATTTGCAGGCTGAAAATCCTTGGGTAAGGGAGTTCCTAAAAGTATTGAATTTAACAGTGAAGCTGATGCAGGGTGAAATTATTATTATTACATTTGTATCCCACATTATCCCACCTTTTTGCAGGCTCAATGTGGCTTACAATTCATCGTGGATACTGGAAATAGAAAAGAAAGTACATTTGGATTTTCAGCAAGTTTTGGGTACATGATGGTGAAATACATAATATTGGGAATAGAAAAAAGTATACATTTGTTTTAGCAGAAGTTTTGGTTACATGATGATGAAATACATGATATTGTTAGAGTCAAAGGCATTAGGTACAAGAAGGTGTGAGAGCAAAAGACATTAAAGAACATTCCTGGATATCTTGAAGAGGGTGGAGTTACGCATGTTGTTCTTTATGATATATTTTGTCGAAGAGATAAGTCTTCAGGAGTTTGTGGAAAGTGGTCACTTCGTAGACCGATTTCAGGTTACGTGGCAGTGAGTTCCAGAGCTGTGTGCTTGTATAGGAAAAGGTTGATGCATGCATAGATCTGTATTTCAAGCCTTTGCATTTGGGAGGATGAAGATTTAGGAATGTGCGGGAGGATTTTTTTGCATTTCTGGGTGGTAGTTCTATTAGATCCGACATGTAGGCTAGGGCGTCACCATGGATGATTTTATGGACCAAGGTACAGAGTTTGAACATGATGCGTTCTTTGAGTGGGAGCCAGTGTAGTTTTTCGCGGAGGGGTGTTGCGCTTTCGTATTTAGGTTTGCCGAATATGTCTGGCTGCCGTGTTCTGGGCTGTCTGGAGTTTTTTGAGTATTTGCTCTTTACAACCGGCGTAGAGTGAGTTACAATAGTCCAGATGACTAAGTACCAGTGATTGTACCAGGTATCGGAAGACATTCCTTGGGAAAAATGGTTTGACTCGTTTTAGTTTCCACATTGAATGGAACATTTTTTTTAGTTATATTTTTTGCATGGTTCTCAAGTGTTAGGTGTCGGTCAATGGTGACTCCAAGGATTTTTAGGGTGTCTGTCTGAGACTGGTAGACTTAGATTGGGTGTGTTGATGGTGGTGAATTCCTTCTTGTTGTATTGCGAGGTGAGTACTAGGCATTGGGTTTTTTCGGCATTTAGTTTCAGTCGAAATGCATCTGCCCAGGAGTTCATAATATGTAGGCTCCGGTTGATTTCGTCAGAAATTTCTCTTAGATCGTGTTTGAATGGCATAAAGATTGTTACATCATCAGTATATATGTATGGGTTTAGATTCTGATTCGATAATAACTTATTTAATAAATTACAAGAAATCAGGAAGAACAAATCCAACAAACCAAGTTAAACCTTAAACTAACTATAATAAACTTGGGTTCAGAATAATTTATCTTTTTTTATATATATATGTATGCACTTTAAAAAAATGCTAAAGTGTTTTAAATTGTTTTAAATGTGCTCAGACCATACCGTTTACACCCATTATATCCCCAAGAGGAATATGTGGTGGTGTCACAATGGAACCATCATTGCACATGTGATGTTCCACCTCCTAATATTCGTGTATGTACAGTGGGGGAAATAAGTATTTGATCCCTTGCTGATTTTGTAAGTTTGCCCACTGACAAAGACATGAGCAGCCCATAATTGAAGGGTAGGTTATTGGTAACAGTGAGAGATAGCACATCACAAATTAAATCCGGAAAATCACATTGTGGAAAGTATATGAATTTATTTGCATTCTGCAGAGGGAAATAAGTATTTAATCCCTCTGGCAAACAAGACCTAATACTTGGTGGCAAAACCCTTGTTGGCAAGCACAGCGGTCAGACGTCTTCTGTAGTTGATGATGAGGTTTGCACACATGTCAGGAGGAATTTTGGTCCACTCCTCTTTGCAGATCATCTCTAAATCATTAAGAGTTCTGGGCTGTCGCTTGGCAACTCGCAGCTTCAGCTCCCTCCATAAGTTTTCAATGGGATTAAGGTCTGGTGACTGGCTAGGCCACTCCATGACCCTAATGTGCTTCTTCCTGAGCCACTCCTTTGTTGCCTTAGCTGTATGTTTTGGGTCATTGTCGTGCTGGAAGACCCAGCCACGACCCATTTTTAAGGCCCTGGCGGAGGGAAGGAGGTTGTCACTCAGAATTGTACGGTACATGGCCCCATCCATTCTCCCATTGATGCGGTGAAGTAGTCCTGTGCCCTTAGCAGAGAAACACCCCCAAAACATAACATTTCCACCTCCATGCTTGACAGTGGGGACGGTGTTCTTTGGGTCATAGGCAGCATTTCTCTTCCTCCAAACACGGCGAGTTGAGTTCATGCCAAAGAGCTCAATTTTTGTCTCATCTGACCACAGCACCTTCTCCCAATCACTCTCGGCATCATCCAGGTGTTCACTGGCAAACTTCAGACGGGCCGTCACATGTGCCTTCCGGAGCAGGGGGACCTTGCGGGCACTGCAGGATTGCAATCCATTATGTCGTAATGTGTTACCAATGGTTTTCGTGGTGACAGTGGTCCCAGCTGCCTTGAGATCATTGACAAGTTCCCCCCTTGTAGTTGTAGGCTGATTTCTAACCTTCCTCATGATCAAGGATACCCCACGAGGTGAGATTTTGCGTGGAGCCCCAGATCTTTGTCGATTGACAGTCATTTTGTACTTCTTCCATTTTCTTACTATGGCACCAACAGTTGTCTCCTTCTCGCCCAGCGTCTTACTGATGGTTTTGTAGCCCATTCCAGCCTTGTGCAGGTGTATGATCTTGTCCCTGACATCCTTAGACAGCTCCTTGCTCTTGGCCATTTTGTAGAGGTTAGAGTCTGACTGATTCACTGAGTCTGTGGACAGGTGTCTTTCATACAGGTGACCATTGCCGACAGCTGTCTGTCATGCAGGTAACGAGTTGATTTGGAGCATCTACCTGGTCTGTAGGGGCCAGATCTCTTACTGGTTGGTGGGGGATCAAATACTTATTTCCCTCTGCAGAATGCAAATAAATTCATATACTTTCCACAATGTGATTTTCCGGATTTAATTTGTGATGTGCTATCTCTCACTGTTACCAATAACCTACCCTTCAATTATGGGCTGCTCATGTCTTTGTCAGTGGGCAAACTTACAAAATCAGCAAGGGATCAAATACTTATTTCCCCCACTGTACATACAGCTGAGCCCAAGTAGATCTTAATCACCGATATATGAGTATATCTATGATACATATGTATAAGTCATAAACTACTCACATTAAATATTGTTAGACTTGAGCTCAAACCTCCGCCCATAAATTATGGTACATTCCATATTACCTTCTGATACATGGATAATAAAACATACAATTCAACGTTTGTTTAAACCTAAAGGAGGAATATGTTAATTCATGACACCCTGATCTCACTTCCCCCACATATCTTACACAAACCAACCCACAATGCGATATACACACATATTCACATATTCCAGTGTGTAATTCTGTATCCTGGTGGACATAGTTCTAAGATTATAGGGTCTTGAAGGTTATGGACCCAGGTTTCAGTGATAAATAGGAGGTCGAGATTGTCTGCAGTAATCCAGTCTGTTATGGTTTCTGTTTTGGATACTACTGATCTAGCGTTTACGTATCCCATTTGGATGGAATGGTAGGGTTCGATTCGGGGCGTTGATGTCTTAATTTGTATTAGTTGTCTGCTTTCCTGATGTCTAGTTTTGTTATGTCCTTTCTTCCCTTTCTGGTGGTTGTTTCCGTATGTATTTGTATTTGTTTTTCCTTTTAGTTGTTTGTTATTCTTTTGTTCTGGTGGGTTGTATGTGGATTGTATATGGGGTGCGTATGTTGTGGGCAGGTTGGTGTGTGTGTTTGGAATGGTCCATACGTGTTGTATTAGGGGTATGAGGAGTTCCTAAAGTATTGAACTCTCTTGAAGGTAAAGAGAATAGAAGGTGGAGACTGCTGCTGGGTGATTTAACTGTGATGATGAATTGAAAGAACTGCTTCTATTTGGAATTGAACTACTGTTTATTGTGCACTGGATAAAGAGCCCAGACTGAAGCTGACTGTGAGCCTGTATTGAATCCTGGTAGGTGCTGGTAGCCTACTGCTTAAAGGGGATTATTTGCCACACACTTTCAGGTGGCTTACATGTGCTTAAGATTAAAGGTGAATGCTGCTGTTGGAACCGTGTATCAGGTCTACTAGAAACCTGCATGGAATAAAAGCCTTAAAATTGAAGTTGCTGGTGGACATTTGTTTTCTTGACTGTACCAGGAGCCTGTGGCTAAAGGAGATTGTTCTATCCTTGGCTGCACCTAGAGGCACCTGCTTACACATCACTATCCCTATTCCTTTTAAAACAGACCTTAGCGAGATCCATGAGGAACTACGACTTGGATTACACACCATGCTCGATTGGGCCAACTCCTTTCAATTCAAGCTCATACTGAGAAAACCCATTGGCTCATTCTTTCCTCCCCCTATAACAAATATACACCACAAGCGTTAATTACTCCTAAGCTTACCCTCCCAATCTCTGAATCCCTGAAAATCCTAGTAGTCAATCAAAACTTAACATTAGAGCAACATATGACCTCTACCGTCAGAAGCATGTTCTTCACTCTTTGGAAACTTAAACGCATAAAACCATATTTTCCTAGAGACGTTTTTCGCACTTTAGTACAATCACTGGTCATTAGCCGTCTTGATTATTGCAATGGCATCTACTCAGGGTGCAAAGCTGTGCTCCTGAAAAAACTACAGACAGCTCAGAATATGGCTGCCAGGCTCATTTATGGTGCATCTAGATTTGAAAGTACAAGGCCTCTGCGAGAAAAGGTTCATTTGCGGATTAATACCTTTCAAATATTTGTACTCTATTACTTGGCTTCATTTTTCAAGGAGAGAGCTGCAATCTCAGGAGGCTGGATCACTAAGACTGTGATTCCCATGCTGTACAGTTGGAAACAACTGTGTTATCCATTGTTGGGCCAAGGCTATGGAATATATGTGTCTAGTACAAGTTAGAACGATGCAGGAGACGGTGCCTTTTAAACAATGGCTGAAAACCCACTTAGTTCAGCAGGGTTTTGGACTTGGGGGTGGTTGAGGTGAATGGGTGACTGTTATCAGGAGTGGATATAGGGCATTATTTTTTTCAGAGCGTCTTTAGGAGCTGTTGGAAGATCTGTGTTATGCTATATTTTTGTTTTACTTATGGATGTTGATTTTGTAAGCCGCTTATGATTTTGGCAGGGTATAAATGTTTTAAATAAATAAATTTTCTTGTCTAGATCATTTATAAATATGTTAAAAAGTACTGGCCACTGGAGAGCTACTACTACTGACCTTTCTCCATTGTGAAAACTGACCATATAGCACAACTCTATATTTTCTCTTGTAACTACTTTCCATCCTAGAGTAAGATATTTCTCCCTATCTCGTGTTTTTTAAATTTCCTCAGGAGTTTATCATGAACGATTTTATCAGATATCATATGAAAATTCATACATATTATGTAAGCAGGCTCACCCTTATTAACATGTTGTTTAAGCCCTTCAAAAAATTCTCTTTGCTAAATCCTTATGTTAGAAGATGACTCAGAAAGAGGAAGACAGGCAAAAATACCTGGAAAAGCTAAGGGAAGCGGGACAAGTTGTTAGGAAAACGAAGAAGCAAGTGGAAGAAAAGATAGCCTATACAGTAAAATTGGGGTACAAGGCATTTTTCAGATATGTAAGTGACAGGAGGAAGTGCCACAATATCATTGTGAGTCTCAAAGCTGAGGGGGAGAAATATATAGAAACTGATAAGGATAAAGCTGAACTTCTTAACAATTATTTCTGTTCTGTGTTGAGATGAAAGGCCGGGGGGAAGGACAGAAAACAAATACAGATGGGGATGGATGTATGGTAGATCAAGACCGATTCACAGAAGACTATTCTCATGAGGAGCTAGCTAGCTAAACTAAAAGTAGACAAAGCGATGGGACTCGATGGAATACATCCGAGGGTGCTCAAGGAACATGGAGAAGGGCGAATGTGGTCCCTCTGCTCAAGATTAGAAGTAAGGAGGAGTTGGGAATTACAGACCTGTCAGTCTGACCTTAGTGTGGTGAGTAAACTAATGGAAACACTTCTAAAGCGGAGAATTGTGAGGTTTCTCGAATCGAGTGACTACAGGACCCGAGGCAGCATGACTTCACTAGAGGCAAGTTGTGTCAGACAAATCTGATTGATTTCTTTGACTGGGTAACCAAACATGTCCAACTGTTGGACATGGGAGGAGTGTTAGATGTGGTGTTCTTGGATTTTAGCAAAGCCTTTGACACGGTTCCGCACAAGTGACTGATAAATAAATTGAGTTCCTTTGACATGGGACCTAAAGTGACTGGGTCAAAAATTGGTTAAGTGGGAGGAGACAGAGGGTAGTGGTTAATGGAGCTTGCTCTGAGGAAAGGGATGTTACCAGTGGTGTGTCGCAGGGATCGGTCCTCGGGCTGGCTCTCTTTAACATCTTTGTGAGCGATATTGCGGAAGGGCTGTCAAGAAAGGTTTGTCTCTTTGTGGATGATACCAAGTATCTGTAATATTGTGGACACCCCGGAGGCTGTGGTTGTCATGAGGAAGGATCTAGTGAAGCTTGAAGAATGGTCCGATAATTGACCATTCTTCAAGCTAAGACATGCAGGTCATTCACTTGGGTTACAAGAATCCAGGGGAACAGTACAATATAGGGGGTGAAGTGCTTCTGTGTACGGAAGAAGGAGATTTGGGAGTGATTGTGTCTGATGACCTTAAAGTGGCCAAACAGGTAGAAAGGGCGCGACGGTCAAAGCCAGAAGGGTGCTTGGGTGCATAAGGAGAGGGATGACCAGCAGGAAAAAAAGAGGTGCTAGTGCCCTTGTATAAGTCTCTGGTGAGGCCCCATTTAGTAATTCTGGAGACCACATCTACAGAAAGATATAATCAGGATAGAGTCTGTCCAGAGGACAGCTACAAAATTGGTAAGCGGTCTCCATCATAAAACATATAAGGACAGGCTTATGAACCTCAACATGTATACGCTGGAAGAGAGGCGGGAGAGAGGGGATTTGATATAGACATTTAAATACCTCAGTGGCATTAATGTACAGGAGGAGAGCCTTTTTCAAATGAAACACTGGAATGAGAGGGCATAGGAGGCTTAGGAGGAATCTAAGAAAATACTCTTTCACAGAAAGGGTGATGAGGTTGTGGAGAAAAGGAGGAATTAGTGGTTACTGAGGATGGGCACACTGGGTGGGCCATTTGGCCCTTATCTGCTGTTGTGTTTCTATGTTCTAAATCCACAATCATCTTTTTCTCCTCCTCCTTGATATACATACCATCAAGATAAAATCTAAGTGTGAGATCAGGGAGTTTAAGACCCTGACATAATGTCATGAAAGACAAGGAAATTGTCTTGACGTCTCCATGTCAGTATTTATTTTCTCTAACCACTTAATACAGAATCCTACTAACCTTAAAACAATTATATGTATAACTCCGGTATCTTTTATAAGATATGTTTTTATAAGATATGTCAAGAATGTGTTTTTGTTTGTTTGGTAAGATGGAGGATTAAGTACTTATGAGTTTTACAATGATTTTAAAACCCATTCATTTCTGTAGGTTGATTCCTGTGCCTATGGTTGGTTTCAAGGAACTTTTGAGAAGGCTCAAAGTCCAAGACCAGATGACAAAGCAACACCAGACCAGATTGGATGTAAGTGGAAACATCAGCAAAAACCTGTTTTTGATTGCATTTCCTCTGATACAACAGCAGGAGGGACTGAAAAAGGGTCTTTATGGTTAAAGAAGCACAGGTGCCCAAATCATACAGTCATAATTGCCAAAGGATGTTTAAGTTGTAGTGTTGTATTATCAGCTGGTCTAGATATATACCTGTGAAATAACTTTCTTCTATCCCCTGAGAGCTCCTGTGTCTGCTTTCTCCCATTGCCCTGGAAACCCATTGAAGAGACTTCTCTGAGCATGCACAGGTATTCCCGTGCTACACTCACCTCTTCCCCTCAGTCTGTTTCATCCAGTCTGCGAATGGCAGCTCTTTCTCTCTTGTGCTTCCTCATAACATTATAAAAGGCTAAAAACAATAGCAAACTAAAAAAAAAGATAAAAGAGGAGAGAGAGAGGGGAGGGTAACAGTCCCCAACAGATGGACTTTGGCTTTTCATCTCAACTAGTCTAGTACTGACACCCACAGGAAACAAAGCTTCAGGGGCAGCCATAGTGCGCCCTGGCAGACTGGATGCTAATAACATACCAGCTCCCAGCGTGGTGGAGCTCTACAGTCACACAGCCACTCCTCCACACCAGTGCTGCCTGATCCTGTCTCTCTTTTTACCAGGCTGGAGATCGCCAAAACAGTGGTTCTTTCATGCCAGAAACAATCTACCCCCAACAAGATATAGAACTTGATACTTTCCTTGGCAACCAAACTTCAGACCATCTTTCCAGAGAACAGAATCAACTCACTGATGCACTCAGTCACAGACTCAATTCATATGAATGGCCTGTCAATAACTGAACTGCTCAACAATTATTCGACATGTTGGGGTTGCCAGATATAAATCTTTAAGCCATTCCTCATAATGCAAAAAGTAACACCTTTTGTTCCCTCTACACAGTGAGAAACAGGCTAGCACATGATCTTCTTGCTATTTCCTGGGATCAAGGGCCTGTTTTATATGTCCCCTTCTCCAGTCCCACTGATTCCCAGAGTATTGCAGAAGGCTCACTAGTTTAGTGCTACAATAATCCTCATAGCACCACATTGACTCAGGCAAGTCTGGTTCCTCAGACTTCTCAACATGACTTCAGTTCAACCTATTCCACTGGGGCAACATCCAACTCTACAGACCCAGCAAGAGAATTATCTCCTACATCCCAACCTCAAGAGGCTCTTGTTAATGGCCTGGCTATTGAATGGCAAGATTTAACTATCTTCTCAGTTCCTTGAAGATGTCCAGTGTGTCATCCTGACCTCTAGAAAGCCACCTAGTAAAATATCATATCAGTTGAAATGGAAAAGATTTTCAGAATGGGACATAGCCAGTCATAACACAACCACAAAATGAAAAAGGAACACCTACGTATAAAACAAACAAGCCTAGGAGTAAGAGGTGAAACAATTAGACACTTCCAGTCAAACGGGTAGTATGCAAGTCTTTTTTTCCGCACCACTCATTACAAGCCCCAATATGGGGCCATGTTTCAACAGGAAACACCTGTCTGCCTTGGGTGATTTGTCGGCGTCTTGCAGTATATTGCAGAGTTTAGCAGTTGCAGTTTTCTACAGAGTTGATTTTGCACCGACTCATATAAGATATCCTCTTTTGAGTGAGCAACCCCTGAGGCAGACGGGTGTTTCCTGTTGAAACACAGCCCCGTGACAAAAATGATAAAGAGGATGGGATGACTTCCCTATGAGGAAAGGCTAAAGCTGCTAAGGAGAGAAAGCTGCAGCTTGGAGAAGAGACAGCTGAGGGGAGATATGATATATATAAAATACTGAGTGGAGTGGAACAGGTAGATGTGAATCGCTTGTTTACACTTTCCAAAAATAGTAGGACAAGGGGGCACGCAAAGAAGCTACTAAGTAGTCAATTTAAAATGAATCTGAGAAAGGGAAGCGATTGCTGCAGACCTGGAGTAAATTTTGGAATACGCTACAACCATCAGCAAAGAGACAGTTGTTTGTTTCCTAATCTCTATTTCTCTAGAATATAGATATTAATAGCATCTGTAAGGGGGAAAGGGGGGGGAGTGGGATGATGGGGTGGGAAGGAGGGAAAGGGAAAGGGACTCATAACTGTATAAAGTTTGATGACAATGGAAATGATATGTAAGCTTCTCATAAGGACCTGATTGTAACTTGCATTTGTTATCAATAAAAATATTGAAACATAAAATGAATCTGAGAAAATATTTCTTCACTCAGCAAGTAATTAAACTCTGTAATTCTTTGCCAGAGAATGTGGTAAAAGCAATTAGCAGGGTTTATAAAAAGGTTTGGATAATTTCCTACAAGAAAAGTCCATAAGCCATTATTAAGATGGACTTGAGTAAATCCACTTGTTGTTCTAGGATAAGCAGAATAAAATCTGTTTTACTATTTTGGGATCTTGCTAGGTACTTGTGACCTGGATTGGCTACTGTCCCAGTATAGCAATTCTTATGTTCTTATAGTCTTATGTCTTATAGTGAGTGGTGCTGAATAAAGACTTTCATACTACCTGTTTGGCTGGAAGTGTCTAATTGGTTCAACCCTATAGCCAGTCACCACATACCCACCACCTGCCTCCTCCATGCGGAGTTATCATATTTGCTATCTTTATCTACTGTGGGTCTTCAGACCACCTCAGTCCATTTCCATCTTTCTGCCATAGCTGAGTATTATCATTTGGGTGGGAAACCCCACCCCACCCCCGTCTTTTCATGCATTAGCATCTGCCTAGACTCCTCAGAAATCGCTCTGAGCTCTTGTCAATGCATCACTAAAACATCTCACCTGGAGGTTGTGAGATGTCATCTCCTGCAGGCTGCCTCGGTAAGCAAACCATCCACCAATATCTCCAGACTTGCAGACAAAGCAGCAAGTCCACACCTTTACATAAGTACATAAGTAGTGCCATACTGGGAAAGACCAAAGGTCCATCTAGCCCAGCATCCTGTCACCGACAGTGGCCAATCCAGGTCAAGGGCACCTGGCACGCTCCCCAAACGTAAAAACATTCCAGACAAGTTATACCTAAAAATGCGGAATTTTTCCAAGTCCATTTAATAGCGGTCTATGGACTTGTCCTTTAGGAATCTATCTAACCCCTTTTTAAACTCCGTCAAGCTAACCGCCCGTACCACATAAGTACATAAGTAGTGCCATACTGGGAAAGACCAAAGGTCCATCTAGCCCAGCATCCTGTCACCGACAGTGGCCAATCCAGGTCAAGGGCACCTGGCACGCTCCCCAAACGTAAAAACATTCCAGACAAGTTATACCTAAAAATGCGGAATTTTTCCAAGTCCATTTAATAGCGGTCTATGGACTTGTCCTTTAGGAATCTATCTAACCCCTTTTTAAACTCCGTCAAGCTAACCGCCCGTACCACGTTCTCCGGAAACGAATTCCAGAGTCTAATTACACGTTGGGTGAAGAAAAATTTTCTCCGATTCGTTTTAAATTTACCACACTGTAGCTTCAACTCATGCTCTCTAGTCCTAGTATTTTTGGATAGCGTGAACAGTCGCTTCACATCCACCCGATCCATTCCACTCATTATTTTATACACTTCTATCATATCTCCCCTCAGCCGTCTCTTCTCCAAGCTAAAAAGCCCTAGCCTTCTCAGCCTCTCTTCATAGGAAAGTCGTCCCATCCCCACTATCATTTTCGTCGCCCTTCGCTGTACCTTTTCCAATTCTACTATATCTTTTTTGAGATACGGAGACCAGTACTGAACACAATACTCCAGGTGCGGTCGCACCATGGAGCGATACAACGGCATTATAACATCTGCACACCTGGACTCCATACCCTTCCTAATAACACCCAACATTCTATTCGCTTTCCTAGCCGCAGCAGCACACTGAGCAGAAGGTTTCAGCGTATCATCGACGACGACACCCAGATCCCTTTCTTGATCCGTAACTCCTAACGCGGAACCTTGCAAGACGTAGCTATAATTCGGGTTCCTCTTACCCACATGCATCACTTTGCACTTGTCAACATTGAACTTCATCTGCCACTTGCACGCCCAATCTCCCAGTCTCGCAAGGTCCTCCTGTAATCGTTCACATTCCTCCTGCGACTTGACGACCCTGAATAATTTTGTGTCATCGGCGAATTTAATTACCTCACTAGTTATTCCCATCTCTAGGTCTCCGGCAACGAATTCCAGAGTCTAATTACACGTTGGGTGAAGAAAAATTTTCTCCGATTCGTTTTAAATTTACCACACTGTAGCTTCAACTCATGCCCTCTAGTCCTAGTATTTTTGGATAGCGTGAACAGTCGCTTCACATCCACCCGATCCATTCCACTCATTATTTTATACACTTCTATCATATCTCCCCTCAGCCGTCTCTTCTCCAAGCTGAAAAGCCCTAGCCTTCTCAGCCTCTCTTCATAGGAAAGTCGTCCCATCCCCACTATCATTTTCGTCGCCCTTCGCTGTACCTTTTCCAATTCTACTATATCTTTTTTGAGATACGGAGACCAGTACTGAACACAATACTCCAGGTGCGGTCGCACCATGGAGCGATACAACGGCATTATAACATCCGCACACCTGGACTCCATACCCTTCCTAATAACACCCAACATTCTATTCGCTTTCCTAGCCGCAGCAGCACACTGAGCAGAAGGTTTCAGCGTATCATCGACCTTTCTTTTAAAACATTTAAACAAGTTTTATTAATCTGCTTTACATCCCTCCAATGGAGTAGCTTTTACTCCTGTCTAAACCTGAGGGCTCATTTATTATCGAGACTCATTGGGAATGAACTAATACCATCCCTTTCATTCCATATAAGCTGGATTAGTTCCTATCTTCTTCCCAACTGCAGCCTTTCTAATTTATCAATCTTCTGACCTCCAGCACTGCCTGTTTCTCCAACCCAGACTGTTAACTTCTTCCACTACTTAGAGTAGTAACATAGTAACATAGTAGATGACGGCAGAAAAAGACCTGCACGGTCCATCTAGTCTGCCCATGATAAACTCATGTGTATACCTTACATTGATTTGTACCTGTCTTTTTCAGGGCACAGACCATATAAGTCTGTGCAGCAGTATTTCCCGCCTCCCAACCACCAGTCCCGCCTCCCATCACCGGCTCCGGCACAGACCCCGTATAAGTCTGCCCTCCCCCATCCTAGCCTCTCAACCACCAACCCCTCTTCCCCCCGCCACCCAATTTCAGCTAAGCTTCTGTGGATCCATTCCTTCTGCACAGGATTCCTTTATGCCTGTCCCACGCATGCTTGAATTCCATTACCGTTTTCATCTCCACCACCTCCCGCGGGAGGGCATTCCAAGCGTTCACCACCCTCTCCGTGAAGAAATACTTCCTGACATCTTTCCTGAGTCTGCCCCCCTTCAATCTCATTTCATGTCCTCTCGTTCTACCGCCTTCCCCTCTCCGGAAAAGATTTGTTTGCGGATTAATACCTTTCAAATATTTGAACGTCTGTATCATATCACCCCTGTTCCTCCTTTCCTCCAGAGTATACATGTTCAGGTCAGCAAGTCTCTCTTCATACGTCTTGGAACGCAACTCCCATACCATCCTCGTAGCTTTTCTTTGTACCGCTTCCATTTTTTTAACATCCTTCGCAAGGTATGGCCTCCAAAACTGAACACAATACTCCAGGTGGGGCCTCACCAACGTCTTATACAGGGGCATTAAAACCTCCTTTTTTCTGCTGGTCACACCTCTCTCTATACAGCCTAGCAACCTTCTCGCTACGGCCACCGCCTTGTCGCACTGTTTCATAGCCTTTAGGTCCTCAGATACTATCACCCCAAGATCCCTCTCCCCGTCCGTGACTATCAGGCTCTCCCCACCTAACACATACGCCTCCCTTGGATTTCTACTCCCTAAGTGCATCACTTTGCATTTCTTCGCATTGAATTTTAATTGCCAAACGTTAGACCATTTTTCCAGCTTCTTCAGATCTTTTTTCATGTTTTCCACTCCCTCCGGGGTGTCCACTCTGTTGGAAATCTTGGTGTCATCCGCAAAAAGGCAAACTTTACCTTGTAACCCTTCGGCAATGTCACTCACAAATATATTGAACAGAATGGGCCCCAGCACCGATCCCTGAGGCACTCCACTACTCACCTTTCCCTCCTCCGAGCGAACTCCATTCACTACCACCCTCTGGCGTCTGCCCGTCAACCAGTTCCTAATCCAGTTCACCACTTCGGGTCCTATCTTCAGCCCTTCTAGTTTATTCAAGAGCCTCCTGTGGGGAACCGTGTCAAAAGCCTTGCTGAAATCTAAGTAGATGACGTCCATAGCACGTCCTTGATTTAATTCTCCC
Organism: Microcaecilia unicolor; assembly: GCF_901765095.1. Lineage (NCBI taxonomy): Eukaryota > Metazoa > Chordata > Amphibia > Gymnophiona > Siphonopidae > Microcaecilia > Microcaecilia unicolor. The sequence continues at coordinate 402,990,974 of NC_044032.1, read as the reverse complement.
GTCACCCAGTCAAAGAATTCAATGAGATTCGTTTGGCACGACTTCCCTTTGGTGAAACCATGTTGTCTCGGATCTTGCAACTTATTGGCTTCCAGGAAATTCACTATCCTTTCCTTCAGCATGGCTTCCATTACTTTTCCAATAACCGAAGTGAGGCTTACCGGCCTGTAGTTTCCAGCTTCTTCCCTATCCCCACTTTTGTGAAGAGGGACCACCTCCGCCATTCTCCAATCCCTCGGAACCTCTCCTGTCTCCAAGGATTTATTAAACAAATCTTTAAGAGGACCCGCCAGAACCTCTCTGAGCTCCCTCAGTATTCTGGGGTGGATCCTGTCCGGCCCCATGGCTTTGTCCACCTTTAGCTTTCCAAGTTGTTCATATACACTCTCTTCCGTGAACGGTGCTCTATCCACTTCGTTTTCAGGTGTACTTTTGCCAGTCCCTCTCGGTCCTTCCCCAGGATTTTCTTCAGTAAAAACAGAACAAAAGTATCTATTTAGCAAATTGGCTTTTTCTTCATCATTTTCTACATAGCGTTTTGCTGTATCTTTTAGTCTCACAATCCCCTTTTTAGTCTTTCTTCTTTCACTAATATACCTGAAGAAGTTTTTGTCTCCCCTCCGTACATTTCTAGTCATTTGTTCTTCCGCTTGCGCCTTCGCCAGACGTACCTCTCTCTTGGCTTCTTTCAGTTTCATCCGGTATTCCTCCCCGTGTTCCACTACTTTAGATTTTTTGTATTTCTGGAACGCTAACTCTTTAGCCTTTATTTTCTCAGCCACTTGCTTTGAAAACCATATCGGTTTCCTTTTTCTCTTGCTTTTATTTACCCTCCTTACATAAAGGTCTGTGGCCCTGTTTATTACTTCTTTTAGCCTGGACCATTGTCCTTCCACTTCTCGTATGTCCTCCCAGCCCATCAGCTCCTTCCTCAGGTATTCTTCCATTTTGTTAAAGTCAGCTCGCTTGAAATCCAGGACTTTGAGTTTGGAGTGGCTGCCATCCACATGAGCTGTTACATCAAAACAAACCGTTTGATGGTCACTGTTTCCCAGGTGTGCAGCCACTCGGACATTTGACACACTATCCCCATTCGTGAGCACCAGATCCAACGTGGCTCCCTCCCTCGTGGGTTCGTTCACCATTTGTCTGAGCAGAGCACTTTGGAAAGCATCCACAATCTCTCTACTTCTTTCCGATTTTGCAGACGGAACCTTCCAATCTACATCCGGCAGATTAAAATCTCCCAACAGCAGCACCTCTCTTTTCTTCCCCAACTTTTGAATATCAGCGATCAGATCTTTATCTAGTTCTTCCAATTGTGTCGGGGGTCTATAGACAACACCCACGTGGACCAAGGTTCTATCCTCTCTTTTTAAGGTGATCCATATTGCTTCTTCCTTTCCCCACTTCCCTGTCATTTCAGTTGCTGCGATATCATCTCTCACATACAGAGCTACTCCTCCACCTTTACGTCCCTCTCTATCCTTTCTAAAAAGATTATAGCCTGGTATGTTTACATCCCATTCATGGGAACCATGGAGCCATGTCTCTGTGACTGCAACTATGTCCAAGTCAGTCTCCAACATCAGGGCTTGAAGGTCATGAATTTTATTGCTTAGACTGTGAGCATTTGTGGTCATTGCTTTCCAACTACATTTCCTAGTATGTGTTTTGGGTTTAGTGATTTGTGAGTGTCTTTTGTCTTTGGGTACCTTCTCCTCTTTTTGTTCCCTCTTCTTTGCTTTTTCTTTTTTTTCTGCTTCAATTTTAGTTTCAGAAACATCACAGTGCTGTAGTGGAGCAAAAGAATTTTGTAGTGGCAACACTTGTGCGGATGGATGCTTCTGTGTCACATGACGAATTCTGCCTGAGCCTACTGTGAGCCATCTGTTCCTTTGTGGTTTTATTCTCTGAGGCAGTGGTGAGAAGTTATGATTCTGCACAGTCCTATAAGTTGCTTTAATTGCATCTAATTCTTGCATTACTTTATATAGCTCTTGTTTTAAAGTAGATAGCTGAAGGCAGATAGGACAAGCTTTAAGTTTCCAGATGATTGGCCTTGAAACCAAAGCAGCACAATTATTGCAGAGAATAAAAGTCATCCTGATTGGTTGAAATGGGTATGAACAGGTGTACTATGTTGGAGTATCCGCCTGCAAGACTGCCTGTGTATGACTGTGGAGTAAAGTTAATAAGGTTTGGTTTGTCTATAAATGAGTGGACAACCCTGGGGTGGGTGGGTTGTGGGGAGGGTGGGTGGGATTATAAGTCCCAATGGGTCAGCTTAAGTGCTGCTATCAAGGGAATTCTCTAGTTGAATGGACCAAAATGGTAGTGTCTGATCCAGCACTTTACAATTTATTATACTTTTTAAAACTGCCCTAAGATATTAATAACTTTCCTTTTAAATAAATCTAGATATTGCCAATAATTATAGCAGTGTCAGCTATGTAAAAATGCCCCTCCCCTCTATCAGAGTTTGGCAGGAACAGAAAGAAAGACAGACAGACAGAGAGGTTTCCCAGTGCTAATTAAATTGATTAAGCAACAAGCCTTAAAAATTTTAGACAATATCAGGTAGGTTTCTCACCTAATGCCAGTCAATTTGAGAAGAGTCTGGGATTTAGGGGTCAGAATAAACCTGTCCTTTTTGTAGGAGCTTGGTTCAGTCCCAGCACCTAATGCCAGTCAATTTGAGAAGAGTCTGGGATTTAGGGGTCAGAATAAACCTGTCCTTTTTGTAGGAGCTTGGTTCAGTCCCAGCACCTAATGCCAGTCAATTTGAGAAGAGTCTGGGATTTAGGGGTCAGAATAAACCTGTCCTTTTTGTAGGAGCTTGGTTCAGTCCCAGCACCTAATGCCAGTCAATTTGAGAAGAGTCTGGGATTTAGGGGTCAGAATAAACCTGTCCTTTTTGTAGGAGCTTGGTTCAGTCCCAGCACCTAATGCCAGTCAATTTGAGAAGAGTCTGGGATTTAGGGGTCAGAATAAACCTGTCCTTTTTGTAGGAGCTTGGTTCAGTCCCAGCACCTAATGCCAGTCAATTTGAGAAGAGTCTGGGATTTAGGGGTCAGAATAAACCTGTCCTTTTTGTAGGAGCTTGGTTCAGTCCCAGCACCTAATGCCAGTCAATTTGAGAAGAGTCTGGGATTTAGGGGTCAGAATAAACCTGTCCTTTTTGTAGGAGCTTGGTTCAGTCCCAGCACCTAATGCCAGTCAATTTGAGAAGAGTCTGGGATTTAGGGGTCAGAATAAACCTGTCCTTTTTGTAGGAGCTTGGTTCAGTCCCAGCACCTAATGCCAGTCAATTTGAGAAGAGTCTGGGATTTAGGGGTCAGAATAAACCTGTCCTTTTTGTAGGAGCTTGGTTCAGTCCCAGCACCTAATGCCAGTCAATTTGAGAAGAGTCTGGGATTTAGGGGTCAGAATAAACCTGTCCTTTTTGTAGGAGCTTGGTTCAGTCCCAGCACCTAATGCCAGTCAATTTGAGAAGAGTCTGGGATTTAGGGGTCAGAATAAACCTGTCCTTTTTGTAGGAGCTTGGTTCAGTCCCAGCACCTGGAAGGTGGAAGTAAAAGTGGAATGACCTTTAGTTTGAGTCCAACCCTGCTTGCCCCCAGCTGTGGGGGTGCTTAAGTCCCAATGGGTCAGCTTAAGTGCTGCTATCAAGGGAATTCTCTAGTTGAATGGACCAAAATGGTAGTGTCTGATCCAGCACTTTACAATTTATTATACTTTTTAAAACTGCCCTAAGATATTAATAACTTTCCTTTTAAATAAATCTAGATATTGCCAATAATTATAGCAGTGTCAGCTATGTAAAAATGCCCCTCCCCTCTATCAGAGTTTGGCAGGAACAGAAAGAAAGACAGACAGACAGAGAGGTTTCCCAGTGCTAATTAAATTGATTAAGCAACAAGCCTTAAAAATTTTAGACAATATCAGGTAGGTTTCTCACCTAATGCCAGTCAATTTGAGAAGAGTCTGGGATTTAGGGGTCAGAATAAACCTGTCCTTTTTGTAGGAGCTTGGTTCAGTCCCAGCACCTGGAAGGTGGAAGTAAAAGTGGAATGACCTTTAGTTTGAGTCCAACCCTGCTTGCCCCCAGCTGTGGGGGTTCTTAAGTCCCAATGGGTCAGCTTAAGTGCTGCTATCAAGGGAATTCTCTAGTTGAATGGACCAAAATGGTAGTGTCTGATCCAGCACTTTACAATTTATTATACTTTTTAAAACTGCCCTAAGATATTAATAACTTTCCTTTTAAATAAATCTAGATATTGCCAATAATTATAGCAGTGTCAGCTATGTAAAATGCCCCTCCCCTCTATCAGAGTTTGGCAGGAACAGAAAGAAAGACAGACAGACAGAGAGGTTTCCCAGTACTAATTAAATTGATTAAGCAACAAGCCTTAAAAATTTTAGACAATATCAGGTAGGTTTCTCACCTAGTGCCAGTCAATTTGAGAAGAGTCTGGGATTTAGGGGTCAGAATAAACCTGTCCTTTTTGTAGGAGCTTGGTTCAGTCCCAGCACCTGGAAGGTGGAAGTAAAAGTGGAATGACCTTTAGTTTGAGTCCAACCCTGCTTGCCCCCAGCTGTGGGGGTGCTTAAGTCCCAATGGGTCAGCTTAAGTGCTGCTATCAAGGGAATTCTCTAGTTGAATGGACCAAAATGGTAGGGCTGAAACTTTACCTACTATTTCTCTTCGGTATTCCTGGAGGAAAATCCTGGAGAAGGACCGCAGTCGGCTGCCGAGAGAACATCTGGGAAGGGAATGGATACTGCGCCGTTTATGGAAGAGTTTATAAACAGCTGGAGAATCTGAAGTTGGACAAAGCTATGGGGCTGGATGGGATACATCCAAGCATACTGAAGGAGCGAGAGGTCCTGGCAGGACCTCTTGAAGATTTATTTATGTTTCAACAATTTTTTATTTTAGATATGTCTACATATTAACAAACATTTACTTTCACAAATTACATGCAATTGAGTTCCACATCATTTGCTCTTATTCCAATTTGTCCTGCTAAGATCCCCTAAAGTGATGCGATTCCCCTTTCTAGTTAATCTGCATAATTCCAATCTTTAACCTTTATCCTCCCCTCCCTTAATCTCATCCTCCTCATCTCCCTCCCTCCTCCCTTCAGCCCTCCCAGTAACTCCTATATGCCAAAACCCGCATCTGTCAGCTTATAGTATATGCTTATAAGGTATTAACAATAAGACTACGTCCTTTCTGTGTCATCTTATCTAAGTAGCATCCCCATATTTTAAAGAATCGATTTTTCCTTTTACAATGTCCTTTGGCTTCCTTTGCCTCCCAGACCAGCAATTGATGCACCTTATTGCGCCAATGCCAGAAGGTCGGTGGATTGGCTACAGTCCAATGTTGCATGATACATTTTCTTGCTACCAGATAAAGTTTTCGACACAACAGTGTTTTATCAGCATTTAATCTCCTTTGTGATTCCTTCATATCTAATACTAGTTGTAGTGGATTCATGTCTCTTCTACTACCCACCACCCCTGTAAGATAAGTAATTATTTGCCTCCAGTAGCGTTGTATTGGTACACAATCCCACAGTGCATGATATAGTGAGTTCTCAGAATTATTACATTTCAAACACATAGCTGTTTCAATTCCCCCCGATTTAACAGTTGGACTTGGGTAAAGTATGCTCTGTGTAATATTCTATACGCACATTCTCTATAATCAGCTCCTCCTATTATGTGTGGAATATCTTTGAGCTGCGTTGTCATATCCCAGGAGTCCAATGCCCTTCCCACGTCCTTTTCCCATTTCTGCCGGATCTGAGTCAGTTCTTTCCCCGGGGCTAGACTCCATAGCTTTTGATGTATTTGTGATATGGAGGGGGCATGTTCAGAGATCTCATCAAAGAAAGTCTTAATTTGATTGCCTAATTTGTTATTCAATATTTCTTTGTTTAGTGATTGTATGTAGTGCTTCAGTTGACAGTGTGCATATCTATCTCCCCAGCCCTGTTCATTTTGGCCTACCAGCTGTGTCAGCGGTTTGATTTCGCCAGTTGCATCTAAAACATCTGCCAGTTCAATCACCCCCAGCTGTTCCCATCTGTCAAAAGTTTTATTTTCCATCCCAGGTACAAAGGCCGGGTTCCATTTAATATTGATAAGTTCAGTAGTTCTTGGGTCCCCTCCTAGTAATGTCCCTAAAAATCTCCATGCTTCTCTTATTGGTTTAAGTAGAACATTATTTCTATGCTTTTGTGGTATCTCTGTATTCCGCAAGTGTAGTAGTGTAATATAGCGGTAAGGACTAAAGAGCGCATCTTCCATCTCAAGGGGTGTGTGTTCTTGAGTCTGGCAAATCCTATCCCTCACATGCCGTAGGAGGCAGGCCATATTATAAAATGTAATATTGGGAATTCCCAAACCTCCCTGTTTCCATCCTCCTAACATATATTTCTGCTGCATCCTAGCTCGTTTCCTGTCCCAGCAAAACCTAAACATTAGTCGATATAGCTGTTTTATGTCTTTCTGTAGCAGTGCTATGGGCAGAATCTGTAGTGCATAGAGCCACCTTGGCAATATGACCATTTTTATAAGGCTTATCCTCCCCGACAGAGACAGCGTCAAGGTGCCCCAGGAGTCCAGTTGTTGGGTTGTCTGCTCTAACAGTTTTGCTACATTTAATTGATATATCTCCCTCGGTCTAGCCGGTAGCAATATACCCAAATATGTAAAGAAATTATGTGTCTGTTTCAAAGGGAATCCATCTAGCCATAAGCTTTGGATGTCCACATTGATCGCAAGGGCTTCCGACTTGTCCATGTTCAGTTTGAAGCCCGAATAGTCTCCATATTCACGGAAAATCTCTAAAAGATCTTCAAGTGTCTTCTTCGGCTTTGTAATTATCATTAACAGATCGTCTGCAAATGCAGCCAATTTGAACTCCTGTTTCTTAAATTGCACCCCAGGTACCGCTTTACAATCATATATATCCCTAATGAGAGGGTCCAATTGGAGCGCAAAAAGCAGGGGTGACAGAGGGCTCCCCTGTCTTGTTCCTCTACCAATCTGTATTTCTCCTGATACATTACCGTTTATCAGCACTTGCGCTCTCGGTAAATAATACAATTCTCTGATCGCCTGCACAAAATTGCCATTGAATCCATATTTCTCTAGCGCCGAGTACAGAAAGGGCCACTCCACTCTATCGAATGCTTTTTCTGCATCAAAGCTTATCATTAAAGCTTGTTCTTTGGAGTGACCCAATCCTTCCAAGGCCGCCAGAATGTTCCTCATGTTTTTCGTAATTGATCTGCCTTGTACGAATCCTACTTGCGCTGGATGTATAAGCTCAGGTAGTACTCTGCCTAGTCTGTTTGCCAGTATTTTGGCAAACAGTTTTGCCTCCTGATTGAGTAGGGAGATAGGTCTGTAAGATGTAACTAGTTTTTCATCTCTTTTAGGCTTAGGAAACACTACTATTCGGGCCAAATTTAAATGTTCAGGCATCTTACCCTTTTCCATCCATTCATTAAATACCTTAGCCAAGGTAGGAATCACCGAGTCCCCCATCAGCTTATAAAATTCCGCTTTATAGCCATCTGGGCCTGGAGCTTTGCCTGTTTTACATAGTAACATAGTAGATGACGGCAGAAAAAGACCTGCACGGTCCATCTAGTCTGCCCACGATAAACTCATGTGTATACCTTACCTTGATTTGTACCTGTCATTTTCAGGGCACAGACCATATAAGTCTGTGCAGCAGTATTTCCCGCCTCCCAACCACCAGTCCCGCCTCCCATCACCGGCTCCGGCACAGACCCCGTATAAGTCTGCCCTCCCCCATCCTAGCCTCTCAACCACCAACCCCTCTTCCCCCCGCCACCCAATTTCAGCTAAGCTTCTGTGGATCCATTCCTTCTGCACAGGATTCCTTTATGCCTGTCCCACGCATGCTTGAATTCCGTTACCGTTTTCATCTCCACCACCTCCCGCGGGAGGGCATTCCAAGCGTTCACCACCCTCTCCGTGAAGAAATACTTCCTGACATCTGACATCTGAGTTATGGCCCAGGTCACCTCCTCATCACCTCCTCATCACTAATCCTAGCATTCAGGCGGTTCTGGTCACTGCACCGCAGCTTCGGGATTTGTAGGCCCTCTAAATATAATTCCCCTGTCAATCCCTCCTGATCTGTAGCCTTATAAAGCTGTTGATAGTATGTTTGGAAAGCTAGCCTGATCTCATGGTTAGTGTGTATGAGTTTCCCCTCCGTGGTTTTCATAGCTGTTATGTTTCTAGGTGCACACTTAGGTGCTATGAGGCGAGCTAGATATTTGCCCCCTTTGTTCCCATGTCTATATAGTTGGAATCTATAATAGGCCTGAGACTTTATTTCTCTCTCGTGCAGCAGAGAATTCAGAGCTGTTTGTAGGGCCACTGTTTCCTGTCTAGTCTTGTTACAGGGGTTCGTGCCGTATTGTCTATTCAAATGGCGTAGTTGTTTTTCAAGCCTCACAATTTCTCTATCTCTTGCTCTTTTATATTGCGTAACATAGCTTATAATTTCACCTCTCAATACTGCCTTTGCCGCTTCCCAAAAATTAGTCATTTCGTTTACCGAGCCTTCATTAAAGTGTTTATATTCAGCCCATTTTGCGAGTAAATATTCCCTAAATTTTGCTTCTCTTATCAAGTATGACGGAAACGTCCAGCTGTGCATCCTCTCCTCTTCCCCACCTCCACTCCATTTCATTCCTATCACCGAGTGATCCGATATTACACAAGGGTCTATATGGGCCGCCGTGATATCTGTTAATAAATTGCGGGATACTAATAGGTAATCTATTCTAGAAGATGTTCCGTGTGCTCTGGATTGGTGTGTGTACTCTTTGTCAACTGGGTGTAATGTCCGCCAGACGTCAATTAGATCAAGCGCTGTACAAAAATCTGGTAGTCCTCTGGTATCTATTTTTCTTATTTTAGTTGGGGGGTGTGATCTATCTAGGAATGGATCCCAAGTCATATTGAAGTCGCCTCCTAACATTGTGGGTAGCGTGTCCAACCGTGTGATCTGTTTGAGTACCCTCTTATAGAATTTTTGGTCTAGTACGTTAGGAGCATAAATACTTCCCAGAAGTATGTTTTTTCCATTTATCGTAGCTATGCCCAAAACATATCTACCCTCTGGGTCTGTAATTATCCTATGCACTTTAGTTGCTAACCCCTTTCGTATGAGTATTGCCACCCCTCCTTTCTTTCCTACAGCCGCAGATGCCACACAATCGGCTACCCACCATTTAGCTAGTTTGGCATGCTCAGTTTTGGACAAATGTGTTTCTTGGAGCATCGCAATATCTGCCCCTATGCGCTTAAGATGTCTCAAGATTTTTGATCTTTTAATTGGGGAGTGTATGCCCCCTACATTCCAAGATACTACTTTAATCTGTTACCTTTTGTATCCATTGTACTGTCTGCTGATTATACTTTACTTCTAGGAGTCGCCGGCCCAGCCTCCAGCCACCCCTTCTATGATGCAATTTTCTTTCTATTAGCTGTATTTGGATTCTGGCTTTATAATGGGTTACTCTCTTCCCCTCCCACCCCTCTTCCCCAGTTCTGTCTCTATCTATTTGTGCTCTGTTCACTATCCTTCCCTTCCCTAACTTCTCCCCTCCCTGAAGTTTGCCTTCCTCTTCCCCTCCCTGTTCCCCTTTTGAGTTCCCAGCCCCTATTGGACTTGTCACGTGTTAACCCCCTCCTTCTAGTCTCCCCCGTAGTGTATTTTATCTTCCCAGGCATTTCAGTCTCCCGTAGTATCTGTTATACCCTAGTATCAGTGTCCCAGTTACAAGATCTTAGATTTTTAACATATAACTACCCCTCAGAACTTTCAATATCATTTCCCATCCTTAACATACCCCGCCAGGGTTACAGCACCCTAGCTAGTTGTGTCAACTCTAGGCATTTGTGTTTTGTCCCAATGACAGTACAATATCTAATCAACATAAGAGTATTTTAACTCTAAATCTCCTTATTATCTTATCATTAAATTCTTCTAACAAACAGAACTTTAGTGTACTAAACATTTTACTCTTAAACCTGGTTATTATAGTCTGCTGCATGTTCGCCAGCCTCAAAGACCCCGTGTGTGGTTATTAGAAGAGTTCTTCTTTATTTGTCGTCTCTTCGTCTTCTCTCTCTTCTATTCAACAACATCCAGCCGTCCTTCATCAAGTCATTTTCAGTATGTGGCGTCGCTCCTGCCAATTCTGATAGCTCAGTGAAGTGATTTTGGAGATTCGCGGGTGTTGATATTAATATCACCCTGCAAGCCATCCAACAAAAAAGTGGTCCCATCACGGCGTCTCCTGCCAGATATTGCCATTATCTGTTTCGCAGCGTTCAAACTTTTCCGGCTTCTCAATGCAATCCTAGGTTCTTAGTTAGCATTATAATCCAATTGTGTTTGTGATTGATTCCAGATCGTTGTCGCCATATTTGCTGTGTCCTTGGTATACAAGTTTCAATCTCTCATGCCAGTTTTGACTACTTCTTCCATAGTATTCATTCATCTCTAGCTGTTAAAATGCTTTTAACATATTCTTGAGCTTCTAGCAGCGTGTTGCACATGTGCGTATTGGATTGGTAGAAAATCTTTAGTTTGGCAGGGTACAGTAAAGCAAATTTGATTTTATGCTGCACCAGTTGGGAGCAAATTGGTGAGAAGTTCTTTCTTTGGGCGGCCACTGCCATGGAATAATCTTGGAAACATAGGATTTTGTAATTGTTGTAATTCAAACTGGCTCCCGCTCGTAATTTCTGCATTATGATAGTTTTATGATGAAAGTTTAATATTCTGCAGATAACCACCCTTGGTCTGTTGTTATTCTGTCTCACCGGGCCTACCCGATGGGCTCGTTCGACGATCAGTGGGCCCATATCTGCAGGTAAACGGAGTTCTTTTGCAAGCCACGTCTCCAAAAAACCACGTAGTTCCTTGTCTCCCAGCTCCTCCGGTAAGCCTACAAAGCGAAGATTGTTTCTTCGCGATCGATTTTCAAGATCCTCAAGCTTTTCCGCCTGAGTTTCAACCATTTTCAGGAGCTTGGAATAATGGCGTTCCACCGCAGTGACCTGGTCTTCGAGGGCCCCCGTGCGCTGTTGAAAGCTAGCCACTTCCTGGCTTAGTTGAGTCATGTGCGTTTGGAGACCCTCCAGTTTGGTTTCCAGCCCCTGTAGTTTCTTATCTAAGATGGCTTCCAGTGCTGTGGTGACTTCTCCCACGATTTCAGCTGTCCATGCGGAGCTAACTGTTACACTCGACGGACTTGCCGGGGCCGCCATCTTGTCTTCTCCGAGTTTGCTCTTTTCCTTGTCTCGTCGGAGCGATTTGGCCGCCATCGCCGCTTTTGTTCGCCAGCTAAAGTGATTATATCGTTGAGAAGGTATCCTGGTCCTTTCTGAGGCGATTTGGTATAAGTTTGCGGGATTCCTAACCGGGGTTATCTAGAAGGAGCACGGAGCTGATCTTTTAGTGACCGCTCGCGTGCATGGCGTCACGTGATCCCCTTGAAGGTTTATTTAATAGATCGTTAGAGACGGGAGAGGTTCCACGAGATTGGAGATGAGCGGATGTGGTCCCTCTTCACAAAAGTGGAGACAGGGAAGAAGTGGTAAACTACAGACCGGTAAGTCGTACGTCGGTGGTAGGAAAAATAATGGAGTTGCTGCTGAAAGAAAACATAGTTAACTTTCTAGATGCCGACGGGTTACAGGACCTGAAGTGACGTAGCTTTACCTGTGGGGGACCATATCAAAGGCTTTGCTGAAGTCCAAGTAGATTACATCTAGCGCACGTCCTTCATCCAGTTCTTTGGTCACCCAGTCAAAGAAGTCAATAAGATTCGTTTGGCAGGATTTTCCTTTGAAGGAAAATCCTGCCAAAGGAATCTTATTGACTTCTTTGACTGGGTGACCAAAGAACTGGATGAAGGATGTGCGCTAGATGTAATCTGCTTGGACTTCAGCAAAGCCTTTGATATGGTCCCCCACAGATGACTCGTGAATAAGCTGAAAGGGTTGAACTTAGGACTGAAAGCGGTGAATTGGATAAGAAACTGGTTAACCAACAGGTGGCAGAGGGTGATGGTAAATGGAATCCGCTCAGAGGAAAAGGAAGGTGAGCAGTGGAGTTCCTCAGGGGTCGGTGCTGGGGTCTATTCTGTTTTAACATATTTGTGGGAGATATTTCTAAAGGGTTGGAAAGAAAGGTGTGCCTTTTTGCGGATGACACAAAAATAGCCAATAGGGTGGATACTCTGGAGGGAGTAGAAACGATGAGAAGGGATCTCCGAACGTTAGAAGAATGTTCGAGGGTGTGGCAGTTAAAATTTAATACTCTGCTTTTCTAGGGTAACTATTTTTTCCGGTTTCAAGATTACTAACGTACCACCTCTGCAATGAAACCTTTGGGTTTTCGTATTTATTCTTTTTTTTCTTTTATTTATTATGCTCTTATTTCACATTATAAAGTTTCTTTCTTTTAGTGTATGTAGTGCTCAGTTTTCATATTATTACACCGGTTTCAATGGCACTTAGTAATATTACGCTCAAGACATCATTGCACTACAACCCTCCCTACCACCTTTCAATGTTGGTGTATATTCTTACAGCTTATTTTCCATTATAATCTTTTATGTTTACTTATCTTAGGGTTGTTTTGCCTCTGTGCTGTTATTGATAGTCCTGTGCCTCCGGTGTAACAAATGGTGCTTTAAACGTGCTCGTGAATATCTATATAGTCCTCATTCCTCATTTCATTCTCTTTGTTGAATCTCACTTCTCCAGACTATCAATAACAGCACAGAGGCAAAACAACCCTAAGATAAGTAAACATAAAAGATTATAGTGAAAAATAAACTAGAAGAATATACACCAACATTGAAAGGTGGTAGGGAGGGTTCTAGTGCAATGATGTCTTGAGCGTAATATTACTAAGTGCCATTGAAACCGGTGTAATAATATGAAAACTGAGCACTACATACACTAAAAGAAAAAAACTTTATAATGTGAAATAAGAGCATAATAAATAAAAGAAAAAAAGAATAAATACAAAAACCCAAAGGTTTCATTGAAGAGGTGGTAAGTTAAAATTTAATGCCAAACTTAGAATCTGGGTTATTGTTTTCTTCGGTTTCTTATTATAAACAACTACAAAATCAGAGAAACCCTTTTACAAGAACAGTATCATGTGAATGTACTCACAACAAATCTTTTTTTTGTTCTTTTTTAATCTGCAAATAGTGCTCAGTGTATTACAATTGACCACAGTCAGTATCTTAGTAATAACACCGTCCCGACATCATTGCACAGGAGTCCTCATACCTGCCGTTAATAGTAATTGATTATTCCACACTCAGTTCAATTCAATTAAATATAGAAAACCACTTAGCTTATTAGGCGCCAGCAGACAAGTGTCTGTGCTGGAACTGGTGCATCCGATGTTCACTGTGAGTTTCTTAGTGAATGTAATAACAAATTTCAGTGAAACCGCTTCCTCTGTGCGTTAAAAACGAAGCTTCATAGATCAAAGTGTTGCCATAATTTCTTGTCCCCTATATGGACCATGTTTCGCCAACTGCATCTTCAGGAGGACGAAGGCAAGCTCTGCTGTCAGACCTGGTATACTTGCCAAGAACATCAACAGAAGGAACTTATCACCATCTGTTTTCAGTACCAGCTGCCTACGTGAAGACATCCCAGTACTAACAGACTGAGGTTATACACCTTTTATTCTGAAGTCTGTGAATGCTCTTGGATCTTAGGTGGCTTTTGCTTTACGGAGTGTGTTCTGGGATTCTATATGACTTCTGTATGTTTTACCATCCTAAGTGTTTTTATCAATGACTATTAAACTTGTCCTGAATGTTTCCTTCTGTCTCACTTTGCACTTTATCTTTGTAAATAAACTTTTTCATTTGTTACGCTTGCAGGCTTATTTTCGAAAGAGAAGGATGCCGATCTTTTGACACATATCGGGAGATGGGCGTCCTTCTCCCAGGGTCGCCCAAATCAGCATAATCGAAAGCCGATTTTGGGCGTCCTCAACTGCTTTCTGTCGTGGGGACGACCAAAGTTCATGGGGGTGTGTCGGAAGCATAGCGAAGGCGGGACTGGGGCATGCCTAACACATGGGCGTCCTCAACCGATAATGGAAAAAGAAGGGTGTCCCTGACGAGCACTCGGGCGACTTTACTTGGTCCATTTTTTCTTACGATCAAGCCACAAAAAGGTGCCCGAACTGACCAGATGACCACCGGAGGGAATCGGGGATGATGTCCCCTTACTCCCCCAGTGGTCACTTACCCCCTCCAACCCTAAAAAAAATAAAACTTTAAAAATATTTTTTGTCAGCCTCAAATGTCATACCCAGCTCCTTGACAGCAGGTCCCTGGAGCAGTTTTAGTGGGTGCAGTGCACTTCAGGCAGGCGAAACCAGGCCCATCCCCCCTACCCGTTACACTTGTGGTGGTAAATGTGAGCCCTTCAAAACCCACAAGAAACCCACTGTACCCACATGTAGGTGCCTCCCTATGGTAGGGCTATGTTAGTGTTGTACAGTTGTGAGTAGTGGGGTTGGGGGGGCTCAGCACCCAAGGTAAGGGAGCTATGCACCTGGGAGCAATTTCTGAAGTCCACCTCAGTGCCCCTAGGGTGCCCGGTTGGTGTCTTGGCATGTCAGGGGGACCAGTGGCTTGGATTTGGTTGTTTCTGAGATGGGCGTCCTCTGTTTCCATTATCGCCGAAAATCGGTGGCGACCATCTCTAAGGTCGACCTAAATTTTGCGATTTGGGCATCCCCGACCGTATTATCGAAATGAAAGATGGACTCCCATCTTGTTTCGATAATAGCGGTTTCCCCGCCCTTTCGCGGGGACGTCCTACGAGGACGTCCTCAGGAAAACTTGGGTGCCCCTTTCGATTATGCCCTTCTTGATACTTGTAGCTTGTCAATGATAAAAGGGAATTCTGAACTTTGGACCTTCGTTATTAACCTGTCACCCCTAGACTTAGTAGAAAACCAAGGAGTAGGGTAAGAATGGGATGGTCCTTCCAAGAATGCAAAGGAGACTAAAAGATCCTTGTACAGTGTTTATTCGAATTCACCTTGAGAGTAGATGTATACAGATTGTGAGCAGCTGTGTAATGCAAAATCTTGAAAATACACAAATCCAAAACGCAAACAGTGTCATAGGAACCACGTGGTTGTTTTCTCACCCCTAAATTTAGTGCCATTATCTACATGCCAATGTCCTGCATTGACCAGTAGGAGTCATTGTGAACTGTTACCCTCAGTTTCATGGTGAGCTCTTTTCCCCCATGGCTTTAACTTGTGCTGGGGATTTCTTTCTCCCTTCTTCCCAATGGATACAGGCACTATTATTTCCTGCTTTTCTGTAGGCATGTGGGGTTTCTGCCTCCAGGTTTCCCCATATCCTCAGCTTTACTGTCTCCTCCAAGACCTAGTTTAAAATGGGACCTTAGTCTCTTTTGCCTTCTGTCCTCCTTATCCTAGTGAGCTGACTGCTTCAGCCAGTCACAAGGTCATCTCATTCCCATAACTTCAGCTCATAGTGTTGGTGAGTTGTAGGCACTGATGTCCTATCCCATAGTCATGAACTTCTACCCCAACCAAGTAGTTCTCCATACACATCTGAAATTCCTCCCTAAAGTTAAATCGGACTTTCACCTGAATCAGCCATAGTACTTCGTCTTCTTCCCTTAGTGTTTTCTTGGTTCCCCTGAGGCTACCTTTCACATGCTGTACTGTAGACATGCCCTACTTTACTATTGCCATATTACAAAGGACAAATGCACAAAAATTGCTGAAGAGTTAGAGCAAGTGCCCAGAACCTAGTTCGATCATTCAGCTTGGTCAGGCATTCCGACAAGTAGAAGGAATGAGTGAGAATCCACCTATAGGTAGAGGTATTGAACCAAGAGTCTGCAAAGCAGGAGAAAAAGCTTTTTAAAGAAACGGATCAGCAAACACAGAAAAACAAATGGCAAATGCACAAAAGCAGTGGGAAATCTAAAGAGCTACTCCAGGAACTACCCTGTTTCCCCAAAAGTAAGACATCCCCCGAAAATAAGACCTAGTAAAGGTTTTCCTGAATTGGTAGATATAAGGCCTCCCCTGAAAGTAAGACCTAGCAAATTTTTGTTTTAAAGCAGGGCCGCGGAGAGCCGGACAAGGCCGCCCCCCCACCTGAGGTCGCCGGGCCCCCCCTCCACCCACCCTCCGTCGCTCCCTGAACTAACCTTAAACGCCTCCTTTCACCTTCGCAGCAAGCAGCAGCAGGGCAGACCTCTCCTTCCTTCCGTGCCCTGCCCTCGCGGACGTTACGTCAGGCGAGGGCGGGACACGGAAGGAAGGAGTAGACTGCCCTGCTGCTGCTTGCTGCGAAGGTGAAAGGAGGCATTTAAGGTTAGTTCCGGGAGAGACGGAGGGCGGGCGGGCCAACCCCGATGTTTCCCCGAAAAATAAGACAGCCCCTGAAAATAAGACCTAGATCATTTTGGGGGGCAAAAATTAATATAAGACAGTGTCTTATTTTCGGGGAAACACGGTATATGTGGATCAAGCCCAGACACATAAATGGTTAAGAAGAGGAGAACTAAAACCGAAGGATAAGAGGCTGATAGTTATAGCTCAGGATAGTGGATTACAGAGGAGATAGTTCACGGCACAACTGATGTATAGATTATATAAGATCTGGAAATTGTTACTCATAGCTGGCTACGAAGTGCTGATGGCAGAAAATTTGTATATGGAAAGGCACAACAAGGTGGCACGTTTCATTCATTGGAAAAGCTGTAAACATTTTAACAGTGTACCGGAAAAGCATTGGGTTCCTGACCCTAAGAGAATTATAGAAAACGCAGCAGTCATGATCACCTGGGACATCCCCATCCTGACAAATAGAATGCTGGGTGCAAGAAAAACAGACATATTAGTGAAAGAGAATAATACTAGGACAGCATTAATCATAGAGGAGTCAGTCCCATGTGATTACTCTTGTGAAGATGGAAGATCCTCAAATAGCAAGAAATGCAGTCTGAGACCAAGAAAATGTGGAACAAAGATACAAAAATGTTGGAGGTCACAAGCTTGATCACAAAGAATTTCCAAACACATCTAAATAGGTTGCCTACACATGTTACATCTTATTAACTCCAGAGGGAAGCTTTCATTGGCACAATGCAAGTCCTACATTGTGCTTTATCAGTAAATTTGAGAGACTGAGATCATACTCCACATGCTCTGGCTCAGGAGTTAGGTTCATTCCTGTCATGTGCACAAAATTAACCCATTTGGAGAAATTGCCCCCTCTGTCATTTCACATTTCAACTTTATTTAATATACCACAAATAACAAAGTACCTAAGCAGTTTACAATAAGATAAAAATAAATATGGGGTAAAAAAAAAACAGGAGGCGGCCTAGGTTACAGTTGTGTTTTTATAAAGTTTAGGGGAATGGGTAAGGAACTAATTATTTAATTTACAATAGGAGGGGTGGAAGTGAAAACTTAACAAAAATATGAAGTACTTATACATTACAGTATAAATGATTAATTACTTGCATATGCGCACATATGTATGCACTTCTTTTCAAGGTTCTAAAATTTGGAATAGTATTCCTATTCAAATTAGATAAATTCAATCCTATTAAATTTTCAAAAAGTGTTAAAAACCTACCCCCCCTGTTTACTAAGCCGTGTGGCAGTAAATGGGCTGTGTCAGCATTAGCACAAGGCAGCTGCTAGTGTGGCTTAGTAAATGGGGGGGGGGGGGCTGCTTTTTTTCTGACTGGATTAATAATTGATTAATTAGTATCATGTTGATGATTGTACAACTCTTCAGTAATATAGAAGGTCTCTTAATCTGTACTCTGCCTTGAATCTTATCATGGAGCTGGGCAGGTTATAAATTGCTGAATAGAATAGAACATGCGTACGTAAATGCCAAAATTCCACCTAAGTGCAATTCTGATGTGCATATCTTGCATGCATTTTTTACAGGTTTGCATACACATAAGTGGAGTCTGAGAGGAGCAAGGGCAGTATTCATGCACATAACTTATAGAGGGAGTCTTTTACTAAAGCTTAACTCGAGTTATCTGCAGCAGAGCCCAAAAGAATAAAATGGGCACTGCTGCAGATAACTCGAGCTAAGCTTTAGTAAAAGACCCCCAGAATACTATAAGCTATGCACATATGGCTAGCATTTAGGTGTGAGTGCTTACACCAGCTCTATAGCTGATATAAGTACTTATCTCTATATATAAAAGGCACCACCAACGTTCTAAATGAAGCCTCCAGCCGGAAGTGTGAAGGGGGAGAGATATCCGGTTTCCCCATGAGTGTCTGCCCTGCCCTCGCTCTCTCTGTAACACAAACAGTGAAGGAAAACACAGCAAAGCACGAAATCAAATCGCTCTCTCTGTAACAGTGAAGGACTCAGAGGGGGGAGGGGAGAGAGGGCAGAAGCCCTCACTATCTCTGTAACACAAACACAGCACAGCAGGAAACAACACTGAAGGACTCGACTCCGAGGGGGGAGGGGACAGAGAGCAGAGGGGACAGACAGCACACTCTCACATGCACACAGAAGAAAACCTTGCTAGCCCCCGTTTCATTTGCATCAGAAACGGGGCTTTTTTACTAGTGCCTAAATGAAAGACGCATATTTAACCTGTTTCACTGGTATTCTGTAAAGGAAAGTAAGTGCCACATAGACATCTATATATAGGGTGCTGTTATAGAACCACCACCTATATGACATCACCCTTGTGTGTGCCTAACTTATTCTGCTTTCCATGGAAAATACTAGTAACAAGTAAGCAACTCTGCTTTCTTTTCAGATAATATCAGAAGACATCAGTGAACTGCAGAAGAATCAAGCTACAACTATGGCAAAAATAGCCCAGTACAAGAGGAAGCTGATGGATCTTTCTCACAGAGCCTTACAGGTAATACACTAGAGCAGACCTTGACAAATTTCACTAAATGTCAGAGCCAGCCCAAAAACATAGGAGCCAGCGGCAGAGACCTCTCTCACTTTTCCTTCCCCATCCTTCTAACATTATTCCCAGTGAAGTTTTGGAGAAGGGAGTGAAATTCCCTCCCAGATCAGCAATAGCTCTTCCAGAAACGAAGGCTCTTTTCCTATGTTGTGTCTGTGGGCAAAGAAACTTTAGTAAATTAGTTCCTTACAGTGCCTCTGCAAATCATTGGCAGAATCCAGTACTCTCCCTTCCCAAAGCATGCTGTCAGTTGTGTGACAGCACCCTCTAAATAGGTGAAGCAAAAAGACAATTGCACCAGAGCACCTGCCATCTGCAATAATATGACTGAAAGAACAGGTGTTTTAAAGGTGGACAGCAAAACAAAAATATACGCCCAAACAGTAAGTCTTATTTAAAGATTTCATGGGGAAGAGTGAAAATAAAACCTAGTCTTATGACTTAATTTGTAGACAGAAAGGAAGTGGAACTGGGGGCGGGGCCAGGGTCCAGAAATAAACTTAACTACTGTGCAAACAATATTTCATTTGTGGATAGAAAGAAAGCTGGTATATACATAAACTTGGAAAATTCATATATTTAATTTTAAAAAAATTTAAAGAATATCACCAACTATAGTTCAATTTTGCAACATTATGAACAAAATCTTGGACTAATCTGATTTTCTCAACATTTACACATTTTATACCACAGTGTTCCCCCCAGAAAGTTTTGGCAGCCTGGTGGCATGAAGGCGTAAGGTGGGGGGCACAGTAATGCTGCACAGTATTATAAGAGTTTCTGCTCTATCTCTACAAACACATAGACATTTAAAGTAAATGCATAATCTAGAGTAAAAATTGTGCAATTTAACATTAACTGATTTAATTGCGATATCTACGTACATCAAAAATGAAAACAATAAGAAATATTGTTAATACTGTAAACATAGCTTAAATGTTTCAAAGACCTTTGGTCTGACACAGTATAGCGGTTTTATGAATTAAATGTAAACAAATTCTGTATCCACAAAAATCCAGGCTCCCACTTCCCATCAACAGGTAGGACATTGCTCCTTAAAAGTCATCTTACAAAACTTTTTATGATTCTCATGTTGCCTGAGCAACAGCAGCATAAATCTCTCCAGTACTATAATTCACATCCTGAAAAAATTCACCATTTCGCCACAGTCAGTCAGCATTTACCCCAACAATGGGGAGAGAAAATCAAATTCATTCCCTCTTGTACTGAACACAATACAAAGACATCTGTGATGCACATTTCCTAAAACTAACATATTGCAGTTTATAAATTCAGAATATATATTTTTTTTTTCATTTTTGCCGTCTGGACATATTAGTGCCAGTGAAATTCTTTCTTCTGCTTTCCTGTCTCCTGCTAATTCTTTCCAGTGGCTGCTGTCCATTTGTCCTATCTCCTTGCTCCTCCTGTCATCTTCTAGTCCCTCACATCCAGTCTGCCCAACAAGATAACTCATATTTGCTGCTTTTTGTGCATACCCTACTTTGATTTGTACCTGTGCTCTTCAGGGCACAGACCGTATAAGTCTGCCCAGCACTATCCCCGCCTCCCAACCACCTGCCCCTCCTCCCAACCACCGGCTCTGGCACAGACCGTATAAGTCTGCCCAGCACTATCCTCATCTCCCAACCATCAGCCCTGCCTCCCAACCACCGGCTCTGGCACAGACCGTACAAGTCTGTCCAGCACTATCCCTGCCTCCCAACCACCAGCCCCGCCTCCCAATCTTGACTAAGCTCCTGAGGATCCATTCCTTCGGCACAGGATTCCTTTATGCTTATCCCACGCTTGTTTGAATTCCGTTACCGTTTTCATTTCCACCATCTCCCGCGGGAGGGCATTCCAAGCATCCACTACTCTCTCCGTGCTTGGAATGCCCTCCCGCGGGAGGTGGTGGAAATGAAAACGGTAACGGAATTCAAACATGCGTGGGATAAGCATAAAGGAATCCTGTGCCGAAGGAATGGATCCTCAGGAGCTTAGTCAAGATCGGGAGGCGGGGCTGGTGGTTGGGAGGCAGGCATAGTGCTGGACAGACTTGTACAGTCTGTGCCAGAGTCGGTGGTGGGCAGCGGGACTGGTGGTTGGGAGGCGGGGATAGTGCTGGACAGACTTGTACGGTCTGTGCAAAAGCCGGTGGTTGGGAGGCAGAGCTGATGGTTGGGAGGTGAGGATAGTGCTGGGCAGACTTATAATGTCTGTGCTCTGAAGAGCACAGGTACAAATCAAAGTAGGGTATACACAAAAAGCAGCAAATATGAGTTATCTTGTTGGGCAGACTGGATGGACCGTGCAGGTCTTTTTCTGCCGTCATCTACTATGTTACATGTGTCTGACATATTTATCTTTCCCTTTTAGCTCTTTTCTGCCTTTCTGTCCACTTAAATTTCGCCCTCTTTCTCATCCCCCACCAGTTCTCCACCTCTCTTATTTTTCACTTACCTGTCAACTTTCCATCTCCTTTCCTTAGCACTCCCTTTTCTGCTCTCACTGTTTCCCGAGTCTCTTGTTCCCTTCTATTACCCATTCCCCATTACCACATTTTTACCATCTGTTTTCACTATCTCCCTCACTCATTTTCTTGACAACCCTCTATGGATTCTCCCACGTGGGTCCGTCATGTTCATCATCTCCCCTTCCTCCACCTATGTAGTTTATGATTTATTTTATTTGCTGAATTGCCTTTCCTTTAGCAATAACGAGGCGGTGTACAATAAAAACTGACAAGCCAGTATTCAGCGCTATTTAACCGGCTAGGAATGGGCTCCTGGCCAGTTAAATAACATATAGCTGACTAACCGCTGACTGGCAATATCGCACGATATAGCTGGCCAGCTAAGTTTAGCAAAATCAGCTGCCTAAATAGCTGTCCTATCTTTGGCCGCTGTAAACTTAATCGGCCATAGCTGAATATTCACTTAGCCAATTAAGTATGAGCCGGCCAATAAAAAAATGATGTTCAATACCAGTCAATGGAAATGGCCCGGCATTGAATATCCAGGGTCAGTGCCGATCATGGCATATATGTGGGTTGCCTCCCCGCGCTCTGAATATCGGGCCCTTAATATACAAGAAAAGAACACCATTAATTTGAGAGAGACAGAAAATAGAGGTGTCGAGAAAATAAAGCTCTGTTGAGGGAATAGATTCAAATAGTAATCGAAAGAAGGATAGGGAGGGAGAAGATTGCAGGACCTGCTCTTTAATATATTATATATATATATATATATACAGTGGGGGAAATAAGTATTTGATCCCTTGCTGATTTTGTAAGTTTGCCCACTGACAAAGACATGAGCAGCCCATAATTGAAGGGTAGGTTATTGGTAACAGTGAGAGATAGCACATCACAAATTAAATCCGGAAAATCACATTGTGGAAAGTATATGAATTTATTTGCATTCTGCAGAGGGAAATAAGTATTTAATCCCTCTGGCAAACAAGACCTAATACTTGGTGGCAAAACCCTTGTTGGCAAGCACAGCGGTCAGACGTCTTCTGTAGTTGATGATGAGGTTTGCACACATGTCAGGAGGAATTTTGGTCCACTCCTCTTTGCAGATCATCTCTAAATCATTAAGAGTTCTGGGCTGTCGCTTGGCAACTCGCATCTTCAGCTCCCTCCATAAGTTTTCAATGGGATTAAGGTCTGGTGACTGGCTAGGCCACTCCATGACCCTAATGTGCTTCTTCCTGAGCCACTCCTTTGTTGCCTTGGCTGTATGTTTTGGGTCATTGTCGTGCTGGAAGACCCAGCCACGACCCATTTTTAAGGCCCTGGCGGAGGGAAGGAGGTTGTCACTCAGAATTGTACGGTACATGGCCCCATCCATTCTCCCATTGATGCGGTGAAGTAGTCCTGTGCCCTTAGCAGAGAAACACCCCCAAAACATAACATTTCCACCTCCATGCTTGACAGTGGGGACGGTGTTCTTTGGGTCATAGGCAGCATTTCTCTTCCTCCATACACGGCGAGTTGAGTTCATGCCAAAGAGCTCAATTTTTGTCTCATCTGACCACAGCACCTTCTCCCAATCACTCTCGGCATCATCCAGGTGTTCACTGGCAAACTTCAGACGGGCCGTCACATGTGCCTTCCGGAGCAGGGGGACCTTGCGGGCACTGCAGGATTGCAATCCGTTATGTCGTAATGTGTTACCAATGGTTTTCGTGGTGACAGTGGTCCCAGCTGCCTTGAGATCATTGACAAGTTCCCCCCTTGTAGTTGTAGGCTGATTTCTAACCTTCCTCATGATCAAGGATACCCCACGAGGTGAGATTTTGCGTGGAGCCCCAGATCTTTGTCGATTGACAGTCATTTTGTACTTCCATTTTCTTACTATGGCACCAACAGTTGTCTCCTTCTCGCCCAGCGTCTTACTGATGGTTTTGTAGCCCATTCCAGCCTTGTGCAGGTGTATGATCTTGTCCCTGACATCCTTAGACAGCTCCTTGCTCTTGGCCATTTTGTAGAGGTTAGAGTCTGACTGATTCACTGAGTCTGTGGACAGGTGTCTTTCATACAGGTGACCATTGCCGACAGCTGTCTGTCATGCAGGTAACGAGTTGATTTGGAGCATCTACCTGGTCTGTAGGGGCCAGATCTCTTACTGGTTGGTGGGGGATCAAATACTTATTTCCCTCTGCAGAATGCAAATAAATTCATATACTTTCCACAATGTGATTTTCCGGATTTAATTTGTGATGTGCTATCTCTCACTGTTACCAATAACCTACCCTTCAATTATGGGCTGCTCATGTCTTTGTCAGTGGGCAAACTTACAAAATCAGCAAGGGATCAAATACTTATTTCCCCCACTGTATATATATATATATGTTAAAGAGACGCTGCTCTTTAATATATTTATAATATATTTCCAACTGCGGCCCCGTCGACTCAAGCACAGGAGAGCTTGAGGTTTGCGGTGCGGGGAGGAGCTCTTTGATCGGGGTTCAGTGTCATCTCAAGCCCAGAAGACGCCGAAAGTTCCTCACTCAAGCCGGCGTCTTCTGTGGGACCACTCCCGATCTTTCTTCCAGCCCCTGGAGTCCTCAAGTGCCGATCCATCGGACCGACGATTGGAGAAGCTGGAAGCGGGGGGGGGGGGGGGGGGGGGGGGGGCGCTCAAACTGCTACTCTACCCTGTCACTTCAGCATAATTTAGAAAAGAAACGAGGGCTGCTGCTGCCTCTCAGGTACGTACCGGCATCTTGAATCTTCGCAATCAGTTCCCTTTCTCTTGAGATAGAGCCTCCATGTTTCACCATTAAAGGTACCTTTTTTTCCTTATTCTAAGTTAACAAAAATATTGAGAGTCCTTTTGGATAACACTGTCTTTTCATTTGTACATTACTAGGGTTGTGTCTTCCTCTTTTTTCATTCTCAGACATTTATGTTCTATTAATAATTTCTTAGATTCTGGTTCTTTTCATATTCTTCTTCATTCTTTGGTATTATCAAAATTGGATTATTGTAACTCTGTTCTCTTGGGCTTGCCTGCTTATCAACTACTTAGACTTCAGTTAGTGCAAAATACAGCCATAAAACTTCTCTACGTTCAGAAGAAACATGATCACGTTACTCCTCCTTTTGTTGCGGAACATATGCTCCCAGTCAGTTTATAGGATTCCATTTAAGATTAACATGTTGTCACATCAGATTCAGTCTATAGGTCTTCCTTCTTTCTTAGCTAACTTCTTACTCCCTTATTCTCCTGTAAGATCTCTTTGGTCTGTTAATCGGGTCTCCTATCAGTTCCTTCTTTTCATCAGGTCTTTCTAGATGTCTCTAGAGATTCTTGTTTTAGTGTAATTACACCAGCCTTATAGAATGCACTTTCACAATATTTGCGGTTGGAAGGGTCTTTTAATAATTTTAAATCTAAGTTGAAAACTTACTGCTTTTTACTGACATTTTGACCTGATGCTTTTTAGACACCTTTAAATGGTTGAGATTGTTCCAAGCCTTCTATTTTACTATCCCTCCCTTACTATCCTTTGTTTTTCATTTCTAATTTTTCCTTTCCTACTTTTCCTCATGCGGTTTGTTCTGTTTGTTTTATATGCTTTCCCTGTCACAATATATTTTTAAAAATTGCATTGATAGAGGAGAGAATGTTGAATAAACTGTTGCAAAAATACTTGTGGCAGGGGAGGCATTCTTGCCTACCCTTGGCTGTTTTGCAAAAGCCTAGAGCACATGGAGGGCTAGGGATGCTAAATGTGTGATATGAATGTAGCCTGCATCATGAGACACATCAACGATTGGTATAGACCAAGAGGAGATTTCCCCACACCTGATATGGAACCAAACTTTTTTTTACAAAAGATCACTTCAGCTAGCAATTGCACACTATACCAGGGCAAACTCCTCATATGTTGCGTTGGAATCCCTTCCTGCAGGCAGCGAGGTCCGCCTGGTGCTGGCTATGCAGGAGGCACCACTTTTCTGCTGCAGTATCCTCGTACTTAGCTATCCAACATAATCCTGACTTCCCACCAGGTACAGATTCGCCAGTATTGGCAAAATGGAGATCCAAGGGAATTTGGTACATATTTCCAGGATACTACAGACGACATCAACTACACTAAGTTGGTGGCACAGTGTCCCATAGATTTAAAAAGTACCATTTTGGAGACACATATTCAGCAGACTCTTCTGAATATTGTGCGCATTGCCCCAAATGCCAGACTGTGGGAATTACAATATAAATTTGTTTTAAGGACGTATGTCTCTCTGCACAGGGCAAACAGGCGACATTTGCAGTATCAGCCTCATGTCCCAAGCGTGACTATACACCGGCAACCTTGGGACACATGTTTTGGGACTGTCCAGAAATACAAATCTTTTGGAAGAATATACTGCAAACAGTGATGTCCCAATGGTGCCGCACTCCAACTTTAACGCCTAAACTACTGTTCCTAGATTATAATTTATCTGCACCTATACCATCTGGTCTTGTATCATTCCTTCACAGATCATTGTTAATTGCCAAGCAGCTCATACTTCAGCAGTGGAGAGAGAGGACTCCGCCTCTGTATTCTACTTGGCACTCGCAGATGATAACTCAGTTAGCTTTTGAGAGGATGGACGTGAAAGACATTGCCTCAACAAAAGAGAGGAACTTTCAAAAGTGCTGGGAGAGATTTTGGTCCACACTTAGTCCAATAGCTCGTAGCCTACTACTACTACTATTTAGCATTTCTATAGCACTACAAGGCGTACGCAGCGCTACACAAACATAGAAGAAAGACAGTCCCTGCTCAAAGAGCTTACAATCTAATAAGACCAAAAATAAAGTAATCAAATCAATTAATGTGTACAGGAAGGGTGGAGGCGAGTGGTTACAAGTGGTTACGAGCCATTTCTTGAATTAACATGATTATACATGATTAACCATAACTACATTGTATGTGTTTCTCTCTGTACCTTATGTTCTTATTTGATGCCTCTCAGAGATTGGTGGGGTGGGGGGTAGGTAAATAATATAGTGGTTGTAAAGCAATGGGTTTTTTTTGATTGATGCACCCATGATACATGGTACAATGTACGCTTATCCTGTTGATGCCTATGCAACTTAGTTTTGATTCAATAAAAAAAGATTTATATAAACAAACAAACCGTAAAACGAAATGGCAAAAGTCTTGAGCATGTTTGGTTGCATAGGGGCAGCAATGGCCAGCAGAAAAAGTAAGTGACACTGCCTTTGATTAAGTCCCTGGGGAAACTTCGCTTGCAATAATGTATGCAAATCTGGAAACTGCACTTTTAAAAGGATCTAAACAAGATGGAGTGGTACTGAGACCACTAAAGTGGTCCATGCCAGGAATTCATTCCCTCACCCTCTCTCTCACACACACACAAACACACCCTTCCCATCCTTTAAACATCTCACCCTAGATCGCTGGCTGCAGCAGTAGCAACGGCGCTAAAACTGGGCTTTATTAGCCAACCCATGGGACCTTCCTTCTGCCAGACCTGCCTCAACCATAAACAGGAAGTAGAATCAGAGGAGGCAGGACAGGTATAAGGAATATCACATGAGCTGAATGCAGCCCAGTCTCAGCGCTGTTGCTGCTGCTGGCAATCTAGAGTGAGACGCTTAAAGGATTAGGGGGGTGGGAGGTAAGGAAGAGGGAGAATGAATATGAGATAGTACTAACCCAACCAGCTGGAGAAAAAGTGGTGGACTGTTTAACAAATGAACCGTAGAGACATGATGATTAATCTTGATTCCATCCTCTTTCATTCTCTTTATATGGCCCCTCATTTCAGAGGTTTCTTTGAACTTAAACAGGCCTGTTTCCTGTTCATTTATACCATGTAGGTATTTTAATGTGTCTTATGCTTATGGCTTTTGCCATTGTCTTTCTTTTTCTTTTCTTTTTTTAACGTTTTATAATTATTGAATTTTCTTTATAGAATAACGAAGCAATAAACACTTGTACAGAAATCGATTTAGGAAATAGAAAGTATAAACATTACAAAATTATAAAGGGAACAACTCTTAAAGCATAAATTCCACAACATTGTGGGGGGTAGTATGCCAAAGGAAAATTCAAGGAAAATATATAGACCAAAAAATTAAAGCCCACAGTAGCACAAACTCACTCCAGAATATATTCAAAAGCTTTTAACACACACACGAGGGGCACTTCGAATATTTGGTGATGCCGTTCGGCCTATGCAACGCCCCAGCGGTCTTCCAAAACTTTGTGAACTTCATCTTTCAGGATCTCCTCTATAAAACGGTTATTGTCAACCTAGACGACATCTTGATCTTCTCTCCCTCCAGTCAGGACTACCTTTCCCACGTGCGCACCATTCTCCAGCGGCTTCGGGAGCATCGGTTGTTTGCCAAATTGGAGAAGTGTGCCTTCCACCAGCACGAGATGCTGTTCTTGGGGTACATTATATCTGGTCAGGGGCTACGGATGGATCCAGCTAAGCTCCTAGTCATTCGCAACTGGCTGGTACCCCAGGGACTCTGGGCTCTACAAAGGTTCCTGGGGTTTGCAAATTACTACCGATAGTTTATTCTGAATTATTCCCTGATCACTGCACCCTAAACCGCCCTCACCAAGAAGGGAGCGGATGTGAGGAATTGGTCTCAAGAGGCCTTGACCACTTTCTCCACACTGAAGGAGGCTTTTCTTGTTGCTCCAGTACTCCGGAGCCCTGATCCAGCTAAGCCTTTTCTGGTGGAGGTGGACGCTTATTCCCTGGGGGCTGGGGCGGTGCTGTCCCAGGCTGGGGAATCAGGAAAGAGGCATCCATGTTTTTTTTCCCCGTAAGTTCTCGGCTGAGAGGAACTATACTATAGGAGATCGGGAATTGCTCAGGGTCAAGTGGGCCATCCAGGAAGGGCGATACCTGTTAGAGGGGGCCACACATCCTGTCACCATCATGACGGACAAGAATTTATTGTACCTACAGGACGCAAAGATTGAATCCATACCAGGCTCATTGGTCCCTCTTCTTCGCACGTTTTGATTTCCGCCAGGTGTTTCGGCCAGCAGAGAAGAATGTTCAGGCGGATGCCCTTTCCCAGGTATTTGAGGCACCCGGAGATCCAGAGGAGTCTTACCCTATGCTTAACCCAGCTTGCATTCCTACCGCCCTGGGGGTTTCCACCTCACACAAGACCACAGTACCTTCTCAGCTTCGGAGGAAGGTACTCCAGTGGGGGCATTCCTCAAAGTTCGCCGGTGACTTTGGGTTTCAGAAGACTTACCATCTGATCTCCCGTTCTTACTGGTGGCCCCGAATGGCACAGGACATTCGTCATTTTGTCTCCACCTGTCCCGTTTGTGCTCGGAGTATGGCATCCCATGAAAGACCTTGGGGGCAATTACAACCCTTTCCTGTTCCCCAGCAGCCCTGGCAAGAGATTTCGATGGACTTCATCACTGACCTGCCATCTTCCCAGGGGAACATGGTCATCTGGGTGGTTATCGACCGGTTCTCTCGGGTGGCTCATTTTGTTCCCATGAAAGCGCTACCCACGGCCTCCACCCTTGCTACCAGTTTCATCAGCCACATCTTTCGTCTGCATGGAGTACCTCAGCGAATTGTCAGCGATAGAGGTTCCCAGTTTACATCCCGGTTTTGGAGAGCACTCTGCACTACTTTTGGTATCACTCTGCTATTCTCTTCAGCATATCATCCACAAACTAACGGGATGGCTGAAAAGGTGAATCAGACCCTCAAAGCCTTTCTACGAGCCTACACTAACCATCGCCAAGATGACTGGGCTTCTCTATTGCCCTGTGCTGAGTTCGCCTACAATAATAGTGTTCATTCCGCCTCCCAGACATCTCCATTTTTGTTGTGTTTGGATGTCATCCACGGTTGCCTTCTCCCATTCCGGTCACTCAGGTGCTTCCGCAACTACAGCCCACTCACTACTTTCCAGGATACATGGAGGGAGGTCCAGGAACATCTTCTGCAAGCAGCGGTTCGGGCAAAACGGTCTTTTGACCAGCGAAGGCGAGCGGCTCCTGTTTTTCAGCCGGGGGAAAAGGTATGCCTGAGCACTAAACATCTGAGGCTGCGGTTGCCATCTTTTAAGTTTGCTCCCAAATTCATTGGGCCATTCCCAGTTTTATCCCGGGTAGGGGCCATCACCTACTGCCTCCAGTTGCCTTGAAACCTTAGAATACACAATACCTTTCATGTGTCTCTCCTAAAACCCTTCCTCACCTCCAGGTGGCATCTGGAGCCTCTTAAGGGGGCTATTCCTGAAGCAGAGGCCAATCCTGAGTACGAGGTGGAGGAGATACTTGATTCTAAATGTCATGGGAGACACCTGCTGTATCTAATCTCCTGGAAGCACTACGGGCCAGAGGACAATTCTTGGGAGTCGGCTAAGAACGTCCATGCTCCTGAGCTGGTGAAAGAATTCCATGCCCAATATCCTGCTAAACCCGGGCCGAGACGGTGAGGAAGAGGTCTTCCGGAGGGGGTTCTGTTACACTCCTACCTTGCTGCTCCTGACGGCGGCCATATTGAGAGGTTCATCTGAGGGGTGGCCACCTTGAGATGCTCATCGATATCAGTTCCTGAAGGTCAGCCATCTTGAGAAGAGCATCTGCACCAGTTCCTGAGGGGCAGCCATCTTGAGGGGCTTATTCCTATGGGTGTGCCCAATGAGGTTCCTCGCCTGTCAGCTGTGGCAGGGATCTCCTGATGAGAGGCCTATTTAAGAACAGAACACTGTCATCAGTTTGCTTCAGCTTCTACTTTGGTGGAGTTCATGGTGTTTCCTGTTGTTTTGCGGATTTGATCATTGCCTGAATCCTGACCACTTCTTTGTTTGTTGCCTGCCTTGACCATTGCCTGAATCCTGACCACTTCTTTGTTTGCTGCCTGCCTTGACCATTGCCTGACTCTGGACCTTCTCTTTGTTTGCTGCTTGCCTAGACTCTTGCCTGTCGTCTGACCACTCCCAGTTGGAGTTCGGAAGTCCTGTTGGCCCCCGGTCCTGGGGGCTCAACCCCCAGGGGAAGGGGTCGCTCCAGGTGAAGTCTCGGGATTGTTCAGCTGTCCTGAGGAGTTCAGGTCCGAGCTTGTCTCATCTGTGCTTCGCTGGGCAGAGGGACTCACAGCATAACAGCAGAGGGTTTCAACGTATCATCAACTATCCAGCTTATAATTGAAAGTGATCGCCGGCCATCGTCCGACACAAATCGGGAGATGGCCGGCAATTTCTTAAAAGCGGAGAAATCGGTATAATCGAAAGCAGCATTTTTGACAGCATCGCCGCTTTCCCGTCGCTTCGCCGGCGAAAGTTCAAGGGGGCGTGTCGGTAGATTAGCGAAGGCGGGACATGGGCGTGGCTACCAGATGGCCGGCTTTCGCTGATAATGGGGAAAAAAAGCGGCGTTAAGCAATATTTCGCCGGCTTTACTTGGTCCTTTTATTTTCACGACCAAGCCTCAAAAAGGTGCCCCAACTGACCATATGACCACTGGAGGGAATGGGGTATCCCCATACTCCCGCGGTGGTCCCCAATCCCCTTCCAAACTAAAAAAATAAAACTAAAAACCTTTTTTGCCAGACTGTATGCCAGCCTCAAATGCCGTACCCACCTCCATGACAGCAGAATGTGTTGTATCCTCTGACAGCCTTTCCCTGGTTGCGATGTGGCTCTCGGGTGAGTGTGACACCTTTTCTGTTAAGTGCCCTGCAGAGTCACATTAGCAATGCATTGTGGTGGGTGTAGGGTACTGGGCTCTACTCCCATGGTGCTTTTCCCCCCTGCTAACTGGGTCAGAGTGTGCCCTGTTTTGTTTCCTGTTGTAGTCCATGCGGTAGTGGCCATTTTTGTAAGCCAGTTTTAGTTCCCTTTCCTGTGTTACCCACGTTAGAGAGCGTAGTTCTTACCTTGAATGGTGCTGAAAGAGGGCATTGTACACCATTGTGCCAGCTCTGACCTACTGCTAATCTTAGTACCTGGGGACTCTTTACCAGTGGGGCACAACCTCTGATCTGCAGTTACCTGTGAGTAAACGTGGTTATTTCAAGAAAGGATTTTTTCAGAGAGATTAGTCTTCAGGTGTGAACTGGTGTGCCAAAGTTATACAGCAGCAATAAGTCCTAGAGGCTGTATGCAGGTCCCTGGAGCAATTTTAGTGGGTGCAGTACATTTGTGGGTAGTGGGTTTGGGGGGGGGGGGGGTTGGGGGCTCAGCTCCCAAAGTAAGGGAACTATGAACGTGGGAGCTTTTCTGAAGTCCACCGCAGTGACCCCTAGGGTGGCTGGTTGGTATCCTGGCATGTCAGGGGGGCCAGTGCACTAAAAATGCTGGCTCTTCCCACAGCCAGATGCCTTGAATTTGGCCGGGGTTTGAGATGGCCGACATAACTTTCCATTATTGCTGAAAAACAAACCCGGCCATCTCAAACCCGGTGAACTCTACGGCATTTGGCCGGGCTAAACCGTATTATCGAAAAAAAGATGGCCGGCCATCTTTTTCAATAATACGGTTCCGGCCAGCTGTAGCGCCGCCGCCAACATAGATCGCCAGCGACGTTCGATTATGCCCCTCTATGACACCTAGATTCTTTTCCTGGCTGGTGGTGATGTCTCCTAATGTGGAACCTTGCATCATTTAGCTATAATTTGGATTCCTCTTTCCCACATGCATCACTTTGCAGCTGCTCACATTATTATTTTTTTATTTTTTATTTTGCTCACACCTTTTCAGAAGTAGCTCATGGTGAGTTACATTCAGGTACACTGGATATTTCTCTGTCCCAGGAGGGCTCATAATCTAAGTTTGCACCTGAGGCAACGGAGGGTTAAGTGACTTGCCCAAGATTACAAGGAGCAGCAGTGGGATTTGAACCAACCACCTCTGGATTGCAAGACCAGTGCTCTAACCACTAGGCCACTCCTCCACATTAAATGTCGTCTGCTATTTGGTTGCCCAGTTGCCCAGTCTCATGGGGTCCTCTTGCAGTTTTTCACAGTCCTCTTGTGATTTAATAATTTTGTGTCATCACCAAATTTAATTACCTCACTAGTTATTCCCATCTCTAGATCATTGATAAATGTTTTTTGGTTTTTTTTTAGTCTTAGTATTTTTATTAATTTTTGTTACAAAGAGTAAAACAAGAATTAACAGTCGTAAAACAAGAATTAACAGTCATAAAACAAGAAACATTAAGTAATTTTGATTAAGAATCCAAAATTTAAAAAAAAGGAAAATGAGGATATATAATATACTAAAATAAAATATGATTCATGCATAAGCCAAGTTACATGAATTAAGGCAAATATATATATGCAACATTTTACAGTAGACATCTTTAAAATAAGATACAAGTGGAGACCATTTTTTCTAATGCAAAGCAAAATGAAGAGATATTTTAGCAAAATATGTTTCATATTTATAAGTTTGAAATAGTAAATTCCACCATTCTTGGTAAGTAACTTGTTGCAAGGCCTTCCAATGCGAAAAAATTACTTTCAGAGCTAAGGTCAACATGGTATTAACAAGAATACATTCATTAGATTTTAGAACGTTTTTAAAACATTGACCTTTAAATATCACATATATCTTTCCAAAATTTTAGAATACATATGCATTCAAATATAAGATGTTTAATATTACCTTGTTGAGATTAGCAGGACCAGCATAAATTAGAATTAGAGGGGTCAATTATGTGCAATTTAAGAGGTGTCCACATGGATCTATGCATAAAGAAATGCAGGGATTGCAATGTTGATGAAGATTTGGAACATTTATTTATTTTTTAAAATTTTTGTTACATTTGTACCCCGCGCTTTCCCACTCATGGCAGGCTCAATGCGGCTTACATGGGGCAATGGAGGGTTAAGTGACTTGCCCAGAGTCACAAGGAGCTGCCTGTACCTGAACTGGGAATCAAACTCAGTTCCTCAGTTCCCCAGGACCAAAGTCCACCACCCTAACCACTAGGCCACTCCTTCATATCTGCTCCCATAGTTTATCTGAAATAGACTGTTGGATATCTTCCTCCCAACATTTACGTAAGTCTATACATTTAATAGAAAATTTACTTAGAATGTATTTGTATATGTGGGAAGCAGCATGGCCTGTATGTTGGAGTCGCATATTTATATCAATGAGCTCTGGGGTTTGAGACATTTGTTGAATTTGTAAATTACTTTTTTTCAACATAGAGCTAATCTGTAACCATTGATAAAATTGAGAATCTAATAAAGAAAATTCAGTTTTCATAGCTGAAAAAGATTTCCAAGTTTGGCTTTTTAAGTCAATAAAATCATAAAGGGCCCTTATTCCTATACGCTGCCATTGTGACCAAGAAACTTGTTTTTTATCAGTTTTAAATTTGGAGTTGTTCCATATAGGCACAAATGTTGTAATGGGTCAAGGAGTGCCTAACAATTTATCAAAAGATGACAGTAATTTATGAGTAACATTAATGATAGGATTAGAGATAATATTTTTAGGAAGGCGCATGCCAATTAGATGAGAATGTATTAATGGGTCTATAATAGATTGCTCAAATATTAGCCATCTAGGCATAGAGGCAACATTCTACTACTACTATTTAACATTTCTAAAGCACTACCAGGGTTGCGCAGCGCTGTACAATTAACAAAGAAGGACAGTCCCTGCTCAAAGGAGCTTACAATCTAAAGGACAAAAAGTGCAGTCAATCAAGATTGAGGCACATTCAAGGGAGTAATCCATTCCAAACCCTGACGTATAATAAAAGCTTTATGATATGATAAGAGGTCAGGGAATCTAACTCCACCTTGTAATTTAGGCAGTTTTAATTTGCCTAAGGAGATTCTGGGTATCTTAAGATTACATAAAAAGTTAGAGAGTAATTTTTCCAACCTTCTATAGAAAGAACAAGGAAAAAGAAGAGGGATCATGCTCAAAGTATATGTGATCTTAGGTACTATCATCATTTTAAATTTAGTGGGGACCATGATGATAAGGAGGTCTCAATTTTTGCAAAACTTTTATCAGAGTTTATTTTGATAGTAGTTAAGAGATCTCTATCAAAGAACATACCAAGATATTTAATAGAGGAGACTACCCATTTAAGAGGAAAACCTTGAATAGTGAATGAATTGGAAAGTTCCCCATTAGCTGCAATTCGTGCAGAAGGTGATGAGTATATTAATTGTAGCATATGGAGGAAGAGTTCAGGAAAACCAAACTGCCCAAGAACATTAAACAAATATTTCCACCCTACCCGGTCAAATGCTTTTTCAGCGTCTAAAGAGACAGCTAATGTAGGGTAGTCCTTTGGACGGGCAGAATGGATGATATGACACAATAGTCTAGTATTATCAGCACCATACCTAGATTTAATGAAACCAGCCTGATCTCTATGTATGAGTGAATGAATAATTTTCCCTATTCTACAACATAAAAGTTTTGTATAAATGAGTCTGTATTTAATAACGAGATTGGCCTATATTTTTTTCTTTCAGATAAACCAATACTTTCTGAATAAGTTTCCTAATGTTTTATTATGGCTGAGTTTTAATGGAATACAAAGTTTTTGTTGTATGTGCCTGCTTTGTTTTGATGATTTATTTCCTTTTTGTTTTTCTGTCTCACTCTTCCACTTCCTACAGCTTCCTAGATGTGGACTATAGTTAATTGTATTTTTCTCCTATTTTATAATTGTGATATGGGATATTTCATTTATTTTCCTTGCTTTGTATTGTATAATTAGGGAAACTTAATTTTAAAAAAATCTCTTGGGTGCAGCCTACGAAAGAATTGGGCTGGTGTAGGGACAGGCAAGGCCGCAAACAGATACAGCAACATAGGGAGCAACTTAGGGTCTGAATCCATGCCAAAAACTGTCCTGAAATGCCAACCTCCACAAAAACCCTAAAAAGATAGAATCACGAAACCTTATCAAAGGCTTTCTTCACGTCAGTGCCCAAAATTACAGACGGAGCTCATTGATGCCGAGCAGACCACACCAAATGACACACTGGGCGAATGTTATTGAATGTCTGATGGCCATGAATGAAGCCTGACTGGTCATCTGCCACTCACTGGGGTATGTACTGCTGTAAACGCTGAGCCAGAATTTTCATGAGAATCAACTCCCAATGGAGAAATGGGGCGATAGGAGCCATAGGGGGCCTTCCCCGGTTTGGGAATCAAGGTCACTCCAACCAAGCACCAAGAGTGAGGCAACCCCTTCCCCAATGAATTCAACAGTCTAGTCAACGGTCCAATCAAATAACCCTTAAAATGCTTATAAAACTTATTAGAGTTGCCGTCCAATCCCACGGTCTTCCCATGATGCAGATCTTTAATGGCCCAACCAACCTCATCCTCCGTAATAGGCCTGGACAACTGTGCCGCCTCAGCTGACGATAGACTGTGGAGCTCTATACCCACAAAAAAAGGGATCAAGTGTAGCTGGAGAGGCGTCTTGCTTGGGACAATACAACTGACGATAGAAATTCATAAAAGTCTCATGAATATTCTCCAGACTTTTATGCATGCAACCCACCCTCACCTCAAATCTTTAGAACCATATTTTGCTGTGCCTGCTGCTTAAGCTTGTGAGCCAACAACCTCCCAGCCTTGTTGCCCCCCTCAAAAAATTCCTGCTGTAATGTAAGCAGCTTCTCATTGATATCAGACAAATTAAGCTCCCTTAACTCCATCCAATGCCTATCTATCAGGGGCAACAAAGAATGTACCTATCCCACCTATTTATGAGCATGCTCCAAAGAGTAGAGCCTCTGTTGCAATTCAAGGTGCTTTCAGGTTCACTCCCTATTGCAATAAGCTGGCAAAGCAATGAGCTTCCCGCACAAAACAACTCCAGAGCATCGCAGGGGAGATCTGTGTCGGGTCATTAAACTCAAAATACTCAAGTCCTCCACCTGCTCTACAGTAGCGGGATCCTGCAGCAACGCATCCACAAGTTGCCAAAACCTCTGCTCTCGCAGTCAGAACCCCAGTTGCAACACCATCAGAACCGTAGCATGATACTATCAGACCATCACCTCAATTCCAACAATCTGAACCCTAGATACCACCTCCTTGCTCACCAGCCACATACTGATTCTAGAATAGGTTTCACGAACCTGCTAGTGGAACATAGGATGATAGAATCTGCACACACTGACTACATCCCCATTGGACAAAAGATTGCTTAGTTGCTTCCTATCAGGCTTGCCGTATCCCACCACCTGTGCAAAACTATCGAGAGCAGTATTCAATGTGATGTTAAAATCCCCACCTGTTAAAAGCTGACCCTCAGCCTTGTCCATGATGAGCCTACCCCCAAGGACCTAAAAAACTGGCCCTGCTCCAAATTGGGAGCAGGAACATTGAACAATGTATAGGATTGCTGATCAATCTCCACTAAGAAGGAGGCATTTCCCCTCTTTGTCTCTAACAATATCATGAATCACTGGGGAGATGGAATTAGCAAACAATATACAAACTCCATTCGTTTTAGACTTAAGTCTATTAGAAGCAAAATACATTTTTGAGTACCTCTTATGACAAAACAAGGCTTTGTGTTTTGTCAAGAAGTGTGTTTCCTGCTCAAATCCTGCATCCATATGCACCCACTCAGCTTCCTTAAAAAAGAGTTCTCTCTTATTGGGAGCGTTAAGGCCCCTAACATTAAATGTAAAACAATGTAGGTGCTTAGAGCGCATGGAAAAACTACAGTGAAAGATAATGACAATGACAATTTCCGAAAGTGTATCAAGCAACCCACCACACCCTACCACACGTTCAAACACCCCGCCATGCACACTCCAGCCAGCTGGCCCCCACACATCCAACACCAACCTTCCCTGCCCCCATCCGCATAGTCAGACGGCTTCCCATAGTATAGGCCTGAGAAAGAAGAATGCCACCCACCAAGTCACATCCCCATACAAGGCTTCCCAGAATAGTAGAACAGACTCACAAAAAGAAGTCAACCCCAAAGTGCAAAAAAAAAAAAGGCAGAGTGAAATACTGAGCAGTTGTAAAGAGCAATGGTGAATCCTGCAAAACGCAATACACAAACAACTCAGATAAATCCAAGATCTCATACAGAAGTATCATACTAGATTGCAGGCAAAAACGCCACACGATGAAGAGTACTTCTTGGAGAGAGTCCAGCAGCAATAGTAGCATCATCAGTGGTGTCAGTCAGACTGGCTTGGGGCTGTTGGCCTATGCTGCAAGTGGCTCTTCTGATCCCCCCGTCACCATCACTGACTGGCAGGAGGCCACACCAAGACCCCAGTCGTTACAACATCCACAGAGTCTTCCCGCCACAAGTTGGCTGAAAGGAGTAGAGCCAAAGAAATTTCACTTTATTATCTGCCAAACAGTACATATCTGGGTGGAACTCACAACGGCTGGAGGGTTATAGCTGAAATGTTTGCAAAGAGCCCTACCATAGCGCCATCCATGAGAATATGACCCACCCTACAGGCTGCTTGTAAAACCCATTCCTTAATTGGAAAGCATAGAAAGCAAGCAATAAAATCACACTGTCTGCCAACCTTCTTGGGCCTCAAGTCCTGATGCACTCGCTCAGAGTCTATCAGAGGCAGTTCCACAGTTTGATCTGCAGTACGGAGCAATTGGTGGCAGACCTGCAACATAATGTCCACCATGTAATGTTCCTGCTTCATGTCTGGAACTCCTCATGCCTGGAGATTGTTTCTGCGTGTTCTATTCTCTTCATCCTCCACCCATCAAGGAGATCTTCATATTTATTGTCCATATTATCAACTATCTTATGGCCACAAATTGGCCACATCTTGATCATGTCAAATAACACGCTCTTGATGTCCGATATCATCAATATTTTAATGCAAACTAGCCACATCCACCAGGAGTTCTTGCTTAAGGCTCTCCATAGTAGATTTAAGGTCTGCTATCCATACTTTTATATCCATCTGGCTTACTAGAGCTTGCTCCATGGACAGCGTGCCATCATCCAAAGCTTCAGCCTCTAGAGCATCTCGCAGCAAGCCCGCTGAAGTTGCAACCTGCTCCATCTTAGCTCCGCCACGTTCTGACTTACCCAGAGCTCGGTACACATATGATTTTAAATCTGGCTTTAGTTTGCGGCTCACCATCGTTCTCTCCAACAGTCCCAGGGTTGATCACAATCCTTCCAGACAAGAAGTAAATCTGGGTAAGCCGCTAGTTATTACTTATTACACAGAGTATGGAGGAGCTTGTTGACTAGGCTGCAGTCAGCAAGATGATGTCACTTTCCTCCGTCTACATTTTGTTTTTGAGCACAATAATACTGTACTAATCATCTCTTTAGATCTCATGACTGCCTTCGATCTTATTGACAACACTATTCTCCCGACTGACCTCCTGTGGTATTTCAGGAACAGTGTTTCAGTGGTTTTCTTCACTCCTGACCAATCGTACTTTTCAAGTTCAGCTTCCTTCTTCTACATCCAGTCCCTATTCTCTCCCGATGTTCCACAGGATTCTGTGCTCTCCCCACTTATCTTTAATCTCTTTCTCAGCCCACTGGCAACATTGATTCAGTCCTTTTCCTGTTAAGTTCTATATGTATGCAGATAACATTTTCTTAGTTTCCAAACAAAACCCTCTTTTCCCAGACTTAATTTCTCTTCAATACTGCCTAGATGCAATAGACGCCTGATATTCTTCTAATAAGCTTATCCTCAAACCAGATAAGACTGTGGGTCTCTGGGTAACTGGCTATAGGTCCCACATAAATCTCTCTCCTGTTTTGAGAAACTTCTCGATCTCTCTTGTAAATTCTATATGCTACCTTGGCGTTACTCTGGACTCCCAGTTGTGCTTACATCTTGTCTGTCCACACCTGTTTTTTTTCTCTTTTCGACTTATCTGGTCTCTCCACACTTATATTAATGACTGCCTGTACTTCTCTTCTCTATTCCCTTGTTCCAACCCGCTTGGACTATTGTAATAATGTTTATTCAGGTCTCCCAATTTATTCCTTAAAGTGTCTCCAGATTGTACCAAACACTGCCATCTGAATCCTCGCACATGCTGACTGCTGTAAACACATTACTCCTCTTCTTATTCAGTATCACTGGCTTCCGGTTACCTTTTTTTATTCAGCACAAGATTCTTACACTTGCACATAAGGTTCTACATTATGGAACTCCTTCATATCTTGTTTCACTTGTCTCCTATACCCCATCTTGTCTCCTCCATTCTGCTTTTGTTCATCGCCTGGCCCCACCCCCAGTCCATTGTTATCTCCTTGTCTCTACTCGACGCTCTTCCTTCTTTTTCCAGCCCCCTGCCTCTGGAATTCACTTTCCCCAGATATCTGTTCAGATTAATCGCATACGAAATTCTGTGCCGCCTTAAAAACCTGTCTTTTCTCTTTTGCCTTCCCCCAAAGTTTAGTCGGTTGATGTGGTGCGTTGTGATTAGAGTATTTTCTTTTCTCTTTTTTCCTATTTTTCCCCCCACCTTTCCCTTTACTATGATTCATTGGAGTTCTTTTCCATTACTTTCTTATACTTGACATTTTGTGAACTGCCTTGGTTGTTCTAGTGAAAGGTGGTTCACAAGTGATGCACATTGGGAAGAAGAATCTGAATCATAGTTACTTGATGCTAGGGTCCACCTTAGAAATCGGCACCCAAGATGTAGGTGTCATCGTAGACAATATTCTGAAATTCTATGCCCAGTGTGTGACGGCAGCCAAAAAAGCAACAGGATGATAGGAATTATTAGGAAAGGGATGGAAAATAAGAGTAAGAGCATTATAATGCCTCTATATTGCTCCATGGTACCACCTCACCTCGAGTATTGTGTGCAATTCTGGTCACCATATCTCAAAAAATATATATAGCAGAATTAGAAAAGGTTCAAAGAGCGACCAAAATAATAAAGGGGATGGAATGCCTCTCATGAGGAAAAGCTAAAGAGGCTAGGGTTCTTTAACTTGGAAAAGAGACGGCTGAGGGGGATATGATAGAGGTCTACAAACTCCCGAGTGGTGTAAAACAGGTAAAAGTGAATCGATTTTTTTTTACTCTTTGAAAAAGTACAAAGACTAGGGGACATTCAATGAAGTGGTAATACTTTTAAAATGAATGAGGAAACATTTTTTCACTCAACAAATAGTTAAGGTCTAGAACTTGTTGCTGGAGGATGTGGTAACAGCTGTTACCATATCTTGGTTTAAAACAGTTTTGGACAAGTTCCTTGAGGAAAGTCCATAGTCTGCTATTGAAATAGACATGGGAGAAGCCACTTCTTGCCCTGGGATCAGTATCATGGAATCGTGCTACTGTTTGGGATTCTGCCAGGTACTTGTAACCTGGATTGGCCACTGTTGAAAGCACAATACTAGGCTGGATGGATCGAATGTCGGTGCCCGGACATGGCCTGACATTGAATATCTGGAAATAAAGCCAGTGGCAGTGAAAAAAATCTGACTGCCTCTGGCTGAATATTGATGTCTTACTAGTCGATATTCAGCAGGCGATGATCAGTCACGCTGGCTGTCACCTGCTAAATTAGGCTCCAGTATTCAATACCGGTTTGCTTCTGCCCCCATCGCCCCTGCTGGACCACTAGGGATCTTACATAGGCCTTGGGAGAGCCTATCGTAACTGGCGGGGATGGTTGAGGGGGGGGGGTCTGTCCTTGCTGAGGGGGGATTGGAAGATTTAGGGGGCTGTTTCAGGTGGGTAGGAGAGGTGGGAGCCTTCCTTCTGCTACCTGGAGGTTATCCATGCACTGGCCAATATTCAGACTGATGCCTGGTTAACCTCACACATAAAATTAGGACAGCCTTTTCTCTGTCCTAACTTTATTTGGTTACCTAGATGGTTAACAGATTTAATATCACCACGAACCAGCTAGGTCGCCACTCTGCCCTAACTCCACCGTCAGACCACTCAGTTTCAGCATGGGTATTTAGAGGGGATATTTAGTGGCACTATTCAGTTAAATGCTGCTGCATTTTCCCAGATTGCTATGCACAAGTGATTTAAATAGCCAGTAGCCTCTCCTGGCCATTTAAATCTCTTTGTATATCTGCCCCTTAGATTTTAAGCCCTCCTAGGACAGGGAAATATGTACTATATTTGAATACAGATCATCTTGAGCTACTACTGATAAGACGTGAGCTTTGAAGTCCAAGGCTCTGAAGATTTTAGTTCTAACTATAAACTGAATTGTCTGTGAAATTTTTTGCCACTGCTATTGTTTTAACTAGCTCTTACCCATTGGCAGATAACCAAACAGGCCGGGTCATAAACTCAGTCTTTAGAATCAGGCTATACATACTGTAAGTATATGCATATCCCCAATAGGCAATGTATTTTTGATTTACTGTTTATATGCTTTTCCTAATTCACAGGTTTTAATTAAGCAGGAGATTCAGAGAAAAAGTGGCTATGCCATCCAGGCTGATGAGGAGCAACTTCGTGTACAGTTAGACACCATTCAGTGTGAACTCAATGCACCAACTCAGTTCAAGGTAAGGTATGACTTGTAGATAGGATAACCATCAGCATGATGCATTTAGTAAAGATGTGTACAGATGGATTTATTTTATTTGGATTTTGCTCACTCCTTTTCAGTAGTAGCTCAAGATGAGTTACTTTCAGTTAACTGGGTATTTCTCTGTCCCTGGAGGGCTCACAATCTAAGTTTGTACCTGAGGCATTGGAGATCACAAGGAGCAGCAGTGGGAATTGAACCGAGCACCTCTGGCTGTCTAGACAGGCGCTCTAACCACTAAGCCACTCCAAGTCCATTTATTTATTGTTTGTTTCTTTATTAACTGCCTTTTTGAAAAGATTTGTAACTTGCAATTATGTTAACAGCATAGCAAAAGTAAAATGACCAAATATAAGCATATATAGAATCAATGAAGTAAAGTTAGAGATGGCAAATTGAACCCTAGCGATAGGACTAACATGAAATAGTATCAGAAATATAGACATATAACAGCACTGTAAAACATAACAGACATATGATAAATGTCATCAGAATACAAATGATACCATAATAGGCAGTATGGAAGAACATTCATATAACATGCATATGATACTCACAATGTCACCACAATACAAATTAAACACTTAAATAAGCATGCATTAGAACATTCAAATAACATATTGTACAATACAGTGAATCATCTTAATAGGTAGTTGGGATATATAGACAGGACAAACTGAAGACAAATTATATATACAATTATATGTACAATTGAATAAGATATGAGGAATTAGTCTTTTATAGGATTTGTTGTAAGATAGCCCAGGGTCAGAGTGAGTGGATAGTCCGTTGCTGTATATATATGAATACTTCTATTGGTGTATGGTGCTTGTTGATGAAACAATTTCTATACTATGATAAAGCAAGCAAAGTGTCCACTTAGTTTTTCTTTGTTGGAGGAAAAGACTTCAGTTGCTCGTTTTTTTGTGTAAGGAATACACTTATTTGATACCGAGTGAGCTTCCTCATCAGCCAAAAACCTCCGTTTTAACTTATTATGTCCAATTTGTAAATATGTATAGTTATGACTCTTTAATCGTCTAACAAGTCATTGACCATGAAATAAAGATTGAAAAGGGCACTTATCTGATTTGGTTTCTGTGTAGTGGGTTACTCTACAGAGCTTCTGTTTCACGATATCTTCCTCGGGAGACAAACCGGGAGCCAGGCAGACTTCTGCCCTTTTTGCTCAATCTCAAGTCTTTTCATTGAAAGAGAAAAGACTTGAGATCGAGCAAAAAGGGCAGAAGTCCATCTGGCTCCCAGTTTGTCTCCTGAGGAAGCTGTCATGAAACAGAAGCTCTGTAGAGCAAACCACTACACAGAAGCCATACTTCACATAAGTGCCCTTTTCAATCTTTTTTTCATGGTCAATGACTTGTTAGACGATTAAAAAGTCACAACTATACATATTTACACATTAGACACTGTAAGTTAAAACGGAGGTTTTGGGCTGATGAGGAAGCTCACTCGGTGTCAAATAAGTGTATTCCTTACACACACAAAAAAAACGAGCAACTGAAATCTTTTCCTCCAACAAGAAAAACTTAAAGTGGGCACTTAGCTTGCTTATCATAGTATAGAAATTGCATATATATATGAACAAATAAGGAAGCAAAAGGACTTAGCGGGCAAAGTACTTGCTCATGTTTCTTCTCTGGGAAAAAGGAAGCCACGTCAGAGACATGATTTATTGTGATGCTTAGAGAGACAATAACTTTGGTATGGTATACTGTACAACACTAACATTTTGGCACCTAACCTTTTTCCCAGGGGCGACTAAATGAACTGATGTCACAGATTCGGATGCAGAATCACTTTGGAGCTGTAAGGTCTGAGGAGAGGTATTATGTAGATGCTGATCTCCTGCAGGAAATCAAACAGGTTTGTGATGGTTTTAGTGATTCCAGAGATTATTCTTCTTTGGATGTGGGGAATAATGCAGAGCTCAAATGTAGCTTAATGTCCAAAGGTGACTGGCTGATAAATGTGCTGAAAGTAGCCAGTTAACGTTGGTTCCTGTTTTGATAGATTTCATAATAAAATTGCTCATTACTAAAGTCAGTGTCTGAAACTGAACTTTAATTTAAAAAAAAAAAGAGAGAGAGAGAGGCAAGAATCAGAGAATTTGGCAACTAATGAGGACTGTAAGGTCCATCTTATGTGTCCAGTTTTATTCCCAGGGCTGTTTTAATCTACGTGCAAAAGGGGCAGCCACTCATAACAGGGAGTCCATAGGTAAAAGCGTAACGTTTTCAAGGGCACCTGCTTTAATTTACAGCTAGTCCCTAAAACATAAACTGTGTAGTGAAGCACTTGGGAAGTTATGTCAAAGGCTTGGGTTACTGCAGTGGCCAGAGCTTTGAAGCAGTCATCCTATTTCTGTCTGTGCCAAGAACAATGCTGTTCTGTCTAGCCGATGGTGCTGTGGAGCAGCACAAGCCACAGGAACAGGCAACACTGCACATAAGCATGCTGCAACCTGTTTCCTCCCTTTGACCCAGTATTGTCTGTTCAGGGGTGGACTGTGGGTCTCTGTCCATGTACAGGCAGCACTGCCCCTCCCCACCACCTCTCTCAATTCCTGCGTTTCCTGTTCAAAAGCAGCCATGGGAATAGCAGCACTGCTTCCACATAGGCAGAGACCCCATAACTTGCCTCTGAGCAGAAAATGCCAGAATTGAGGGAGCAAGCAGACTGTAGTGTGTCTGACCAAGTGCAGTGTTGCCTGTCCACACTGCACAGGAATGGGGATAGCGGGAATCCCACAGATACC
The DNA here is from genome assembly GCF_901765095.1 of Microcaecilia unicolor. Classification (NCBI taxonomy): domain Eukaryota; kingdom Metazoa; phylum Chordata; class Amphibia; order Gymnophiona; family Siphonopidae; genus Microcaecilia; species Microcaecilia unicolor. Next base: position 402,946,100 of record NC_044032.1, on the reverse strand, counting down.
CCCTCCAGGACCACAGGGATCCCATGGGGATGGACTAAGGTCCACGGGGATCCCGCGGGGATGGACCCGGGTCCTTTGGGGCTCTCGCAGAACGGAAAGGGAAACAGAGACTATCCAGTGTTCAACTCCCTCCTTCCCATCCACCTCTCCTCCAGCCCTTTATGTCCTTCCCACACATACCGTGCATCACCCTGGTGGTCTAGTGGCTAGCTTCGAGGCAGGAAAGGTCCCCACACTTTCCTGCCCGCTGCTGCTGATCCTTTCGCTGCCACCACTTGTTTAAGATGCCTGCTGAGACTTGTTTGGGTTTTGGCATCAAGATTGATCCGTAGGGCCTCAGAGAAACCAAGGGGAGTGGAAGCCAAGATGGCGGCTTGTGAGGCCCAGCTAAGTCCTTCGGTTTGTTCTGAATGGACTAAGGATATCGTAACAGAAGTGCGCACTGGTGGAAGCTGCCTTGGATGCTAAATTACAGCAAATGCAAGATCGCATCGAGGCTGCTTATGAATGACTGGATAATTTGGAGCTCGAAAACGATGCTCAGCAACATCATGTAGGTTCTTTGGAAACTGGGGCTCAGCATATGGTGGTGGATGCTATGGATCAGCTTCTCCTTGCTTTTAAGCAGACGGAACACAAAGTGGAAACTTTGGAGGGCAGAGCACGTCACAGTAATTTGCGTTTGGTTGGTATTTCTGAGTCCCTAAAGGATGTAGACTTGGTGAAGACTTTCGAGATTTGTCTTCCACAATCCTTAAATTTGACTTTCAGTGAGGATTCTTTTAAAATTAAGTGGACCTGTAGGATTGGTCTCAGGACTGGTGATTCAACCCGTCCTAGAGTGATTATTTTTCGTGTTTATCATTTGGAGCACAAGCGAGTTATCCTGCAAGCCTTGCGTGCTGGACATTGCCTAGCATATAATAACCAGAGATTCCTTAGCATCCCTCCGGACCGGACCAGGATTGGACTGTTGGGTTGTGCCCGCCTACCAGCAGGTGGAGACTGAGAAAAACTCTGACTCTAGAGAGCCAATAGGAGCCCTGGCCATGTGACCTTAGCCTCAGTATTTTCTCAGTCTCTCAGCAGGTAGGAAGTGAGCCCATCTTTTTCTCTATAAGATATTACAGATATATTTATAATACTTCTTCTGTGCCTGGAATCGTAATTAGAGGCTTGACAGGGTTTCTTTTCTTTCTTTGACAGCCTCTGGGGTGTTAAACTCGGGTGTCTCGAGTCCACCCCCCTTCCTCCCCATCTCCCTGGCTTAGCAGGGAAGGGCCGTCCCTTTCTCTGGAAAGGTATACCGTCTTTGGGAGAGGCAGCCACTTTTAATAGGCAGCTGTTTTTAAAGAATTAAATCAAGTAAAAGAAAATTAAAAAAATTAATTCAAATGAAAGGAATTTAAAGGAAGTAGTTTTTGCTTTCCCCAGTCTTATAACGAGCAGGTAGCTCTTCTGTCTTATTCTGTTTGAAGAGTCTTTATTTTCTTTTCTGGCGGAGCTATTTAAAAAAAAAAAAATGAAAAGTCAGCGTCTGTGACTTTAATCGGTGGTTTTTTGTTATCTTAATTATTTTTCCTCTGCTATCCGGCGTTGTTAGCGGCGGTAGTTGTAAAAAAAAAAAAAAGAGAGGCGCGAACTGTTAAGCGCGTGCTCGCTCTTGGACAGGTCTGTATAGCTTGGGAGCTGTATTGACGGTTCCTGTCGGGCCAGAGGCTAAACCATGTTTTGTGCGGCATCGGAGGTTATCTGTTTTTCAGCGGCACGGATTTCCTGCTTCTTCGTCGGTCTGGTCAGTGGTTTTCTCCCCCGAACTTTATTCTTCTCATTTTGGCGCGCTTGGCCGCCATTGTTTTGCCTGCAGCTGCAATTTCCCTTGATGCGGCAGCGTTTTTCTGCTTTTACTGTGTTTGGCTGTTTGTGCAATGGAAAGGAGATATTGTTTCTCCGGTAGTTGGGGCGATTGGTAGTATATTTTCCCCGCAATTAATTTTTACATGTATTTTTCAAGCTATTAAAAAAAAACAAAAAAAAACGAAATGTTACGATGCGAATGGCGCTCATTTTGTTTTTCCCTCTGTTTTTTCTCCGTCGGGGACTTTTTGGTTGCTAGCAATGTTGTGAATTAAAGTGCAGCTCAGTTGGCGATTTCTTTGTTCTTGGCAAGACTCTGATTCAAAGTGCAGCTCAGTCGGGAATTCTCTGTTTTAGACAATGGGGCGAATTAAATTATATCTCAGCTCCAAAATAACCAATTTCCTATTCCTTTCCCTTGTGTGTGATGTTTGGAGGAAAGGTCTTTGCTATTATCTAGCGCAGTTTTTTTGGAGGTCCAGTGTGTGTCACTCTGTGTCTTTCTCATTTCCTGGTGAATAGGACTACATTGTCTAATAGTCAATTGATTAGTACTTTACAAATCTGGCCATAATATCTTAGTTCCTTTCAAGCATTTCCCTTCATGGCTATGATGTTATACAGTGTTTTAAGAACTTAACAAACATTTTCTATGGCATAGGCTATCTGGTTCAGGTGCCATTGTTTGGTACTTTACAATGCTGGACATAAGATCTTAATTCCTTTCAGGAAATTTTCCTCCGTGGCTATGTTCTTATACAGTGTTTTAAGATCTTAACAAACGTTCTCTAGAGCGTAGGCTATATGGTTCAGATGCCATGTGCAATGAAATACATTGTCTGATACTCAATTGTTGCGTACTTTGCAATTCTGGACATAAGGTCTTACTTCCTTTCAGCAATTTTCTTTCATGGCTATGCGTTCTCTTTGGCATAGCAGATGACAGCTGCATAGGCTACATGGTTCAGATGGTTCTCATATTCTAGGAGACTCAGTCCTGTCTACCGAGCACCCAGTTTTCTCAGATGCTTTAGAAGGCATGTTTTATTCACATCTTCTCTACTTTCCAACTGTCTTGGAGTTTCTCATGTGTTATCTTAGTTTTCTTCTAGGACTTACAAGATATATGTCCACTTAGGGAGTAAAGTTATCAGGTCAATTTGCATTTTCTCCCACTTAAGGATAGTGGGAGGTCCTCATGCCATCTACTTGTATTTTTGTTTCCTCTATCTATTCAGCCTGGGCACATGGTAAACATTCTGGTTTTGTCCAGTATGACCATCCATAACATCTGCTATCCCTTTCTCTTCCTTACAGATTTTAGGGTCTTGTTTCAAGCTTTCTTGACGTCAGGTACAGTCTTGTCTCCTGTGGCACAAATTCACCACCTTTTCCGTAATAGGTATTTTCCAAGTCTATTCCTTTTCATATTCATTTTATTCTTCCTCTCTCCAGAGTTTTTTTCTCTTGGAAGGAGATTCACTCATTTTCTGTGCATTTTTTGCCATAAGGGCATAAGTGTTGCCATAATGGGAAAGGCCAAGAGTCCCCATCCTGTTTTCAGATGGGGTCAATCCAGATTGCAAATACCACATTCATATCTTGTGAGTGTGCATCTGTTCATCTCTGTACATCTCAGTGAGGAAGGAGGCATGACATGATACGAGGTTTGGGGAGATCCGGTAAAATTAAAGGCCAGTGTGTCTCAGTCCACGCTCAACATATGGTGATCCTTTCATTTTCATTCTATATGTCCTCATTCCAGACCTTCCTTTCAATTGGAAGGGGATTCTTTCACGTCCTGTGCATTTTTGCTATTAGTATATGAGTATGGTCATACGGGGAAAGTCTAAGAGTCCATTAAGCCCAGCATCCTGTTCTCAGTTGTGGTCAATCCAGGTTGCAAGTACCACATTCATTTCTTATGGATGTGGGTCGGTACATCTTAGTACATTTCAGTATAGGAGGAGTAATGTCCGTGATACGAGGATGATAAGGTCCTCATTACCAGTTTTCTTGCCCTGCTCTTCGGTCTCGCGTCGGCTCCGCGCACTTTTTTCTTAAGTTATGGTCGTAGTAGCAGCGGCGCTCATGAAACTACATCTCGTCGTTTCATCCTTTCCATAGATGTCTGGTTCATTACAGACAGTCTTATTGGCAGAGTTGTCAGGTCAAGCAACGGGTGGTGCATTTCGGGCACACCCTAGGTTATGGGGTGCATGTAGCCAGGTCTCTCATTTGAGCTCTCTTTTGAGCTCTCGTGTGATCTCATTAGATTTCATAGCATGTTTCTATTTTTTCTCTCTTTGTTTAGTCAAGTTGGCGCAGACTGTTTTTGTCTTCTCTACAAGCGTCCCACTTTCTGTTTTCTCTGGATGTTCTTGGGCCTTCGGCCATTACCTTGCTCTATTTTGCAGAGTAAAATTTTACTTTCTAGCTCCCAAGAAGGAATTTTTTCTTCATTCGCTTTGGAGTCTCGGTAGTCTTTTTTGGGCAGCTTTTCACTCTGTCAATTTCGTGACCATTGAAGAAAAAAAAAAAAAAAAAAAGAGTTCTCAGTGGATAGTACCTTAAGGGGAGGTCCCAGTTCTACAACTATTTCTTTTCGCTCTGACCTTCCATGTGCCTCGCTTACTCTCTTGCTAAAAAGACTTGTCAGCGGCAGAGATAGATGCCCTCTCGTATCCAGATATTTATCTCTGATGGAATCCCTCCGCTCAGTTGGCCTCTGTATTCTCACTAGTGGTCTGGTGGTTGAGATTGAGCATTCTTCCTGCAGGTATGCCGGGAGCATATACACAGTGACCAGTTTTTTGATGGCTGCATCTGTGAAAATATATATGTATATTATAGTTCTACTACATAAGTACATATGTAATTCCACACTGGGAAAAGCTCAAAGGTCCTATTGAGCCCACCTTTCTGTCCACGGCCAATCCAGACCATGAGCACCTGGCTAGATTCCTAAACGTACAAACATTCTATACATGTTGTTCCTGGAACTGTGTAGTGTTTTATGTTTCTAACAGATGAAAGGTACTAACAAGTGTCTACTGTTGATTTATTCCCATTTTCACTAATTGGGGTCTACAACAAGAGTCTCAGGTGATTGGCTTGCAGAGGCAACAGCTACAGATGATTCTTTCTCTCTCAGTTGAATTGCGCTCTGAGATATGTTTTTTTTTTTTTTTCATGTTGGGTAACTGCAGCGGCTGTCAGTTTATTTGGACCTTCAGTCTAGCAAGAATTTAGGTACCTTCTTCTTCTGCATAGTATTTAACTGCATTCTTGTTTTTACCTATTTAGCTTCTAGTGATCAGGTACTTTCTCACTGATAGGCTTTACATACTTCCAATCTGTTGCTAGATCAGCAATAGTCTACAATATCTGGAGTATTGTACTTCAGGATTTCGGTTTCCACTTTCTCAGCTGAGGTAGATTCATTGCAGTTTTTTGTTGCCAGGCGGCTCTGCTTCTACCTTTGTCATCCTTCTTTCAGTCGTTTTTTCTCGAGTCTCTCTGTCCTTTGCGCTGCACTGATGCGGTAGGGGACAATATATAGCGGTCACTTGGTAGGGGACAATGTTCAGCGTCGCTTGGACTTTTCAGCTTCAGCTTTTTTGCTTTGTAGTCATTCTGTTTAGTTTATTGGCGGTTCTTGGATCGTCAAGCTTTGGCTTCGTATTCATCCTAGTTTGGGTGTCTTCAGGGACTCTACCACATTCTCAATGTCTGTCCCTCCCGTAAGATTACTGCTTTGGTACTTCCCAACAGTCCAATCCTGGTCCGGTCCGGAGGGATGCTAAGGAAGGAGAAATTAGATCTTACCTGCTAATTTGCTTTCCTTTAGTCCCTCCGGACCGGACCAGGCCCCTCCCATGTTCTGTCAACTCTTTAGATTCTTTTATTAAGTTTGGAAGTGTATTCGTTCCTTTACCACATGTGGAATGTTTAAAAAAAAAAAAAAAAAAAAAAAGACTTTGCGTGGTCCATACCACTTCTCTGGTGGTTGCTGGTGAGCTCGGTTGCTGGAATATATATAAAGCCTTAAATATGTCATACCACTTCTCTGCTGAGAGTTGCTGGTGAGCTCAGTTGCTGGAATATACAGTGGGGGAAATAAGTATTTGATCCCTTGCTGATTTTGTAAGTTTGCCCACTGACAAAGACATGAGCAGCCCATAATTGAAGGGTAGGTTATTGGTAACAGTGAGAGATAGCACATCACAAATTAAATCCGGAAAATCACATTGTGGAAAGTATATGAATTTATTTGCATTCTGCAGAGGGAAATAAGTATTTGATCCCCCACCAACCAGTAAGAGATCTGGCCCCTACAGACCAGGTAGATGCTCCAAATCAACTCGTTACCTGCATGACAGACAGCTGTCGGCAATGGTCACCTGTATGAAAGACACCTGTCCACAGACTCAGTGAATCAGTCAGACTCTAACCTCTACAAAATGGCCAAGAGCAAGGAGCTGTCTAAGGATGTCAGGGACAAGATCATACACCTGCACAAGGCTGGAATGGGCTACAAAACCATCAGTAAGACGCTGGGCGAGAAGGAGACAACTGTTGGTGCCATAGTAAGAAAATGGAAGAAGTACAAAATGACTGTCAATCGACAAAGATCTGGGGCTCCACGCAAAATCTCACCTCGTGGGATATCCTTGATCATGAGGAAGGTTAGAAATCAGCCTACAACTACAAGGGGGGAACTTGTCAATGATCTCAAGGCAGCTGGGACCACTGTCACCACGAAAACCATTGGTAACACATTACGACATAACGGATTGCAATCCTGCAGTGCCCGCAAGATCCCCCTGCTCCGGAAGGCACATGTGACGGCCCGTCTGAAGTTTGCCAGTGAACACCTGGATGATGCCGAGAGTGATTGGGAGAAGGTGCTGTGGTCAGATGAGACAAAAATTGAGCTCTTTGGCATGAACTCAACTCGCCGTGTTTGGAGGAAGAGAAATGCTGCCTATGACCCAAAGAACACCGTCCCCACTGTCAAGCATGGAGGTGGAAATGTTATGTTTTGGGGGTGTTTCTCTGCTAAGGGCACAGGACTACTTCACCGCATCAATGGGAGAATGGATGGGGCCATGTACCGTACAATTCTGAGTGACAACCTCCTTCCCTCCGCCAGGGCCTTAAAAATGGGTCGTGGCTGGGTCTTCCAGCACGACAATGACCCAAAACATACAGCCAAGGCAACAAAGGAGTGGCTCAGGAAGAAGCACATTAGGGTCATGGAGTGGCCTAGCCAGTCACCAGACCTTAATCCCATTGAAAACTTATGGAGGGAGCTGAAGATGCGAGTTGCCAAGCGACAGCCCAGAACTCTTAATGATTTAGAGATGATCTGCAAAGAGGAGTGGACCAAAATTCCTCCTGACATGTGTGCAAACCTCATCATCAACTACAGAAGACGTCTGACCGCTGTGCTTGCCAACAAGGGTTTTGCCACCAAGTATTAGGTCTTGTTTGCCAGAGGGATTAAATACTTATTTCCCTCTGCAGAATGCAAATAAATTCATATACTTTCCACAATGTGATTTTCCGGATTTAATTTGTGATGTGCTATCTCTCACTGTTACCAATAACCTACCCTTCAATTATGGGCTGCTCATGTCTTTGTCAGTGGGCAAACTTACAAAATCAGCAAGGGATCAAATACTTATTTCCCCCACTGTATATATATAAAGCCTTAAATATGTCATACCACTTCTCTGCCGAGAGTTGCTGGTGAGCTCAGTTGATGGAATATATATGAAACCTTAAGTGAGTCATACCACTTCTCTGGTGAGAGTTGCTGGTGAGCTCTAATATGAATGGGCCATGCCACTTCTCTGGTGAGAGTTGCTGGTGAGCTCTAATATGAATGGGCCATACCACTTCTCTGGTGAGAGTTGCTGGTGAGCTCTAGTACTCGGTTTTGCCGAGGAATTTGTGGCTGCTAGGATTCCATATGGCACAGAAGTTCTTTCTTTCTTTCCTGCTTTGTTATTCAAATACTGAGGCTAAGGTCACATGGCCAGGGCTCCTATTGGCTCTCTAGAGTCAGAGTTTTTTCTCAGTCTCCACCTGCTGGTAGGCGGGCACAACCCAACAGTCCAATCCTGGTCCGGTCCGGAGGGACTAAAGGAAAGCAAATTAGCAGGTAAGATCTAATTTCTCCGTTCTCTGTTTTCAAGATTATACTTCTGAAATGCGCATTCAATGGAAAGCTTTTGCTCCTTTGTGTTCTGAGCTTTATGCCCTGCAAATTTCATGTGCTGTGCTCTATCCTGCATGACTTCAGATTGTGTTAGCTGGTAAAACCTTTTTTTTTTTTTTACCTCTGTGGAGACAGCACAAATTTTTATTTAATCTCTCCTAGCCAAAGGAGGACCTTAGATGATTGCTGTTTAATTTTTTGAAATTTTTGTTTCAGTTGTGGTGGGTTTGATATGTTTATTATTTGTGACTTAGCTTGTCATATTTGCCTGAATACAGCGTGATATTTATATTGGACTGTACACTTGTTTCTTGTTGAAGTGTTCTCTAGTTGGACCAGGATATATTGCTTTTCGTTTGTATCTTTGGTTATCTGGGATTTTGGTAGGTAGTTGGGGGTATTCATGTGTTCGATCCCTTGAAATTGGGGACAGTAGTTTAGGGGTTTGTGTGATGATGGGGGGTTAGGTTTGGGTGGAATAAGTAATGGGACGGTGGGGAGGGTACTGGGTGGTTGGGGAGAAAATTGGAATTTTGAGACAACTGTATTTTGTGTGCATACTGTTTGTTAATTTGTTTGTTGTATTAGTTGTCAATAAAACAGATTTAAAATAAACATACAGACAAAATGAATACATTCTTAATCAATTGCCTGCTCACAGACCATGAAAAGCTATATATAATAAATATGGAGGCATCAATGCATCTACATACAATGTGTAGCTAAGGATGCAAATAAAATCTTATGTTGTCATTGCTAAGATATGGGAGTTCTCCGAGGACAAGCAGGCTGCTTGTTCTCACTGATGGGTTGGCGTCCGATGGCAGCCCCAGGTCAGGAAATCTTCCTAGCAACAAAGCTTGCTAGAGCCCTCGTGCGCACGAGTGTGCGCACCGTGCATGCGTGGCCGTCTTCCCGCCTGTCGCGTGAACGTGCCCTTCAGTCTCTTTTTTTCCATGGTCAGGGCGGCTGTTTTACGGTTGCTCTGCGCCTCAGGAGAGAGCCCTATTGGTGTTTTACCGTCTCTTAAACTTTTTTCTCTTTTTCGCGAGTTCGCGTTTTCGTTTAAAAAAAAAAATTAAAAACTCCCAAACTTCCCTTTATCTCTTAGTTTGTAGGTAAGTTTTCTTTCGTTTTCGTGTGCAGCCTTGTTGGCCGCCCATACGGGGTTTTTTTCCCCTTTTTCTGTGCTGCTTTTGGCGCCATCGCGTCTTTTGATTTCGCCGCCGCGATTTTTCCATCGATGTCATCGAAGATCATCAGCGGCTTCAAGAAGTGCACTCGGTGCAGCCGGGCAATCTCAGCCACTGATCCACACACTTCGTGTATTCAGTGTCTTGGGGTGAGTCATCGCCCCGTTGCTTGTACTTTGAGTCGTGGCATTAAAAAGCGGACACAAGCGTTGAGATCAGCTCAGTAGGAGCACCTGTTCCAAGCTTCGCCCGGCCCTTTGGCGTCGGCGGTGGTGTTGATGTCAGCACCGGAGACTGCATCGTCGTCGGGAGCACAGGTAATGGCTGTCCAGAGACCATCTCACGCTGGCAGCAGTGGGCCATCGAGTGGGTCTCCACCTGCCTCGAGGGCTCCTGCGGAGCAGGCCCATCGGGACCGACCCTCTTCAGACCTGACCCCGAGGAGACATTTGGATTCCACGTCTTCCTCATCGGTACCGGGGGGTACCAAGACCATGCTTCGAGCGAAGGCGAAGAAACACCATCATCGGTCACCCTCCCGTCACGGTACCGAGAGCTCTGGGACGCCGAAGGATTCGGCACCCGTGAAGCGTTGAAGCGGGGAGGACCGCTCACCCTCCATTCAGGAGGTGTCGTTGCGCACTTCTCCAGACAGCCCGGTATCACCTACTCCTCCTCGGCAGATTCTGGCTTCGACTCCTGCATCGACTCCACAGTTTTTCTCGACAGCCACTCTGGACGAGCGCCTCAAAGCCATTCTTCCAGGGATCCTGGAAAGGCTGCTGCGACCATCTATTCTGGTATCGGGGGTGCTTGCGCATATGGTATCGTCGATAGATGCGGCAGATGGCTCCCCGCCCATGGTGAGGCCCTCGGCGTCGGTGCCGCTTGCGGTGTTGGCATCAGCTGCCACCCAAGTGGATTCCCCATCGGTGAAGGGAGCTTCATCGCCGTCAGCACGGGAGTCCACTTCTCGACACCGTCATCGAGGACATCGCTCCTCGGCGTTGGGCCCGGCTTCAGACTGCAGTCAGAGAACTCATGTCTAATACCGAGGGGGAGGCCTCGTGGGAGGCAGAGGAGGACCCAAGATATTTCTCGGATGAGGAGTCTTGTGGTCTTCCTTCTGATCCTACTCCTTCACCAGAGAGAAAGCTTTCTCCCCCCGAGAGTTTGTCTTTCTCTTCTTTTGTCCGGGAAATGTCTACGGCCATTCCTTTCCCACTGGTAACTGAGAATGAGCCCAGGGCTGAGATGTTCGAGTTCCTGGACTATCCTTCACCACCTAAGGAGTCTTCCACTGTTCCCCTACATAATGTTCTTAAGCAGACATTGATGGCGAACTGGATGAAACCATTAACTAATCCCACCATTCCAAAGAAAGCTGAGTCCCAGTATCGGATTCACGGGGACCCGGAGTTGATGAAGACCCAGTTGCCTCATGACTCTACGGTTGTGGATTCCGCTCTCAAGAGGGCCAAGAGTTCTAGGGATTACGCCTCGGCGCCCCCGGGGCAGGAGTCTAGAACTCTGGACTCTTTTGAGAGGAAGGCCTATCATTCCGCTATGCTCGTGGCCAAAATCCAGTCCTACCCTGCTCTACATGAGCATCCATATGCGGAATAATGTGAAGCAACTGGCAGACTTGGTCGATCAGCTCCCTTCGGAGCAGGCCAAGCCTTTTCAGGAGGTGGTCAGGCAGCTTGAAGGTGTGTTGTAAATTCCTGTCCAGGGGTGCTTATGACACTTTTGATGTTGCGTCTAGGGCCGCTGCTCAAGGTATAGTAATGCATAGACTTTAATGACTGCGTGCCTCTGACCTGGAGAATCGAGTCCAGCAGCGGATTGCAGATGCTCCTTGCCGGGAGGGATAACATTTTTGGCGAGAAGGTCGAGCAGGTGGTAGAACAGCTCCATCAGCGGAAAACTGCACTCGACCAACTCTCCCACCGGACGCCTTCAGCATCTAACTCTTCAGGTAGACGTTTTTACGGGGGTCGGAAGAATGCTCCCTACGCTTACAATAAGCGCAGGTACAATCCTCCTTCCCACCAGCCTGCTCAGGCTAAGCCCCAGCGCGCTCGTTCATGTCAACAGTGTGCGCCTCAACAGGCCCCTGCAGCTCCCCAGCAAAAGCAAGGGACGGGCTTTTGACTGGCTCCAGGTGAGCATAGCCGACATAAAAGTGTCTGTGCCGGACAATCTACCGGTCGGAGGGAGGTTAAAAGTTTTTCACCAACGGTGGCCTCTTGTAACCTCCGATCAGTGGGTTCTCCAAATAGTCCGGCTAGGATACTCCCTCAATTTGATCTCAAAACCTCCAAATTGTCCACCAGAGAGGCATTTTCAATATGACATCTAAATCCATTTTTGTATGTTTTGCTGAAAGCATACAAAAATCAAGTGGCAAACATAGTGATTTTCAAACTAGAGGATTTTTGTTTCGAAAATGGCCATTTGTTTTGTGCTCAGTGTGTTTTTCTTTTGTGAAATAAAAGAACGTCCAAGGGAAAAACACACAAAAGCCATTGATATGTATGGGGGAGGGGGGAGCATTCTTTGTACACTGGCTACACAGACATCCCAGCAGAGGAGTGAGACACCCTAGGGGGCTTCAGTGGGCTTCACATAAAAAGTCCCAGGTTCACATCTCAACATTACCCCTTTATATTGTATGGTGATCCCTCTAAAACCTACCAAAAACCTACTGTATCCAACTGTACACCACTACAATAGCCCTTATGGCTGCAGGAGTCACCTATATGTAGGTACGGTGGGTTTTGGAGGTCTCACACTTTCCACCACAAGTGTAACAGAGTGAGATATGGGCCTGGGTCCCCTTCTCTATAGTGCACTGTACTGACCACTAGGCTACTTCAGGGACCTGCTTGCAGCTCTAATAGGTCTAACCATAACATCTGACACTGTCATAGGGGCTGATATATACTGTTTTTCACATGTTTAGAGGATGGGAAGGGTAGATCAGTGACCACTGGGGGAGTAAGGAGGCGGTCATGCTTTAATCCCTCCAGTGGACATCTGTTTTTTTAGGGCACCGTTTTGTGACTTAGTCATGATTGACACAGGTCTAGACCAAAACATCTAACTTTTAGCCCTGTACGTATTTGCTTTGTTTCATTAAGGCAGAAAACTGTCCACGTTTTGGAAACGCCCATATCCCATCCCTAACATGTCCCCTTGTGATTTAGACACACTGTAGACAAACTTAATAGAAAAATGTCTTTAAAAATATGTTTTGAAAATAGCAATTTGGACGTTTGGGACAAAAAAATCTATTGGCTACTTGGTGCCGCTTTTTGAATGTCTTTCTGTTTCGAAAATGAGCCCTTTAATAAATGTAAAAGATAAACTCCCAGAATGTAAGTTGAATGAAGATGAGAAAATTCCAGTGGACAGGATCTGGGAGGATTTTCTACAGTTATGTCTGGATAAAGTTAAACAGCTGTTAGCTACAGTTTCATACTTTATTTATTTTATTTATTTGTTGCATTTGTATCCCACATTTTCCCACCTACAGTGGTGGAAATAAGTATTTGATCCCTTGCTGATTTTGTAAGTTTGCCCACTGACAAAGACATGAGCAGCCCATAATTGAAGGGTAGGTTATTGGTAACAGTGAGAGATAGCACATCACAAATTAAATCCGGAAAATCACATTGTGGAAAGTATATGAATTTATTTGCATTCTGCAGAGGGAAATAAGTATTTGATCCCCCACCAACCAGTAAGAGATCTGGCCCCTACAGACCAGGTAGATGCTCCAAATCAACTCGTTACCTGCATGACAGACAGCTGTCGGCAATGGTCACTTGTATGAAAGACACCTGTCCACAGACTCAGTGAATCAGTCAGACTCTAACCTCTACAAAATGGCCAAGAGCAAGGAGCTGTCTAAGGATGTCAGGGACAAGATCATACACCTGCACAAGGCTGGAATGGGCTACAAAACCATCAGTAAGACGCTGGGCGAGAAGGAGACAACTGTTGGTGCCATAGTAAGAAAATGGAAGAAGTACAAAATGACTGTCAATCGACAAAGATCTGGGGCTCCACGCAAAATCTCACCTCGTGGGGTATCCTTGATCATGAGGAAGGTTAGAAATCAGCCTACAACTACAAGGGGGGAACTTGTCAATGATCTCAAGGCAGCTGGGACCACTGTCACCACGAAAACCATTGGTAACACATTACGACATAACGGATTGCAATCCTGCAGTGCCCGCAAGGTCCCCCTGCTCCGGAAGGCACATGTGACGGCCCGTCTGAAGTTTGCCAGTGAACACCTGGATGATGCCGAGAGTGATTGGGAGAAGGTGCTGTGGTCAGATGAGACAAAAATTGAGCTCTTTGGCATGAACTCAACTCGCCGTGTTTGGAGGAAGAGAAATGCTGCCTATGACCCAAAGAACACCGTCCCCACTGTCAAGCATGGAGGTGGAAATGTTATGTTTTGGGGGTGTTTCTCTGCTAAGGGCACAGGACTACTTCACCGCAAATGGATGGGGCCATGTACATAAGTACATAAGTAGTGCCATACTGGGAAAGACCAAAGGTCCATCTAGCCCAGCATCCTGTCACCGACAGTGGCCAATCCAGGTCAAGGGCACCTGGCACGCTCCCCAAACGTAAAAACATTCCAGACAAGTTATACCTAAAAATGCGGAATTTTTCCAAGTCCATTTAATAGCGGTCTATGGACTTGTCCTTTAGGAATCTATCTAACCCCTTTTTAAACTCCGTCAAGCTAACCGCCCGTACCACGTTCTCCGGCAACGAATTCCAGAGTCTAATTACACGTTGGGTGAAGAAAAATTTTCTCCGATTCGTTTTAAATTTACCACACTGTAGCTTCAACTCATGCCCTCTAGTCCTAGTATTTTTGGATAGCGTGAACAGTCGCTTCACATCCACCCGATCCATTCCACTCATTATTTTATACACTTCTATCATATCTCCCCTCAGCCGTCTCTTCTCCAAGCTGAAAAGCCCTAGCCTTCTCAGCCTCTCTTCAATTCTGAGTGACAACCTCCTTCCCTCCGCCAGGGCCTTAAAAATGGGTCGTGGCTGGGTCTTCCAGCACGACAATGACCCAAAACATACAGCCAAGGCAACAAAGGAGTGGCTCAGGAAGAAGCACATTAGGGTCATGGAGTGGCCTAGCCAGTCACCAGACCTTAATCCCATTGAAAACTTATGGAGGGAGCTGAAGATGCGAGTTGCCAAGCGACAGCCCAGAACTCTTAATGATTTAGAGATGATCTGCAAAGAGGAGTGGACCAAAATTCCTCCTGACATGTGTGCAAACCTCATCATCAACTACAGAAGACGTCTGACCGCTGTGCTTGCCAACAAGGGTTTTGCCACCAAGTATTAGGTCTTGTTTGCCAGAGGGATTAAATACTTATTTCCCTCTGCAGAATGCAAATAAATTCATATACTTTCCACAATGTGATTTTCCGGATTTAATTTGTGATGTGCTATCTCTCACTGTTACCAATAACCTACCCTTCAATTATGGGCTGCTCATGTCTTTGTCAGTGGGCAAACTTACAAAATCAGCAAGGGATCAAATACTTATTTCCACCACTGTATTTGCAGGCTCAATGTGGCTTACATAGCACCATGCTGGCGATCGCTAGTTCTGGTATGACAAATACATAGTGATATGGTAGAGATCATGTGTGACAGACTCTTTTTGTGTTTAGATGATCATCCTTATTATTTAAGAATCAACCTCCATTTATAGTAAACTGGATTATTAGTTTCTTGAGGAGCATTTTAAAGTTAGGCCAGGTTCTCCATACCTTGGATGATAATCTACCAATTCTTAAATCTAATTTATTTCCACTTCTGTTTACACTAAACCAACAGATAGAAACTCCTTTTTGGCATTTAACATCATGCATCCCAAACATTTGGTGACGAGTCTTCCATTCTCACAGTTTTTGAGATATCGGAGAATCTGCGATTCCTCTCAAGTATACAATGAAAAATTGGAGGAATTACAAGAGAGACTGCTGGAGAGAGGTTATCCATCAAAAATAGTGCAGAAAGCTCGGAAGAGAGCAAGATATAATGACAGGGATTGGCTCCTGAGATCAAAATTAAAACATCAAACCACTAACTTAAATTGTATTCTTAAGTACAATGACCAGTCTAGGAAGGTGGCTACTATCATTAAAAAAACACTGGAAGATATTACAGACAGAAGAGCAATTTAAAGATCAGAGATTGATGATACCTTATAGTAGAAATACTAATCTTCAGGATACACTCCTGCTTATAATCAAACGAGAAAAACGCCCAAGTTCCGACCTAAATCTGGAGATGGACGTTTATCTCACAAAAATGAATAACATGGTATAATCGAAAGCCAAACTTGGACGTTTTCAACTGCACTCCATCGTGGAAGCGTACAAAGTTGACGGGGGCGTGTCGGAGGCGTGGTGAAGGCGGGACTGGGGCATGGTTATCACCCGAACAGAGATGGGCGCCTTTCGTCGATAATGGAAAAAAAGTATGCGTTTGTAGCTAGAATTTAGGGCACTTTTCCTGGACCCTGTTTTTTCACGAATAAGGCCCCAAAAAGTGCCCTAAATGACCAGATTACCACCAGAGGGAATCGGGGATGACCTCCCCTGACTCCCCCAGTGGTCACTAACCCCCTCCCACCACAAAAAATGATGTTTCACAACTTTTTATTTTCATCCTCAAATGTCATACCCACCTCCCTGGCATCAGTATGCAGGTTCCTGGAGCAGTTGTTAGGGGGTGCAGTGGACTTCAGGCAGGTGGACCCAGGCCCATCCCCCCCCCCCATACCTGTTACAATTGTGCTGCTTAATGCTTAGTCGTCCAACCCCCCCAAACCCACTGTACCCACATGTAGGTGCCCCCCTTCACCCCTTAGGGCTATAGTAATGGTGTAGTGTTGTGGGCAGTGGGTTTTGAGGGGGATTTGGGGGGGGGGGGCTCAACACACAAGGGAAGGGTGCTATGCACCTGGGAGCTCTTTTACCTTTTTTTTTTGTTTTTGTAAAAGTGCCCCCTAGGGTGCCCGGTTGGTATCCTGGCATGTGAGGGGGACCAGTGCACTACAAATCCTGGCCCCTCCCATGAACAAATGCCTTGGATTTATTCGTTTTTGAGCCGGGTGCTTTCATTTTCCATTATCGCTGAAAAGCAAAAACACCCAGCTCACAAATTGTCGAATAAAACATGGACGTCTATTTTTTTTTTTTTTAAATACGGTTCGGTCCGCCCCTTCACGGACCCGTTCTCGGAGATAAACGCCCATGGAGATAGACATTTTCGTTCGATTATGCCCCTCACTGTGTAATTCAGATGTGTGGTCGAAGTATGAACAGAAACTGGGAATCCACAGGAAGTGTGGTAGGTATAGCGTATGTCAGAATATGATTGAGGGATCTCAATTAATATGGAACAATGGAAGCAAAAGGCTAACCATCAGAGGAAACACAGATTGTGAGTCCATGAATGTGATCTATGCCTGTGTATGCCCATGTGAAAAAATCTATATAGGACACACCTCACGGAGGTTAAAGACGAGAGTGATAGAACACAGACATGATATAACCCATAGGAGACCGGAAGCACCAATGTCCCAGCACTGCATTACAACAGGACACACATTTGATCAAATGAAATTTATGGTGATTGAACAGATACAACAGGGAAAGAGAGGGGGGGGGGGGGGGACATAAAAACGAAACTGTGGCAAAAAGAACAAAAGTTAATTTATCAGTATAACACAGTAGAACCGTATGGTTTAAACAAAAATGTAGAATGGAAGGTGTTTTTTTAGGAAGTAGTCCTTTCAAGTACAAGAAGAGAAAAGAATAGCCCTTTAAATACAATGGAACATCTGATTGGATAAGAACAAGCCTGAGCGTTTGTCATAAAACCTGCGGCCATTTTGAAAATGTGCAAGGAGGATGTCAGAGATAGTGTTACCTTCCTGACGCAGCAGTGAGAGCAGCGAAATGAGACGTTCTTGTTGAAGGGACAGAAGGAATTAGAGTGCATCACAGTGGGAAAGAGGAAATAAGCAGTGATACATGCAGCTTGTAGCTTGTTGTCCCTGCACGGACAACCCTGAAGCTAAGTACAGACTGTTTCTGTTTGGGTTGGATAGAGATCCACAAAAACCGTATTCAAATGTAAATGAATGACAGAATCAGTTGCAGAAAATATTCTGCTTGGTACATGGGGAAGCTGTTTTTCAGAGGACAGGAGTCACTGGTTTTTCTCCGATCGGGAGTTTTTTTCAGTGACATAAGAAACCTGACCTCTGAAAGATTTTGATAGTAAATACAGGATCAGTGATAATAAATACTTTCAGAAAACAGCTTGAGCGCATGTAAGAAAATATCATGCAAATGAGTTCTGAATAGAACAGCTAAGCTGGGAAGATTTGAGGTCCTCTTAATAAAAGTAAGAATAAATAAGTGTGATTTATAACCAGCTGCAGTTGTTTGAAGCAGAATATTTTGAACACCACGTGGTAATACAACATTAGAATTAGAATAGATCACCAGTGGTCCCTATTTAGGTATTTTTGTGGTTTAACAAATAGTATACTATGCCATACTTTGTATTGTTATTTAAATATTTTTATTGCTGTAATTGTCTGTTGCTTATGTTTGATTTATTCTTACTGTACACCGCCTTGATTGAATTCTTTCAAAAAGGCGGTAAATAAATCCAAATAAATAAATATTATACTTGTGCAGATGATATCCTTTTATTACTTCCATTATCTACTGACTTACAGAATGTACAGGTAGTCTTAAATGAGTGCTTTGCTCTGGTGGAAAATTAGACCCATCGCCACAAATTAATTTTTAATTTAGTCTAAAACAAAAATGTTCTGGCTTGCTTCTCCATCTAAACCATAGACTGCTTTCAGTTTGTCTCTAGGAGGAGTCCCAATTTTGGAGTCCACTCTGTCAGTAGAGGTGGAGGTGCAAGTGAACTCTTTAACTATAAAATATTTTCTTAAACTTCAAGAGTTAAGAATGATAAGGTCTTATTTTTACTAGGACGCATTCAAGCTGCTGTTCCAGGCCCTAGTGTTTTCACACTTACACTACTATAACTCACTTTATATTGGGATTACAAAAGAATTAGCCTATAGAATTCAATTGCTGAAAAACACTGCAGCAAAGATGATAGAGGAAATAAATTTTGATAGAGTGACACCTATTCTATATCAACTACACTGGCTGACCACAAGGTCACAAATACAGTTTAAATTATTATGGCAGGCCTCTTTCTAAAATAGTAACTGGCCTAGCTCATCCTTACAAGCTTTCTTTATTTGCATATTGTTTCAGTAACTTGTTTCAGTTAAAAAAAATACCATAATGTAATTCTTTGATTTCCTGAGCTTAAAGAAGTTCACTATAACAGTTTATTAGATCTCTTGATATATTAGAACAACACCTAGTTACTTAAATGTTTTGTCATGCATTGAAAACTTTTTCTTTTTACTATAGCTTACTTATGTTTTATTGTACATTCTTGGTTATAACTAGATACTGTTGTAACCAGGGCCGATCTTAGGGCGAGGCAACCACATAGGGCCTCGCGCTCAAGGGGGCCCCGCGCCTCTGCCCCGCCCCCAACCGTCCAAGTTCCAGTCCCCTTCCCTCTGAATTTTAAAAGTTACCTCGTTGGGTTACATGCAGCGGCAGGAGTGGAAAGCGTGCGAGCTGCTTGGCGCTTCAAGAGCCTTCCCTTCCCTCTCTCAGCTGCTCTGGTCCCGCCCTCGTGGAAACAGGAAATGAGGGCGGGACCAGAGCTGAGAGAGGGAAAGGAAGGCTCCTGAAGCGCCGAGCAGCTCGCACGCTTTTCACTCCTGCTGCTGTCTGTAACCCGACGAGGTAACTTTTAAAATTCAGAGGGAGGGGGAATGGAGCTCGGAGGGAGGCTTCGGAAGGTGGGGAGCCTTGGAGCTTGGAGGGGGGGCCTTGGAGCTGGCAGGGAGGGAGGCCTTGGAGCTGGGAAGGAGGGGGGACTTGGAGCTGGAAAGGAGGGAGGAGCCCTGGAGCTCGGAGGGGGGCCAGGCCCTGGAGCTCGGAGGGAGGGGGGATGGTCGGCCCGGGAGCTAGGGTAGGGCAGATCTAGGGTGGGGCCCCATCAAATTGGTCTGCACAGGGCCCTGCACTTGCTAAGACCGGCCCTGGTTATAACCCACTCTGAACCTGTTATATGGAATTTAGTGGGCTAAAAGACCATTCTAAGATGAGATGTTCTGTGTATGAAAAAAAAATGCTTAGTAGATAGGGCCATAAAGGTATAGCGTGCATAGCAATTGCTGTCTGTCTTGGTTCTGAATAATTGTCTTATCTTGATATAATTTTCCACACACATCATAACAAAATGTCTTTTATATTAAAGGACTGGAGGAGTAGCCTAATGGTTAGCACAGTGTCCCAAGAACCAGGGGAACTGGGTTTAATTCCCACTGCAGCTCTTTGTGAATCTGGGCAAGTCACTTAACCCTCCATTGCCCAGAGGTACAAAATAAGTACCTGTATATAATATGTAAACTGCTTTGATTATAACCACAGAAAGGCAGTATATCAAGTCCCATCCGCTTCCCTTCTCTAACACACAGGGTGTACAAGTCAAATATCTTACTCAATGGGTGTGGATTATCAAAGTACTAATTCAAACTCTACTAATAGAAATCCACTGAGCAAAAAATACTTCAAATGTTATATCAAAAGGAAGGGAAAAGCCTCAAAGAGCTCAAATCTAAGCAGATTAACAGAGCTGCAAAGTTCTAAGTGATCTCTTATCTTTCATCATTGGCAAAAAAAAACTTTTTATATAAATACTGCAAAATCTTCAAATGTTCGAGTTCATCACATTTGTTATTTCTCTTTAAGCTTGATCAAGTCAAACATCAAAAAGCAATTCAACCCTAAAGCACTTATCTTTAAAGAACTAGGGAAGATGCTGGATGCAGGAACTGAGCCCAACCACTGCTTCTCAGACGGTATGCACTGCCCTTGGGCCAGCGATGGTCAGCATTTTGCTTCGCTGCGTCAGGGTCCCAAATGGCGAAAAATCTTAGGCGTCATCACAGCATTCTACACAAGTATGTCCCTGTGTAGAATGTTGTGATGAAGCCTAAGATTTTTCACCATTTCGGACCCTGACACAACAAAGCGAAATGCTGACCATCATTGGCCCAAAGGCAGTGCATACCATCTGAGAAGCAGCGATTGGGCTAAGTTCCTGCATCCAGCATCTTCCCTAGCTCTTTCAAGATAAGTGCTTTAGGGTTGAATTGCTTTTTGATATTTGACATGATCAAGCTTAATGAGAAATAACAAATGTGATTAACTCGAGCATTTGAGGATTTTGCAGTATTTATATAAAAAAAATTGGAAGTTTTTTTTGCCAATGATGAAAGAGTAAGAGATCACTTAGATCTTTGCAGCTCTGTTAATCTGCTTAAATTTAAGCTCTTAACATTTGAAGTATTTTTCACTCAGTGGATTTCTATTAGTAGATTTTGCACTAGTCAAATATCTTATACATAGATACTGTACCAGTATGATTCCCCATACATTGCCAGGAGCAAGAGTGGAAGATACTCTGGTACTAGGTGCACTTTGTTTTATCAATATTCTAAAACTTTGTATTCATAAAAATACCTTCTCAATATTTTTATTTTTGGCAAATATTAAGTTACCTAAATCAAAGTCCATGTTCTTATTTTTTTTTCTTTTGAAAATGAACAAAAAACAGATAGTTACATGGTAGAAATGTGGAATTTGTCAGGATAGAGGGATAAGTAGTTATTGGTAAGGGCTAAACACTAAAAATGGATGGCTTAAAATATATAAAATAATATCAGCAGAATTATCTCTGTCTTCTTTTTACAGCATTTGAAGCAACAGCAAGAAGGCCTAAGTCATTTGATTGGCATCATCAAGGATGACCTGGAAGATATAAAGTTGATAGAGCAGGGTCTGAATGAGAGCATGCACATTAGAGGAGTCGTCTTCAGTTGACAGTTACCTTCTCTCTATTGTCCGCATCCAGTATAATCATAGATCACGCTCCTACAATTTTGGACTTCATCTTAAGGCATAAGAACGGGGTGAAAATATTCTAGTATGTTCTCTGACAGATATACTATCAATGGTTATGTACATTGGTTAATATGTGGTGGCTAGTACAGCAGTTTAGGCTTAAATAAAAAGTTGCCATCTTCTTGCTGTGAAAAGTGTACTTAATCTCCATTGTTTTTAACTGTATGTTCATGGCTGGCAAGGCCATAGTTGCTGATTTGACAGAACTTTGCTTTTTTGTAACTAATAACATGTTAATAAAACACTTTTAAATTATTTGTCATGTCAGACTTAAAGAATAATCTTGTTTACTGATACAAACAACCTTAAATCATAAAAAATAAACAAGCACATGCTGTAAACTTTAACTTTCCAGTTCAAATATAAGCAGAATATATTCTTCATTAGGCCTTAACTATTCTGTTCTGCTGCTGCTGCTGGAACAAGTTGCTTTGTTATAAGTTAAATCCCAAAGTCACTGACATTTTCGTGCCTTGACAATTGAAATTTGAAAGACATGTTTTACAGCATTTTACTTTTGATTATACACCCTAACCCTCTGATCTGTAGACATAACAGAGAACAAAAGTTGTACAATTTTTTGCAAATCTCTACATTTTAGCCATTTTATTTCTAAAATAAGATGAACATACCTTGTAATAAAACATGCTTTGTAATAGTTTGTATTCATTATTTCTTGTTGATATTTTTCGTTTGTTCTTTTCTGTAAGGAGATCTTGCTCAGATTGGATTTGAGATGACCTTGCTCTAAAAACAAAATCCTGAACCCTACCTGTATTCTCGAGGTTTTCCTGGGAATGGGTTTGTTTAAATCACAATAAAATCTTGAATGTTGAGGAAAAGCAAAAACCATGATATGACCAGGTACTTTACCATTCCCCCCCCCCCCCCCCCCCCCCCCACCACCACACACACACACATTTTTTGAGATTTATGGCAGCAATCTTTGATCCCAGTCTAACAATTCTTACTCATGGGGAAGTTACAGGATTACAGAAAGGGTTTCAAGTAATTCTAGGTCACCTTTTCTGCTCTTCTTGTTTAATAGCCTTCAATTTTGATTGAAAAGTTTTTCACGTTATGGCCTCTGGAATATGAAAAGATCACTGTGTAGAGCTCCTCAGTATGTCAAAAGTTGCTATCCAGCTAAGATTTTATGTACCTCTGTAGTGCTGGGAGTATATAAGAAAATCCTCCTTGAAGATGGTCAAGTAGTATAACTGGTTGGTATTGTGGCAGATTGTGATGCCAGTTTTTGATCATAAAGGAGTGTAAATGAGGCAGAGGAGGAATATAATAAGAGCCACAAGATCACCCGCACCATTATTGAGCGTACCTTTGGCCACCTGATAAACAGATTCAGATGTCTGGACTGTTCCAGAAGATTGGAGGGTGGCCAATGTAATGCTGATTTTTTAAAAAATGTTCTAGAGGAGGAAGTGACGTCACCGAACAATATGGCTGCCTAAATATCTTGCTCCCACTCACCCACATTGAGTAATCGAGCAATCTCCCAACAGTTGAGCCCCATCTGATTAATTCTACCAAACAGAGGCGGACGGAGAGTTGGAGAATCTGGTGGAGATGAGTTTGCAGACAGAGCTGAGTCAGTTTGGCTTCAAGGGTGGCTTGGCGGCGAACTGCGAGGCGGGCCTGGAGAATCCGCCCGTGTGTACCCAGCCGCAGTCGGGGAGGTTCATCTTCTCAAAGTCTTTTTCCTTCGGGGGAGGTCCTGGAGCAAGCAGACACAGATCCGTTATTGGAGATTAAAGAATGGTTGCACGAAATCCGCTCCGATGTGAAGGCGGTTCGCTCCAATTTGGCGGCGCTGGGGACTGATTTAAGAGGCGAAATACGGGATTTGGGAAACCGGATGGAGGAGATAGAGGCCCGCCTCGAGGAGCAAGCGGAGGAGATGGGCTTGCTGGACCGAGCGGTCTCAGATGTCCACTTAGGGTACCAACAGCTAGCGGACAAGATGGAGGACCTGGAGAACAGGAGCCGCCGGCATAATTTGTGCTTCAGGGGCATACCAAAAAACCCCGGAATGCATGGATTGCGAGATGGTGGTACAGCGGGTGGTGAGTGCTGTCCTAAAGGAGCAGGCACTCCCCTGGAAACCACTGAAGTTTTGCTCGAGCGCTCCCACAGGACCCTTGGCCTTGCTCGGAACAATTTGCCCAAAGATATCATCGCCTGTTTTCAAGACTTTAAGTTCAAAGAACGGATGTTCCAAGCTTCTGGACGTCTCAAAGATTTCAAGTGGGACTCATACCAAGTGGAGATCTACCAAGACTTAGCGACTGCCACCCTGAAGCGTCGTGCGGAGCTCAAGCCGGTAACAAGAAGGAACTTGGAATCCGATACTGCTGGAAACATCCATTTGCCTTAGTGGTTTATAAGGATGGGCGTATGCACCAAGCTAGATCACTGGCTGAAGCTAGAGCAACTCTGCCTGAGGAGAGCCAGGTGGTGCCTCCAGAGACCCCTGGGAGAGCCAAAAGCAGCAGGGCCCAGGCATCACATTCAAAGTGACAACGAGTGGGAAAAGGACATAAGCGTTTGCAGCGCCAGTTGTCTGCTGGCCAACTCACCTGATTCTGGGTAAGGTGAGCAAGTGTGGTGTTGGAAAGGCTGGGCTCATGCAAAATGTGAGCTATGGGACAACTGCTCAAATTAGTTAATGTGACTTGGACTGAGTCTGTTTACTTAGTTGGTTCATAAGAACTGTTGGTGGGTTGTACAGCTGTAATACTAAGGTGAGCGGGAGGGTGTTGCTATCCTCAACCAGATACTTCTGTTATGAGGGAGGATCTTTTTTCAATCTACACCTCTTCCCTGGGCTCGCTGATCTCATCCCATGGTTTCCAATATCATCTTTATGCCGATGACACCCAGCTTTATCTCTCCACACCGGACATCACTGTGGAAACCCAGGCCAAAGTATCAGCCTGCCTATCTGACATTGCTGCCTGGATGTCCAACCGCCACCTGAAACTGAACATAGCTAAGACCGAGCTTATTGTCTTTCCACCCAAACCCACTTCTCCTCTCCCTCCACTCTGTATCTCAGTTGATAACACCCTCATCCTCCCCGTCTCATCTGCCCACAACCTCGGAGTCATCTTCGACTCCTCCCTCTCCTTCTCTGCGCATATCCAGCAGATAGCCAAGACCTGTCGCTTCTTTCTCTATAACATCAGCAAAATTCACCCTTTCCTCTCTGAGCACACCACCCGAACACTCATCCACTCTCTCATTACTTCTCGCCTTGACTACTGCAACCTACTCCTCACTGGCACCCACTTAGCCATCTATCCCCCTTTCAATCCGTTCAGAACTCTGCTGCACGTCTTATCTTCCGTCAGGACCGATATGCCCATATCACCCCTCTCCTCAAGTCACTTCACTGGCTTCCGATCAGGTACCGCATACAGTTCAAGCTTCTTGTACTTACCTACAAATGCACTCGATCTGCAGCCCCTCATTACCTCTCTACCCTCATCTCCCCTTACGTTCCTACCCGAAACCTCCGCTCACAGGTCAAATCCCTCCTCTCAGTACCCTTCTCCACCACTGCCAACTCCAGGCTTCGCTCTTTCTGCCTCGCCTCACCCTATGCTTGGAATAAACTCCCTGAGCCCATACGCCAAGCCCCCTCCCTGCCCATCTTCAAATCCTTACTCAAAGCCCACCTCTTCAATGTCGCCTTCGGCACATAACCATTATACCTCCTTCCAGGATATCTAGACTGCCCCAACTTGACATTTCGTCCTTTAGATTGTAAACGTCTTTGAGCAAGGACTATCCTTCTTTGTTAAACTGTACAGCGCTGCGTAACCCTAGTAGCGCTTTACTACTACTACTACTTAACATTTCTAGAGCGCTACTAGGGTTACACAGCGCTGTAGAAATGTTTAGTAGTAGTAGTAGATTCTGGAGGATATGAGGGGGAGGGAGGAGGGGGAAAGGGGAATGAAGTGATGTTGTTTGGGGAACGGTTGGGGGATGGGAGGGGGGAGGAAGGGACGGCTATGTGACAATTGCTGATGGCTTATATGGATCCATATGGATGTTAAGATGCTGGATGTAACACTAGCTCTCCTGAATGTCAGAGGCTTACTGTAAGTGTTCCCATGAAGCGCCAGCTTTCTGTTTCGGGAGCTGGTTCGTTTAAAGGTAGACATTGCTCTGATTCAGGAGACTCACTTAAAACAGCAACATGAATCGCTGTGTAGGCACCGCAGTTACCCTCATGTATATTTTGCCTCAACTGCACAGGCTCTAAAAGTAAGGGGGGTCTTCATAGCGTTTAATGACTCCCTCCCATGGTAAATTGAAAAAGTTATCAGAGATAAGGGAGGCCAGTATATTTTGATAATCTTCCACTTGGGATTGCAGAAGTACACCCTAGTTAACATATACGGGCCTAATGCGGATCACAGGGAATTTTTTCATCAATAAGATCAAGTGCTGTTGGCACATGGGGAGGGGTCAGTGCTAGTGGGGGGAGATTTTAACCTCACCCTTAATCCGAGATTGTACAACTCCACCTCATCAGTACATTATGCTCAGCAGGGGCGTCCGTTGCTCCATGCTTTTTTAGCTAGATGGCAATTGAGAGATCTTTGGAGGCATGCTAACCCTGCACAAAGAGAATATACATTTTTTTTCCTCAGTTCACAAATCCTTCTCTTGTATTGATTATTGGTTGGGTGATACCTCTGTGGTGGGCTGTATTCGAGACCAGCGGATTGAGTCACGAACGTGGTTGGACCACAGTCCGGTTATCCTTTCACTACAGCCTCCAGGAGGGCTGAAGGCTATCCTGCAGTGGCGCTTGGATGATGCATTGCTGTCGGATGTGACCAGCTTTCTTCAACTTGAGGGGTCGATTAAAGAATATATCCAATTTAATGATAATGGGGAGGTTTCCCCAGGGACACTATGGGAAAGTTTTAAAGCGGTAATGCGAGGTCACCTTATCGCTTTAAAAGCCCATGTGAAAAGGGAACATAACCAGATGGAAGAGTTGTTGCGAAAGCGCTTGACAAAGATTGAAAAGCTACTAGGCAGGAGTAGTTCTGGATCTCCACCTCAAGCTTTACTAGATCAAGCGCATAAAAGACAAGAGATCTATGAGCTACAGTTGTCTGACATCTTAGAACAGCTGCCAGACCCACTTTGAGTTTGGCAGCAAGGCTAGTAAACTTCTGGCCCATAAATTAAAACAGCAGGCAAATAGGGTGCATGTTACCCAATTGAGGGATGATATGAGTGAAATGACATTGGATCCATTGGCTATGCAAGCACTCCTTAGACTTTTCTATGAAAAACTTTATACCCCAGACATTAGTCCCACAGAGGCTGACATCACCGCATACCTAGACAAGGTCACATTGCCTGAACTAACAGAGGGAACCCAAAATAGGTTATCTAGACCGATTGAACTGGAAGAGGTCATAAAGGCAATTAAGGATTTAGCACCCAGTAAGGCTCCGTGGCCGGATAGCTTTACAAACAAGTTTTACAAGACCTTTGGGAAAGTCGTGGCACCCCTGTTTCTGCGGGTGTTCAATTTCTTGGGGGAGGCGCAGTCTCTCCCGAAGACTTGGCACCTGGCGCATATTACAGTTCTGCTCAAACCGGGTAAGGACCCACAACTGTGCAGTTCCTACAGACCAATATCTCTTCTAGGGGTTGATTATAAAATCTTTACCAAAATATTAGCATCCTGTTTGCAGCACTACCTTCCGCATCTGGTCCATGAGGATCAAGCGGGGTTTTCCATGGGCGTCAAACATTCAATAATATTTGAAGGGTGCTCCATCTTATCCATTGTGCCCGAGCTAAGAAGATCCCACTTTGCTTTCTCTCTCTAGATGCAGAAAAAGCATTTGATAGGGTTCACTGGCCGTTTTGCAGAAGGTGGGAATCTCAGGATGTTTTCTACATTGGCTTTCTCTGCTTTATAGGGCACCCACAG
Organism: Microcaecilia unicolor; assembly: GCF_901765095.1. Lineage (NCBI taxonomy): Eukaryota > Metazoa > Chordata > Amphibia > Gymnophiona > Siphonopidae > Microcaecilia > Microcaecilia unicolor. The sequence continues at coordinate 402,918,686 of NC_044032.1, read as the reverse complement.
CCTCGGTTCGGATCAATGGGAGACAATCCCCTGCATTTTCTTTGAAACGGGGGACACGGCAGGGTTGTGCCTTATCACCTCTCCTTTTTGCTTTGGTGGTTGAACCCATGGCTGCCTATATTAGGTCACACCCAGATATTAGAGGATTGAGGTGGGGAACGATCGACTCTCGGATTCTTCTTTTGCGGATGATATTATTCTCACCTTAACAGATCCCAGTAACTCATTTTCAATTATAACATCGGCCCTGCAGGATTATGGTTTGGTGTCCGGGTTCAAGATCAATATGGACAAATCAGAGGCATTAAATATAACCATCCCAGAATGCCAGGTAGCTATGTTACGAGCTAGCTTTTCCTTTTGTTGGGCCCCCAGATATATTAAATAATTGGGGGTAAATCTGACTAAGCGCTTGGAGGATCTATATGATGCGAATTTCCCTGCAAAATTGCGGGAGCTCTTCTCGGAGCTTGATAGGTGGGAGGGATCAACAATTTCCTGGATTGGGTGGATCAATGCGGTCAAGATGATTCTGCTGCCTAAACTCTTATACCTGTTCATGGCACTCCCAATCTCTTTGTCAGAGAAATTCTTTAGAGGCCTACAGCGAAGAGACTTGTCTTTTATTTGGAAATGGAAACCACCACGAGTACACTGAGCGGTAATGCATCAGCCATGAGCTCATGGGGGAATGGGAGTCCCTTCTTTTTCTCTTTACTTCCAGGAGGCCCACCTACGAATTCTAGCAGAGTGGCTTCAAGGAGGAACAAAGATTTGGAAATCTTTGGAGTAGACTTGGTATGCCTCCTATCCACTGAGAGCCATTCCTTGGCTACCAGATCGAGAGTTAAAAGAGGTACTCAGGGCAGTGCCACCGCTTATTGGATGGCCTCTTGCAACCTGGAGTAGAGTCCGAAGTTGTTGGGTTTTTATTTTTTTTTGGGGGGGGCGCACACACTTCCTGCATATGTCAATTCTTTTTGCGCCAGGATTTATCCCAGGAACTTTAGATCCCTGTTTCGGGAACTGGGAGAAACTGGGGCTCTGAGAGCTGGCACAGGTGTGGGCAGATGGGGAACTTCCAACTTTTAGAGAAATACAAGAGGAGTATGGGATTCCCGTCCCGATTTTGTTCTGAGACGAGCAAAGGGGGAGCTGAGTTTAGAAGAAACACAATTAGAACAGGCGATGGCAGGAAGAGGGGGGATATCTAGAATTTATAAGGCACTCCTCCTACAGACCAAGCCTGTTCTATATTACCTACAGAAAGGGGAAAGCGCACTGGGTGTTTCTTATGAGTACTCAGATTGGGAAAGGGTGTTTAAATCATTGCTCAGGGTGTCAGTGTCCAGTGCTTTGGTTGAGAACGGACATAAGATACTATATTGCTGGTACTATACACCTCAGCGACTAGCTAAAATGTTTAAAGGGGGGGGGGGGGGAGTCAGCTTTATGTTGGTGTCAATGTGGTATGGAAGGGGACATGTACCATATATGGTGGTCCTGTCCCCACACCCAACAGTTCTGGACCAGGGTTTTGAAATTGGTGTCTAGTTTAATCAAGATTGCTTATCCCATGAAAATGGAACATTGTCTTCATGTGGGGTTGCAGGGAAGCAAAAAAATATGCTCACCAACTGGCCATTCAGGTGTTTGTAGCCAGTAAATTAGTGCTGGCAGCGGCATGGAAGCAGCAGACCTTGCCTGGCCTTCGGGTGGTCTTGCGGAAATTAGAGTATATTCACTTGATGTCTAAGCTCACAGCAATGCGTTCAGGTCGCCTAATACCTTTTCACTGCATCTGGGATCCATATGTTTAGTGGTCAGCTCAGTCTGACCCTTCCTTGATAGATAAATAGGGATGGGAGGGAGGAGAGCTGGGGGGGGGGGGGGGGAATGATATTGGATGAGGACCAGTTAATGTTCTATTTGCTTACTATTGGAAATTTATTTGATGTAAGATTGAAGCTATATTTGTAAGTTTTGTTATCTTTCAATAAAAATAAATAAACTTTAAAAAAAAAGGTTCCAGAGGAGATCTGGCAAATTATAGACTGGTGAGCCTGATGTCGGTGCTGGGCAAAATGGTAGAGACTATTATAAACAGCAAAATTGCAGCGCCTATTCAAAAGCATGGACTAATGAGACAAAGCCAACATGGATTTTGTGAAGGGAAATCTTGTCTCACCACTCTATTACATTTCTTTGAAGGGGTGAACAAACGTGGATAAAGTTGAGCTGGTCGATATTGTGTATCTGGATTTTCAACAGGTGTTTGACAAAGTACCGCATGAAAGATTTCAGAGGAAATTGTAGAGTCCTGAGATAAAAGGCAGTGTCCTATTGTGGATTAAAAACTGATTAAAAGAAAACAGAGAGTAGGGTTAAATGGTCAGTATTCTCAGCGTGCTTGTCTGACATTGCTGCCTGGATGTCTCAACGCCACCTGAAATTAAATATGACCAAAACCGAGCTTCTCATTTTCCCCCCCAAACCCACCTCCCCGCTCCCCCCGTTTTCTATTTCTGTTGATGGCTCTCTCATTCTCCCTGTCTCCTCAGCTCGAAACCTTGGGGTCATCTTTGACTCTTCTCTCTCCTTCTCTGCTCATATCCAGCAGACCGCCAAAACCTGTCGTTTCTTTCTTTACAACATCCGTAAAATCCGCCCCTTTCTTTCCGAGCACTCTACCAAAACCCTCATCCACACCCTTGTCACCTCTCGTTTAGACTACTGCAATCTGCTTCTTGCTGGCCTCCCACTTAGTCACCTCTCCCCTCTCCAGTCAGTTCAAAACTCTGCTGCCCGTCTCATCTTCCGCCAGGGTCGCTTTACTCATACTACCCCTCTCCTCAAGACCCTTCACTGGCTCCCTATCCGTTTTCGCATCCTGTTCAAACTTCTTCTACTAACCTATAAATGTACTCACTCTGCTGCTCCCCAGTATCTCTCCACACTCGTCCTTCCCTACACCCCTTCCCGTGCACTCCGCTCCATGGATAAATCCTTCTTATCTGTTCCCTTCTCCACTACTGCCAACTCCAGACTTCGCGCCTTCTGTCTCGCTGCACCCTACGCCTGGAATAAACTTCCTGAGCCCCTACGTCTTGCCCCATCCTTGGCCACCTTTAAATCTAGACTGAAAACCCACCTCTTTAACATTGCTTTTGACTCGTAACCACTTGTAACCACTCGCCTCCACCTACCCTCCTCTCTTCCTTCCCGTTCACATTAATTGATTTGATTTGCTTACTTTATTTATTTTTTGTCTATTAGATTGTAAGCTCTTTGAGCAGGGACTGTCTTTCTTCTATGTTTGTACAGCGCTGCGTATGCCTTGTAGCGCTATAGAAATGCTAAATAGTAGTAGTAGTAGTAGTAGTAGTAATATAGTGGAGTTCCCCAGGGTGTCTGTGCTGAGACTGCTGCTTTTTAACATATTTATAAATGATCTAGAGATGGGATTAACTAGTGAGGTAATTAAATTTGCTGATGACAAAAAGTTATTAAATCGTGAGAGGATTCTGAAAAATTACAAGAGGACCTTATGAGACTGGGAGACTGGGCATCTAAATGGCAGATGATGTTTAATATGTGCAAGTGGAAAGTGATGCATGTGGGAAAGAGGAACCCGAATTATAGCTACATAATGCAAGGTTCCACATTAGGAGTCACCGATCAGGAAAGGGATCTAGGCATCATCGTTGATGATATGTTGAAACCCTCTGCTCAGGGTGTGGTGGCGGCTAAGAAAGCATACAGAATATTAGGAAAGGAATGGAAAACAAATTGAGAATGTTATAATGCCTTTGTATCACTCCATGGTGTGACCACACCTCAAATATTGTGTTCAGTTCTGTTCACTGTATCTTAAAAAAAGATATAGTGGAATTAGAAAAGGTACAGAGAAGGGCGACAAAAATGATAAACGGGATGGGATGACTTCCATATGAGAACAGGCTAAAGCAGCTAGGGCTCTTTAGCTTGGAGAAAAGACAGCTGAGGGGAGATGTGATAGAGGTCTACAAAACAATGAGTGGAGTGGAATGGGTAGACGTGAATCACTTGTTTACTCTTTCCAAGAATACTAGGACTAGGGGACACAAAATGAAGCTACAAAGTAGTAAATTTAAAACAAATCGGAGAAAATTTTTCTTCACTCTGTGCAATTAAGCTTTGGAATTCATTGCCAGAGAATGTAGTAAAAGCAGTTAGCTTAGCAGGTTTTAAAAAAAAGTTTGCCTCTCTCCATTACTATTTATACTAACAATAGAGCCTATTATCCAGACTATTCAGAGGGGAAGAGAGGTGGAAGGGATAGAAGTGGGTGGAGAGCTGGTAAAAGTGTTGGCGTTTGCGGACGACCTTCTGGTGGTAATGCAAAATCCTAGAGTCTCCCTACCGAATTTGCTTTCTATCATAGAAGGTTTTGGGGTGCTATCGGGTTTTACCCTTAATGTTCAGAAAACACAGGTACTCGACATAATGGGAGAAGATAAAGCATCTTGGAAAAATCAATTCCCCTTAGCATGGGAGGGGGACTCTCTTAAGTACTTGGGAGTCCGAATCCCAAAAGATCTTTCCAGGCTGTATGAAGTCAATGTAACAAAATTAATGACAGACACAAGAGCAGCATTACACACCTGGTCTACATATCCATCTATTAGGCCGGATAGCGCTATTTAATATGATCATTATACCCAGATGGTTATATACTTTTCAGGTCTTACCATTATATTTAAAAAGTAAAGATGAAAAACAGTTGAATCGAATCACACAAACATTCTTGTGGAAGGGCAAAAAACCAAGAGCCCCTATAACTATATTGCAGATCCCGGCAGAATACGGGGGTCTGGGTTTGATCAGTTTGAGGCACATTACGGTAGCAGGAGGGATGAGACATATTACAGATTGGTATAGAGATACACAACACTACACAGCAACAACCATGGAGTTACAATTGACTGGAGAAACTCATTTTAGCCATATGTTGCATTCAGGAGCAAGTGTTATCTCAGAGGTTCTTGAATTGACAGGGATTATGCCCACCGCGCGAGCGGTGTGGCGCTGGGTGTGCAGGTTGCATCAGTTTAAACACACAGTCACACCATTTCTGGCGCTCTGTGGGAACCCCTCATTCCCGCCAGGAAACCTGTACCCTAGATTTGTAGTGTGGAAAACTAAAGGGATCACTTACCTGTATCATGTACTGACTGTAGAAGGGAAGCTTAAAACATTTCCCGATTTGCAGAAGGAATTCTCCTTGCCGGACACCGACATATTTCATTATTATCAACTGCGACACTATGTGAACAGTTTGGAATGGGAGAATTTAACGGAGGACGTCCAAGAAGAATTAGCAGACGCCTTTTCACTCCCTGCACAACAGAAGGTGCCGCTATCCTTCCACCACAGGCACATCAGAGATACAGCACCAGAAATACAATATAAAGCTATAGCCCAAGCATGGAATATGGACTTGGGACTAACACTACCTGAAGAATTATACGGAACACACATTTTATCCATGAGAAGGTCAATGTGGGCACAGTCGCACTGGGAGTTACAATATAAAATTGTTCTACGCTGGTATATCCCGCCCAGAAGAGCTTTCCATATGGGAATATCACCAGATGGCGCCTGCCCTAAGTGCGGGGGGGGGGAAGGTGCAACTCTAGGACACATGATTTGGAAATGCCCACATATCAAACGTTTTTGGACACAAGTTACACAGCAAGTGAGCAGATGGTGGGCGACAAGTTGGCAACTGGACGCCAAACTGTTGTTCGGCCAACCGGCTTTGGGAAAACCAACACCAAAAGGTTTGCGAGACTTTGCAGTGCGGACTACTGTCATGGCAAAAAAGGTTATCCTTATAAATTGGTTGTCTGCAACTGAACCAAGTGTCCAGCAATGGCGCACACAAATGATAACATTGCTGCGCCTGGAGAGAGTTGGAGTGGGAGACATTTCATCATCAGCAGGAAAGAAATTTAAAACAAGATGGGCTCCGTTTTGGATGACCTTGCCCCCGGCGGCAAGAAGCCGCCTGTTGAACATTTGAACATTTTATTGATCTCAACATTGATATATAGGTCTGTGGCAACCTTGAACAATAAAACAATAGGGAAGGGGGGAGAGGAGGTAGAGGGGAGTGTAGGGTTGAAAGGGGGGGCAAGGGAGGGGAGAAAAAAGGGGGAAATAATACTATGATGTTCTAGTTGCGTGAGTTCTGTTTATGTATAATTAAGTGATACCTTAATTGAGGATAAAACAGAAATGTTATGATTGTTTGGAAAGTTGAACATTAATAAAAATGATTGAACCATAAAAAAAGGTTTGGATGGCTTCCTAAAGGAAAAGTCCATAGACCATTATTAAAATGGACTTGAGGAAAATCCACTGCTTAGTTCTAGGATACTGTCAAAAATTAATGGGCACTTCTCTACTGCAGAATAAAACTCAAAACTAATAAAAATAGTAGAGGATACACAAGAAATGCAATATGTCACAATCTTATACGTGGGTAAGTCTCATATATGCTTGACGGCTAATGTCACTTCACTCCTCGGTGAACCTATTGCCGTACAATATTATAATCATAGACTCTTACCCTCCGACCTACCAATGCCTAAGTACTTTACTATTCATTTTTTATTTTTAACATTATGTGTAAAGGTTAGGCATTATGTTACTTATCTGAGCTTGTTTCTAACGGGTGTGCTCACAAACCCCGACAGGTAGCCTGTTTCGCAATTCTTGCTTTGTCAAGGGGGAGCGCTTCACCTCATCTGTCAAAATACAAGCAAATATATCTCAAGACCCTGTAATCATAATGTACTTCTAGCTTTTTCTGTTAATATTGGTCCCAGCCGTTAGACTTACGTTCGCTCGTAACAACTCTGGTTTCTTCAACAAGGATCTAAAATGGCGATAGCGTATTTAAATTATTGCCGCCGCCGGAAACAGCTGACAGCTGCATCCGGTGGTGTACAACAACATGCCGATTTACATGTAACAACCCCATTGTACATAAGTGTTTAATCCATTAGGTTCTGTAGTATTTAATTTATGTATCCAAAAAGTTTCTCTTTGTAGAACCTTTCTATTATAATCTCCGCCTCTAAATGACGGAAAGACTCGCTCTATAACTGAACATCTTAGCGATTCTATATCATGGGTAAACTGTATGCAGTGCTGTACGAGAGGGGCTCCTAAGTTATGTGCTTGGATGCGGGACGTTCGGAATTATATATATGATAAGGTGTCCATGTGACAAAATATATATAGGAAAATCTATTAGGTCACTACATGCACGCATGACGGAACATCGTTCCCGCATCCAAGCACATAACTTAGGAGCCCCTCTCGTACAGCACTGCATACAGTTTACCCATGATATAGAATCGCTAAGATGTTCAGTTATAGAGCGAGTCTTTCCGTCATTTAGAGGCGGAGATTATAATAGAAAGGTTCTACAAAGAGAAACTTTTTGGATACATAAATTAAATACTACAGAACCTAATGGATTAAACACTTATGTACAATGGGGTTGTTACATGTAAATCGGCATGTTGTTGTACACCACCGGATGCAGCTGTCAGCTGTTTCCGGCGGCGGCAATAATTTAAATACGCTATCGCCATTTTAGATCCTTGTTGAAGAAACCAGAGTTGTTACGAGCGAACGTAAGTCTAACGGCTGGGACCAATATTAACAGAAAAAGCTAGAAGTACATTATGATTACAGGGTCTTGAGATATATTTGCTTGTATTTTGACAGATGAGGTGAAGCGCTCCCCCTTGACAAAGCAAGAATTGCGAAACAGGCTACCTGTCGGGGTTTGTGAGCACACCCGTTAGAAACAAGCTCAGATAAGTAACATAATGCCTAACCTTTACGCATAATGTTAAAAATAAAAAATGAATAGTAAAGTACTTAGGCATTGGTAGGTCGGAGGGTAAGAGTCTATGATTATAATATTGTACGGCAATAGGTTCACCGAGGAGTGAAGTGACATTAGCCGTCAAGCATATATGAGACTTACCCACGTATAAGATTGTGACATATTGCATTTCTTGTGTATCCTCTACTATTTTTATTAGTTTTTAGTTCTAGGATAAGCAACATAAAATGTATTGTACTTTTTTGGGCTCTTGCCAGGTATTTGTGACCCGGATTGGCCACTTGGATGCTGGGCTTGATGGACCTTCGGTCTGTCCTAGTTTGGCAATGCTTATTTATTTATCACATTTGTACCCCACATTTTCCCACCTATTTGCAGGCTCAATGTGGCTTACATCAAACCATAGAGGCAATTGCCAATCTGGTAAATATACATGTACTTATATGTACTTATGGAGCTCCTCTACAGCCCAGAAAAGGTTGTCAATATATTCATGGCCTACTGCACAATTTCGCATTGCAATGAAGCAGCACTAGCACCATGAAGCTGCCATTAGAGGTCACAGCAGCCAGTGCAGGCAGGCAGCCACAACAGGCAGGAGCTAGTGGGACTCTTGCCTATTTCACCACTGGACCACCATGGAAATGGGCAGGTTAGCCCATTACCCATTGGGGGGAGGTCTTCCTTTACTTCTAGGAGGTGAGAGGGAGCAGGCATTAAAAAGGATGTCTTTCAAAGCATTCGGGGTGGGTGGGAAGGAGGAAGTCTTGCTGTGTTTCTGGGTGGGGATGGGAGGGAGGGTGATCAGAAGGGGAAATTCCAGATGTTCTGGGGGTTGCAAGGGAGGGAGGGGGATTTTTTAGAACATTGGGCCAGGACCTGGAAGTTAACTGGGTGGCAGACAATATTCAGACCAATGCCTGGTTGACTTTACTGCATAAAGTTAGGACAGCCTTTTTTTCTGTCCTAACTTTATGCAGTTTCTCAGCTGGTTAGTAGACTAAACATCTCTGCTAACCAGCTAGGTTTCTGCACTGCCCTAACTCCACCCCCAGGCTGCTTACAAACTAGCCAGTTTCAGGGGATATTCAGCGGCACTGTCCGGTTATGTGCCTCTGAACATCGCTGGTTAACCCGGACAGGTGATTTAAATAACCAGGAGCCTCTACTGGTCATTTATATCACCTTGAATATCAACCCTAGAGTCCGTAGCCAGAGTGTGGGCAGCTACTAGACAGGGACTTTCAAGATGTGTATACTAGACAAGAACAAAATGAAATCTAGGATTGCTCAAGGTAACTTTTAATGCCACTGAACCAAAAGGAAACAAATGCATAGCTGGACAAGAAAACAAGGCTGAAGCAGTAGGGAAGAACCCCAGAGGCAGAAATACTTTGTTGGTCCAATCAGGAAACAAGAACTAAGTTTATCAAAAATACTAGACACAACTAAGAATGGACTGATTACAACCAGTTTTCAAAGGCAGAATAGCTCTTTATAGAAGACAGGTGCTTTCCAACCCCAGATGAGGGGGGGGGGTGGAGTTTTATCTGATTTAATGACACTAGTTTGTGATGGTTGGGGGTCATAAGAGCAAAGACCTCTGACCAATGCTTTGATTTTATAATATACTACTGAGGTATTGTTCAAGGGGAGGGGAAAGGATGTGTTCGCGTCCATTCAGTTATGTATAATTTTGCTACTTTAAAAAAAAAATAATTCAATAAAAGATTTTCTAATAGAATAGTGAGTCAGTGCTGATAATTTAATGCTAATAATCAATTGTCACACTAATTGGAAACAATTAGAATTTATTTGCACATCTTGCTAGGCATATTCTATAAAGATGCATGCATAAATTCTAATGTATGGATCTGAAAAGGGGGCGTAGCCATGGGAGCATGGGCGTTCCAAGAATTTGTATGCACTGTTACAGAATACGCCTGATTTACGTGCAGGGATTTACACCAGGTTTCAGCTGGTAAAAGCCTTGCACCTAAAAATTTGGCATGGCTCCTGTCTCTAGACACTATTCTATGACAGTGTCCAACTCGAGCGCCATTTATAGAATACTGCTTAGCATTCATTTTTGGCACCATATGTATAATTCTTCATGCTTAAAGTCTGGACAATTTTATAAGCCAAGAAGCCTCTCTGGCATCAAGAAGGGAATAAGGGGATATTATCCTTGTAGCCTTATCCACTTCTTTTGGCTGACAGTACTTCTTGACTTGTTGTTTCTTCTGTGTTGAGAAATTCCTCTGCTTTTTCATAACAAGCCATTTCTGCAAATAAACTGTTGTTTTATGTCCATAAGTTGTTTAGAAAATGATCCCTTTCAGTACTGATTAACCCTAAAGGAAATCCACCAACATCACAAATTGGTATCACTGGAAGATGCAACAGAATGCTGGCATTCTCCTAAGTGAGGGTGACATAGATTTCACCACCTTCCAAGTAACGTAAAGCAGTTAGCATATAAGACCACTTGAATATATGGAAATAAAGATCAACAAACAAGTTGTAGCTCTAACTTTATTACTGGATTAACTTAGTGACTAGCTGTCAAGAACCATGCTCCCTTCATAACGTCAGTGTACAATCAGCTCAGGAATTATAGAAGTTGCAGTGTAGATACAGTTACAAAATTAGGGGCCCTTTTATTAAGCCATGCTAAAAGGTGGCCTGTGCATTTCCTGCATGCTGAGGCCACTTTTACCATGGCTGTAAAATAGCCACAATTTTTTTTTTTCCATTAATGGCCACAAATTTTCCAGTTAGCACGAGAACCCTTACTGTCACCTATTTTGTAGGCGGAAGGGGCTCCAGTGCTAATTGGGCAGTGTGCAATTTGCCCATGCTACCTGATTAGTGTAGGACATGCCTACTCTCCGCATCCAAACACACCCCTGCCCTAAAAAACATTTTATATTTTTTTTAGCAAGGAATTGGCGTGCGCCGATCCCAGAACTTCCCTTCCATGGGATGCCTGAGCGCTTATTAGTGCTTACCGCAGCTTAATAAAAGGGCTTCAATTTCATTTTAAAAGCTGGACGCATTGAGGACTAAGATAGCAGTGGAAAGCATGTTCTTAGAGTCTATTGAAAAATACTCTTATTTCATTAGTTAAGAAGTGCATTCAAAATGACAGCAAAATCAAGAGACAAGAGTAGGAAGCACTTATTTGTTAAATCTTGATAAATGAATCAAAATAAACTGGCATTTCAGTTAATAAAATATCACTTAACTGCAGGATATGAACTATATTTAGCAGGCCAACTTGGTTGTAATTGCACACAAATACCACAAGAGCTAACATCCCAAGGAGGTGTCCGAGGCAGAGGGGAATGAAATGAACTGGTCATGTTTCCAGCTTGAAGTAGAACCAGGACGGAATTCAGATCTTTTAGCTCCACATCATTCTTTTTCCTCAGCAAGGGGAGAGATTGTTACACCATGGCGTTCATTTTTTAAGCATATGGATGGCCATGTGCTTGAAATATCCAAATCCCAATTTTACAAAGGCAGAATAGGGAACGTCCAAACACTACAGAATGTTCAAATAGCGAGGGAGTATTGTTCTAGTTATATTCTGGGTGGAGCTAGAGAGAGCCTGAAATCTTGACATCCAACCGGGGGGGGGGGGGGGGGGGCATCCCTGCGCTAATCAGCATAGATACATTACCATGTGTCAACTGTTAGCGCAGGATTACCAAAGGAACTCTTACTTCTTACATAGGTGGCGATAAGCGCTCATATGGTAATGTTTTTAATGGCTGTGCATTAATGATAACAGCGTATGGCCATTATTACAAAAAAAAGGAAAAATCAGCCATTTTATATGACTACAGCAAAAATGGCCTTAGTGTGCGGGATAAACCTACACCAGGGCCATGTTTTGCCATAATGTAGTAAAGGGCACCTTAATTTTTTATTGACTTTTATAATGGCATGTACATTTTTGTATACATTTATCCATGATTTTATATCAAAACTTGGTTATTTCACAAGTAACCATGTATAATTTGATTTACTTTTGCTTTATATTGTATTGAACAATCTTCCTGGGGATTTGTTCCAGTTATCTCATTGTCAGCTGCTTAGAACGGTGAGGTTATAGACGCATACAAAACCATGTGAAAAATATATATATATAATAGGGTCTTTTGAGCCCCGCTGCAGACACATCACTGAAATACTGCCATGTTGAGTTGTTGGATGTCTTCCAATAAGAGGCTGTGACTAATAAAGCTGGATTTACTCCATTAATGGACGATTGCGCATCTTCTGTTTCCTCCCTCTTGGCTATCTCTGCTTTTTGCTTGATTGCAGAGAAAATAGCATTCAAACTGTGAATTTTAATCTTACGAGGATGCATCTGAGTTGTCAGTACCAAAACATAAGAATTCTGTGTTATTGCTACTGTCTTAGGTATTAGCCAAAATGTTCCCTAGAAAATCCTTTGAAAAAGGATTTCTAGTGCACTTTTTTTGGAGGAACTCTTAAAAATGTTTTCTTGGAACGTGTGCTGCTTTCTTTAGCTGACCTGCAAGAAAAGAAAAAAAAAAACCAATACATTCATTGGCACCCTTATGTACACATAGGCTGCACTAGGTTGGATTATTTTTTTGGTAGATAGGCATGGGAATGACATGTTTCATTTGAGGCAAACTCATAACATTCAGTGGTCAGATCATGCTGTAGTGACTACTGAGCTAGAAGTGAGGGGCAGTGAGAGAGAGGGTAAGCTATGAATTAACAGAACATGAGGAGATCTGAAAGGATGTACACAAGATAGTGGTGGAATATTTTAAAATTAATGATAATGGGGTTACCTCCTACGAAACAGCTTGGGATGGCTTTAAGGCTACAATCCGAGGGAAACTGATACAGTAAGGGGTGAGGAAGAAGAGATACGAGGTACAGGAAGAGGCTCATCCAAAAGATAGGCTAAAATTAACAGAAGAACAGCATATGAGATTGGGGGGGGGGGGGGTATAAGGAATCGTTGAGGGAGTTACAGGGCCTCAGAGCAAAAAAACAAGAACGACATGTGAAGGATTTAGCTTTTTTGTTTTTTCTACAGCAAACAAAGCAGGTATATTATGAAAAGGGTGACACGCCTGATAAGTTGTTGGTTTATACACTGAAGAAGAGGTCCCCCAATTCTCATTCCCAAGATTAGGGCTGAAGATGGGAGGATAGTTCTGGAGTCCAGAGGTAGGAGCGGCCATATTTGCAAGGAGTACCATTGTTGGTACTTAGGAAGCAGTTAGGGCGCTGGAGTTAGTAGTAGTAGTATCCCCAATATGCATATATCATTTCCTTGGGTCAATCATACATGGCCATACTGTACCTCAAGAAGCCCTCCCCCAAACCTTGCTGCCTCAAAACCTTAAAACCCTCCACCACACCCTACTGAATGCCTTCAGCATCCAAACACAAGAGCTCCAGGGGGACATCCCTTTTCTGAGCCAACCACGTCAAATCCAGGATTGTAATTGATGTTCTCTTTGTACTTTGTGGCACACCATTAAATAATGTCACCATTGGTGGAACCACCACTCCATAAAATACTCTATACAAAGAAGCAGACAATCCATCCACACCTAGAACTTTTTTTGTTTTCAACCTATCTCTGCTCACTTCCTCGAGTAATCTTCTGTTTCTATAGAACTACTAGGCGTACCACTAAATATGTAAGAGACGGTGCCTGCTCGACACAGCTTACAATCTAATCAAGAAGCCGGTTATTTTCTGCTGAATATTGCAGGTTAGTGCTTAGCGGTTCAAGTGTACAGCGCTGTGTACGTCTAGTAGCGCTATAGAAATGATAAGTAGTAGTAGGATAACTGGTTATATCGCATGATATAACCAGCTATCCACTAATATTTAGCACATCGCCGGCTAAGTCTGGCGGCCAAATTAGGCCACTGAAATAGCAGGTATATCTTTGGCTGGTTTAAATTTAACTGGTCAGCGCTGAATATCAACTCGGCCAGTTATGTTTAAACTGGCCAAAAATAAACAGGATATTCAATGCCGGTCACCAGAAAACAGCCTGGCATTGTATATCCGGGCTTGGCGCCAACCACAGTCTGAATATCGGGCCCATTCTATCCTTACATTTTCAGGAACCGGATGGAAACAAGATGTGTGTGTTAATCTGACTTTTCCAATCAACCAGTTAAAGAAACAACCCTTTTTAACAACATCATCACAGGAAAACCCAACTGCTGTGGTCTGAGAAGTTCTTCATTTCCCCTTTGATCTCTTACATTTCTCTTACACAGGATTCATTCTGATCCGAGTCAAATACTGGTCCGGTTGGGCAGCACACATTATTGTTGTGTATATTGTATGTCTGAAAAATGGACACAAAATGGATGAGGACACAGTGGAAATAAAGTACCACAACACAAGATTTAGATCATTTACAAGCCGAATACAGAAACTCTGCCATCTTGATGGTTAACCGCTATGAATCTTTAATTGGAAAAATGGCGATATATAAAACACCAATAGAATAGAACCTAATAGATTAAAACAACAATTTACGCATTTTCAGTTTTAATAAAGTAACAAACGTTTTCAGTTTGAATATGAAACAATAGTCTGTAAACTAAAAGGGCAGTGTTATAACCTGGTGCCTAGACTTGTAAACCACTTCCATGCATCAGAGGCACCAGTAACTGGCAGTGATACGTGTATATGCACTAGTATGATATGTGCAGTGGCGTAGCTAGGATTGAATGGGCCCCGGGTGGAAAAACTGAGATGGGCTTCCCCTTTAACATCATCTCTCTCCCAAGGTAGTGGGGACTTGGGGGGGGGGGGGGGAATATGCCCAAAATCCTTTTTTTCTACCTTTGATGTCTGAGTATTGCTTTAGTCCCAGTATCTCTTCTGCTTTTTTCTTAACTCTCTCCAGGGTCTCCTGACCTTTGGACATTTCTTCTCTATGTCCACCATCCATCTTTCTTATGTGTCTCTATCTTTCCTGTCCAGCGTCTCCCCTCTGTGTCTGTGTGCTTGTCCCTATACTCCCTCCAGAGCCAGCATAACTTTTGTGTCCCCACCTCTCCTCATGTTGGGCTCTTCCCTTTCTTCTGCACTTCCCTGGAGCCCCCGATCCCCCTAGCACCACCCACCTTCTGTATTCTGGCATCTCTGAGTTAGGTCTCTAGGAACTCTGTATTATCATGAATGAGCTGGACCCAGGTGTATTATTAACCTGTTTTATTTACTACTACTACTACTACTACTACTACTATTTAGCATTTCTATAGCGCTACAAGGCATACGCAGCGCTGTAC
Organism: Microcaecilia unicolor; assembly: GCF_901765095.1. Taxonomy (NCBI): domain Eukaryota; kingdom Metazoa; phylum Chordata; class Amphibia; order Gymnophiona; family Siphonopidae; genus Microcaecilia; species Microcaecilia unicolor. Next base: position 402,903,464 of record NC_044032.1, on the reverse strand, counting down.
AAACATAGAAGAAAGACAGTCCCTGCTCAAAGAGCTTACAATCTAATAGACAAGAAATAAATAAAGTAAGCAAATCAAATCAATTAATGTGAACGGGAAGGAAGAGAGGAGGGTAGGTGGAGGCGAGTGGTTACAAGTGGTTACGAGTCAAAAGCAAAGAGGTGGGCTTTCAGTCTAGATTTAAAGGTGGCCAAGGATGGAGCAAGACGTAGGGGCTCAGGAAGTTTATTCCAGGCATAGGGTGCAGCGAGACAGAAGGCGCGAAGTCTGGAGTTGGCAGTAGTGGAGAAGGGAACAGATAAGAAGGATTTATCCATGGAGCGGAGTGCACGGGAAGGGGTGTAGGGAAGGACGAGTGTGGAGAGATACTGGGGAGCAGCAGAGTGAGTACATTTATAGGTTAGTAGAAGAAGTTTGAACAGGATGCGAAAACGGATAGGGAGCCAGTGAAGGGTCTTGAGGAGAGGGGTAGTATGAGTAAAGCGACCCTGGCGGAAGATGAGACGGGCAGCAGAGTTTTGCAAAATTAACTGAAAAGTTTAGGGGCCATTTTACTATTTTGCAGTAGGGCTAACGTGCTGGTGGCAGGCGCTAACTCAATACTACCGCCGGGGCACCCAGTAGTTCTGAAGTTGGCGTAAGCTGTTTCTTTCTTTCTTTATTTATTTTACTTATCATTTTTATCTTTTTTACAAGATTCACTTGCAAAAAGGAAATAGAGAAAGAGATTGTATACAAACAAAAACCAATAGAAAATTATCTCATAGAAATTATTTAACCACAATCAATCTCTTCCTTAGCTAAATGAGGGGGAGCGTTTTACAGATGGGGAGATCCAAAATACAAGAAGAAAAAGAAAATATTGTTATATGGCCTGGCCTAAATTCCCACTTTAATCTATACTTAATCAGTTGATCTATCTCTCATTCCTTCGGTCTATTAGATAGCTTTTTCATGTCCAAAAATGTTCAAAGTTGTTCTGGTTCAAAGAAAACAAATTTATTCCCCCAAAATCGTATTAGGCATTTGCATGAATATGCCAGTAAAAAGGTTGCACCCAACGCCTTCGTCTTTTCTCTAAGAGCTAGAAACTGTTTCCTTCTATCCTGTGTTGTCTTTGTAACATCTGGGAAGACCCAAATTCTCTGTCCACAAAATGTTTTTAGGGAATTCTTAAAGTATAACTTTATTACTGAGTTTAAATCTTGCTCGAATACAAATGAGAAATTAGGGTTCGTCATTGAGTCACATCAGACAGTGATTCTTCCAATACTACTACTACTTAACATTTCTAAAGCGCTACTAGGGTTACACAGCGCTGTACAATTAACATAGAAGGACAGTCCCTGCTCAAAGAGCTTACAATCTAAAGGACAAATATACAGTCAGTCAAGTAGGGGCAGTCAAATTGGGGCAGTCTAGATTTCCTGAAGGGATAAGGTTAGGTGCCGAAAGCAACATTGAAGAGGTGGGCTTTGAGCAAGGATTTGAAGATGGGTAGGGAGGGGGCTTGGCGTAAGGGCTCAGGAAGTTTATTTCAAGCATAGGGTGAGGCGAGGTACAATGGGCAGAGCCTGGCGATATATCTTGAATTTCTAACGGGGGTTCTTGATTTAAAGGCAAATTCCCTAGTCCTTTAGGCTCTACCCTGATCTGTGAAGGTATTGATAGATAATAGGTCTTATTAAGCGGAAGAATAGGCGTAGAAGGACATTGTAAAACTTTCAGCAAATATTTTTTAAAGAAATCAGTTTGAACTTATTCCTGTAGCCATAGGGAAATTTAAAAACCTTAAATTCAATCACCTGTTATAATTCTCAATTTGCTCTATTTTTCTACAAGTCAAAATTTTATCTTTTATTTATAGTTCAGTAGTAGATTTTAAATCTTTAACTTCTTGTTGCATAGATGATGTTTGATTCATCGACTCCTGTTTAACTTTTTCCAATGAAGTAGTTAAAGTTTCAACTTTACTCAAGAGAAGAGCCGTTTCCTGGGCTGATTTTGAAACTGCCATTGTTAAAGCCTGTATAGCTCTCCAAATAGACTCCAGTGTAACCTCCGTGGGAGCTGCAAGCTCCACAGTCACTTCTCCTGTGGTCTGGGCTGGTGAACTGCCGAACAAGGCCCCACCGCCATCGACTCCTGATTCAGCCGGGCCCTCTGCACTCTGCCCAAAAAACGCAGGACACGGAGGAGGATTAAGATCCGGAAGTGATAAAGATGTCTCTATCCCCAAGAGAGCCGACGCTCCTCCTTCGGCTCTCAGCTCGGGATCAACTGTTCCGGTAGGTGGGACACTCGTCGCATAGCGATCAATTGTCTGCCGGATCGGGGACGATGTTCTGGCCAGCGGCAGTTGGCCTTTCACCGTCCCCTTCCTTTTAGTGTGAGGCATCGAAATAGGAAATTCAACAATAGAAACGCCAGCAAACAACTCCGATCAGGCAGCAAACGGGCGTAAGCTGTTTCCTGTGATAGAAAATATTTTTCTATTTTCTACTCAGGGGGTGTTCCTGGCGGTAATCAGCAGTGTGGCCAAATTGCCATGCACTGCCTGATTACTGGCCACATTGCCATGCACTGCCTGATTACTGCATAGTAGCGCATTAGCTCTTACCGCCAAGTAAATAGACGGCATTAAGGGCTCAGGCAGTAAATAGTCACATGGAACTTTTAATACTAGCGGACGGCCATTTACTGCCCCGTTAAAAAAGGCCTTTTTACCCAGCCCGGTAAAAAATGGCCCAGCGCACCAATTTCACGTGTCCAAACTAGCACCGCCCACTTTTTACCGCTGCTTAGTAAAAGGGCCCTTTAGATGGGAAGTTTTGCATAGACTTCTTAATAACTCCACACTTAACAATACACGACCACCTAAACTTCCGGAAATCACTAAAAACCAACCTGTTCAAAAAGGCATACCCTATCGACCCAACTTAAGTGCCTAAACCTTGCAACACAAGGAAACCGAAGCTTGTTACAAACTCTACATCACTCTTCCTCTATATGATTCACCAATGTGTCTACAGCACATGAACCTTATTCGACCACGACAACTCGTTGTATTGTTATAATGCCGTTGTATCGCTCCATGGTGCGACCGCACCTGGAGTATTGTGTTCAGTACTGGTCTCCGTATCTCAAAAAAGATATAGTAGAATTGGAAAAGGTACAGCGAAGGGCGACGAAAATGATAGTGGGGATGGGACGACTTTCCTATGAAGAGAGGCTGAGAAGGCTAGGGCTTTTCAGCTTGGAGAAGAGACGGCTGAGGGGAGATATGATAGAAGTGTATAAAATAATGAGTGGAATGGATCGGGTGGATGTGAAGCGACTGTTCACGCTATCCAAAAATACTAGGACTAGAGGGCATGAGTTGAAGCTACAGTGTGGTAAATTTAAAACGAATCGGAGAAAATTTTTCTTCACCCAACGTGTAATTAGACTCTGGAATTCGTTGCCGGAGAACGTGGTACGGGCGGTTAGCTTGACGGAGTTTAAAAAGGGGTTAGATAGATTCCTAAAGGACAAGTCCATAGACCGCTATTAAATGGACTTGGAAAAATTCCGTATTTTTAGGTATAACTTGTCTGGAATGTTTTTACGTTTGGGGAGCGTGCCAGGTGCCCTTGACCTGGATTGGCCACTGTCGGTGACAGGATGCTGGGCTAGATGGACCTTTGGTCTTTCCCAGTATGGCACTACTTATGTACTTATGTACTTATTTGTCTCCCTACCGGAGACGGCGAACGCCTCTACGGTACAATGTAAGCCACACTGAGTCTGCAAATAGGTGGGAAAATGTGGGATACAAATGTAACAAATAAATAAATAAACATAACAGCAATTTATATTGTCACAAACCACAACACTTACTAGACTCCCTCTGGTCCAAAGTGCAGTCTGTGGCTTTAAGCAGCAAACTCAAAGCTTGTGGTTTGAACACTTTTACAACACACTTCTAAATCCTGCAAAAAACTTCAGGTTAATTACTATTGTACATTTTCCAGACATGCAGTAACACTTCCATTATAGGACTCTTCCCTAAGGCCAGCTTAACTAATGGATCAGGTGAGGCTCTGGCACTAAAGAGTTCCAAATACCCGAGCTGTGATGTCATTGGCCCAGTATGGAGGAGTTATGGGTACTACTGGGTGCTTTGCTTCATTCTTTCCACTTCTCTTTCCTTCTTCCTCTTCCCTCTGCCGATGTGGGTGCTGGCGCTGGCCTCGACAGCTGCACGGAGCACCTCGGAACCATTCCCTCCCTGCAAGGCACACTGGGATTGGATGCTCAACATCCGTTACCAGCCTGCTTTGCAGGGAGGATTGGGGATGCTGAAGCATTTAAACTGCTTCAGCATCTGCCACGTTCTTTTTTTTTTTTCTTGGCCTGCCACTGACTGCCTCTGCTGCCTACCTCTTCTGCCGTTGCCTGCCACTGCTGCTGCTCTGCTGCCCTGCAAAGAAGGCTTTTCCACCAGAGCTTCAGCAGGTAAGAGGCCCAGATTTGTTCTGAGACCTATAGGGGGGGGGGGAAAGGAACAGCAGAATTGTTGAAATTGCTGTTGGAGGGGGGGAAGGGAAGGTTGACTTATAGAAGCTGCTGTTGGAGGTGGGGAGGCTTCTACAGACAGCTGGGCTGGGGGAGGGGGTTGTTGAAAAGAAAGGACATTCCAGGTCATTGGGGCGGCAGGAGAAAAGCGGGGGCTTTAAAACTAGAAAAAGAGGAATAAAATATTCAATGTAGGTCGCAGGGTGGGACAGGAGGGAGGTTGAATATGGGGGGGGGGGGGGGGGGGGGGTTACAAAAACAAAAGTTGGTCCAGGGTGCCGCAACTTCTTGAGAGCTGGCACTGGTCTTCCCTTTAACTTACCCTACCTGATATGCCTTTCCTTGAACAGGTTTCACAGCAACTAGTTATAACGTTTATTCTAATAAGGAGATTACGTCACCTCGTTCCCTGGACAGCAATTCCCAGTCCTTTTACAGCAGTCTGGCAATGCCCTAAACCAGGGTGCATTGCTAATGACACAACGGGGACCTATTCCAGCTTGGATGTCTGTTGAAGCACCAGGAACATGCTTCTTTCTGTATATTTTTCAGTTGGAACACTTCCCACAGCAAATTGTCCACTACCACTACTCCAGAACACTGACACTTTCTACGTTCCTTAAGCATAAACTAGGAACAATGTTCTAGTTCCTATCTTATTTCAAGTTCTGACCATTAAGCCTCAAGCATTCGTCATCTGAGCCAGAGCGCCTCTTCCCTGTCCTGCCTGTCCCTCTACAAACAGTCTGGCTTCTTCTCGAGTTCACCAGCAGCCTGCCAAGTTGGCACTGGTATTTGAATACCTTTACATGTGCTCTGAGCTCTTGCTGCTTTGCTAGGAGGACATTTCCCAGACTGTGAGATGACTTTCAGAAATTTACTACATGCTCTGGAGCTCCCTCTAGTGTTCGACTGATATAAAAACAGTGGTGTGCTAACCATATTATTATTTATTGCATTTGTATATATCTTCCAGCTATAAATGTAATACAACTGTGATACATGTATGAAAAAATGAGTGAATGAGGGAGGAACATTAGCGAGAGCGTACGTATGTGTGAGCAGTTTTGACAAAAGAGGATATAAATAGCTTTAGTTTATTATAGTAAAAAAGTAATCACATATTCTTTGTTCTGATAAAACACTTTTGGATTGGGAGCACTAAAGTTTGCTCACTGTTGTTCATACGAACACATGGGAGATTTTCAATGATAGAGAAACTTATCCACCCCTCTAGGAATAGCCTTTAGCCCTACCACTTGGGCCATGTGGTAGCTGGATAGTAGTTCCAAATTGTCATGCATTGGGCATGTGTAGATGCCTACGCGGCTTAGTAAAAGGGCCCATGAATCTTTACATAGTAACATAGTAACATAGTAGATGACGGCAGAAAAAGACCTGCATGGTCCATCTAGTCTGCCCAAGACAAACTCATATGTGTATACCTTACCTTGAATTTGTACCTGTCCTTTTCAGGGCACAGACCATATAAGTCTGCCCAGCAGTATTTCCCACCTCCCAACCACCAGTCCCGCCTCCCATCAGCGGCTCTGGTACAGACCGTATAAGTCCGCCCTCCCCTATCCTCGCCTCCCAACCACCACCCCCTCTTCCCCCCAACTGCTCCGCCACCCAATTTCAGCTAAGCTTCTGAGGATCCATTCCTTCTGCACAGGATTCCTCTATGCATATCCCACGCATGTTTGAACTCCGTTACCGTTTTCATCTCCACCACCTCCCGCGGGAGGGCATTCCAAGCGTCCACCACCCTCTTTGTGAAAAAATACTTCCTGACATCTTTCCTGAGTCTGCCCCCCTTCAATCTCATTTCATGTCCTCTCGTTCTACCGCCTTCCCATCTCCGGAAAAGATTAGTTTGCGGATTAATACCTTTCAAATATTTGAACGTCTGTATCATGTCACCCCTGTTCCTCCTTTCCTCCAGGGTGTACATGTTCAGGTCAGCAAGCCTCTCTTCATACGTCTTGGAACGTAAATCCCATACCATCCTCGTAGCTTTTCTTTGTACCGCTTCCATTTTTTTAACATCCTTCGCAAGATACGGCCTCCAAAACTGTACACAATACTCCAGGTGGGGCCTCACCAACGTCTTATACAGGGGCATTAAAACCTCCCTTCTTCTGCTGGTCACTCCTCTCTCTATACAGCCTAGCAATCTTCTAGCTACTGCCACCGCCTTGTCGCACTTTCGTCGCCTTCAGGTCCTCAGATACTATCACCCCAAGATCCCTCTCCCCGTCCGTGCCTATCAGACTCTCCCCGCCTAACACATACGTCTCCCTTGGATTTCTACTCCCTAAGTGCATCACTTTGCATTTCTTCGCATTGAATTTTAATTGCCAAACGTTAGACCATTCTTCTAGCTTCTTCAGATCTTTTTTCATGTTTTCCACACCCTCCGGGGTGTCCACTCTGTTGGAAATCTTGGTGTCATCCGCAAAAAGGCAAACTTTACCTTGTAACCCTTCGGCAATGTCACTCACAAATATATTGAACAGAATCGGCCCCAGCACCGATCCCTGAGGCACTCCACTACTCACCTTTCCCTCCTCCGAACGAACTCCATTCACCACCACCCTCTGGCGTCTGTCTGTCAACCAGTTCCTAATCCAGTTCACCACTTCAGGTCCTATCTTCAGGCCGTCTAGTTTATTTAAGAGCCTCCTGTGGGGAACCGTGTCGAAAGCCTTGCTGAAATCTAAGTAGATGATGTCCATAGCGCGTCCTTGATTTAATTCTCCTGTCACCCAGTCAAAGAATTCAATGAGATTCGTTTGGCACGATTTCCCTTTGGTGAAACCATGTTGTCTCGGATCTTGCAACTTATTGGCTTCCAGGAAATTCACTATCCTTTCCTTCAGCATGGCTTCCATTACTTTTCCAATAACCGAAGTGAGGCTTACCGGCCTGTAGTTTCCAGCTTCTTCCCTATCCCCACTTTTGTGAAGAGGGACCACCTCCGCCGTTCTCCAATCCCTCGGAACCTCTCCCGTCTCCAAGGATTTATTAAACAAGTCTTTAAGAGGACCCGCCAGAACCTCTCTGAGCTCCCTCAGTATTCTGGGGTGGATCCCGTCCGGCCCCATGGCTTTGTCCACCTTTAGCTTTCCAAGTTGTTGATACACACTCTCTTTTGTGAACGGCGCTCTATCCACCTCATTCTCAGGTGTACTTTTGCTAGTCCCTCTCGGTCCTTCCCCAGGGTTTTCTTCAGTGAAAACAGAACAAAAGTATCTATTTAGCAAATTGGCTTTTTCTTCATCATTTTCTACATACTACTACTACTACTACTATTTAGCATTTCTATAGCGCTACAAGGCATACGCAGCGCTGTACAAACATAGAAGAAAGACAGTCCCTGCTCAAAGAGCTTACAATCTAATAGACAAAAAATAAATAAAGTAAGCAAATCAAATCAATTAATGTGAACGGGAAGGAAGAGAGGGTAGGTGGAGGCGAGTGGTTACGAGTCAAAAGCAATGTTAAAGAGGTGGGTTTTCAGTCTAGATTTAAAGGTGGCCAAGGATGGGGCAAGACGTAGGGGCTCAGGAAGTTTATTCCAGGCGTAGGGTGCAGCGAGACAGAAGGCGCGAAGTCTGGAGTTGGCAGTAGTGGAGAAGGGAACAGATAAGAAGGATTTATCCATGGAGCGGAGTGCACGGGAAGGGGTGTAGGGAAGGACGAGTGTGGAGAGATACTGGGGAGCAGCAGAGTGAATACATTTATAGGTTAGTAGAAGAAGTTTGAACAGGATGCGAAAACGGATAGGGAGCCAGTGAAGGGTCTTGAGGAGAGGGGTAGTATGAGTAAAGCGACCCTGGCGGAAGATGAGACGGGCAGCAGAGTTTTGAACCGACTGGAGAGGGGAGAGGTGACTAAGTGGGAGGCCAGCAAGAAGCAGATTGCAGTAGTCTAAACGAGAGGTGACAAGGGTGTGGATGAGGGTTTTGGTAGAGTGCTCGGAAAGAAAGGGGCGGATTTTACGGATGTTGTAAAGAAAGAAACGACAGGTCTTGGCGGTCTGCTGGATATGAGCAGAGAAGGAGAGAGAAGAGTCAAAGATGACCCCAAGGTTTCGAGCTGAGGAGACAGGGAGAATGAGAGAGCCATCAACAGAAATAGAAAACGGGGGGAGCGGGGAGGTGGGTTTGGGGGGGAAAATGAGAAGCTCGGTTTTGGTCATATTTAATTTCAGGTGGCGTTGAGACATCCAGGCAGCAATGTCAGACAAGCACGCTGAAACTTTGGTTTGGATGCAAGGTGAGATATCAGGGGTAGAAAGGTAGATTTGGGAGTCATCAGCATAGAGGTGGTAGGAAAAGCGTTTTGTTGTATCTTTTAGTCTCACAATTCCCTTTATAGTCTTTCTCCTTTCACTAATATACCTGAAGAAGTTTTTGTCTCCCCTCCTTACATTTCTAGCCATTTGTTCTTCCGCTTGCGCCTTCGCCAGACGTACCTCTCTCTTGGCTTCTTTCAGTTTCATCCGGTATTCCTCCCCATGTTCCTCCTCTTGAGATTTTCTATATTTCTGGAACACTAACTCTTTAATCTTTATTTTCTCAGCCACTTGCTTTGAGAACCATATCGGTTTCCTTTTTCTATTGCTTTTATTTACTCTCCTTACATAAAGGTCTGTGGCCCTGTTTATTACTTCTTTTAGCCTGGACCACTGTCCTTCCACTTCTCGTATGTCCTCCCAGCCCATCAGCTCCTTCCTCAGGTATTCTCCCATTTTGTTAAAGTCAGCTCGCTTGAAATCCAGGACTTTGAGTTTAGAGTGGCCGCCATCCACATGAGCCGTTACATCAAAACAAACCGTTTGATGGTTACTGTTTCCCAGGTGTGCAGCCACTCGGACATTTGACACACTATCCCCATTCGTGAGCACCAGATCCAACGTGGCTCCCTCCCTCGTGGGTTCGTTCACCATTTGTCTGAGCAGAGCACTTTGGAAAGCATCCACAATCTCTCTACTTCTTTCCGATTTTGCAGACGGAACCTTCCAATCTACATCCGGCAGATTAAAATCTCCCAACAACAGCACCTCTCTTTTCTTCCCCAACTTTTGAATATCAGCAATCAGATCTTTATCTAGTTCTTCCAATTGTGTCGGGGGTCTATAGACAACACCCACGTGGACCAAGGTTCTATCCTCTCTTTTTAAGGTGATCCATATCGCTTCTTCCTTTCCCCAGTTCCCTGTCATTTCAGTCGCTGCGATATCATTTCTCACATACAGAGCTACTCCTCCACCTATACGTCCCTCTCTATCCTTCCTAAAAAGATTATAGCCTGGTATGTTTACATCCCATTCATGGGAACCATTGAGCCATGTCTCTGTGACTGCAACTATGTCCAAGTCAGCCTCCAAAATCAGGGCTTGAAGGTCATGAATTTTTTTGCTTAGACTGCGAGCATTTGTGGTCATTGCTTTCCATGTACATTTCCTAGTATGTGTTTTGGTTTTAGTGATTTGTGAGGGTGTTTTCTCTTTGGGTACCTTCTCATATTTTTGTTCCCCCTTCCTTGCTTTTTCTTTTTTTTCCGCTTCAGTTTTATTTTCAGGAACATCACAGTGCTGTAGTGGAGCAAAGGAATTTTGTAGTGGCAACACTTGTGCGGGCGGATGCTTCTGTGTCACATGATGAAGTCTGCCTGAGCCTACTGTGAACCATCTGTTCTTATGTGGTTTTATTCTTTGAGGCAGTGGTGAGAAGTTATGATTCTGCACAGTCCTATAAGTTGCTTTAATTGCATCTAATTCTTGCATTACTTTACAGAGCTCTTGTTTTAAAGTAGATAGCTGAAGACAGATAGGACAAGCTTTAAGTCTCCAGATGATTGGCCTTGAAACTAAAGCATCACAATTATTGCAGAGAATAAAAGTCATCCTGATTGGTTGAAATGGGTATGAACAGGTGTACTATGTTGGAGTAACAGCCTGCAAGACTGCCTGTGTATGATTGAGTAAAGTTAATGAGGTTTTGTTTGTCTATAAATGAGTGGCAAACCCTGGGGTGGGTGGGATTATAAGTTCCAAAGTGTCAGCTAAGTGCTGTTGATTTGTTGAATGGGTATGAATAGGTATTTTATGATGAGGCTTGACAGTATACAAGATTAACTTTACTCCTCAGCAATTTGAGACAGTTGTAATTTGGGTGGAGTTAAGTTGTGATAAGTAGTATAGTTAGAATAGGGATTTAGGAAGTGTCAGTCTTGGGTTGGGTGGGTATAAACCTAAATTGTGGAATGTGTTTGCTGTAAAACCTATCTTAGGCCTGTATTAAGCCTCTTTTCTACAATGCTGATTGGGACAAGGGGAGGACAAGGATAGTAGGTAGAGATATGCAAAAAAACCACAGTCTTTGAATAAAATACAGTAAACGGATCCATCTACAGCTCTGTAGTCACGCTTCAGTCAATATTCAATAGGGTTTAAAAGGGCAGTAGACACTCCTGCTCATTTAAACCCTGCTCAACAGGCTGACCCTGCATATTGTAACATGCTGCCTCCTGGGAATGCACCTATCTCTGTCTGCAGATCTCCCAGATGTTGGTCTGGGCAGCATCTCTGACTGAGAGTGAGCTTACTTTAAAGAGAAAGGCTGCTTAGAAGTTTCTGGCTGTAGGCTAGTGGGCTCCAACTTCTTTATACGCCTTTCTTCCCAGTCTTTCTAGTCCCTGGGACCCCACTCTTTGTGCCCAATAGACTGTCAGGCTCTAGAATGTTCCAAAAATGCTCTTTATTCAAAATCACCAAAACAAACACAGTTCTTTGTCTTCCTTTTCAAACATAGATTCTAGTTAATCACGGTCCAACAATGTATTCCTGTTCTAAGCAAGTTCCTTAAGTAAGTTCAAGAAACCCTGGTTTGTATTATTGACTCTTCCGACACATGGCATTCTGCCGGCCAACAGGAACATCAGGAGGACCAACAATACTGCAGGGTAGAATGGTACTTCTCCACCTTCTCCTAGTCACGTTTTCAGGGTTACCACAAAGAATATTCATGAGATAGACTTGCATGTAGCAGAGACCCATCATATGCAACTCTGTCTCATGGATATTCAGGCCCAGATGCACAAAACTTTAACGACCCTTTAACGAGGAAATTTTAAACCGTAGCATGCATTAAAGGCCTTTTCCCGACGAAGCTAGCAGCTAACGAAAACAGAATACAAATGAGTAACTACCATTGTAATGTGGACGATTCGGGATGCACTAACCATACCGACGATTGCACCGAATCATTTACCGCGATATATTTTACGTGTGGTCAGAGCTGTCCTTAAGGCCTGAACTGTCAGACACGCCACTACTTCCCACTCCCCCCTGCAGCATACAAATCCAAGCTGGCATGTTTAAAAGTGAGATTAAATTAAAACGCTACTGCAGTACTTCCTAGGCTTCCCCCTGCATCCATAGAAAACTAAAAACAAAAATCGAAATAGGATCGGGAGGGGGCAAGGGTGCTCGTCAGGAGCGTCCTATATGGACGGCCTTGCCCCCCCCCCCCCCAGCTACTCCCCGCTTCCCGCCGCTTCCTCCTGCATGAAAAATTGAAATTTTAGCAGCCCCGGTCCCCCTCCCTTCCTGTTCCTTTCTCTCTTCTCTGCCAAAGCTCCACCTCCCGTCATCCTATGCCCCCATGCCCCGCCCCCACAGCCCCCCCCGAGGTCATCTATGCCGCTCCCCCCCTCCACCGGGCCCCCCTCCGCATTACCGGGCCCGCGCAGCACCTCTCATCTCTGTCTGAAGGCACTGCACGGGCAGGAAGATCTGTTCGTTGCCGAGTCTTCATGACGTCTCTCCTTCCCTGGCCTAGGCCCGCCCCCTTCTGACGTAAGTAACTACATAGGTTACTTATGTCAGACGGGGGTGGGCCCAGGTCAGGGAAGGAGAGACGTCATGAAGACTCGGCGACAAACAGATCTTCTTCCTGCCTGTGCAGCGCCTTCAGACAGAGGTGAGAGGCGCTGCGCGGGCCCAGTAATGTGGAGGGAGGGCCCGGTGGAGGGGGGGAGTGGTGGCGACGACCTCAGGGGGGGGTGGGGCGGGGGTGGAGGATGGCGGGAGGCGGCGCTTGGGACAGTACAACGAAAGGAAAAGAGGAAGGGAGGGGGGCCGGGGCTGCTAAAATTTGGAGCTTTCTTGCAGGGGGAAGCGGGGAACAGCGGGGACCTCGGGCGGGGGGGGGGGGGGGGGGCAAGGCCGTCCATACAGGATGCTCCTGACGAGCGCCTTTGCCCCCTCCCGATCTATTTCGATTTTTGTTTTATTTACTTCTAGTGCAGGGGGAAGCGGGGAGCCACGTGTTTCTGTTGTGTTTTTTTTGTTTGTTTTGACGTTTGTGGCATGCGCAGAGCAGCCGGCATAGCGCTTGGCTGCTCTGCGCATGCTTTAGGGGCCGATTACCGACGGGGATTACGAATGTTTAATACATTGTACTTTTCAATACCGCACCGAACGTGTGCGACTTGTTTTTTTGGTGCATTCTACGTTTTTTCAAATTCGTTAGGACTTTTACGTTTTAGTTTTTTTTAACGTTTGATTGATGCATCTGGGCCTCATTGTGGTAATTCTGACTGGTAAGGTATGCCTCCAGGATAGGGTTCAGGAGCACTGGGGTAGAGCAATGGAAACTGTAGACATGCAAACAAAGCAGTACTTACACATTTAAAACAGGTTCCACCGACAAGACCTGCATTTAAAAACAACAAAAAAACATGCTGGGATCTGGTTCAGATGTAACCTCAATCTTTCAACAAACTGACACACAAGATTGTAGTCAAAATAAAATAATGTCACCCTATGTATTTATTTAAAAAAATACACACACAACATATTAATAAATTAATTATATAATACTATGGGCATATTTTATAAATTCCACGATGTGTAATCACACCATAGGTAGTACTTGTACATTACAATTTTATCCTCAATCACGTGCACAGTATATAACATGCTACATGCAGAAAGCCTGGAAACTAATTACCAACATGATTAACAGTAATTTTTTCAGGCTGGAGAACTTTGGATGCTTTTCCTCTTTTTAATTGTATTTAATTAAACCGCATTGTAATAGAATGGCAGTACTGGTACCTGCTCCCCACACTGGCTGCCAGCCCACCCAGTCCTGACCCCAAGGGATCATGCTTAGAGATGGAATGTTCTCAGATTGCCTCACTCATTTAACCCTTTACCTCCCATTTGGCAATTAGTCCTAGTCGTAAAATGATTTGACTGATCATTCCCATTCACTCTCCCCCAAACCATTTCTCATTCCCATTAACTTAGTACATCGAGTCTGACTTTAAGCAACAGGCTACATTTTTTACATATTTCTGGCATGGGGATACCCGAGGGCTGTGTTATGTAAAGCTTTTTTAAGAACGCATTTTGCTCAATGAGATTTGCTATTCCAATATTGTGAACATACTGAATTAGAAGCTCTGGTATGTGTTTTGCCTTTCTCTTCTTTGGCTCTTTTAATAGCGTAATCTATTTGATCTTATTGGTATGCTCTACAATTGCACCTGTCCTCTAGTACCATATCAGAGGGGACAAAATATTGGTGAAATTCTTTTCAAGAAATATGGGGGTTCTAGGCAGAACACTCTTGTGGGATCTCATACAGCTTGTGGACAATGTCAGTGGTGCTCAAGTATATTAACTGGTTCTCAATGGATAGATCATCAAACTAAATGATGCAATTCAATCCCAACTATACCCCAACTGCTCAGCCTCCATGGTGATATATATTATTATGTGCCCCTGTAATAAGATCTATATCGGCAAAAGTAAGCTCTCGATAAAGCTGCGCCTTAATGAGTACAAATCTAGAATTCAAACTCATAATTGTGAAGCCCCATTGCCCCAAGTACAAAATAAGTACATGTATATAATATGTAAATACCTTTGATTGTAACCACAGAAAGGCAGTATATCAAGCCCCTTTCCCTCCCTCTCCCTCCCTCCCTTTGGTCCAACATTGGGAATAGGAGAAACATCAACTCATAGACATTTGTTGGAGAGTTGTTGACCAGATATCTGAAGGATGGGAGGGTGATAATTATGAACGCTACTTGAATTACAGAGAACAGTAATGGCTTTTTAAATTGCGCTCAGCAGCTCCTGATAGGTCAAATAAAGAAGTTGAATGGATGATGTTGATCTAGTCCAGCTCTCTAATTGGTGGTTAAAAAACATGTGATTGTGTTCAAAAGGACTGACAGTTGGAAAAAGAAGCCACGGCCATATTATACTGAACCGCAGGAGCAAATCTTTTTGGTCTGTTTTACTGTTGGATAAGAGAGAATAAGCTTGTAGCTAAGTAAATGTTTTTTATAATGTATTTTTGGTATTTTGCTAATTAAAATGTTTTTTCTCTATAGGAGACCAGCCTTTCATACAGCCAAATGATGAAACATGGATTCATGTTGGCATTATATGTCTCCTAGCTACAGTGGGGGAAATAAGTATTTGATCCCTTGCTGATTTTGTAAGTTTGCCCACTGACAAAGACATGAGCAGCCCATAATTGAAGGGTAGGTTATTGGTAACAGTGAGAGATAGCACATCACAAATTAAATCCGGAAAATCACATTGTGGAAAGTATATGAATTTATTTGCATTCTGCAGAGGGAAATAAGTATTTGATCCCTCTGGCAAACAAGACCTAATACTTGGTGGCAAAACCCTTGTTGGCAAGCACAGCGGTCAGACGTCTTCTGTAGTTGATGATGAGGTTTGCACACATGTCAGGAGGAATTTTGGTCCACTCCTCTTTGCAGATCATCTCTAAATCATTAAGAGTTCTGGGCTGTCGCTTGGCAACTCGCAGCTTCAGCTCCCTCCATAAGTTTTCAATGGGATTAAGGTCTGGTGACTGGCTAGGCCACTCCATGACCCTAATGTGCTTCTTCCTGAGCCACTCCTTTGTTGCCTTGGCTGTATGTTTTGGGTCATTGTCGTGCTGGAAGACCCAGCCACGACCCATTTTTAAGGCCCTGGTGGAGGGAAGGAGGTTGTCACTCAGAATTGTACGGTACATGGCCCCATCCATTCTCCCATTGATGCGGTGAAGTAGTCCTGTGCCCTTAGCAGAGAAACACCCCCAAAACATAACATTTCCACCTCCATGCTTGACAGTGGGGACGGTGTTCTTTGGGTCATAGGCAGCATTTCTCTTCCTCCAAACACGGCGAGTTGAGTTCATGCCAAAGAGCTCAATTTTTGTCTCATCTGACCACAGCACCTTCTCCCAATCACTCTCGGCATCATCCAGTGTTCACTGGCAAACTTCAGACGGGCCGTCACATGTGCCTTCCGGAGCAGGGGGACCTTGCGGGCACTGCAGGATTGCAATCCGTTATGTCGTAATGTGTTACCAATGGTTTTCGTGGTGACAGTGGTCCCAGCTGCCTTGAGATCATTGACAAGTTCCCCCCTTGTAGTTGTAGGCTGATTTCTAACCTTCCTCATGATCAAGGATACCCCATGAGGTGAGATTTTGCGTGGAGCCCCAGATCTTTGTCGATTGACAGTCATTTTGTACTTCTTCCATTTTCTTACTATGGCACCAACAGTTGTCTCCTTCTCGCCCAGCGTCTTACTGATGGTTTTGTAGCCCATTCCAGCCTTGTGCAGGTGTATGATCTTGTCCCTGACATCCTTAGACAGCTCCTTGCTCTTGGCCATTTTGTAGAGGTTAGAGTCTGACTGATTCACTGAGTCTGTGGACAGGTGTCTTTCATACAGGTGACCATTGCCGACAGCTGTCTGTCATGCAGGTAACGAGTTGATTTGGAGCATCTACCTGGTCTGTAGGGGCCAGATCTCTTACTGGTTGGTGGGGGATCAAATACTTATTTCCCTCTGCAGAATGCAAATAAATTCATATACTTTCCACAATGTGATTTTCCGGATTTAATTTGTGATGTGCTATCTCTCACTGTTACCAATAACCTACCCTTCAATTATGGGCTGCTCATGTCTTTGTCAGTGGGCAAACTTACAAAATCAGCAAGGGATCAAATACTTATTTCCCCCACTGTATATGAAATTGAGCTCCAAGATAAAATAAGTTAAAATCTGAACCTAAATTATACTCCTTAGGGCCCTGTTTACTAAGATGTGCTAGCGTTTTTAGCACTTGCTAACGCTAGAGACACCCATATATTCTTATGGGTGTCTCTAGCATTAGCACGCGCTAAAAACGCTAGCGTGCCTATAGTGCAGCTTAGTAAACGGCCCTAAGTGATTATGAATCATTACTGCATTTTGCATAAGTACATAAGTGTTGCCATACTGGGAAAGACCAAAGGTCCATCAAGCCCAGCATCCTGTTTCCAACAGTGGCCAATCCAGGTCACAAATACCTGGCAAGATCCCAAAAAAGTACAAAACATTTTATACTGCTTATCCCAGAAATAGTGGATTTTCTCCAAGTCCATTTAATAACGGTCTATGGACGTTTCCTTTAGGAAGCCATCCAAACCTTTTTAAAATTCCGCTAAGCTAGCCGCCTTTACCACATTCTCTGGCAACAAATTCCAGAGTTTAATTACACATTAAGTGAAGAAAATTTTTCTCTGATTCGTTTTAAATTTACTACATTGTAGCTTCATCACATGCCCCCTAGTCCTAGTATTTTTGGAAAGTGTGAACAGACGCTTCACATCTACCCGTTCAACTCCACTCATTATTTTATAGACCTCTATCATATCTCCCCTCAGCCACCTTGTCTCCAAGCTGAAGAGCCCTAGCCGCTTTAGCCTTTCCTCATAGGGAAGTTGTCCCATCCCCTTTATCATTTTCGTCGCCCTTCACTGCACCTTTTCTAATTCCACTATATCCTTTTTGAGATGGGGTGACCAGAATTGAACACAATATTCGAGGTGCAGTCGCACCATGGACCGAAAAAAAGGCATTATAACATCCTCATTTTTGTTTTCCATTCCCTTCCTAATAATACCTAACATTCTATTTGCTTTCTTAGCCACAGCAGCACACTGAGCAGGTTTCAACGTATCATCAACGACGACGCCTAGATCCCTTTCTTGGTCCGTGACTCCTAACGTGGAACTTGCATGACATAGCTATAATTCAGGTTCCTCTTTCCCAAATGCATCACTTTACACTTGCTCACATTAAACGTCATCTGCCATTTAGATGCCCAGTCTCCCAGTCTCGTAAGGTCCTCTTATAATTTTTCACAATCCTCCCGCGATTTAACGACTTTGAATAACTTTGTGTCATCAGCAAATTTAATGACCTCACTAGTTACTCCCATCTCTAGGTCATTTATAAATATGTTAAAAAGCAGCGGTCCCAGCAAAGACCCTGGGGAACCCCACTAACTATCCTTCTCCATTGAGAATACTGACCATTTAACCCTACTCTCTGTTTTCTATCTTTTAACCAGTTTTTAATCCACAATAGGACACTACCTCCTATCCCATGACTCTCCAATTTCCTCTCGAGTCTTTCATGAGGTACTTTGTCAAACGCCTTCTGAAAATCCAGATACACAATATCAACCGGCTCACCTTTATCCACGTTTGTTCACCCCTTCAAAGAAATGTAATAGATTGGTGAGGCAAGATTTCCCTTCACTAAATCCATGTTGACTTTGTCTCATTAATCAATGCTTTTGAATATGCTCTGCAATTTTGTTCTTAATAATAGTCTCTACCATTTTGCCCGGCACCGAGGTCAGACTCACCGGTCTATAAATTTCCCGAATCTCCTCTGGAGCCTTTTTTAAAAATCGGCGTTACATTGGCCACCCTCCAATCTTCTGGTACCATGCTCGATTTTAAGGATAAATTACACATTACTAACAGTAGCTCCGCAAGCTCATTTTGTAATATATGTTTTTTTTTAAATACAGATCGATGACGAATGATAATTTGCCCTGACGCTATGGAGCTGCACTGTGGGCTGAATATTCTAATTTTCTGATAAATCCCAGCATAACATAAAAATTTTAATCACTTGGGGGAAGAGTTTGTACTCATTAGAATACTGGCATATATCCTATATGTGAACATGTGTTACTTATTAATTAGGAGTTTTTTTACTGTCTTTTTGAAGACATTTTCCCAATACGCTGCCTATGTGCAATTGTATAACTATGCACATGTGTGTGATGGTGTGCAGTTTGCAGGCGGGTATACACGGGGGAGGGGGGTCTCTGGGCAGAGCACAGGCAGGGCGCACATTTCCGCAGATAACTTATTGAATGATATGAATTATAGAAGTATCTCCTGAAAAGCTAAAGAGATTAGGGCTCTTCAGCTTAGAGGACAGACTGTTGAGAGGAGAAATGATAGAGATCTATAAAATCCTGAAAAGATTGTTTAGGCTTTCAAAAATTACAAAGGCTAGGGGACACTCCATGAAGTTACACAAGAGCACATTGAAAACAAACAGGAGGCAGTTAAGTGCTCCCACATTAATTATTTGCAGTTGCCATGCGCTAATGACATTAGCACACGACCTGCAAAAAAAAATAATCAAAAGCGCCCTGTTTTATGATACGCTAGAAATGAGTTTAGCGTGTGGGAAAGCCACGGGTTAGGACATGCTAAGCTCATTTCATAGCACATCTTAGTAAAAGGGCCCCTTAGGCTGTAAAGCTCTCTAAAGAAAATATCTACTGTACCTGATTGTAACTCACCTTGAGCTATAATTGTAAAAGTCATGGGCTAAATTTCTTTCAACCCCCCCCCCCCCCTTAAGTGAATAAAGAGGCATGTTTTCAAAGCACTTAGTGTTCCAAAGTTCCATAGAAACCTATGGAACTTTGGAAGGCTAAGTGCTTTGAAAATATGCCTCAAAGTGACTTATCTGATTCAAGATAACCACATAGACTTTGATCCTGGGGAACTGGGTTCGATTCCCACTGCAGGCACAGGCAGCTCTTTGTAACTCTGGGCAAGTCACTTAACCCTCCATTGCCCCAGGTACAAATAAGTACCTGTATATGTAAGCCGCCATTGAGCCTGCCATGAGTGGGAAAGCGCGGGGTACAAATGTAATAATTAAAAAAAAAAAAGTCATTCAGTTACCTTTACAAGGATCTTTCAGAAATCCATAACCTGGACTGTATACTGTCAGAGACAGGATGCTGAGCTCAATAGATTTTTGTCTAACACAGTCTGGCTTTCCTTATGTCCTTAGTCTCTCCCAAATATTATTCCTTAATTTCTTAACCTATTGCTATTGCACAACTCAAACAAAATTGTTTCAAATGAAAAACTGTCTTCAGTGGGGCACAAAACAGATACACACTACTCCCCTCAAACCTCTATCCAATACTTCAGTCACGGTCTAGGTATCTGAATCTTTGAATAAGATGCATTAAACGGATCCGCCTACAGCTCTGTAGTCAGGCTTCAGTCAATATTCAACAGGGTTTAAGTGGGCAGGAGACACTCCTACTCATTGAAACCCTGCTCAACGAGCTGACCCTGGATATTGTGACATGGTGCCCCCTGGGAATTCACCCACCTCTTTCCACAGATCTCCCAGATGTTGGTCTGGGCAGCATCTCTGACTGAGAGTGAGCTTACCTTTAAGAGAAAGGCTGCTTAGACTGTCAGGCTCTAGAATGTTCTAAAAATGCTCTTCATTCAAAATCACCAAAACAAACACAGTTCTATATGTCTTCCTTTTCAAACACTGATTCTAGTTAATCATGGTTCAACAATGTATTCCTGTTCTATCAGAGTAAACATAGGACACTCTTCCTTCACTCCACAATGGAATGCTTTTGTTCCATGCAAATAATAAGGCTCCTGCCATTCCCCCACTTCCTTAGGGATTTTACATACTATTATCTCTGATCATGGGGGCTATTTTTAGAGCACTGTTTGGAACAGTGCGGGGCTTTCACTCATCTGCCCATAAGTTCCTGGTCCCGCTTTCCCCACCCCTTTTTCCTGAGAGAGACACTGATCCATGCCATGTTTTCCTGTCTGCTCAACCTTCCTTCTTGTGTCCCCATGGAACTTGTAGCCTGTCACAATATGCAGGCAGCACTTAACTGCACAGTGCCTCTGAATATTCCCCCTGACCACTGCAGCACTGTGCGTTATTGATGGGGTGGTCCATGGGTGGAGGTGAAGAGTAGCCAGCAGTTATGCAGGCACTGGACATATTTAGTGCCGAAGGTCACATAGCTAAGCGGGCAGATATTCCCAGAATAGCCTGCTCAGGTTCCATATGCTGTAATTGACCTCAAAGTGTCCCTCAGTTTGGAAATGAGACGGCTGAGGGGAGATATGATTGAGGTCTACAAAATCCTAAATGGTGTAGAATGAGTAAAAGTGAATCCATTTTTCACTCTTTCAAAAAGTACAAAGACCAGGGGACACTCAATGAAATTACATGGAAATACTTTTAAAACAAATAGGAGGAAATATTTTTTCACTCAAAGAATAGTTAAGCTCTGGAACTTGATGCAGGAGGATGTAGTAACAGTGATTAGCATATCTGGGTTTAAACACGGTTTGGACAAGCTCCTGGAGGAAACGCCCATAGTCTGTTATTGAGATGGACATGGGGGAAGCTATTTATGCCTGCTTAGCTATGTGAGCGCTGGCACCTGCGTAACTTCCAGGCCAGCAGCTGATCCACATATTCAATGATGCTGCCCAGGCATGGCCCCAGCACTGAACATTCAGGATAGATTTTTATTTATTTATTTATTTATTACATTTGTTTCCCACATTTTCCCACCTATTTGCGGGCTCAGTGTGGCTTACAATACATTATGAATTATGGAAATACAGTTTGTTACATTGCGATTATGGGTTACATTGTGAAGAGTTATGGAAGACAAAGTCAAGTCAATCATCTTTGGGGCGTAGAAACTATGGGATGTGACATAGGGGGAATGATAGGGTGATCGAATAATAGCAAGAGAGCGTTAGGGTATTGCAATTTTATCTGTGGGTAGATTTTTGAGTGGGAGAGAATATGGGGAAAGAGAGTTTAGAAGAGAATATCTTGATACATTGTGTTGGTGTGCATGGAATTCATGTGTTTTGATCCTTGCAGTAAGTTTTTTCAAAGATATAGGTCTTCAATCGTTTACGGAAGTCGGTTAGTTCATAGATCGTTTTCAGGTTGTGTGGTAGTGTATTCCAGAGTTGCGTGCTCATGTAGGAGAAGGTTGATGCATGTAGTACTTTGTACTTTATGCCTTTGCACTTAGGGAAGTGGAGGTTGAGGAAAGTTCGGGATGATCCTTTGGCATTTCTGGGTGGCAGGTCTATTAAGTCAGACATGTATGCAGGGGCTTCACCGTGAATGATTTTGTGAACTAACGTGCATACTTTAAAGGTGATACGTTCCTTGAGTGGGAGCCAGTGTAGTTTCTCACGTAAGGGTGTTGCACGTTCGTATTTTGGTTTTCTGAAGATGAGTCTGGCTGCTGTGTTCTGGGCTGTTTGAAGTTTTCTCAATATTTGTTCTTTGCAGCCTGCGTATAGTGAGTTGCAGTAGTCCAGATGGCTGATTACGAGTGATTGCACTAGGCTGCGGAAGACAGATCTTGGAAAGAATGGTTTTATTCTTTTCAGTTTCCACATGAAGTAGAACATCTTTTTTGTTGTGTTGTTCGCGTGAGTCTCAAGTGTTAGGTGTCGGTCAATTGTGACTCCAAGGATTTTTAAATTTTCTGATATTGGCAGGTTTAGTTTAGGTGTGTTGATAGCGGTAAATTTGGTAGATTCAGCATGCAGTCAGTGGTTTTAAAATCATTGACTGCCACAGACTGAATATCAGAGGAGCTGTTTCTATCTGAGACAGGTTTTATTTTCTTTCACATATACCTTATAAAGGGTATCGTTATTAATATTTTTTTGTCCAGTGGCATTCAGGGCCTTGATGGCTGGAGTTCTGTAAACATAAAAAGCAAAATGTCAGCTTTACAAAAAGTTATGACCTTTCAAGTTTCACTTAGAAGGGTAAAACGTCATGGTTAGTTTGATTACTACAATTTTAGAGGCCCTCTTTACCAAAGAATTTTTCCATTTTATGGCTATGGGGAAAATGCATGAAGCACAAATCTCTAATTGGGCGCCTGGGATTACTTACATCTTAAGCGTTCAGAAAAATGGCACTTACACACATAGCCACCCTAAGCACTATTCTATAAGGGCATGCTTGTGCTATAATGTGCAATTGCTAGGGGAAAGGGGATGGGATGTGATATACTGCCTTTCTGTGGTTACAATCAAAGCGGTTTGTACATAATATGTACAGGTACTTACTTTGTACCTGGGGCAACAGACGGCTAAGTCACAAGGAGCTGCAGTGGAAATCGAACCCTATTTCCCCTGGTTCCCAGGCCCCTCCGCACTAACGATGGGTGTTCCTCCAGATTACAAATATAAATTAATATAAAAAAGTGCTCTAATCAAAGAATAAAGTATAAAAGTCATCAACCAGCTTGTGATTCCTGTACTCTCATACAGGTTTGGAATTGTCAATTGACCTCAAAAGATTGGATATACAAACAAGAAAACTCCTCTGTGCTCATTAGGTAGTCTATAAGAATCAGTGTATGCCAAGACTGTACATTCCTAGAGCTAAAAGAGGAATGGGCCTTATAGTAATAAAAAAAATAAGAGCGGAGGAGTAGCCTAATGGTTAGTGCAGTGGATTGAGAACTTGAGGAAACTGGGTTCAATTTTTATTGTGGCTCCTTGTGACCCTGGGTAGATCACTTAACCCTCTACTGCTCGAGGTACAAAGCTTAGATTTGTGAGTTCACTATCTTTCTACTATTTTCATAGCATGCTTAAGTACCGGTGTTCTCTGAATCCTATTGGCTATATCTGTCTAGCTATGAAGCCAGTGGAAGCCAATAAAAACTGTTTCCACTGGACATGCCAGTCCAGGTATGGCTACATTGCACACAAGGTCCAAAATTAGAGACAAAAATTAAATCTAAAGTGTTTCACTGAATATGGGTAGGTGAGCAAATAATTCAATGATAATCAAGATTGTCCAAGCACAATAAAACACAAAAGACTTTTCCTGTTTTGTGGGGCATTAAAGTCCCTAAAAACAAATAAATCCTCATACAACTGCAGATCTGAAATCAACCCAACCGATTCAGCTCCACTGGAGTAGCCCCCATGCTCTGGAATTTACACCCAGAGGGGGCTATGTAAAACTTGAGACTACCTCTACTTCAGGAAGCAGGTGAAAGCCTGGCTCTTCTCTCAAGCCTTTAATATGTAGGGTGACTGACAATATACCCATTCTACACCTAGGCTAGCTTGCTACATACAGGTTACTTCCTGTTCCGGGGCAGAGGGAGCTGCAGCGAACGAGCGAAGTTAGCAAACTCGGAGCCGACAGGCGCGCGCTGCGGCACCCCCCCCCCCAGCGGCGTGCACCCGGGGGGGGGGGTGTCATTTTGCAGGGGGGGGGGGGGGGGCGCATCGGCGATCCGCCCCGGGTGTGATCCAGGCTAGGAACGCCACTGATGCCTCATGTATTATGCCTTCCTTGGATCTATGGTTCATTTTCCTTGTACAATGGAGAAAACTTAATAAACAGGTTTAAACATAAACACCACAGCTTTCCAGATTCCTTCCATGCAAAAGGGTAATAAAATAAAGATCACTTCCCTGGGATTACTGTTAACTATCACATGTTCCTGACATTATAAAGAATTAAAGATTAATATTTTGCTTTATCAGTTAAACATCTCATTACCACAGCTTACAAACATTACAACAGTCCCACCTACTTCCAATTTTAATCAGTGCCAATTAACGTCAATAATTGGTTATCAGCACCCAATTATTGACATTAAGTGGCTCATTAGGCAATTAATTTGCATGCACATCTTGGGAGTGTGCTCAAATTTTGGCACACAATTCTAGGCACCATATATAGAATCCGAGGGTCAATGCACACTGCAGTATTCTACCTCTTTTGGCGTGGTAAATAGTGCCATTACAGTACTAAATTTTGCTGAATTTTTAAATCAGGGGACATGGCATGGATAGGGAGTGGCCTGGAAGCATTTAGCAAGGTAGCGTGTTATATTCTTTAACTGTGCATTAACCAGGTAGCGGAATATAACACGCTACCTTGCTAATTAAACTCTGGAATTTGTTGCCAGAGAATGTGGTAAAAGCAGTTAGCTTAACGGGGTTTAAAAAAGGTTTGGATAGCTTCCTAAAAGAAAAGTCCATAAGCCATTATTAAAATGGACTTGGGGAAAATCCATTGCTTATTTCTAGGATAAGCAGCATAAAATATGTTGTACTGTTTTGGGATCTTGCCAGATATTTGTGACTTGGATTGGCCACTGGACTTGATGGACCTTTGGTCTGTCCCAGTATGGCAGACCCTACTAAATAGAAGTGATATGTGCTCCCACATTAGTTCTCTGCAGGTAATGTACACTAATGGTATCATATAACCTGCAAAACAATACAGGGCATGTCCTGAAATGGCCGTGTTAAATCTGGGCTCAGCACGTTGTAAAATCCTGTACTACAATGCATTTAGCTCAGATTCTAGCGCACATTATAAAAGGCTCTCATAACATTTTGCTGTGAGCAGGACACTGTAAAATCTCCCAAATATCATAAAATATTTCAGTGATATTATGGAGAAAGAAAAACAATAACAAAAGAAGAAAAATGAAGGCAATAGAGAACGTAAGTATGAAAGAATACAACTTTGGTTGAAGACAAGGTGTAAAGAAATTCTAGTCTTTTTTTTTTTTTTTTTAGCATTGAAGTAAATCTATCTAAACATACCGTCGGTCATCCAAGGGAGGTGGTGATGTCCAATGGTCATAATTTGTCTCAACAAGAAACCACCTGCGTACAGAATCATACGGAATAACTGTAGGTTATAACTTATACTGCCATGAATAAGCCTCATTTTCCTTTCTTATAAGAAACAAACCTTGGTTTACTCAACAGTGACATCATTTGTGGTACTTTCCACTGCAAGGGCAAAGAGGTACACAAGAAAATCTGAATTTGGCATCAGGTTGTTTCTTTGTCATGCTTTCTATTTTCAATGTAGGCCTCTTAGTAGGTCGTGATACCTTTTCAAAGGAGCAGCAATAAGGTAAAATTATGTATCATACCTGATAATTTTCTTTCCATTAATCATAGCTGATCAATCCATAGACTGGTGGGTTGTGTCCATCTACCAGCAGGTGGAGATAGAGAGCAATCCTTTTGCCTCCCTATATGTGGTCATGTGCTGCCGGAAACTCCTCAGTATGTCGATATCAAAGCTCCATCCGCAGGACTCAGCACTTAGAGAATTACACCCACGAAGGGACACTCTGCCCAGCTCACCACCGCCGAAACGGGGGAGGGGAATAAACCCAGCTCATCCCCACACAAGTGGGGGAGGGGAATCCGTCCAGCTCATCCCCGTGGAGCGGGGGAGGGACACCACACCCGCCGATGCGGGGGGATCTGGCTTATCCTGCAACCGCAACCGCGGGAGGAGCTGACTGACCCTAACACCGCCGAGGCGGGAGGGGTACAAAGCTGCCCTACAGCCGCACGAAGCGGGAGGGAGTGCCGGCAGAATTTATGTCTCAATCCAGCCCCGTAAAACGGAGGGGAGAGGAATGCAGCAGCTCACTGTTACACAAACTCGTCTCAACTCTTGAAGAATCCAAGTGACAGAAGAACTTGAACACGAAGTCCTCCTGAAGTAACTGAAGGCTAAACTTGAACCTAAAATTCAACCAGAATATAAACAGTACAGATATCTGGGAGGGGCTATGGATTGATCAGCTATGATTAATGGAAAGAAAATTATCAGGTATGATACATAATTTTACCTTCCATATCATCAAGCTGATCAATCCATAGACTGGTGGGATGTACCGAAGCAGTACTCACCCAGGGCGGGACATAGAAATCCCTGACCGCAACACTGACGCTCCAAACCGGGCCTCCGCCCGAGCAGCCACAGTCAAGCGGTAATGCCTGGCAAAGGTATGGGCCGAAGCCCAAGATGCCGCCTTGCAAATCTCCCTAAACCGCTGCAATGGCTTCCTTGCCCATCTTGCCACTGTAGGCTTAGAAGCCTGCAGACCCTTACGAGGACCTGAAAACAGGACAAACAGATGATCCGATTTCCGGAAATCATTGGTCACTTCCAAGTATCTGATGATGACTCGTCTCACATCCAGAAATTGAGAGCAGAGTATTCCTCTGGGTAGACCTCCCTACGAAAGGAAGGGAGACAGAGCTGCTGAATCACATGGAAGCGAAAAACACTCTTGGGCAGGAAGGAAGCCACTGTGCGAATAGTCACTCCTGCCTCAGTAAACTGCAGAAAAAGCTCTCGACATGAGAGTGCCTGGAGCTCGGAAACTCTTCTGGCTGAAGTGATAGCCACCAAAAAGACTGCTTTCAACGTCAGGTCTTTCAGAGATGCCCTCGACAAGGGTTCAAAAGGCGGCTTCTGCAATGCTCTTAGCACCAGGTTAAGATTCCACGCAGGCACCACTGAGCGCAGAGGAGGGCGCAGGTGATTAACTCCCTTGAGAAAGCGCACCACATCTGGCTGCGAAGCCAGGGAAGCACCCTTCAGGCGGCCCCTGAAGCAAGCCAGAGCCGCTACCTGAACTTTCAGGGAACTGAGCGACAGGCCTTTGTCCAGACCTTCTTGCAGGAACGCCAACACTGAAGAAATTGGAGCAGTGAAGGGAGAAAGTGAGCCTGCTTCACACCACGCTGCAAAGATACGCCAAGCCCTGGCGTAAGCAGTAGAAGTAGAGCGCTTCCTCGCTCTCAGCACAGTGGCGATGACCTTGTCTGAGAAGCCCTTCTTCCTCAGACGCTGCCGCTCAATAGCCAGGCCGGAAGACCAAAGGGGGAGGGATCCTCCATCACCACGGGACCCTGATGTAACAGGCCCTGCTCCACTGGCAGCCGCAGAGGATCGCCGACTGAGAGCCTGATCAAGTCCACATACCAGGGACATCTGGGCCAATCCGGACCACCAGGATTACCCTGCCGGGATGCTTTGCCACCCGGTCTAGCACCCTGCCCAACATGGGCCAGGGCGGGAACACATAGAGAAGCTCTTGTGTCGGCCACTGTTGGAGAAGAGCATCTACTCCCAGGGATCGAGGGTCCCGTCCTCTGCTGAACAAGCGCGGCACTTGGCAAATGGCCGATGACGCCATCAGATCCAGGCTCGGCTGGCCCCAGCGCTTCGTGATGTCCAAGAACGCCTGAGCAGATAGCTGCCGCTGTCCGGGCTCCAAAGTATGGCGACTGAGAAAGTCCGCCTTAACATTCATGACTCCGGCAAAGTGGGCCGCTGAAAGCTGCTCCAGGTTCGCTTCCGCCCACTGGCATAGATTCATAGCCTCCTTGGCTAGAGGGGCGCTCTTGGTACCTCCCTGGCGGATGACATAGGCCACAGCCGTGGCATTGTCCGACAGGACCCGTACAGGCTTCAACACCAGTACCAGGATGAACTCCAATACCACCAACCGAATGGTTCTGAGTTCCAGGAGGTTGATAGACCACTTGCCTCTGCAGGAGACCAGAGCCCCTGCGCTGTCCTTCCCAAGCAGCGGGCTCCCCAGCCCATCAAAGAGGCGTCTGTCATGACGACAATCCACTCCGGGGTCACCAGAGGCATTCCTGCAGACAACTTGTCTGTCTGCGTCCACCAGCTCAGCGCCTTGCGCACTGCTGGGTCCAAGGGAAGGCGCACAGCATAATCCTCCGACATCGGAGTCCAGCGCAGCAGCAGAGATTGTTGTAGTGGTCTCATATGAGCCCTGGCCCAGGGCACTACTTCCATCGTGGCCGTCATAGAGCCCAACAGCTGCACGTAGTCCCAAGCCCGAATAGGAGAGGCTACTAGGAACTAGTCCACCTGAGCCTGAAGCTTGACAATCCGATTGTCTGGCAGGAACACTCTGCCCACTTGGGTGTCGAATCGAACTCCCAGATACTCCAGGGACTGAGTCGGGTGCAGCTGGCTCTTCTTCCAGTTGATGATCCATCCCAGGGAGCTCAAAAGAGCAACTACCCGGTCCACAGCTTTGCCGCACTCTGCATAAGAGGGGGCTCGGATCAACCAGTCGTTCAGATAAGGATGGACTTGTACTCCTTCCTTTCGCAGGAAGGCCGCTATGACCACCATTACTTTGGAAAAGGTCCGCGGAGCAGTAGCCAACCCGAAAGGGAGGGCTCTGAACTGGAAGTGTCGTCCCAGGACTGCAAAACGCAGAAAGCGTTGGTGAGGAGGCCAGATGGGAATATGCCGGTACGCTTCCTTGATGTCCAAGGAAGCCAAGAACTCTCCTGCCTTCACTGCCGCTATAACAGAGCGGAGAGTCTCCATGCGAAAGTGCCGCACTTTCAAGGCCCGATTGACCCCTTTGAGGTCGAGGATAGGCCGGACAGAACCTCCTTTCTTTGGTACCACAAAGTAAATGGAGTAACGTCCCTTGCCAAGCTGACTTTCTGGCACCGGAACGACTGCACCCAGGCGGATCAGGTTGTCCAAGGTCTGCTGCACTGCCACAGCTTTGACCGGAGACTTGCAGGGAGAGAGTACAAACCCGTCTCTAAAGGGTCGGCAGAACTCTAGCTTGTAGCCGTCTCTGATGACTTCCAGCACCCAAGCGTCTGAAGTTATTGTGGTCCACTCACCCAGAAACGAGGACAGCCGTCCTCCAATCTGCACTGGGGCATGGACCAAGGCCCCGTCATTGGGCACGAGACCCTGGGGGAGGACCGGAGGGAGCACCTCCGGGACGGCGGTCTCTGCGAAATGAATGCTGCTTGGGGGAGAAATTCCTCTTGAAGGAAGAGGGGGCAGAGGAGCCCGGCCTGCCCGGGCGGTACCGACGGGCTTCCTGAAACCGTCCTCTGGAGGTACCGGAACGAGTACTAGCCCGAGCCCTGACCTCTGGTAACTTCTTGCCCTTAGACGTGCCGAGATCGGTCACGATTTTGTCCAGCTCGACCCCAAAGAGCAGCTTGCCTTTAAAAGGCAATCTAGCCAGGCGGGATTTAGAGGCGTGGTCAGCAGACCAATGTTTCAGCCAAAGCCACCGCCGCGCAGAGACTGTCTGAGCCATACCTTTAGCTGAGGCTCTCAAGACATCATACAGCAAGTCTGCCAAATAGGCTAGGCCCGATTCCAGGGCCGGCCAATCAGCCCTCAAGGAATGATCCGAGGGGGAAGCCCGCTGCACCATAGTCAGGCACGCCCTGGCCACATAGGAACCGCAAACCGAGGTCTGCAAACTTAAAGCAGTCGCCTCAAAGGACGACCTTAAGGCCGCCTCCAATCTTCTGTCTTGGGTGTCCTTTAGGGCCGTGCCACCTTCCACCGGCAAAGCCGTTTTCTTAGTCACCGCAGTGATTAAAGAATCCACGGTAGGCCACAGATAGGCCTCACGTTCACATTCAGGCAAAGGATAGAGGCGGGACATAGCCCTAGCCACTTTGAGGCTCGCTTCCGGGACATCCCCTTGAGCCGAAATTAAGGTGTGCATGGCATCATGCACGTGGAAGGTTCTAGGCGGGCGTTTCGTCCCCAGCATAATGGCAGAGCCAACAGGGGCTGAGGGAGAGACGTCCTCCGGAGAGGAAATCTTCAAAATGCCCATGGCCTGCACTAACAGGTTGGGCAAATCCTCTGAGCTAAAAAGCCGCGCTGCAGAGGGGTCATCCGCTCCAACCGAGCGGGGATCCGTCTCCTCCAAGGAATCCGCAAAAGACCGTTGGGAGAACTCAGATACGCTGCCCTCATCTACATCGGAGGAGACAAGGTCCTCCAAGGCCTGGGAATCAACCCGAGAGCGTTTACCTCCGGGGACCTCAACCTCTTTACCAAAAGAGGGAGCAGGGGCAGCGTTTTGCATAAGAAAAGCCTGATGCAGCAGCAAAACAAACTCGGGGGAGAAACCCCCCAGACTGTGCACTTCCGCAGTCTGGGCTACAGCCCTAGACGCACCCTCAACCGGCGCTCGCAAGAGCGGGGGAGAGACATGCTGCGCATCCAAAATGGCGTCCGGCGCGACACTCCGCGAAGGAACCGCGCGGGAAAAACGGCGCTTAACTTTAGCCGCTTTGGTGCCGTCGCCCAAATTAAGGGCGTCCATGGCATTAATGTCTCCCTCAAGGGCGGCCCACGAAGAAGCCGTCCGAGCCGCGTGGCCGGCCAAGATGGCGGAGGCAAGCAGCGGGGGATGGGCGTTTATGGCGGGAAAAACCGCCACGCCGGAGGAAGGACCGGGACACTCATCGGTCACGAAACTGTCACCCAACAAGGGCGAATCAGACTTTAAGACCCCCGCATCCCCTCTTGAAGCGCCTAAGCGATCCGGGGAGCGACTCTTTGCGCCCTCGCCCTCCGACGCCATATGCCACGTGGAGATCAATCGGGGAACCCCCTGCCCGCTATAAAAAGGTAAAAATTACCTGCTTTCCGCTCCGAGCTGTAACGACCTGGTGTCCCAGTGAGTAGCTGCAATAAACGTTTAAATAAACGTCGAAATAAACGCCTTTAAGGACGTTCAAAAATTTTTTTTTTAACGGAGCCAGCGGGAGGGGGGAGAAAAGGAGGGACCTGGCGCCACCAGGTTTGCACTTGCTCAAGAAGAGCCCTCAACCCCAGGCACTCAACAAAACCTAAAAATTAGGCTTGGAGGCCTAGCCAGAGCTGCTGCTGTGTGTGACCACCACCTGCTGAGATAGAGAACATACTGGGGAGTTTCCGGCAGCACATGACCACATATAGGGAGGCAAAAGGATTGCTCTCTATCTCCACCTGCTGGTAGATGGACACAACCCACCAGTCTATGGATTGATCAGCTTGATGATATGGAAGGTTATACTTTCAACAGCATACAGGATTCCTCTTCAGAAAGGACCTCTGTGGTTTTGAAAGACGCATGTACAATATCTTTGTTGCTGCTCCTTTTAAAAACTATGAAAACCTACAAAGATTTCCACTTTCTCCAACACCAATATGGCTACTAGAACCGCAATAATTTTTGGTAGGGATAAGAATGTCCAGAAAAGACATCATCTTGGCGCAGATCGTAAAATATCACTTTATAAGGTTTTCAGCTTCATTTGTTGTTTTTGTGTTGTTCGTGATTATTTGGTCGCACTGTCATGTATACTATTATGTATGTAATTTTTCCCCCATCTACAAATCTAGGTGGGTAACAAATTCTTAAAATAAAATAAAATAATATGCATTAAACTTCTTATGTTTTAAAACGACCATGTTGTGAAAATGTCAGTTTTTCAAATTCACCCACTCAATTATTCAACAAGTTTAAAGTACTATAGTATGCAAATCCAACACAGACATTTTTTTTAATAAGATCTGCTTATCAAGTGATTTGTATTCATTATCCTGATATAAATCTTCCCTGCCACCTATTTCCCTAACCATTTCTCTCAGCCAGAATGACTCATTTTTGACTCACTCTTCATTCAAGGAGTCAAGCTGCCAGATGTCTGCAGGTCCACTTCTGTCTCTTGTTATTACCACACCCTCGTTAGGCAAGACACCTCCTATGATGTAGTACACACCAGCAATGATAGGGGTCTTGGCCAGTTGCAGAACAGCAGACTCAAAATCTTCAGCCTCCATTAACGTCTACTCCAAAACAAGACAATAGTAGTCAATTTATCCGACAACATTTCCAGTTAAAGAAGCAATTAAAAGCCAAGGATGTTGTGTGTCAACAAACACAGCTCAAGATACCATGCTGTAAGTCACATTTTTAAGGCTTAAGTTATTGATTCTTATACATTCAAAGACACTTAAAATTTCTAGTGGAAATATTATTGATTCGACAAACAAAAGGATTTAGTGAAATACAGAACATGACAGTAGTTATGGCATCGTAACATTAAAATTAACAAGATATCATCACTACAAAAGTCAGGAAAACTCCTACCACAAGAAGATAAACATTTTCCTAAAATTGTTATCCTGCCTCAGGGGTACTCAAAGGGGTCCAGTTCAGTTTTCAGGATATCCCTAATGAATATGCATGAGAGAGATTTGCACATAATGGAGCTGACAGGCATGCAAATCCCTCTCGTGTATATTCATTAGGGATATCCTGAAAACTGAACTGGACCCCTTTGAGTACCCCTGAGGCAAGATAACAATTTTAGGAAAATGTTTATCTTCTTGTGGTAGGAGTTTTCCTGACTTTTGTAGTGATGGTATCTTGTTAATTTTAATGTTACGATGCCATAACTACTGTCATGTCATGTACTGGCCTGTGGACTCCTATGGCTGGTTGGAGTACCCCTGTCCTACTGAATCTACACAAAGCAATGAGGCCATTTGAGCCCGACATTAATCTTTGCGTTAATGTCATTCTCTACTCCTCATCTCTCCCTCACTTCCACAATGATACATTCTCTCATAGGTTCATTATTTTTTTTCAATATGTGATTTGTTTCCACAAATACTACTAGAATTACTCTCATCAAAGTAAGAACTTTGGGAAGGGTGGTATATCAAGACTTAATAAACTAAATTATTTCCAATTTAAATCTTTCACTCTTTTGTCTGAAAATTCTCAATGTTTTTTGTACAATGATCCAGAGGATAGAAGCTAGACCATTTCTTTTTTAGCTTTCTATACAACAGATGTTCAGATTCGGATACGGTACTTAGAAAACCTGTAGCATCCATCATTAACAAGGTAGCAAGTCCTCATTATTTAGTGTGAGGGATACACCGAGGCATTACACAGATGCACATTACACTAAGAACGAGAATGAAAACTGAACATGGGTGGGAGCTGGCCAGTGTAAAAGGCTTACTTGGACACAAATGAAGGAGAATGCCCCTCCACCAGACATCCTACTGTAGTTGCCATGTTAGTCCACTTGGACATGTGGAAATAGAGATGAACAAACAAGCTGTAAGGGAAGCCTTTTAATGGTCTAACTTAACATATCTTTGACAAGCCTCCCTCTCTTCATTGAAATAACCCAATGAAAAGAGGATAAGGCCCTAAAGCTTGTGAAATATATATCTAGGCCAATAAAAAGGCATCACCTACTACCTGTTTGTTGACCCTTATTTCCACATATTTAATAAGAATGCTCCCAATATCCAAAGAGACTTAAAGGTTTAGCAGTCGTTGCTAAATCATATAAATCCCCTGTCTCCCTCACTGTATCCTAACCAAACAGATAGCAGCAATATTCAGTCAGTATCCATATAGCTAAGCAGTTTAATTTAGGTCAGAAAGAAAGCTGTCCTAAATAAAACCTTTTGACTATAGGGATAGTGACTGAATATATATGGCGAAACAGAGGGTTTTCAAACCTGTGAATTCTATTACAATGTTCATGCAGTATATTTCTCTTGTTTGGCCAGCAGGAGGTGTTTGTTCTCGGTTTTAAAGCTGTTGCAGAGAAAGCTGCTTTCTTTTCAGTTTAAACCCTGAGAGAAGGCAACCTGCAGTTCCATTGTCCAGATACTTTCAAACTTGGTGCTCTGGGCTCTGAATAGCCCTGGAATTCAAAATACAGTCAGGAGATATTGGATTTTCCCCAGTCTCAGATAGGGAGTGAGAAAGTAAACATCTCTGCCCTGAGGCCCTGTTCAAGGACTGTGAACAGTATTTTTCTGAAACTCCCCAGGTGCCGCCCAGGTAGTGACAGAGTGTTTAGATAGTTTTAATATTTATCCTTATTCAGTTAACTGTTATTGCTTGCTGTTTTTCCATCTGGTTTATATCGTTCACTGTTCTATTTTTCTGAAAATAAACCCATTAGTTTATTAGCTCTGTTGTCCTGGACTGACTAAGAATCCTGGTGGTTTGTGTTTTGGGTCTGTGGGTGCTTTCTAGGAACTGTGGGACTCCTGAGAGAGTGGCTCCAATATCTTTAGGAATCACTGGGGAATAACTTGCAGGTGGGAGCCTCGCCTAGAGGCAAGTGGAACCCAGCAGGCGGGTGGAAGGGCATGCCAGTGTACAGCACGTGCCCAGGTGCTCTACACTGAACAGTGCTGGGACAGACCCTCCA
Organism: Microcaecilia unicolor; assembly: GCF_901765095.1. Lineage (NCBI taxonomy): Eukaryota > Metazoa > Chordata > Amphibia > Gymnophiona > Siphonopidae > Microcaecilia > Microcaecilia unicolor. The sequence continues at coordinate 402,868,814 of NC_044032.1, read as the reverse complement.
GGTGGCTGCAGGGTTAACCCCAGGTGGGTGCTAGGCATTCCATGACACCATGTAATTGCTAGAGGTCAGCAACATGGAGAATAATTAGCTGATAAATGTCTTTCTATTAGTCCTTCCCACTATTCCAAAACTTGTGAATAATTGTGTCCAATCAATCAGCAGATGGAGATAGAGAAATGAAAACTGAACTGTCACACATCTCTCTTGCAACCAGTCCAGCTGCTCAGTATATACGTAGACAGGCAGTAACGATAAACTCTGAATCAGTATTTATGTGGACAAGCAGTATGGATAAACTCAGAATAAACACAATACTTTAAAACAACTCACTAACCTAACACTAACCAGATGAGCAAATATGTGTAGATCTCTCTTATCTCTGGACAACTTGCAGAGAACAAGAGACATGTAGGAAGCACCATACAAAGTGATAGTCATTATTTGACCAATTACTTTACACCAGGGGTTCTCAAATGTTTTTGGTGCACGGCACCCCCCCTCCCGACCACATGGGTCTCCGCAGCATCCCCCCCGTCCACATAGGTCTCTGCAGCACCCCCCCCCCCCCCCCGACCACATGGGTCTCCGCACCCCCACACACGAGTCTCCCTTTCCCTGTAGCCCCCTCCTCTCACACCAGCACACTTGTCTCCCTGCAGCCCCCTCCTCTCACAGCAGCATACCTCTGCCTCCCTGAAGCCCTCTCCACTCACATCAGCACACTTCTGCCTCCCTGCAGCCCCCTTCTCTCACACCAGCACATCTCTGCCTTTTCTAAATCCAGTATCACTCGCTACCTTCCTTCCTGCAGGTCCAGGATCGCTGCCCCTTTCTTCTCCTTCTGCTACCATCACTAGTGCTTGCAACTTATATTTTCGGGCCATCTGTGATTCACACAGGCACTCCAGGGCCTTCTCAGTCTGCCGTGTATGGCCATCTCTGATGCAACTTCCTGTTGTAAGGGCTGGACGTGGCAGAGGGTAGTTCCCGCAGTGCCTGTGTGAATCGTGGACGGAACAAAGATGTAAGCTGCAAGCACTCCAGTGGCGGAAGGAGAAGAAGCAGGAAGCAACAGATGCCGGACCTATGGGAGGGAAACGTAGGGAACAATGTACTACGGCACCCCTGAGAGTTTGCTGCGGCGCACAGTCTGGGAACCGCTGCTTTACACTGACTAAACATCTCAGAATTCTCAGGCGGGCCTCTGAAATGGTGGGAAGGAATAATGGAAAAAAATTATCAGGTAAGACTTAATTTCTCCTTCCATTATATAGCTTCCCATTATTCCAGAACATGGGGGATGTTCAAAAGCAATCCCTAGAGTGGGTGGGATCCTGGTGCCGCCGCCCTGAGGATCGAAGCCCTAGAATTGGCTTCTGAGCATGCCGCAACATCCACCCTGTAGTGCTTGGCAAACAAAAAATGCAGCAGCGACCACATCGCTGCTTTGCAAATAAACGCTGGAAACAGTAAGGTAGTCTCTGCCCAGGATGTCACTGTACACCATATAAAATGAGCCCACAATGTCTGAGGAGCCTGCTTCCCTGCAAGCAAATAAACTGATGCAATAATCTCCTTCAGCATCTAGCAATTGTGGGCTTAGAAGCCATGAGGCCAAGCCTCTGTTTTCCAAAAAGCACAGTCTATCAAATTTGCGAAACTCATTAGTGACTTCCAGATATCTAATGAGGAGTATGCACATCGAGAAGCTTCAAGGAAAAATACTGAGCCTCTTTGTCCTCTTTGTGAAAGGACAGAGGCGCCATAGATTGGCTAAGATGAAATGCAGATACCACTTTCAGAAGAAAGGAAGGCACCATGCACAGGGAGACCCCCGCCTCTGAAAAGTGGAGAAAGGGATCCCAAAAAGAAAGAGCCTGAAGCTCTGAACTCCTATATGCTGATGCAACCACCACCAAGAACACTATTTTTAGCGTAAGATCTATCAAAGAAGTTTTCTGGAGTGGCTGAAAAGGAGGCTTCTGAAGAGCCAGAAGAACTAAATTAAGGTTCCACTCTGAACATGGTGTAGGAAAGGGAGGTTGCAAGTGGCCTGCTCCCCAAAAGAATTGAACAATATCTGGGTGTGCTGCAAGAGATGTCTTCTGTAGTTGGCCCCTGAAAACAGCCAAAACCACAACCTGAACTTTTAGAGAACCCAATGCCAATCCCTTCTGAAGACCTACTTGCAGAAATGCTAGAGTAGATCTGAGTAGAGAAGAAAGGAAGTCCACACTCAGAACACCAGCCCTTGCATGTCCACCATACCCTCACATACACCACAGAAGCAGAGTGTTTCCTAGCCTGAACCAACATAGCAATAACCAAATCAGAATCTTTTCATGTCAACTGAGCCCTTTCAATGGCCAAGCCAAGGCCAAAGGGGCACGGATCCTCCATGAGCAGTGGACCTTGTTTCAGTAAGTCATATACCTACGGAAGATGGAGAGGATCCCTGTCCAGCAGTTGAATCAGGTCCACATACCACAGCCTCCACAGCCAATCCAGGGCTACAAGGTTTATTCGACCCTGGTGCAATGCGATCCTTTTTAACACAAGGTCTATCATGGGCCAAGGAGGGAAGACATACAGTAGATGTGTCTCCAGCCACTGCTGCAGTAGGGCATCAATCCCCACTGAGTCTGGTTCTTGGGCATTTTGGTATTCTTTTTGTCGCTATCAACTCTAGAAGCAGAGAACCCCATCGGTCCACTATCAGCTGAAAATTCTAGCTGGATATTTCCCATTCTCCGACAAGCAGGCTGCTTCTTCTCACATGTGGGTCAGCGTCCACGGCGGCCCCAGGAACGGAAGATTTTCCAGCAAAATCTAAAAAGCTTTATGACAGCACGTAGGATGCGGGGCGGACGCACTGCTCATGCGCGGCCATCTTCCCGCCCGCGCACATCCGTTCCCGCCTCAGTTTTTTCTTTTCTGCGGTGGAGGGTGGCTGCTTGTCGGTCCCTCTCCCTCAGGTCCCAGGAAAAACTTAGGTGCCTTTCGCGTGCTATTTGCCGCTTTTTTCTTGTTTTACATCGTCTTTTTTCTTTTTCCAGTTATAAAAAAAAGGAAACCCTCTTTTTTCCTTAGTTTTTGCCCTTGGTAAGTTTCCTTTTGTTTCCGTTGTGGCCTTTTTTGGGCCGCTGGGCCACGGTACTCCCTTTTTGTGCCCTAAGTTGGCACAATCGAGCCATTTGACTTCGCCGCCGCGATTTATTCGCTAATGTCATCGAAGCCTTCCAGTGGCTTCAAGAAGTGTGCCCGCACTCCTGGTGCATCTAGTGCCTTGGGGCCTTGTGTCTCAGCTTGAAAAAGCAGACACAGGTGTCGAGAAGAGCTCTTCAGGACCGTCTTTTCAGAGCTCCGACTGATTCCTTGGCGTCGACGTCGACATCGGTACCGAGATCCGCGGCGTTGATATCGGCACCGGGGATGGCATCAACATCGGGAGCGCAGGTGATGGCTGTCCTAACTTCACCTGTAGCTGGGAGTAGTGAGCCGTCGAGTAGGTCTCCACCTGTCTCGAAGGCTCCTGCTGTGCATGTGTGGATTCCACGTCCTCCTCGTCGGTATCGAGGAGTTCCGGTGACATGCTTCGAACGAAGGCGAAGAAGCATCGGCACTGGTCTCCCTCGAGGCACGGTACCGGGAGCTCTGGGGCATCGAGGGATTCAGCACCCGGAAAGCGCCGACGCTGGGAGAAGCGCTCACCCTCCATACAAGAGGTGTCAGTGCGTCGATCTTCGGACAGCCCGGTACCGCCTCCCAGGCCTTTGCAGATTCTGACTTCGACTCCGGTACCGGCCTCACAGCCTTCCTCGACAGCAACTCTGGAGGAGAGCATCCGAGCCATTCTTCCAAGTCTTCTGGAAGGGCTGCTGCATCAGTCTGTTCCGGTACCGGGGGTGCCTGCGCCCTCTGTACCATCGATGGAAGCAGCGGCTTGCTCCGTGCCTGTGGTGAGGTCCCCAACACTGGTACCGCTTGCGGCATCGGCCTCGGCTGGCACCCAGGTCGACTCCCTGTCGACGTCGTTGGAGGGAGCTTCATCGCCGTCGGCATGGGAGTCGACCTCTCGACATCGCCATCGAGGGCATCGTTCCTCGGCGTTGAGACGGGCCCGGTTTCAGACTGTAGTTCGAGAACTCTTGTCTGATACCGAGGAGGATGCCTCCTGGGATGAAGGGGAAGACCCCAGATATTTCTCTTCCGAGGAGTCTTGTGGTGTTCCTTCTGATCCTACTCCTTCACCTGAGAGGAAGCGTTCTCCGCCGGAGAGTCTGTCCTTCTCCTCCCTTGTCTGGGAAATGTCTGTGGGCATTCCCTTCCCTGTGGTAACTGAGGATGAGCCCAGGACTGAGATGCTCGAGGTCCTTGACTATCCTTCGCCACCTAAGGAGTCATCCACTGCCCCTTTGAATAATGTCCTTAAATAGACATTGCTGAGGAACTGGATGAAACCATTATCTAATCCCACCATCCCCAAGAAAGCGGAGTCCCAGTATCGGATCCATGGAGACCCTGAGTTGATGAGGTCGCAGTTACATCATGACTCTGCGGTTGTGGATTCCACTCTCAAGAGAGCCAGAAGTACTAGAGATTTTGCCTCGGCGCCCCTGGGGCGAGAGGCTAGGACTTTAGACTCTTTTGGGAGGAAGGCCTACCTGTCCTCTATGCTCGTGCCCAAAATTCAGTCCCTACCAGCTCCACACGAGCTTTCACATGCGAAACAATGTTAAGCAACTGGCGGACTTGGTGGATAAGCTCCCTCCGGAGCACGCCGGGCCTTTTCAGGAGGTGGTCAGGCAGCTGAAGGCGTGTCGTAAATTCCTGTCCAGGGGTGCTTATGACACTTTTGATGTTGCATCCAGAACCGCTGCTCAAGGTATAGTGATGCGCAGACTCTCATGGCTGCTTGCCTCTGACCTGGACAATCGGACCCAACAGCAGCTTGCGGATGTCCCTTGCCGGGGAGATATTTTTGGCGAGAAGGTCGAGCAGGTGGTAGAGCAGCTCCACCAGCGGGAAACCTCCCTCAACAAACTCTCCCACCAAGCGCCTTCAGCATCTACCTCAACAGGTAGACCTTTTTTCCGGGGAAGGAGGACTGCTCCCTATGCTTACAATAAGAGTAGGTACAATCCACCTTTCCGACAGCCTTCTCAGGCTCAGCCCCAGCAAAAGCAAGGGACGGGCTTTTGACTGGCTCCAGATGAACATAGCCGCCATAAACGTACCTGTGCTGGATGATCTGCCGGTCAGAGGGAGGTTAAAAGTTTTTCACCAAAGGTGGCCTCTCATAACCTCCGACTAGTGGGTTCTTCAAATAGTCCGGTTAGGGTACTCCCTCAATGTGATCTCCACACCTCCAAATTGTCCACCGGGAGCTCAGTCCTTCAGCTTCCAGCACAAGCAGGTACTTGCAGAGGAACTCTCCACCTTTCTCAGCACCAATGCGGTCGAGCCCGTTCCACCAGGGCAAGAAGGGCTGGGATTCTATTCCAGGTACTTCCTTGTGCAAAAGAAAACAGGGGGGGATGCGTCCCATCCTAGACCTAAGGGCCCTGAACAAATATCTGGTCCAAAAAAAGTTCAGGATGCTTTCCCTGGACACCCTTCTTTCAATGATTCAGAAAAACGACTGGCTATGCTCTCTGGACTTAAAGGATGCTTATACATATATCCCGATACTGCCAGCTCACAGGCTGTATCTTCAATTCCGTCTGGGAACACGGCATTTTCAGTATTGTGTGCTGCCCTTTGGGCTCGCTTCTGCACCCAGGGTGTTTACAAAATGCCTGGCAGTAGTTGCAGCGTCGCTAAGCAGACTGGGAGTGCATGTGTTCCCGTATCTCGACGAATGGCTGGTGAAGAACACCTTGGAGGCAGGAGCTCTACAGTCCATGCAGTTGACTATTCAACTCCTGGAGCTTCTGGGGTTTGTTATAAATTACCCAAAGTCCCATGTTCTTCCAGTTCAAAAACTAGAATTCATAGGAGCTCTGCTGGACTCACAGACGGCTCATGCCTATCTCCCCGAGGTGAGGGCAGACAATCTTCTGTCTCTAGTTTCCTTGGCCAGAGCGTCTCAGCAGTTCACAGCTCGGCAGATGTTGAGACTCCTAGGCCATATGGCCTCCAACATTCATGTGACTCCCATGGCCCGTCTTCACATGAGATCAGCTCAATGGACCCTAGCTTCCCAGTGGTATCAAGCTGCAGGGAATCTAGAGGATGCAATCCAGCTGTCCACCGCTTTTCACAATTCCCTGCAATGGTGGACAATTTGATCCAATTTGACCTTCGGATGTCCTTTTCAAATTCCTCAGCCACAAAAAGTGCTGACAACGGATGCATCCCTCCTGGGGTGGGGAGCCCATGTAGATGGGCTTCACACTCAAGGACTTTGGTCCCTTCAGGTAATAGGTCTTCAGATCAATCTCCTGGAGTAGCGAGCGGTCTGGAACACTCTAAAGGCTTTTAGAGATCGGCTGTCCTGTCAAATCATTCAAATTCAGATAGACAATCAAGTTGGCATGTACTACATCAACAAGCAGGGGGGCACCGGATCTCGCCCCCTGTGTCAGGAAGCCATCCAGATGTGGATTTGGGCTTGCCGTCACAGCATGCTTCTTCAAGCTACGTATCTGGCGGGCGTAAACAACAGTCTGGCCGACAGATTGAGCAGGAGTATGCAACCTCACGAGTGGTCACTCAACTCGGGCGTGGTACGCAAGATCTTCCGGGAGTGGGGCATCCCCTCGGTGGATCTTTTTGCTACTCAGATCAATCACAAAGTCCCTCAGTTCTGTTCCAGACTTCGGGCTCACGACAGACTACCGTAAGATGCCTTTCTCCTGCATTGGGGGACAGGCCTTCTGTATGCATATCCTCCCATACCTCTGGTGGGGAAGACTTTGTTGAAACTCAAGCAAGACTGCAGAACCACGTCAGATTTGGTTCCCTCTTCTTCTGGAGTTGTCCTCCGAAGAACCGTGGAGATTGGAGTGTTTTCCAACCCTCATTACTCAGAAAGAGGGGGTGCTTCTACAACCCAACCTCCAGTCTCTGGCTCTCACGGCCTAGATGTTGAGAGCATAGACTTCGCTTCTTTGGGTCTTTCTGAGGGTGTCTCCCGAGTCTTGCTTGCTTCCAGGAAAGACTCCACAAAGAAGTATTACTCTTTTAAGTGGAGGAGGTTTGCCGTCTGGTGTGACAGCAAGGCCCTAGATCCTCGCTCTTGTCCCACTCAGACCCTGCTAGAATACCTTCTACACTTTGACAAGTGTAGAAGGTATTCTAGCAGGGTCTGAGTGGGACAACTCTTACGGAGTTGGTCTTGAGACCAGACTCTGACAAGACCAACTCCGTAAGAGTTCATCTTAGTGCAATTAGTGCTTTTCATTATCGTGTAGAGGGTAGGCCTATCTCTGGACAGCCTTTAGCTGTTCGCTTCATGAGAGTTTTGCTTTTGTCAAAGCCCCGTCAAACTTCCACCTGTGTCATGGGATCTCAACGTCGTTCTCACCCAGCTGATCAAACCTCCTTTTGAGCCACTGAATTCTTGCCGTCTGAAGTACTTGACCTGGAAGGTCATTTTCTTGGTGGCCGTTACTTCAGCTCCTAGAGTCAGTGAGCTTTAAGCCTTGGTAGCCCATGCTCCCTATACTAAGTTTCATCATAACAAAGTAGTTCTCCGCACTCACCCTAAGTTTCTGCCAAAGGTGATATCGGAGTTCCATTTGAACCAGTCAATTGTCTTGCCAACATTTTTTCCCCGTCCTCATACCCACCCTGCTGAACGTCAGTTGCATACATTGGACTGCAAGAGAGCATTGGCCTTCTATGTGGAGCGGACAAGCCCCTTCAGACAGTTTGCCCAAATGTTTGTTTCTTTTGATCCCAACAGGAAGGGAGTCGCTGTCGGGAAATGCACCATTTCAAATTGGCTAGCAGATTGCATTTCCTTCACTTATGCCCAAGCTGGGCTGACTCTTGAGGGCCATGTCATGGCTCATAGTGTTAGAGCCATGGCAGCGTCAGTGGCTCACTTGAAGTCAGCCACTATTGAAGAGATTTGCAAGGCTGTGATGTGGTCATCAGTTCACACATTCATATCTCATTACTGCCTTCAGCAGGACTCCCGACGCAACAGTCGGTACGGGCAGTCGGTGTTGCAGAATCTGTTTGGGGTCTAGAATCCAACTCCACCCCCCTACGCCCATTTTTGTTCTGTTCCAGGCTACACTCTCAGCTGTTTCTTCATAGGTCAATTTCAGTTATGTCCTCGCCGTTGCGTGGGCCCAATTGACCCTCTTTTTTGTTTTGAGTGAACCTGGGGGCTAGGGATACCCCACATGTGAGAACAAGCAGCCTGCTTGTCCTCGGAGAAAGCGAAGTTACTTACCTGTAGCAGGTATTCTCCGAGGACAGCAGGCTGATTGTTCTCACCAACTCGCCCACCTCCCCTTTGGAGATGTTTTGTGGTTTATTCTTTATTTGCTTTTCATTTAACTGAGGCGGGAACGGATGCACGCGGGTGGGAAGATGGCTGCACATGCGCAGTGCGTCCGCCCCGCGCCCTTTGGGCTGTCGCAAAGCTTTTTAGATTTTGCTGGAAAATCTTCCGTTCCTTGGGCCGCCGTGGACGCCGACCCACATGTGAGAACAATCAGCCTGCTGTCCTCGGAGAATACCTTGTACAGGTAAGTAACCTCGCTTTCTCTTGAGTCCAAGGAGTGCCTGCTGAGAAGTTCACCTCCACTCTCAAGGACCCAGTGATGTGAACAGCCGACAAGCAGAGAAGATTTCTCTCCACCCAACTCATGAGGAAGGCCACCTCCACTGCCATTGGACGGCTGCAGATCCCACCTTGCTTGTTGATATAATCCACCACTGTCGCATTGTCAGAGAAAACTCGGACTGGGGCCCCCGCCAGAAAGGGAGTGAAGTCGCATAAGGCATTCCGCACTGCCCTGAACTCCAAGCGATTTATTGACCACTGAGACTCCTGTTCCATCCAGGTGCCCTGTGCTAGATTAAACTTGTAATGAGCTCCCCAACATGACTTACTGACGTCAGTTGTCACCAACTCCCATTGTGTTATCAGAATGGGAACTCTGACAGTCAAATTCTGGGCAACAACTACCATTGCAAATGCCATCTGGAAATCAGCATCCAAGAAGATGAAGGTCGTACTTCTGTGACACCAGAGACTAGTGGCTAAGAAGAGATTCCTGTAATGGATGCATATAAGCCCTTGCCCATGGCACCACTTCCATCGTCGCTGTCATTGACCTCCAAACCTGGACGTAGTCTCAGGCCCTGTGCTTGCCTTGACTGAGGAGAAGACGAATCTGTTGAACCAGCTTTGACCTCCTGCATTCTGTGAGAAAGATCTTCTTCCTTGCTGTGTCAAATAGAACATCCAGACCAGCGTCTGCAATGGAGTTAGTTTGCTCTTCTCGAAATTGGTCACCCAGCCCAATGACTGCAGAAAATGGACAACTTTGTCACAGTCTTCTTGTCTGAACTGGGTGGCATACGAATGAGCCAGTCATTGAGATATGGGTGAATGCTGATTCCCTGGCACCGAAGGAAAGCCACCGGCAACCCCACCATAACCTTGGTAAATGTTCTTGGTGCTGTGGCAATGCTCTGAACTAGAAGTGATGGCCCAGCACTGCAAAATGTAGAAACCTCTAATGCAGAGGCCGTATGGGTATATGCAAGTACGCCTCCTTGAGGCTGAAGGCGGTGAGAAATTCTCACATTGAACTAAGGCTATGACTACACTTAGTATTTCCAAGCAAAAGTGGGATACTCGGAGGCAGTGGTTTGGATCTTTGGGATCTAAGGCAGGACGAAAGGTGCCTTCCTTCTTTGCGACAATGAAGTAGACAGAGTATCTGCCTTGCCGCTGTTCCTCCTGGGGAACTGGAACAATGGCCTGAATGCCAACAAGGAATTTACAGGGGCTTGAACATCGACTGCTTTGGTTCCCTTTCGACAAGGAGACCAAGAAGAGAGGAGCGACCAGGTGGGAGAACTCCAATTTGTAACCTTCTGCAAGAATATTCAGAACCCACTGTTCACGCTTTCCAAAAATACTAGGACTAGGGGGCATGCGATGAAACTACAGTGTAGTAAATTTAAAACAAATAGGAGAAAATATTTTTTCACCCAACGCATAATTAAACTCTGGAATTCATTGCCGGAGAACGTGGTGAAGGCGGTTAGCTTAGCAGAGTTTAAAAGGGGGTTAGACGGTTTCCTAAAGGACAAGTCCATAAACCACTACTAAATGGACTTGGGAAAAATCCACAATTCCAGGAATAACATGTATAGAATGTTTGTACATTTGGGAAGCTTGCCAGGTGCCCTTGGCCTGGATTGGCCGCTGTCGTGGACAGGATGCTGGGCTTGATGGACCCTTGGTCTTTCCCAGTGTGGCATTACTTAGGCACTTATGTACACTGGTCTGACATGACTTTGGCCCACTCCTCCTGAAACGCCTGAAGACATTCTTCCTCTGTAGGAAGGGAAAAGTGGATCAACCTTGCATCATTGCAAAGCTCGGGAGGTATTGGGTAGAGGAGGGACTTCCTGTCAACACGAAAGGAAGATTGGCGCACCTGAAAGCGGACTTCTGGCCATATTGCTGACGACCAGACCTGTACTATCTGCTGTCTCCTGTCTTGAAATTGAGAGCCCCTGAAGACAGATGACCAGAGGCTTTCGGCTTATCCTCTAGCCAACTGCTATGGCTTAGTTTCCCCCAGTTCTTTCACCAAGTTACTAAGATCTTCTCCAAATAGCCACATGCCCTGAAAGGGCTGTTTAACTAAACATGACTGACACGATCAGAGCTGCTGATGTGCAGGGACAGTCAAAGACATATCATAAATAGAATCCATCGAGTAGGCCAACCTCGCTTCCAGGTGGGCGTTATGGCACCCATCTTGTGTTGCAGACTGCTGATGCCACTTCTGGCATGCTCTAGCCACGAATGAGCTTCCCACTGTCACTGAAGGCCCCAAAGAGGCCACTTCAAAGGCTTATTTCAACAAGCCTTCTAGCTTCCTAGCCTATAAGTCATTTAGGGCGATGCGCCCTTCCAATGGAAAGGTGGTCTTCTTAGTCACCGCCATAACAAGGGAGTCCACCCTGGGAAGCTGCAATTTCTTTTTCTCCTTTGGAACCAATGGGTAGAGAGGTGAGCCATGGCTCTTCCCATTCTCAGTCCTGCATCTGGTGAGACCCATTCTGCTGTAATCCATTTATTAGTTGTTTGACAGAGCTTATTAATATGCACCTCTTATTGGGCAACTTTTGACTAAGATTATGGAGGGAATAGTGGCAAATCAATTAACAGAATTCTTAAATAAGTATAATATACTGCATAGCTCACAATCAGGTTTTAGAAGCAGTTTCAGCACAGAGACAGTGTTGGCTACATTAATATTTAATATAAGAAGTGAGATTAGTGTGGGTAGAAGGGCACTGCTGCTTCAGTTTGATATGTCCAGCGCATTTGACCTGGTGGGCCATGAATGGTTTTGGAATATCAGGAATACTATTGGAACGGTTCAGGAGTTTCCTCACTTAGAGGCCATATCAAGTAAAAATGCTAGGGAAGTTCTCTCAGGCATGGTCGCCAGTTTGTGGAGTCCTACAGGGATCCCTAGTTTCCTATCTTATTTAACATAATAACAGCCCCTCAGGGCTTTCGACTGGAGACATTGGGGATGCGTTCCTTTATTTATGTGAATGATGTAACCATCTGTATCTCGCTGGATAGAGAAATTAAAGATGCTATGTTTAAAATCAAAAAGGGACTAGAGCATTTAGAATCATGGGCTAAAGCAACTAAACTGAAACTAAACTCTTACAAAACAAAGTTTCTACTTATTAGCCACCCACGAAGGCCAAACCCCATTCTTATTAAAAAGGTTAAGTTAGAATCTCAAGTGAAAATATTGGTGGTGATCTTGGATAACTCATTAACTTTTGAACCGCATATACAGATGTTGATATCTAAGACATTTACATTATTATAGAAATTAAAACAAATTAGATCTTTTTTTTCAATCTGAAGTTTTTCAATTGATTGTCCAAACTTTGCTAACTTTGCTGATGGTGTACTTAGATTTTTGCCACATTATTTATATTGGCTTTAGAGATTCGGAGACGTTTGCAGACGCTGCAAAACACTGTGGCGTGCCTGATTTTTAGAACTTCAAACTTTGAAAGTGCCAGACTTTTGTTGCGTAGTCTCTGCTGGTTATCAGTGGAGGCCTGCTCAATATTTAAATGATGTTGCATTGCCTTTCTGATACTTCAAGGCCAAGCACCATAATATATGGTACCCCTTGCTATTATGCTTGTCAAGAATTATAAGAACAATTCATGGCACTTTTTGAAGTTTCAATCCCAGCACCCCAGGGAGTTTTCTATAGAAAGGAGCTGGAATTGACATTCCCATATCAAATCACTAAGTGGTGAAATGGAACTACCCTTATATGTACGTTGTCAAACTAGTTATATGATGTTCCGAAAACTACTGAAAATATGGTTATTCTGCAAATTTGTCTAAAATCTGTATTGTGTTCCTCTAGGAAACTGTTTTATTCTTGCTTTAATTTGTATTGTGCTTTTCTTGGAAATTCCCTAGTGTAAGCTGCTCTGATCTAGTTATAGCTTGAGCGGCATATAAGTAATAAATATAATATAATGTAATGGATACATCGGGAAGGCCTTAGAAGTACCTCTAAGCCAACTCATGATCGACAAAGATGGAACTGACACTGAAGCAGAAGGCTCCTCAATGAAAAGCAATAGGCAGGAGGAGTGGCCTAGTGGTTAGGGTGGTGGACTTTGGTCCTGGGGAACTGAGGAACCGAGTTCAATTCCCACTTCAGGCACAGGCAGCTCCTTGTGACTCTGGGCAAGTCACTTAACCCTCCATTGCCCCATGTAAGCTGCATTGAGCCTGCCACAAGTGGGAAAGCACGGGGTACAAATGTAACAACAAAAAAAAGCATCGTTAATGCCTCAGAAATAAGACTACTGAGCTCCTCTTTATGAAACAACCTTAATACTTTTGGGTCATCTCCCTCATCTAACGGCTCATTCAATGATGGCTCCTCTGGATAGATAAGGAGGGAGCAGCAGAGACAGACCTCCAGAAGTGGGTAGATAAGGCTAAATGAGATCTCTTAGGCGCTGGAAGGGCAGCAGGGCTAGAACATGAAGCATCTTGCAGCAACTATGACTGTCCCTACTTCAGTAAACAGGGCTGATGTAAGAGCAATGTAAACTCCGGAGAAAACAAAGATCCTGATGCAGCTGAATGCTCTGTCGGGTCCTTAGGTTGTAAAATGACAGCTGTGCTCTGCGCTTGATGAAACAGAGACTATTCCTCACTGCCAGTTGTCTCTGACAAAATGGCACCCATTCCAGCGCTCTTCTGCATCAAACTGCGCAGGGCTCTGCTGGATAGCCTGAAGTTCCTGCCATACTCAGATGCTGTGACAAATCCAAAGATGTGCTGTGACTGCAATACCCCAGCACTGGCCGGTGGGTTCCACAGCAGGAAAACCACTTAACTGCCTTTGCAGGAGTTACTATTCACCCTGACTGGCACAAATGCAGCACAATACAGTCCCATGTGGTGAGTCAGGATCCCTCCCCTGCGCCAAGTAGAACTTGCAGCCCTCCAAGCGGTTCCGAGTCAAACTTTAGTCAGACTTACCACTGTTGGCCCTTCCCCCAAGCTCACAGTTTCCACAAAATAAAAATAAAAAAAATTAAATTAAAAAAAGGAGAATGAAGGTTTACTGGAGAGCTTGGGACAGAGTATCCATCCTGATTCTTTCTCATCTGAGGGAAGCTTCAGATGAGAAAGAATCAGGATGGATACTCTGTCCCATGCTCTCCAGTAAACCTTCATCCTCCTTTATTTTATTTTGTTGTTGTGCTGGAAAAGGAGAACTCCACAAAAAATGGGAAAAGGTGACGAGATGGAAGAAGTAACTTCATGGAGCACCACAGAGATGGTTCTGAAGACCTCTAGATATTACTGTGCAGACTTAAGCCACCTGCAAAGCTCATATGGGGACCAGTTGACCAACTAGACCAGGAGCAAATCACTCAGACTCAGAGGCTGGAAGGTATGTCTATCCACCTGCTGGAGATAAAAAATACTGAGGAGCTGGACTGGATGCCAAGAGAGATATGTCTCAGCTCAGTTTTCAGTTCTCTATCTCCACCTGCTGGTTGATGGACACTTCTATCCCACAGGTTCTGGAATAATGGGAAACTACGTAATGGAAGTGCATATATTGAATGCCACGGACTGTGGTGTCCTGATCTCTAGTGGTAGTACCATAAAATTACTGCTAGAGGATCACCATTTTAAGCCAGGGACCAATATAAGCAGAAGCAACTAGGGATTGCTTTTACTCCTACTGGAGTCCCTGGTAGTCTAGTAAGAGCCAGGGAGAGGGACTGGGTTGGGTTCTGTAATGGGGGCATCCTTCTGAGATGCATGTCATGGGGTGGTTATGCTGATACTGAGACGAATGAGGGTTGTGCTGATTGCAGGACTGGGTGGGGGAGCTGATTTTGACTTTATATAGCAAACTGATCCCTAGCAGTAGTAGCTCAAGACTTACCTCTAACGATTGCAGGCGTTATTTTGTACTTGGGACTGGCATGAGCAGAACTAAGAATTACTTCTGCTCCCACTAGACTACCAGGGATCCCATAGGAGCGGGGGAGGGTGGTCAGTACAGATAGTGGGGACCTGCAAAGGGGGGTGTCATGAAATTTGAGGCGGTCTGTAATAGGGGGATCTTTTCAGGGGCGCATCATGGAGATGTAGTGCTGATGTCAGGGAAGGGATATTGGATTGTTGTGCTGAGGTTGGGGAGAGATGAGAGGATTGTGCTGATGTCAAGGGAAACCACGGTGTATGTGCAGATAGGGAGGATCAATTCTAAAGAGCTGCTCCTATGTACATGTGTGGTGAAATAGCATATTTTTCTCCAGTGCGGCTTTTTGAAGTCACTGTTTCTGAGGGATGAAGGCAGATATGGACATGCAGTCTGGCATGTCCTTACATGTACTATATAAGAGGCGCCCACATGTGGCAGAGCTTTTTTGAAATACAGGGGTAACTGTTCACGTCCTGACCTGAATGTTTCAATTCCCATCTTCACGCCCTTTCTAAAATTGGGCTTTACTGTATAGTGGCACTGAATGTATATGTTTCTTAAAACACTGTGGCTAGCATTTTTTTAAAAACTCGCTGACTACCCAGACTGAATATTGGACTGAATAACAATAAAATTCTTTACTTTCTGCATCCCTATTCAATCTAGTGGGAAAGGAATCCCTGTACTCTGAAGGTTCCAATTGAACTATCTATCTAATATAATAAAACGCACTCTCAACGTTCTGAGGACAACGTTCTGAAGCCATGAAGCCATCTGACGTCACTCCCAGGCTGAAGGGTTCGTGGATTCGTGGTGTGAAGCCTTCAAGCCAGCCAGCCGTCTCTGCCCCGCCCTCGCGTCAAACGTCATGACGTCGAGGGCGGGAAAAAAAAAACAACAAATCCGGCAGCGAAGCGTCAGGGAAGGAGGCGGCGCTCCCGATGTCTAGCCTTCCCTTCGCTGTGTTCCGCCTTCTTCTGACGTCAAGGATGACGTCAAAAGAAGGCGGAACAGCGAAGGGAAAGCTAGACATCGGGAGCGCCGCCTCCTTCCGTGACGCTTCGCTGCCGGAACCGCCACGGAGGTAAATTTAAAAAGAAGAAAAAAAACAAAAAGGGATGTTGGGGGGAGAGAAGAGGGTGGCCAGTAAAGAAGAACAATGGGAGCGGGAGGGCAGGGGAGAAACGACAGCATTGATGTGAAGGGGGGGGGGCATGGATGCGAAGGGGGGGGGGGGGAAAGAGGGCAGCCCAGGCTGGGACATGGGAGAGAGAGGAGCATGGATGCGAGGGGGGGGTCATGGAAGGGAGAGAGGGGACTTGCTGGAAAAGGATGAATGGAGGCGGCAGGGGACAGAGGAGCATGGATGGGCATGGATTGGGAGGGCAGGGCTCAGGGAGAGAGGGGAATTGCTGGAAAGGGATGAATGGAGGGGGCAGGGGACAGAGGAGCATGGATGGGCATGGATTGGGATGGCAGGACTCAGGGAGAGAGGGGAATTGCTGGATAGGGATGAATGGAGGGGACAGATGGGCATAGATGGATATGGATTGCAGGGCAGGCCTCAGGGAGAGAGGGGAATTGCTGGATAGGGATGAATGGAGGGGCCAGGTGACAGAGGAGCATGGATGGGCATGGATTGGAAGGGCAGGACTCAGGGAGAGGGGAATTGCTGGATAGGGATGAATGGAGGGGACAGATGGGAATGGATGGATATGGATTGCAGGGCAGGCCTCAGGGAGAGAGGGGAATTGCTGGATAGGGATGAATGGAGGGGGCAGGGGACAGAGGAGCATGGATGGGCATGGATTAGGAGGGCAGGGCTCAGGGAGAGAGGGGAATTGCTGGATAGGGATGAATGGAGGGGACAGATGGGCATGGATGGATATGGATTGCAGGGCAGGCCTCAAGGAGAGAGGGGAATTGCTGGATAGGGATGAATGGAGGGGCCAGGTGACAGAGGAGCATGGATGGGCATGGATTGGAAGGGCAGGACTCAGGGAGAGGGGAATTGCTGGATAAGGATGAATGGAGGGGACAGATGGGCATGGATGGATATGGATTGCAGGGCAGGGCTCAGGGAGAGAGGGGAATTGCTGGATAGGGATGAATGGAGGGGGCAGGTGACAGAGGAACATGGATGGGCATGGATTGGGAGGGCAGGGCTCAGGGAGAGAGGGGAATTGCTGGAAAGGGATGAATGGAGGGGACAGGGGACAGAGGAGCATGGATGGGCATGGATTGGGAGGGCAGGGCTCATGGAGAGAGGGGAATTGCTGGATAAGGATGAATGGAGGGGACAGATGGGCATGGATGGATATGGATTGCAGGGCAGGGCTCAGGGAGAGAGGGGAATTGCTGGATAGGGATAAATGGAGGGGGCAGGTGACAGAGGAACATGGATGGGCATGGATTGGGAGGGCAGGGCTCAGGGAGAGAGGGGAATTGCTGGAAAGGGATGAATGGAGGGGGCAGGGGACAGAGGAGCATGGATGGGCATGGATTGGGAGGGCAGGGCTCATGGAGAGAGGGGAATTGCTGGATAGGGATGAATGGAGGGGACAGATGGGCATGGATGGATATGGATTGCAGGGCAGGCCTCAGGGAGAGAGTGGAATTGCTGGATAGGGATGAATGGAGGGGCCAGGTGACAGAGGAGCATGGATGGGCATGGATTGGAAGGGCAGGACTCAGGGAGAGGGGAATTGCTGGATAGGGATGAATGGAGGGGACAGATGGGAATGGATGGATATGGATTGCAGGGCAGGCCTCAGGGAGAGAGGGGAATTGCTGGATAGGGATGAATGGAGGGGGCAGGGGACAGAGGAGCATGGATGGGCATGGATTGGGAGGGCAGGGCTCAGGGAGAGTGGGGAATTGCTGGATAGGGATGAATGTAGGGGACAGATGGGCATGGATGGATATGGATTGCAGGGCAGGCCTCAAGGAGAGAGGGGAATTGCTGGATAGGGATGAATGGAGGGGCCAGGTGACAGAGGAGCATGGATGGGCATGGATTGGAAGGGCAGGACTCAGGGAGAGGGGAATTGCTGGATAAGGATGAATGGAGGGGACAGATGGGCATGGATGGATATGGATTGCAGGGCAGGGCTCAGGGAGAGAGGGGAATTGCTGGATAGGGATGAATGGAGGGGGCAGGTGACAGAGGAACATGGATGGGCATGGATTGGGAGGGCAGGGCTCAGGGAGAGAGGGGAATTGCTGGAAAGGGATGAATGGAGGGGACAGGGGACAGAGGAGCATGGATGGGCATGGATTGGGAGGGCAGGGCTCATGGAGAGAGGGGAATTGCTGGATAAGGATGAATGGAGGGGACAGATGGGCATGGATGGATATGGATTGCAGGGCAGGGCTCAGGGAGAGAGGGGAATTGCTGGATAGGGATAAATGGAGGGGGCAGGTGACAGAGGAACATGGATGGGCATGGATTGGGAGGGCAGGGCTCAGGGAGAGAGGGGAATTGCTGGAAAGGGATGAATGGAGGGGGCAGGGGACAGAGGAGCATGGATGGGCATGGATTGGGAGGGCAGGGCTCATGGAGAGAGGGGAATTGCTGGATAGGGATGAATGGAGGGGACAGATGGGCATGGATGGATATGGATTGCAGGGCAGGCCTCAGGGAGAGAGTGGAATTGCTGGATAGGGATGAATGGAGGGGACAGGTGACAGAGGAGCATGGATGGGCATGGATTGGGAGGGCAGGGCTCAGGGAGAGAGGGGAATTGCTGGATAGGGATGAATGTAGGGGACAGATGGGCATGGATGGATATGGATTGCAGGGCAGGCCTCAAGGAGAGAGGGGAATTGCTGGATAGGGATGAATGGAGGGGCCAGGTGACAGAGGAGCATGGATGGGCATGGATTGGAAGGGCAGGACTCAGGGAGAGGGGAATTGCTGGATAAGGATGAATGGAGGGGACAGATGGGCATGGATGGATATGGATTGCAGGGCAGGGCTCAGGGAGAGAGGGGAATTGCTGGATAGGGATGAATGGAGGGGGCAGGTGACAGAGGAACATGGATGGGCATGGATTGGGAGGGCAGGGCTCAGGGAGAGAGGGGAATTGCTGGAAAGGGATGAATGGAGGGGACAGGGGACAGAGGAGCATGGATGGGCATGGATTGGGAGGGCAGGGCTCATGGAGAGAGGGGAATTGCTGGATAAGGATGAATGGAGGGGACAGATGGGCATGGATGGATATGGATTGCAGGGCAGGGCTCAGGGAGAGAGGGGAATTGCTGGATAGGGATAAATGGAGGGGGCAGGTGACAGAGGAACATGGATGGGCATGGATTGGGAGGGCAGGGCTCAGGGAGAGAGGGGAATTGCTGGAAAGGGATGAATGGAGGGGGCAGGGGACAGAGGAGCATGGATGGGCATGGATTGGGAGGGCAGGGCTCATGGAGAGAGGGGAATTGCTGGATAGGGATGAATGGAGGGGACAGATGGGCATGGATGGATATGGATTGCAGGGCAGGCCTCAGGGAGAGAGTGGAATTGCTGGATAGGGATGAATGGAGGGGACAGGTGACAGAGGAGCATGGATGGGCATGGATTGGGAGGGCAGGGCTCAGGGAGAGAGGGGAACTGCTGGAAAAGGATTAATGGAGGGGGCAGGGGACAGATGGGCATGGATTGGGAGGGCAGGGCTCACACTCTCTCTCTCATATACAATGTCTTTCTGACTCTCACTCTCACACACTCTGTCTCACACTGTATCACATTCACTCTCTATGTGCCACACAGTCACTCACACACTCGCTTGGTCTCATACACTCACTCTCACAGAGAATCTGTGTCTCACACACACTCTCTCTCTCGCCCACACACACACACTCTCTCTCACACTGTGTCTCACATACACACTTGCACACACTCTCATTCTCACACACACACTCTCTCACAAACACACTCACACCCAGACTCACTCTCTCTCTCTCACACACTCACACTTTCACTCTGACTCTCAAACAGTCACTCTCACATACACTCTCCCAAACATACAAACTCCGAGGAAAACCTTGCTAGCGCCCGTTTCATTTGTGTCAGAAACGGGCCTTTTTTTACTAGTGCTCTATAAGAGGGGTGGGCGATCACGGTCCTCAAGGACCACAACCCAGTCGGGTTTTCAAGATTTCCACAATGAATATGCATGAGATTGATTTGCTTGTACTGCTTTCACTGTACGGAAATCGATCTCATGAATATTCATTGTGGAAATCTTGAAAACCCGACTGGGTTGTAAGCCCTCAACAACTGTGGTTGCTCACCCCTACTCTATAATATTGACCCTAATCTTTTTTCAACAGCATGTGATTGGTTTGATATTTGGGGTGAAATATTTTTTATTCATACAGGATTAACAAGATATTTTTGCATGGATTTATTAGGTGTCCAAGCCTCTAGATGGTATTATAAATAAATACACTCACATCCCTAATGAGCCAGCTGACAAGATGGCCACGTAGCAGACTGGCAATTGCGCTCTTCCACCAGCTGTCTTGGCCTGCTGAAGAAGGGCACACAAAGTTAGCCAGAATAAACCAAATCCTGAGTGAATCACACAAGCAGCACAATACTCTTCTCAGCTGCATGCCAGTACAATTGATTAGATTCTTCTCTCCAACACAGTTAATCTACCTCATTCTTTGTATCCTTCGCTTAATTTATCTGCTGTTACTTGCAGATATTTATTAACAGAACATTTATTCCCCTTCCATCAGCTTCTGGAAAATGGCAGGAGCTGCTGGATTAGGGAGTTCCACAGTTTTCCTCTGCTCTGATCCAGCCTCATCCCTCCTCATCTCCTTTATCCTGCACACCGCCTGGGAAGGGATGGGCTGGAAAAGGAAGCAAATGGTTCTTCTTTGAGGAATAAGAGATTTAGAGCATTGGCCAGTACAGCTGGAGCACAAGCCCTGTGTTTCCATGTCACAGAATGTTCCCTAATTCAACCCCCCCCCCCCCCCAATATGTGTTGCCTATGCACAGGAGGAGAAGAGGGACAAAGCAACAGGCCAATTTCACATATATTCAATAGAAATATTCTGAAAACCCAAAACACTTGTGGTCATCAAGACTGGACAAGATTATGACTGCTGTAGTCCATCTCTACCTTCTTCCATCTCTGCACTTTTATCCCCATCTCCTCTTCATCTTCTTCTTCCACCTCTTTGTCCTCTATTAACCTTTACAAACTCTCTGCTATCTACTATCACCACAGCATTCAAGGAGCTTTGATGCCCAAGGAAGGCAGGCCCAAAAAGGGCAGGAGGTTGCATCAGAAGGTGGACTGTCCAGCAGAAGGAAGACCCAGACACGCGAGGGCGTATATGGAAATAGAGGGGCAATGTCAGACACGCGAGGGGGTATACGGAAATAAAGGGACAATGCCATACACGCGAGGGGGTATATGGACACAGAGGGGCAATGTGAGGAGGTACACAGACATAGAAGGGCAATGCCAGACATGCAAGAGGGTATACAGACAGAAAGGAAATGCCAGACTGGCGAGGGAGTATATGGACAGAGGGGCAATACCAGACATGCAAGGTATATGGACACAGAGGTGCAATGCCAGACATATGAGGGGGTATACGGACACAGAGGAGCAATGCCAGACATGCAAGGGGGTATATAGACACAGAGGGAAGATGCTAGATATAGGGGAGAATAGGAACAAAGAAGGGAGCTGTCAGACCCGTGAGTTCTTGTATCAAGTAGAGCGCTGCCGAGCCCGGTACCCGGACCAGGTTCTGCTTGGCAGCCGGACAACCCCGGGTTTCACCTGCGCTGACCGCCATTCCCCAGAGGTTGAGCCCCTAGGTGCAGGTAGCCTGCAGGGCTTACGAGATGGAGCAGGAAGTGGGGTGATGAATGTGACGGCCAGACAGGCAGCAGGCAGAGTCAGTAGGCAGGCAGCAGACACAAGAGTAATCCAGGTACGGGCAGAGTCAATAACAAAGAACAAAGTAGAGGAGAAGCACACTACTGAGCAAGTAACACCTACCAAAGTAGAAGCCGAAGCAAGGAGTCTAGGGAGAGCTCAGCTGATAAAGTGCTGGCGTCTGACATCAGCAGGGAGAAGGGGCACAGCCATAGAACAAGAGCAGGGGAAGGAGGAACCAGAAGACCAATAGGAGAGAAGCAAGGGAAGCCAGGCAGAGGAAGAGCAGACCCAGGTGGGTGGAAGCCAAGCAATCAAGGAGCCTGCAGTCAGAGAAGAACCACACACACATGGCTCAGGGCTGTGCAAGTCAAGTGTGCGTGTCAACGGGACCCTGCGCAGCCCGAGGATGCCGCTTGCGTTGAGGTAGGGGACATGACAGGAGCATAGGGACAAAGAGGAGTGATGCTGGACACAGGGAGGGGATAGGAACAGAGTGGTGATGATGATTGCAGGGAGATGGACATAGAGGAAATGATGGACAGGGAAATATAGGGACACAGAGAACGGAAATGCTTAACATGGGGAAACATACGTACACAGAGATGGAAGATGGATAGTGAGCACGGAGAAAGAAGAAATGTCAAATGGGCAGGACACCCTGGCGAGTGAGTTAAGAGAAGACAGAGGGAAACAGAAACCAGAGCCTGGGACCAACATGATTTGAAAAGCAAAATGACCAGACAACAAAAGGTAGAAAAATAAATGTATTTCCTGTTTTGTGATTAGAATATGTCAGATTTGAAATGTGTATCCTGCCAGAGCTGGTGTTAGAAATTTTGGAGGGGACCCCAAAGTCCACTACCAGGCTGTGCCTTTTTTTTAATGCTTTATTTATTCAAAGGTAAGATAGTACAATGCAAAAAAAACATCAACATTCCAATCAGAGCATATCCTACATAAGCTAATAGAAATGTACAACAGAACAAAATTTCCTATTCCCCAAACATAATATAACAACCATGGTGAGTCAGAGTCATGAGTTACTTATATAAAGTCCATTAAAGAGAGGGGGTAGCAAAAAGAGAAAAGCATATATGGGAGTGTAACTAAGAAGAAGGGGTAGTTGCTCTCCAAGTCAGATAAATGTTATAAACCGTATGATAAGTAGGAAGGCAATTATATTTACAATTTACCACAAAAACGTACTTCCTTTACAATATTTCATTCACTTTATTGTAAATGATCATATACTATACATCAAAATCACCTTATGCAGGTTCCGGAAGTCAGAGGGTGCTTAAAGGCTGGCTGTAGTATGCAGATTCCAGGAAGCCCTTGACATACCGCGCTGATCCACTTCAATTGAGCAAGCACACTGTGGTGTAAGAAGGAGCACACGGAGTTTCCTTTGTGGATGTTGTTTACCCTTCTGGGCTATTAAACATACTTCTATGGACAAACTAAAGGAACATATGGTCTACAGAGGCGGGACTGGTGGTTGGGAGGCGGGGATAGTGCTGGGCAGACATATACGGCCTGTGCCCTGAAGAGGACAGGTACAAATCAAGGTAGGGTATACACAAAAAGTAGCACATATGAGTTTATCTTGTTGGGCAGACTGGACGGACCGTGCTGGTCTTTTTCTGCCGTCATCTACTATGTTACTATGTTAAGTTAAATATATGAAATTCCATATTATCCTGTGGTATAATCAGTATTGAAAGTGTGTTAGTGTGTACACTCAAAGGGGTATGTAGATGAATGAGTGGAGAAGCGAAAAGGTTTGGATGGGTGAGTTCCGGAGCCTGCATAAGGTGATTTTGATGTATAGTATATGATCATTTACAATACCTTGAATGAAATATTGTAAAGGAAGTACGTTTTTGTGGTAAATAGTTACGAGATTTGTACTTCTAGGTATAATAGATTCATCCCTGTTATATATAATTATATTTACAAGCCGTGAGTTGGGACTTCAGGCAGTAATAATCCACTTTTTTGAAAATAGTCTCAAGTGTTGGAACAGCAGCTTGTTTCCAGAGTGGTCTTGGCTGCCATGAAAACAAGCATCACCAGAGCATGGACTTCCCTTGGAGTACCCGTAACCCTGTGATGCAAGAGGCAATAGTCAGCACGAAGTGGGTAAGGAACTGGAAGGAAAGTATTCCATTCCTGGAGCAACGCTGTTCAAAAGGCTTGCACCACTGGGCAGGACCACCAAATATGGAAAACGGAATCCTGCCCACCACAGTTCCACCAACAAAGTGGCGAGCCAGTTTTATAAATCTGAAAAAGTATCACTGGAGTATAATACCATTGGTAGAAAATTTTAAAACCATTTTCAATCAGTCAGAGGAATAGCTATGGAGACCTTAAAAAGATATTATAAAACTTTCTCTCATTGTTTAGGATCAGTTACTAGACAAGAATGTTTCCCATTTAGCAATATATTTCTGAACTGGAGTATCATCTTTCAACAGAGCTTTATAGAGCCTAAAGACCCCCTCCCCTTCTGGTGCCCGAGTTCAGCACTAATTCTATGGACGATTCCACCAAGGTGAGATCATCCCTGGCCCTGTGTAGCATGAAATCTCTAAGCTGCCTATAAAGCGAATGCTACATACCTGTAGAAGGTATTCTCCGAGGACAGCAGGCTGATTGTTCTCACTGATGGGTGACGTCCACGGCAGCCCCTCCAATCGGAATCTTTACTAGCAAAAGCCTTTGCTAGTCCTCGCGCGCCAGTGCGCACGCGCATGCGCGGACGTCTTCCCGCCCGAAACCGGCTCGTGCCAGCCAGTCTCATATGTAGCAAGACAAAGAGAAGGGAAGACACAACTCCAAAAGGGGAGGCGGGCGGGTTTGTGAGAACAATCAGCCTGCTGTCCTCGAAGAATACCTTCTACAGGTATGTAGCATTCGCTTTCTCCGAGGACAAGCAGGCTGCTTGTTCTCACTGATGGGGTATCCCTAGCCCCCAGGCTCACTCAAAACAACAACCATGGTCAATTAGGCCTCGCAACGGCGAGGACATAACTGAGATTGACCTAACAATTTATCCAACTAACTGAGAGTGCAGCCAGGAACAGAATAAACATGGGCCTAGGGGGGTGGAGTTGGATTCTAAACCCCGAACAGATTCTGAAGCACTGACTGCCCGAACCGACTGTCGCATCGGGTATCCTGCTGCAGGCAGTAATGAGATGTGAATGTGTGGACAGATGACCACGTCGCAGCTTTGCAAATCTCTTCAATAGTGGCTGACTTCAAGTGGGCTACTGACGCTGCCATGGCTCTAACATTATGAGCCGTGACATGACCCTCAAGAGCCAGCCCAGCCTGGGCGTAAGTGAAGGAAATGCAATCTGCTAGCCAATTGGATATGGTGCGTTTCCCCACAGCCACTCCCCTCCTGTTGGGATCAAAAGAAACAATTGGGCGGACTGTCTGTTGGGCTGTGTCCGCTCCAGATAGAAGGCCAATGCTCTCTTGCAGTCCAATGTGTGCAGCTGAGGTTCAGCAGGGCAGGAATGAGGACGGGGAAAGAATGTTGGCAAGACAATTGACTGGTTCAGATGGAACTCCGACACAACCTTTGGCAAGAACTTAGGGTGAGTGCGGAGGACTACTCTGTTGTGATGAAATTTGGTGTAAGGGGCCTGGGCTACCAGGGCCTGAAGCTCACTGACTCTACGAGCTGAAGTAACTGCCACCAAGAAAATGACCTTCCAGGTCAAGTACTTCAGATGGCAGGAGTTCAGTGGCTCAAAAGGAGGTTTCATCAGCTGGGTGAGAACGACATTGAGATCCCATGACACTGTAGGAGGCTTGACGGGGGGCTTTGACAAAAGCAAACCTCTCATGAAGCGAACAACTAAAGGCTGTCCTGAGATCGGCTTACCTTCCACATGGTAATGGTATGCACTGATTGCACTAAGGTGAACCCTTACAGAGTTGGTCTTGAGACCAGACTCAGACAAGTGCAGAAGGTATTCAAGCAGGGTCTGTGTAGGACAAGAGCGAGGATCTAGGGCCTTGCTGTCACACCAGACGGCAAACCTCCTCCATAGAAAGAAGTAACTCCTCTTAGTGGAATCTTTCCTGGAAGCAAGCAAGACACGGGAGACACCCTCCGACAGACCCAAAGAGGCAAAGTCTACGCTCTCAACATCCAGGCCGTGAGAGCCAGAGACCGGAGGTTGGGATGCAGAAGCGCCCCTTCGTCCTGTGTGATGAGGGTCGGAAAACACTCCAATCTCCACAGTTCTTCGGAGGACAACTCCAGAAGAAGAGGGAACCAGATCTGATGCGGCCAAAAAGGAGCAATCAGAATCATGGTGCCTCGGTCTTGCTTGAGTTTCAACAAAGTCTTCCCCACCAGAGGTATGGGAGGATAAGCATACAGCAGACCCTCCCCCCAGTCCAGGAGGAAGGCATCCGATGCCAGTCTGCCGTGGGCCTGAAGCCTGGAACAGAACTGAGGGACTTTGTGGTTGGCTCGAGATGCGAAGAGATCTACCAAGGGGGTGCCCCACACCTGAAAGATCTGTCGCACTACCCTGGAATTGAGCGACCACTCGTGAGGTTGCATAATCCTGCTCAACCTGTCGGCCAGACTGTTGTTTACGCCTGCCAGATATGTGGCTTGGAGCACCATGCCGTGACGGCGAGCCCAAAGCCACATGCTGACGGCTTCCTGATATGGGGGCGAGATCCGGTGCCCCCCTGCTTGTTGATGTAATACATGGCAACCTGGTTGTCTGTCTGAATTTGGATAATTTGGTGGGACAGCCGATCTCTGAAAGCCTTCAGAGCGTTCCAGACCGCTCGTAACTCCAGGAGATTGATCTGCAGATCGCGTTCCTGGAGGGACCAGCTTCCTTGGGTGTGAAGCCCATCGACATGAGCTCCCCACCCCAGGAGAGACGCATCCGTAGTCAGCACTTTTTGTGGCTGAGGAATTTGGAAAGGACATCCCAGAGTCAAATTGGAACAACTCGTCCACAAATACAGGGATTTGAGAAAACTCGTGGACAGGTGGATCACGTCTTCTAGATCCCCAGCAGCCTGAAACCACTGGGAAGCTAGGGTTCATTGAGCAGATCTCATGTGAAGGCGGGCCATGGGAGTCACATGAACTGTGGAGGCCATGTGGCCCAGCAATCTCAACATCTGCCGAGCTGTGACCTGCTGGGACGCTCGCACCCGCGAGACGAGGGACAACAAGTTGTTGGCTCTCGCCTCTGGGAGATAGGCACGAGCCGCCCGAGAATCCAGCAGAGCTCCTATGAATTCGAGTCTCTGCACTGGGAGAAGATGGGACTTTGGATAATTTATCACAAAGCCCAGTAGCTCCAGGAGGCGAATAGTCATCTGCATGGACTGCAGAGCTCCTGCCTCGGATGTGTTCTTCACCAGCCAATCGTCGAGATATGGGAACACGTGCACCCCCAGCCTGCGAAGTGCCGCTACTACTACAGCCAAGCACTTCGTGAACACTCTGGGCGCAGAGGCGAGCCCAAAGGGTAGCACACAGTACTGGAAGTGACGTGTGCCCAGCTGAAATCGCAGATACTGTCTGTGAGCTGGCAGTATCGGGATGTGCATGTAGGCGTCCTTCAAGTCCAGAGAGCATAGCCAATCGTTTTCCTGAATCATGGGGAGAAGGGTGCCCAGGGAAAGCATCCTGAACTTTTCTTTGACCAGATATTTGTTCAGGGCCCTTAGGTCTAGGATGGGACGCATCCCCCCTGTTTTCTTTTCCACAAGGAAGTACCTGGAATAGAATCCCAGCCCTTCCTGCCCGGATGGCACGGGCTCGACCGCATTGGCGCTGAGAAGGGCGGAGAGTTCCTCTGCAAGTACCTGCTTGTGTTGGAAGCTGTAAGACTGAGCTCCCGGTGGACAATTTGGAGGTTTGGAGGCCAAATTGAGGGTGTATCCTTGCCGGACTATTTGAAGAACCCACTGATCGGAGATTATGAGAGGCCACCTTTGGTGAAAAGCTTTCAACCTCCCTCCGACTGGCAGGTCGCCAGGCACTGACACTTGGATGTCGGCTATGCTCTGCTGGAGCCAGTCAAAAGCTCGTCCCTTGCTTTTGCTGGGGAGCCGAGGGGCCTTGCTGAGGCGCACGCTGCTGACGAGAGCGTGCGCGCTGGGGCTTAGCCTGGGCCGCAGGCTGTTGAGAAGGAGGATTGTACCTACACTTACCAGAAGAGTAGGGAACCGTCTTCCTTCCCCCCAAAATTCGTCTACCTGTAGAGGTAGAAGCTGAAGGCTGTCGGCGGGAGAACTTGTCGAAAGCGGTATCCCGCTGGTGGAGCTGCTCTACCACCTGCTCGACTTTCTCTCCAAAAATGTTATCCGCATGGCAAGGTGAGTCCGCAATCCGCTGCTGGATCCTATTCTCCAGGTCGGAGGCACGCAGCCATGAGAGTCTGCGCATCACCACACCTTGAGCAGCGGCACTGGACGCAACATCAAAGGTGTCATACACCCCTCTGGCCAGGAATTTTCTGCACGCCTTCAGCTGCCTGACCACCTCCTGAAATGGCTTGGCTTGCTCAGGGGGAGGCTTGTCCACCAAGCCCGCCAACTGCCGCACATTGTTCCGCATGTGTATGCTCGTGTAGAGCTGGTAAGACTGGATTTTGGCCACGAGCATAGAAGAATGGTAGGCCTTCCTCCCAAAGGAGTCTAAGGTTCTAGAGTCCTTGCCCGGGGGCGCCGAAGCATGCTCCCTAGAACTCTTAGCCTTCTTTAGGGCCAAATCCACAACTCCAGAGTCGTGAGGCAACTGAGTGCGCATCAGCTCTGGGTCCCCATGGATCCGGTACTGGGACTCGATCTTCTTGGGAATGTGGGGATTACTTAGTGGCTTGGTCCAGTTCGCCAGCAATGTCTTTTTGAGGACATGATGCATAGGTACTGTGGACTTCCTTAGGTGGAGAAGGATAGTCCAGGAGCTCAAACATTTCAGCCCTGGGCTCGTCCTCCACAACCACCGGGAAGGGGATGACCATAGACATCTCCCGGACAAAGGCCGCAAAAGACAGACTCTCGGGAGGAGAAAGCTGCCTTTCAGGGGAGGGAGTGGGATCAGAAGGAAGGCCCTCAGACTCCTCGTCAGAGAAATATCTGATGTCCTCCTCCTTTTCCCACGAGGCCTCACCTTCGGTATCAGACACAAGTTCACGGACCTGTGTCTGAAGCCGTGCCCGGCTCGACTCCATGGAACCACGGCCACGGTGGGAGCGTCGAGAGGTAGACTCCCTCGCCCGCACCGGCGAAGCTCCCTCCGCCGACGTCGTCGGGGAGCCTTCCTGGGAGGCTACCGCAGTCAGTACCGCACGCGGCACCAATGTCGGAGACCTCACCCCGGGCAAGGGGCCAGCCGGCGCCTCACTCGACGGTACCGGTGGCGCAAGCACCCCCGGTACCGGAGGGGAAGGACGCAACAGCTCTCCCAGAATCTCTTGGAGAACGGCCCGGAGACTCTCGTGCAGAGCGGCTGTGGAGAAAGACGTGGAAGCCGATGCAGGTGTCGATGTCAGAGTCTGTTCCGGGCGTGGAGGCTGTTCCGGGCTGTCCATAGTGGAGCGCATCGACACCTCCTGAACAGAGGGTGAGCGGTCCTCTCGGTGCCGATGCCTACTGGGTGCCGACTCCCTCGGCGACCCAGAGCTCTCGGTGCCCATACGGGAAGGGGACCGGTGTCGATGCTTCTTCGACTTCTTGGGACGAAGCATGTCACCGGAGCTTCCCGGCACCGACGAGGAGGACGTAGAATCCAGCCGTCGCTTCCTCGGGGCCGAGGCCGAAGAAGGTCGGTCTCGGGGGGGCTGTACCGCAGGAGCCCTCAGGGTAGGGGGAGACCCACCCGAAGGCTCACCGCCACCAGCAGGGGAATGGACAGCCCTCACCTGCACTCCAGTCGAAGCACCACCGTCCGACGACATCAGCAGAAGTGGAGGTCCCGGTACCACCGACGCCGACGCAGCCGTCTGATGTCTCAGCCCCTATGCAGAGGGTCGATGCCTCGATGCACTCGATGCAGTCGCGGCCGAGGACGGAGGTCTAGACGCTGTCGACGTCGATGCACTCGATACTCCCGGTGCCGATGCCGACGAAGAGCCCGAGAACAAAACGTTCCACTAGGCTAATCTCGCTACCTGAGTCCGCTTTTGTAAAAGGGCGCACAGACTACAGGCCTGTGGGCGGTGCCCAGCCCCCAGACACTGAAGACACGACACGTGCCTGTCAGTGAGCGAGATTACCCGGGCGCACTAGGTGCACTTCTTGAAGCCGCTGGGAGACTTCGATGACATGGGTGGAAAAATCTCGCCGGCGAAATCGAAACTCGTAATTGCGGTAGGCACCAAAAAAGAGGGGAAGAGAAAAATTAGACCCGAGGCCTGAAAAAGGCCTACCCCGAAGACGAAAGAAAACTTACCGGGGAAAAAAACTGGAAGTAGCGGAAAGGGAAAAAGACCGAAAAGGTCCTCTTCCAAAATCCTTTTTTTTTGGTTTTTTTTTTGTTAGCGAAAACCAAAAGGAGACGCGCGAGGTCAACTTAAGGGGCGCGAACGGCGTAACACGACCGTACCGAGCGCGGACAAAAGAAGACTGGCCGGCACGAGCCGGTTTCGGGCGGGAAGACGGCCGCGCATGCGTGGTGCGCACCGGCACGCGAGGACTAGCAAAGGCTTTTGCTAGTAAAGATTCCGATTGGAGGGGCTGCCGTGGACGTCACCCATCAGTGAGAACAAGCAGCCTGCTTGTCCTCGGAGAATAAAAGAAATCAAGAGTTGGGTAAACCATATTCGTCTTGAAGATCAGAAAAAAAAAATCAATGCACCCCCCTCCCAAATCTGTCCCAGGGTTCTTACGGATCAGGCAGCCCAAAGTTTATAAACCCTATCCATTAGCCCAGGGGAGAATTGACAGGCGTACTGAAGAGGCATATAGATGGGATAATAGGTGGGAAAATGTGGGATACAAATGCAACAAATAAATAAATAATGTCTGCTTGCAAAAAATCGAGATCATACCTTAATCCATATTGCTAAGGGAGCCCTCATTAAATGGGCCAACCCAGGTACCAGCCTCCTCAAGCGTGACAGGGGGAGCCTGGGAGGGGCCCATAAAGGGAATGAGTCTAAAGAGCATTGCGTAAGTCTGTTCCAAGGGTTCAAAATATTCCATTGCCATACAGCTATAATCTGTATCAAAGCTGCCTGGTGATACAATTCAAAATTAGGTACCCCCATGCTACCATGTAGTTTGAATTGATACCAAGTGTGATGACTCACTCTTGGGGGTTTCCATTTCCAAATATAGGCAAATGCTTTTTCCGCAAGGCCTGAAAAAAGGATTTTGGAATAGAAAGTGGAATGGCCATAAAGAGATATATTAATTTTAGGCAAACTGTCATCTTGAGAGCCGCTATGTAGCCCAACCAAGATATCTGAAGGCCATTCCATCAGTCCAGATCTGCAAAGAGTTCCTTAAATTTAGGGGGGGGGGGGATTTATATCATAGATCGTTTGGATAGAGGTGGTCAGCCGGACCCCCAAGATACTTGCGGGATCCAGCGGACCAGCGAAAGGGGAAGAAACTATGCACAGGTTGAATGTCCTTGGATGTCATGGTAAGGTTAAGAATTTCCGATTTCTGTACATTGATTTTGAACCCAGAGACTCGACCGTACGAGGTTAAACTTTCAAGCACTGTTTGCAGAGGAGTAGAGGGGTGTGTCAATGTGAACAATATGACATCTGCGAGCAGCATAATCTTATGGACAGACCCTCCAACAGAGATCTCTGATACCATCGGGGAGGTGCGAATTAAATATGACAAAGGATTGATAGAGCAAAAAGCAGGGGGGATAGTGAGTGCACAGTCCTACCTAGTGCCCCGGAAGAGTTCAAAGGAAGCGATGATGGCACCGCCGAGCTTAAGCATAGCCAAAGGGTATTTATAGAGTGCCTGTATGCAATGTAGAAAAGGCCCTGACAGGTCGATATTCCATAAAACTGTCAACATAAAGGGCCATGATACCTTACCAAAGGCCTTCTCTGCATCTAAGGACACTAGAATGGCAGGATCCAAGCACCACTCCACAGCAGCAATCAGATGTAAACCCCTCCTGGTGTTATTAAATGTCTGTCTGCCCTGAATAAATCCTGACTGATCTTCATGCACCAGAGAGGGTAAGAGCTTCTGTAGTCTATGTACAAGAATTTTGGTAACGATTTTATAATCTGTACCCAATAAAGAGATTGGTCTATAAGAGCTACACAGGTGAGGATTTTTATCGGGTTAAGTAGGATTGTTACCGCAGGCAACTGCTATGAATGAGGTAGAACTGTGTCCTCACCAATAGAGTTATAAACCTTGGTGAGCAGCGGAGCCAGCAGACTTTTAAATTTTTTATAGATCTTATTACTAAAGCCATCATATCCCGGAGCTTTACCAACTGGAAGATGCTTAATGGCCCATAGTGCCTCATCTAGCAATATAGGGCCAGAAAGAGGTTCAGCCTCCAAGGGAGTCAGGATCGGCAGAGAGACAGAAGCCAAAAAGGAATCAATTACAGCCTGGGAAGGAGCATCTTCTAGAGTATAACACCTGTATCAACATCATTAAGTACACCAGCGACCCTGATCAAACGCCTTACGGAACTGTGTAAGCCACATTGAGCCTGCAAAAAGGTGGGAAAATGTGGGGTACAAATGCAACAAATAAATAACTAAATAAAATAAATAAATCATCCAGGATTTTATGAATGTAGTTATGGGTGGTCTGTCGCTTCAATTTATGAGCTAATAACTTGTTGGCCTTATTATTAAACTCAAATTATTCCTGATCAGTGCGATTAAGTCACTCTAATAGTATGGAGCTCTAACTCATATAAGACTAATCTGGCTTTATGTAAAGTTGCACGATGCCTATCGGAGCCCCTCCCCTGCTTGCAAAGGCACTCCAGAGAAGCTCTCTCATCTCAAAGGCGCTGCTCACACTGGCAGCTGTCTTTATGAATGTGGGCCTGCAAGAAGATTAAATGTCCCTGCATGACCACCTTCAAGCATTCCCAAATAGTAAATGGGGACAGTTCAGAGTTATCATTAAAATGTAGATAATCTAAGAGGTGCTTTTCTATTGTAAATTCTCTGGGTCATTCAGCCGCCACGGTACAGAGACGGGTCTTCTAACTCGAAACACCAGATGAACTGTGAAAGGAGCATAGTCAGACCAAGTTTTGTGATGAATTTCTACTGCATGAACAGATCTAGTCTGGAATAGGTGTCATGCAAGGAGGAATAGAAAGTGTAATCTCGCTCATTGCCATGCACCTCCCTCCAAATATCATGTAGGCCCCAATGTGTAACAAACAAGTGCAGGCAGGTGCGATCTGTCCTAGCATATGTGACCTGTGGAGCAGAATTATCTAGACTCAGCTTAAGGGTAACGTTAATGCCACAACTGTCAGCTTTGTGAGTCCCTGTGCCTAGCAGTGATCCCGGCTGTGAAGACTTCAGCCCTGGATTCTGCTTGGCGGCCGAGCAACCCCGAAGTTCACCCCAAGTGTGGCCAGCCGACAGGACTTACACGGAGAGACCAGAGGCAGGGTGCCAAGAAGGGCCTGCTGATGGAAAGCAGAGGGAACATATCCAGGTACTGGCCGTGGACCACGGGCTGGTAACAGACGAGAGAGTAGACCAGGTGCAGGTAATGAGTCACAGGCAGGCAGCAGACAAGGGAGTAGACCAGGTCCAGGCAGCGTCGTACAGGCAGGCAGCAGACAAGAGAGTAGACCGGGTCCAGTCAGCGTCGTACAGTCAGGCAGCAGACAAGAGAGTAGACCGGGTCCAGGCAGCGTCGTACAGTCAGGCAGCAGACAAGAGAGTAGTCCAGGAACTAGCAGGGTCAGGAGTCAGAAGTACAAACACATACAGAGCAGAGGAACGATTACCGATTAGAAGCCGAAGCAATGCAGCATAGGAGGACCGTCCTAGAAATAGTGCTGATGTCTGACGTCAGCAGGTACCAGCTGGTGAGGAGAGCAAGACAAAGGACCAATGGCAGTGAGGGAGAGAGGAGGTAGCCTGCCCACGGAGGAGACCAATCCCCGCGGAGCCGGGGGTGTGGCCACGGCCCGGGGAAGCCTGCGAGACGGAGTGCTAGAAGGGCAGTGGTGCTCACAGGACCGGTGGAATGCCCGCAACACCAGTGCGAACACAGCGTTGCTGGAAGGGATGCCGGACCTGCTACGACGGCGGGCGTTCCCGTGCCGCTGGAGCATCCTGTCTGACCGGAGGTGAGGGACATGACAACAACCCACTATCTATATTTTTAGCCAGAATATCTAATATGCAGGTAAAGAATGTCCCCTGATTTTGACTCAGGTCAGGTGACCCTTGCCTTGAGTGACCTGTTGACATTTGGGTTGCACGGCGCAAGGTTTCAGGACACCTGGATGCAGATTGTTGTCCGATGCAGATGGAAAGGACCCGGGATCCAGATCTGGGAACAGAGGTTGGGCTTCCTCCAGAGTTTTCAGAACATGTAATTTCCCTTCAGAGTAATGTTACCAGCAATATTTGATGCCCTTGTCCCTGAAGTATTTAGTCAAAGGTCATTACGGTGGAGTAGAGTTAAAGCCGCTAGGTCTTAATAGGGGAAGTGAGAGGAAGTTAAGGAGGAGTGGAGGGAATGAGCGAGGGAACAAGGAATGAGAACTTTGTGAAGGTAGGCTGGGGCAGAGGGCAAATTACCTTTAAAGACCAGACTAAGAATTTTGAGCTTGATGTGAGCAGACACAGGGAGCCAGTGTTCGGATTGGAGAAGAGAGTGACATGGTTGAAACAAGCAGGAGCTTTACGGCAGTTGACAGAATGAGCTGGAGCCTCTTTAGTGCATACAGAAGACCAGTATACAGGGAACTGCATGCAGCTTAGCCACTATTCTATAAAGGGTGTAGATCTTTAAGTGGGTCTTTTACAAAGGCACACTAGCATTTTAGCATGTGCTAAATGCTAGAGACGCCCATAGGAATATATGGGCGTCTCTAGCATTTAGCACATGATTATTTTTAGCGCATGCTAAAAACGCTAGCATGCCTTTGTAAAAGGGGCTCTTATAGAATAGTGCCATTTATAGTATCTAGTCCTTAGCATGCAAAGTTGGTCACCCAATTTATAGAATAAGGACAGTTGAGCACACAACTTAATTTAACATCTGGCTGTTAATTGAAGCCTTATCATCTACATGTCAATACAATCAACATCTGCATACGCCATTATTTGCATGTGGAGATGTTTCTAATATAACCCCCTGCATCAACTGACTTACCTTTATCCATGTTTGTTTACAGCCTCAAAAATACATCTAATAAAACTGGTGAGGCAATACTTCCCTTTGCGAAACCCATGCACTGTCCAATTGCCTCAGATCCTTCACCGATTCCAAAAACAAGTTCATTGCTAGCCCAAGTAGCTTTCAATGGCTATCACAGCCCTTGGCAGCCACTTTGTACAACTACAGTTTATGAGTTATAAGTTAGAATACAAAAGGCCAAACTCTTTGCACTTACCACGTCGATTACCAGAGACTGTAAACTTATGTGGACTTTGCCCGGTCCATAAACCTACGTAGCCAATAAAGGTTGTCCCTTTGTACTTCACCTGAAAGGACATGAAACTTTTCTTGAATGCGCAAAACAGGTAAACTGGCAATACTCAGTTTCTTTGAGTTTCACTACATTAACAAGACAATACTACAACTTTCCAAGCACTGCATGCAACAAGGATAGGACTGTTCTTAGCAATGTTAAAACAAATGCAGATGCAAAAGGATATCTCAGGAGCACACAAAAGCACAATCCTTTCATTTAAATCCCAACAAAAATTATTCTTAACGAGGAAGGAAAGCAAACTGCTGAAACACTTTAATAAACCACTGACACTCTATTTTATTTACTAGCCCCTAACCTGACACAGGAAACACATCAAAAAAATTCTAGCTAGCGGTGGATGATTTTCTATAGATATACAAAAAGTGCAATTCCTGTTCTGATCTGTGAATAAATATGGCTCTGAAAAATATGCCATGCAGCTCACAGGTATACAATGAGCTGCGTGGCATTTAGCAAACCTTAGTAAAAGCACTCCTAAGTGAAATGATTTGTTCACCTTCATCTTGCAAGGGTAGAATTTGGGTTTTATGTCTGTTTGTTTACATAAACTAAAATTTTAATATTTAGGAATCTCAGCTCTAATTTTAAGCAGTCCCATTTCTGTAGTTCTTCAAGGAAAGCGTTAAGGTATTATAGTAAGGCATGCGCTATACTTTATCAACGTCCACATATTCTTATGGATGTTGCCAACATTTAGCGCGTCCTAAATATTAGCACACGCTAAAAACGCTAGCGTGCCTTAGTAAAAGAGGCCCTATATTTGGTGCTACTGAGCCAGGCTCAAATCCAGGTGCTGTTCCTTGTGTCACTTAACCCTGCTTTGCCTCAGGTACAAAACTAGATTTTAAAACCTTTAGGGACAGGGAAATAACTAGTTATCGGAATGTAACTCACTTTGGGATACTACTGAAAAAGGTGCGAGCTAAATCCAAATAAAGCTATTATCTGGTTACTATAATATATTTTCATAGGAAACTGCTTACTTTACCAATTTACAACTGGAATTTTTAAAATAATTTGGAAAACTCTAAACTACTTTTCTGGAGTTGTTTCAGCTGAGATCCCATTGATGTCTATGTAAAACTGTGGTCTTACCTGCTAATTTTCTTTAAGTCCAACCAGACCAGTCCAGAATTCATGGGTTAGGCCTGTTACCCAGTAGACGGAATAAAAAGAAAAAGAAGAATCCGCAAACGAACACACAAAACAAAAATAACAGAAAAAAAGAATTGGGGAAGACCAGTTGGCTTCCAACACAAGGGCTAAACATTTATTTTTAAAAAAGCAACTCACTAAAAACTGACTCAATGAAATCCTGCGTTTTGGCGAAAAGATGTTTGCCTCAGGAGTCAAAACAATTCTGCAAACAATATCCAAACAATATTGATAAGAATGTAAGTGTGTTGTTTCAGGCAAGAATCCGCAAACGAACACACAAAACAAAAATAACAGAAAAAAAGAATTGGGGAAGACCAGTTGGCTTCCAACACAAGGGCTAAACATTTATTTTTAAAAAAGCAACTCACTAAAAACTGACTCAATGAAATCCTGCGTTTTGGCGAAAAGATGTTTGCCTCAGGAGTCAAAACAATTCTGCAAACAATATCCAAACAATATTGATAAGAATGTAAGTGTGTTGTTTCAGGCAAGTCTTATCACTGTTATGCGCCTCACTCCCATAATGATTAGCATGCCATTTAAACCCAATACTGTAAGCATACAACATCACCAAGATGAGTCTCAATTCTTAGCAAATCTTCTTTAATGTGGTAACTTGAACAAGGAGAAAATAAGTCAGTTTGTTGCTTGAAAAGTATTGTAGCCTCTGCTACAAGAGTACACTGTCAACCAGTGTACCCCAGGGAGAGTGATTTCCGCACATGCTGAGAGATAATGCTATACAGTACAGTAAGAGAAGTAAAAAAAAAAACTTGATAGAATTACAAATTGTCCATTTCTTTGAAAACAAGGAGTGTAGTACAGATATGTCCATGTTAAAGAAAAATTTTAAGTGGGTCCCACTGGGGATACCAGACCCCATCATTTCAACTTTCAACAAGTGTGTACTCAAAGACAGAAGAGTTGGAAAACAATAGACCGAAAAAGTGTTTTTATAATCTATCAAAAGGCAGAACATGATGAAATGATCTCTTTATCAAAATAAAACAACACTGTCATAAAACCAGCTGACAAAGGTGGAAGAATTATTGTCCAGAATAGAGAAGATTACGTGGGAAAAGTTGAAAGACAGACATCAGATCTAGAATACTATGTACCTCTGGGAAAAGATCCAACTATTGAACTACAGCAAGATATTAGTGAAATTGTTCATTTGGCCCATGGTGCAGGTTTTTTTACATCAAAGGAGGAGAAGGACTTCCTTTTGGTACAGAAGCCGGTCATACCAACGATTTACACTTTGCCAAAAATCCACAAATCGTTGACAAAACCTCCAGGCAGTCCTATCATTTCAGGCAATGGTTCAGTTCTAGAGTCACTTTCACAGTTTGTGGATTTCCTTTTATGTACACGTTCCTAATATTCCATCATACGTCAGAGATTCCTCACATATGATCACATTATTGGATGATTTTGAAAGTGATTTGGAGAGCATCATATTAGTTAACCTTGATGTTGATTC
This sequence comes from Microcaecilia unicolor, assembly GCF_901765095.1. Lineage (NCBI taxonomy): Eukaryota > Metazoa > Chordata > Amphibia > Gymnophiona > Siphonopidae > Microcaecilia > Microcaecilia unicolor. Next base: position 402,830,846 of record NC_044032.1, on the reverse strand, counting down.
ATTATACACCACCAACATACCACATTTGGAAGCATTAGTGATCATCGAAGTTACATTAAAAAATAGAACAACAAATCGCTGTATACCTAACTTTCTAATTATTGCCTTTGCTACACTAGCACTTACTCGCAATTATTTTGCATTCCAAAGAAGATTTTATCAACAAATCAAAGGAGCAGCCATGGGTTCGGCCATGGCACCTGATATTGCGAACCTCTATGTAGCTAATTTCGAGGAGACATTTTTACAAGATCATCCATTTAAAATCAGAGGTTATTTTTTATAGAAGATACAGAGATGATATTTTTTTACTTTGGAAAAGGACAGACACTAGACTACACAAATTTTATGAGTGGCTTAACATGTGTGATAAATCTACATTTCAAAATGCAATTTGATCACCAACAGATTCCTTTCTTAGATATCCTCATCACAAAAACAGAATATTATTTTGTGACAAATGTCTACAGGAAGCCAACAGACAGAAATACGTATTTACATTATCAAAGCTTTCACAATCGCAGCCAAAAAAATAATTTACCATATTCACAATTTCTACGCCTACGTCATTAATGCAACTTTAATGAAATCCCAGTTCCAAAAGAGAGGACATCCCATTTCATGCATAGCTAAATGTCTCTGGAAAGCTATGGCCCAAGATAGGAAAACATTATTACAACCAAAGAAAGTACATAGCACACCTGATATTGTGTGCACAATGAAGTTCTCACAGTATTCCCAAGATTTCCGTAGAATAGTATAGAAAAATTGGCACGTACTAGAGGCACTTCCATGTTTCAAAGAGCTGAAACCTACAATAGCTTATTCCAGAAATAAGAACCTTAGAGAGAAACTAGTGCAACCAAGCCCGTTTCGTCAAAAATGAAACGGGCCCTAGGAAGGCTCTTGTCTAAGCGATTTCTCCTCTCTCCCCTGCCCTCCTCTCCATGTCCTGCAATTCTTCCCTCCCCTCCCATCCTCCCCATCCATGTCCCGCGATTCTTCCCTCCCCTCCCATCCCCTTCATGTGCAGCGATTCTGATCTCCCCTCCATGTGCAGCGATTCTCCTCTGCCCTGCCATCCCCTCCGTGTGCCGCAATTCTCCCCTCTCCTCCCATCCCCTCCAAGTCCAGTGAATCTCCTCTACTCTGCCCTTCCATCCGTGTCCCATGATTCTATCTTCTCCTCCCATCCCATCCATGTCCATCGATTCTCCTCTGCCCTGCCCTCCCCCCTCGATGTCCCGTGATTCTATCCTCCCCTCCATGTCCAGCGATTGCCTGTGCCCTGCCCTCCCATCCATTCGTAACATCCTGACATCAGCTCGCCTCCAGCGTTCCCTTCCCTCACTGTTCTGCCCTCCTCTAATGTCATTTTGTCTTTACGCGAGGGCGGGACAGTGAGAGGGAAGGGAGCGCTGGAGGCTTGCTGACGTCAGGATGTTACGAACCCAGACAGCCATAGAATGCTGAGGTACAAATTATTATATAGATTGGTACCCTCGACATTACCAGAAAAAGACACAACAGACATTTTAATATTTGGCCATTCTTGTTGTGGTAAATGCACAGTCTGCAAACATAGTCTTACAATCGAAAATTTTGAACACCCTATCACTAAGAAAATGTATTTCTTGAGACATAATATAGACTGCAATTCGATAAATGTCATTTATGTGATCATCTGTCCATGTCAACTATATGTAGGAAAAACAAAACGTATGATTAAAACTAGAATCATAGAGCACAGGAGTTGTATTAGTCGTAATATACAATCTGCTCCTTTAGTGTCACATTGGCACAATTCAAACCACACAATTGAAGATATCAAATTGTTTGTAATAAAACAAATACAGAAAAAATGTAGAGGAGGTGACCTAGAAAATATACTCTTGAGAGAAGAACAAAATTATATTTTTAAACTAAATACAGTTATACCCCATGGTTTAAATATTGGCTTTGATTTAATGCCATTTCTTTAAAGTTTCAGTTTTTAAGGATGGTATTTATATGCTACTAGTAAAAAAGGCCCGTTTCTGTTAGAAATGAAACGGGCGCTAGCGAGGTTTTCCTTGGAGTGTATGTTTCAGAAAGAGCGTGTGTGACAGATGGAGAGTGTGTGTCAGAGAGAGAATGTGAGAGAGAGAGAGAGAGACAGAGTGTATGTGTTTGTGCGAGAGAGTGTGTGAGAGACAGTGTTTGTGTTTCTGTGTGACACTGTGTGAGAGAGAGGGACAAAGACAGTGAGTGTGTGAGTGAGAGTGTATGTGGCAGACAGAGAATGAGTGACTGCGTATATGGTGTGAGGAACCCCCTCACTCCCTCCCTCTCCCCTGCCCCCTTGCAGCCAGGCATGTGCAGCGACCCTCCTCTCCCCGTGTTCCCCCTGCAGCCACCCATGTCCAGCATCCCCCTGCAGCCACCCATGCCCATCAACCCTCCTCTCCCCCTGCAACCACCCATGTGGTCTCAGCCCCCACCCCCTCAGCATCCCTCCTGTCCCCCTGCAGGCACGCATGTGCAGCATCCCTCCTCTCTCCCCTGTCCCCCCTGCAGCCAGCCATGTCCAGCGACCCTCCTCTCCTGTGCAGCCACCCATGTCTGAGGACACCCCTCTCCTTTTTCCCTGTTCCTCCCCTGTGACCAGTCATGTCCATCGACACACCTGTCCCCCCTGATGACCACCAACCCTTTTGTCCCCCTGCCCGCCCTGCAGTGTCCATTCTGTATCCCCTGTCCCCCTTGCAGGCAACCATGTGGTGTGTGTGGAGCCCCATCCCTATCTCCCTGTTCCCTACCCCCCTGCAGCCACCCATGTGCAGTGACCCTCCCCTCCCCTCCCCCTGCTTCCTTCCAGCCACCCATGTCCAGCGAGACCCCCCACTTCCCCCCCCCAGCCGGCGCAGCACCCAAAGAAAGCCCCTTGTCCCCCCTTCGCGCATCATCCGACCCCCCCCACCGTGGCACATCACCAAGCCCCTCCCCCCTCATCAACCCCCTTGCTACCCGCAACCGCTAATACAAACTGTGTCCGGCGGCTGCTGCTTCTGCTATTCAGCAGCAGCAGCCCGTACATAAAGAAAACCCAAAAATAAAAATCCTCCTAAAACGCACCTCCGTTGAGAAGCATCTCACATTGGCTGAAGTCTCAGCATGCGCTCCTCCTCTCCCCTCTGACGTCTCGGCGTTTCTCCGGGGTCCTCCGGCAGGGGCACTGATGTTGAGGGGAGAGGAGGAGCGACTGCAGAGACGTCAGCCAATGTGAGATGGTTCTACATGGAGGTGCGTTTTAGGAGGTTGTTTTTTTGTTTGTTTGTTTTCTTTATGTACGGGCTGCTGCTGCTGAATAGAAGCAGCAGCAGCCGCCGGACAGAGTTTGTATTAGCGGTCGCGGGTGGCGAGGCGGTCGATGTGGGGAGGGAGGGGCTTGGTGAAGCGGCGGGGAAGGGGTTGGGTGATGCGGCGAAGAGGGAAGGGGGTAGGGGCTTTCTGATGCCCCGTTGCACGGGTTGTTGTGGCGATGCGGCGGGGGGGGCACTTAGAGGTGCACCATCGAGGCTGTTTGGGTGTGCGTGTGTGTTTGTTTGTGTGTGTTTGTGTGTGCATGTGTGTGTGTGCGTGTGTGTGTGTGCGTTTGTGTGTGTTTGCGTTTGTATGTGTGTTTATGTGTGTGCGTTTGTGTGTTTCTGTGTTTGTGTGTGCGCGTTTGTGTGTGCATGTGTGTGTGTGCGTTTGCGTGTGTGTTTATGTGTGTGTGCGTTTGTGTGTTTCTGTGTTTGCGTGTGTGTCTGTGTTTCTGTGTGTTTGCGTTTGTGTGTGTGTTTATGTGTGTGCGCGTTTGTTTGTGAGTTTCTGTGTTTGCGTGTGCGTTTGTTTGTGTGTTTCTGTGTTTGTGTGTGTGCGTTTGTGAGTTTCTGTGTTTGCGTGTGCGTTTGTTTGTGTGTTTCTGTGTTTGTGTGTTTGTGTTTGTGTGTGTTTATGTGTGTGTGTGTTTGTGTGTGTGTTTATGTGTGTGTGTTTATGTGTGTGCATTTGTTTGTGTGTGCGTGTGTGCGTTTGTGTGTGTGCATTTGTTTGTGTGTGTGTTTGTGCATTTGTTTGTGTGTGTGTGCATTTGTTTGTGTGTGTGTTTCTGTGTGTGTGTTTGCGTTTGTGTGTGTGTGTGTGGGGGGGGGGGGTTGTGGGTGGCTTTTGTGGTCGTGTGGTTGGGGAGTTTGCCAGCAGTCTGTAGCGATTCCTAGGCAGGGGGAGGAGTACGGAAACACTCCCCCTGCCTGGGTCGTTGTTTGTTGGAGGGGGTTGCCAGTTGGTAGGGGTGCCTTTATGGATCCCTTTACTCTCTGTGTTCCGCCCTCGAGGGCGGGGCAGAGAGACATGGTGAGTTGGATGGCTTCACCACCATGAACTTACGAACTGTTTAGGGATTTTGCAGATGGCTTCAGCAGGTTGTCTTCAGAATGTTGAGGTAGTGTTTTATGTACAGATGGGGCGTGGCTGAGGGCGGGTCTATGAGTGAGGGTGACTGGTCCTAGCCTATGAAGACTACAGGATTTTTGTGCTTCTCTGCCTTGGAGTGAGCTTCAGAATGTTCAAGGTGGGATTTATTAATATAGATTATAGCACAACTTTACAGAATACATATGTACATATTTTGTTTTTAGTTGGAAATATATGTATACAATGTGTATGTTCTCACGTAAGCTGCTTTTATATCTATATATATTTATATTTTTACCTTCAGATTTTTGGTTTTGATGGTTAACATATTTCTTTTAAATGTTTATTTAGTCTTTTATTATTTTTTAATCATTTTTAACAATTTGAATGTCCATATATTTTTTTATGTAAGACACATTTTTAACATCCCATTTAATTCATTTACACTTTAATAATTTAAATTTTATTTCATCCAAATACAAGACAAGCCACATAAGACCACAAAAATGTATTTCGTTGCTTATTATTTTATTATTTCATTGATTATTTTATTATTTGTTTAATTAGGAGATATTGCATGAGACTACATTTCAGTTTTTCGCACATACACAGCCTCAATATACATTTTTCCTACTTATTTAGGCAGTCTCTACTTCTCTCTCTTTTTTCTCACCATCATCCTACAACTCTGACGTATTCTCTTCACGTTACTATTTTTCAGTGACGTTCAGACTTCCCTGGAACCATAAAACGGAGGTTTCAGTCCATCTTCCCCTTTTCCAAATTTGAACTCTTGCAAGTCCAAGCGCTATACAATGTATCTATCAGAAGGAAGGTCTCTCCCAGAGTGGAGGAGTAGCCTAGTGGTTAGTGCATTGGACTTTGATCCTAGGGAACTGAGTTTGATTCCCACTGCAGCTCCTTGTGACTCTGGGCAAGTCACTTAACCCTCTATTGCCCCTGGTACAAAATAAATACCTGAATTATGTAAACCGCTTTGAATGTAGTTGCAAAAAACTCAGAAAGGCAGTATATCAAGTCCCCTTTCATTCTTTTCCCGCCCTTTTCTCTCTGGTACCTTGATTTTGGATTTTCTACACTATTACACGTACAAATACCGTTTTTTCCTCACGCTAAGTTTTTCTGTAATTGGCAGCCTTTTATTACTACAGTTTCTTCATTGGTTTTGCCACACCATGGTTACACCCTTTTTTTGGTCGCTGTATTTCATTAGGTTTGTTTGTTTCTTTATTCTATTTTTTACCACATTTTTTCGTAGTGCTATTATTTAAACCTAGGTACTTTCCTTAAAATTCATACACATTTTCAATAAGAGTACTTCTCTGGATTACCTTATGCTTTACCTGTATCATAAGGCAGTTTTAAATCAGCATACTTAGCGCTTTGTTGGACTTGTTATGCATTTAGTTCTTTAGCACTGTCTAATTGTTATTCCTTCACAATGTGTCACCTTTGAGTTCGGTCAGCTGTTCTTAATTTTGTAATAAGTTTCTGGCCACTGTTCTCTTTCATCCAGCAGCTCTCAGCAAACATGGGAAAATTAGGTTCTTACCTTGGTAATTTTCTTTCCTTTAGTCATAGCAGATGAAGCCATTACGTATGGGTTATGTCCATCAACCAGCAGGGGAGATAGAGAGCACTCAAACTTTCACAGTGCCCTCTTGGCCAGCTAGCTCCACTGCCTCTTCAGTATTTGAAGCTTCCAAAGCAGTATGGCAAACCGCAATGGGAATCACAAGAGCTTTCCTCACAGCGAACGATGGCCCATCACAAGGGCATGAACTCATAAAGGAGGGAATGCACATCCTCCTGGAGGGAATAAACTCATCCTCCTTATTGTATAAGTGGAGGGGAACACACGCGCCTCCTGGAGGGAATCACACATCCTCCCAACACACTGAAGGGAATGAACTCATCCTCCTATTTATAGAACTGGAGGGGAACACACGCACCTCCTGGAGAGAATCAATACATCCTCCAAAAAAAAACATGCTGGAGGGAATGAACACATCCTCCTAAACTTAAACTGAACATGAATCCTGAAGATTGTTTTCCAACTTTCTCCCAAGGAAGGAACTTCAGGAAATTAGAACAGAACCTGAAAAACAGATTCACAGCATACAGACAATCATACAGGGAGGGCTCATGGCTTCATCTGCTATGACTAAAGGAAAGAAAATTACCAAGGTAAGAACCTAATTTTCCCTTCCTTGTCATCAAGCAGATGAAGCCATTACGTATGGGATGTAACAAAGCAATCCCTAGATAGGGTGGGAACAAGCCACACCATGCGCTAGCACTTGTGCACCAAAACACGCATCCCTCCTGGCAGCCACATCCAGCCTGTAATGTCGAGCAAAGGAGAGCTTAGAAGCCCATGTTGCTGCACTGCATATCTCTTGAAGAGAGAGTGCTCCAGTTTCAGCCCAAGAGGAAGAAATCGCTCTAGTAGAATGTGCCTTAAAGGCTACAGGCGGAACCCTGCCGGCCAGCAGATAAGCTGAAAAGATAGTTTCTTTGAGCCAGCGGGCAATAGTGGCTTTAGACGCTGGAGACCCTCTGCGAGAACCGGATAGCAAAACAAACAGATGATCAGAAGTCCTGAAAGAGTTAGTAACTCGCAGATACTGCAGCAGAGTCCTGCGCACATCCAAAAGGTGCAGCTGCCCAAAAGATTCTGGAAACTCTTCCTCTGAAAAAGAGGGCAAGAAAATAGGCTGGTTTAAGTGAAAGGCTGAAACCACCTTAGGCATAAAGGAAGGCACGGTCCGAACCGTGACTCCGGACTCTGAAAATTGCAGAAATGGGTCTCTACAGGACAGCGCCTGGAGCTCTGACACCCGTCTCGCCGAGGTAATGGCCACCAGAAAAAACGGCCCTTCAGTGTCAAGTCTTTCTCCGATGCTCGCCGAAGCGGCTCAAAAGGAGATGCCTGCAGAGTTTTCAAAACTAGCCCCAGGTTCCAAGCTAGACAGGGTGCTCGCACTGGAGGTCGGAGCCGAAGCACCCCTCTAAGAAACCGTGCCACATCTGGGTGAGCAGCCAAAGACACGCCTTCCACCTTACCACGAAGGGAGGCCAACACTGCCACCTGCACCCGCAGGGAATTATAGGCCAAGCCTTTTTGTACACCTTCCTGCAAAAAGTCCAGAATCGGCGAGACAGGAGCCCGCATTGGAACAATGGCTCTGGAAGCACACCAAGACTCAAACAGGCACCAAATCCTGGCATAAGCCACGGAAGTGGACCGCTTGCGGGCTTGCAGGAGAGTGGAATTAACTTTATTGGAATAACCTTTATCCCTCAATTGCGCCCTCTCAATAGCCATGCCGTAAGACCAAAGCGGCCGGCGTCCTCCATGGCTACCGGTCCCTGAGTCAAGAGGTTCGGTACCAGAGGTAACGGCAGAGGAGCCTCCCGGAGCATCTGTCGGAGGTCTGCATACCAAGGTCTCCTTGGCCAATCCGGGGCGATGAGGACCACTTCTCCTGGATGCAGCCGAATCCGCAAGAGCAGGCGCCCTATCAAGGGCCATGGGGGAAACACATAAAGTAGACCCGGAGGCCAGGGTTGAGCCAAGGCGTCCAACCCCGCCAAGCGAGGATCTCTCCGTCTGCTGAAGAAGCACGGGACTTTGGTATTGGCACTTGTCGCCATTAGATCCATCACGGGCTTGCCCCATTTGGCACAGATCTGCAGGAATACTTCGTCTGCCAGATTCCATTCTGCTGGATCGATCTGATGCCTGCTCAGATAATCGGCCTGCACATTGCTCTGACCTGCAATATGAGCTGCCGACAGACACTGAAGATGCAGCTCGGCCCAGTGGCAAATCAGTGCGGCCTGCGCGGCTAGTGCTCTGCACCTTGTTCCGCCTTGTCAATTTATATAGGCCACCGTTGTCGTGTTGTCCGACATCACTCTGACAGCCAATCCTTCCAGGGTCACTCGAAAGGCCAGAAGCGCCTGAAACACCGCTTTCAACTCTAGGCGGTTGATGGACCACTCCGACTCCTCGGGTGTCCATAGACCCTGGGCATGCTTCCCCTTGCAGTGTGCACCCCAGCCCTTCAGGCTGGCATCTGTTACCACTAGGCACCAAACGGGGAGCGTCAGTGGCATTCCTCGCCGCAGCATGCTGTCCGAGAGCCACCACTCCATGCTGAGACGGGCCGCAGGGAGCCAAGTAAGTCTGCATTGGTAATCCTGAGAAATAGGAGACCATCTCCGGAGTAGGGAATACTGTAGAGGTCTCAGGTGCGCTCTAGCCCAGGGTACCACTTCCATCGTGGCTATCATCGATCCCAGCAGCTGGACAATGTCCCAAGCTCGCGGGCGGGGCATCCTCAGGAGCAGACGGACCTGATTCTGAAGCTTGCACCGCCTTAGCTCGGGTAGGAACACATAGCCCGAGACTGTGTCGAACCTGGCCCCCAAAAACTCTAGAGATTGTGAAGGGGACAGGTGACTTTTGGCCATATTGATGACCCAGCCTAGAGATTGCAGTACTGAGACCACTCTGGCTGTAGCTTGGAAGCTCTCTGTTGCAGAGTCTGCTCTGATGAGCCAGTCGTCTAGGTACGGGTGAACCCTGATACCTTCTCGCCTGAGAAAAGCAGCTACTACCACCATTACCTTCGAAAAGGTTCGGGGAGCTGTGGCGAGGCCAAAAGGCAAGGCCCTGAACTGGAAATGTTTTCCCAAACACCGCAAACCTCAGAAACTTCTGGTGCGGGGGCCAAATCGGAATGTGCAAGTAAGCTTCTTTCAGGTCTAGAGACGTGAGAAACTCTCCTGGCTGAACCGCCGCAATGACGGAGCGCAGGGATTCCATGTGGAAATGCCGCACTCTCAAGGACTTGTTCACTTCTTTTAAGTCCAGAATAGGGCGAAAGGACCCACCTTTTCGCGGCACCACAAAGTAGATGGAGTATCGGCCGCAGCCTTGCTCGGCGGGAGGCACCGGGGTCACTGCCCCTAACTGAATCAGACCTTGTAAAGTCTCCTCCACCGCCGCCCGTTTGACGGCAGAACCGCATCGGGACTCCACAAACACGTCTCTTACTGGGGCGTTGAATTCTATTCTGTATCCATCTCTGATCAGGTCCAGAACCCACTGATCTGAGGAAATCTTGGCCCACTCCTCGACAAAGAGGGAAAGCCATCCTCCGATGACAGGCATCGAGGAGAGGGCCGGCACACCATCATTGAGAGGGTCGCCCCTGAACTCCTGGTCTTGAGCCACCGGCTGCGGAACGCTTGTCCGAGCGAAAGGAGTTCCTCTGCTGACCACGGGCACGAGAAGTGAACCCAACAGAACGCCCCGGGCGGTACCTTCTAGCTTCACGGAAGCGAGGTCTGTACGAGGAGTGGACCACCTGGCCCTTAGAGGAAGGCCTCTGCCTATCTTCGGGCAAGCGCTGGGGTTTTGGATCACCCAGGCCTTTCACAATTTTCTCTAACTCCTCACCAAATAGGAGAAGTCCTTGAAAAGGCAACTTCACCAACCTTTGCTTAGAGGCCATGTCCGCTGCCCAGTGTCGTAGCCACAGACGACGGCAAGCCGCCACTGCTACTGCCATTTGTTTAGCCGAAGCTCTGACAAGGTCATAAAGGGCATCAGCCAGAAAGGACAAGGCCACCTCCATCCGCGGAGCCACATCCAAGAAGGGCTCCGCTCCATCTCCGGCTGAGCCACTGCCTGTTGCAGCCAAGCTAGGCAGGCTCTCACAGCATAACAGCTGCATGCAGACGCCCGAACAGTGAGACCTGCAATTTCAAAGGACCGTTTCAACGCTGTTTCCAGCCTACGGTCTTGAACATCCTTCAGGGCAACACCTCCTTCAACAGGGAGGGTAGTTCTCTTTGTCACCGCAGTGACTAGGGCATCCACTGTAGGCATTTGAAAACGAGCCATATGTCCCTCACGCAGAGGGTATAACTGCCCCATAGCCCTGGAAACTCTCAAAGGTCCCTCGGGGTCAGCCCACTGAGCCGAAACAAGCTCTAGGATGGAGTCATGCAAAGGGAAGGCCCGAGCAGCTTTCTTGGTACTAGCAATCCTGGGATTACCCAAGGAGGCCATGCCACTGTCAGGATCTTCAATCGAGAGGGCCTGCAGGGTATCTGAAATAAGCGCTGGCAGCTCATCACGGTGGAAAATCCTCACCGCAGAGGGATCATCCAGATCCTGTGGTAAATCCGCACCTGACTCTGGTTCCTCAGACCAAGAACGTTTGTCAGAGTTCTCCGAATCCTCACACCCCGACCACGGGGGGGAAAAAGATGCACCACAATCTGAAGGGGAATTAACCCTTCTGCGCTTATCTTTAGGCCAAGCATCCGGGAAAAAAACCTCACTGGGCAGTCCCAGGCCAGAATCCATCGGGGGGGGGGGGGCAATCAGAGGAGCATCAGGCGACCCTTGAGGAAGGGCTCTTTTCATCATGTATGCTTTATGCAGCAAAAGCACAAAATCCGGGGAGAAAATCTCACCCTGGGCACCCAAATCCTGTCCGGTGCTAGCCACTCCTGAAATAACCTCATCTCGAGGTGCCCCACCTGGCTCAGGTCTCTCCGTGTCCACGGAGGCCGCACCATGCGGTGTAAGCAAAATGGCGCCCGCTGCCAGCTCAGAGCGGGAAGAAACATCGCTCGCCATGCTCGGGCCGGCTCCTACGCCAATACAGCATGATTTACAGAGCCCTGCTGCTGATTTGCGCTTGCCACAAGTGGAACAGCGCTTAACATTGTCCGCAGCCATCGCCGAAAAATGGCGGTAAAATCCAAAATGGCGGTTTCGCGCCAAAATCGCCCCGATCACGGGCCCACCCCGGAGGAGTTGGAAAACACTCTTACCTCAAAGGATCTAGTGTACAACTACGATCCTGCTGAAAATCAGGTCAAAAACCTCTGTTCCAGCGTCTCAGCGTTTAAAAACGCGACGCGACTTTTTTTTTTTTTAAGCTGTGAGGAAAGCAGAGGTATTGAAGACTCCGGAGGCTCAGATGAGTGGGAAAGGCAGGGAAAGGGCGAACCTATATGCCTGCATCCACTGTTGGTGGGTAAGGACAGGGAAAACAAGGCAATATGTCCACATCCACAGAGGTATGGGTAAGGCAGGGAAAGGGCTAACCTATGTGCCTTTAAAGTGAAGCTGCTATAGCCTCCAACACCCCGGTTAACAACTAGCAAGCCAGGAACCACCTCCCGGCAGACTTTTCTGGAGCTCGAACAAGCTGCAGCCACCCTGCTAAGGGAGATAGAGAATACTGAAGAGGCAGTGGAGCTAGCTGGCCAAGAGGGCACTGTGAAAGTTTGAGTGCTCTCTATCTCCCCTGCTGGTTGATGGACATAACCCATACGTAATGGCTTCATCTGCTTGATGACAAGGAAGTTACCATTTACACCATGCATGGCCATTCAAATGTACATACCATGTCTATATTTTGTTCTTATATTTTTATATAGTTTGCAATTTATTAGTATATTATCACTATAATAATATCACAAAAGTTGTCATTTTCTTATTAATTTTTATTGTATTTTATTTCTATTTACTTCTATCAATATATATTTTCTCTCTTTTTTTCTTTTTCCTTTATACCTTTTAGGGTTTTTTACGTACAACCTTCTCTCATAATATTTGTTACAATTTCATAATATGCCACACTTCTTAAATAGTTACCCAGGAATAAGACAAGGTACATCTATTCATTAACCAATATCCTCTCTTCCCCCTTTTTCAGAAATTGAATAACATCAGCATCAAAGTAGTTTTATATCAACATACATCCAACTTAAGGTATATATAATTTATATGCTCTTTAACAATTAGATCCTTTTTATTGTTTCCACCCCTTTTTTATATAATAACTAGTAAAAAAGGTCCATTTCTGAAGGCAAGGAAACGGGCCCTAGGCAGGCAATTTCTCCCCTCCCCCCCACGCTACGGCCCCCTCGACCCCCCTCAACCCCCCCCCCCCCCGTGCCGGTGAAAACCACACCCCCCCCGCCGCAGTGCTGCCGTTGTGGACTACCTGTGCTGAAGGGGGACCCAAACCCCCGACAGCCGAAGTGCTGTTGTGCCCTTCGCGTTGTTCATCTTCTCTGGAAGTTCCTCTGTGTGCGTCTGACATCAGGTAGTCCACAACGGCGGCGAGGGGTGACAGATGATTCCGAGGCAGGGGGAGGAGTACTCCTCCCCTTGCCTTGGAATCAGCTGTCCTTCCTAGGGCCCATTTCATTTTTCATGAAATGGGCTTTGTTGCTTGTATCATATATTTTAAAACAATTTTAATACCTTGGTGGGCTATATGTTTTTATATTCATGATAGCATTGTGCTTATTTCATTCAATTTTTCTGTACAAGTTTTGCTTCATTTGTCTTTCTTTGAAATTTCATAAATAAAAATGTTTCTAAAAATTGAATGATCTTATAAATGGGGTGGAGCTAGGTGGGCGGGGCACCACCAAATTTGTCTGCACAGGGCCCCGCACTTGCTAAAGACCAGCCCTCTCTATGAACATTAGTTTGCAAACATGTTTGGACAGGAATTACTTTTTCTGCTTTGGATCAATCTATTTTTGTTCATAGATACGCTCAAAAAAAAAAACCCCAAATATAAATATATACTAGTAAAAAAGGCCCATTTCTAACACAAATGAAACGGGCGCTAGCAAGGTTTTCCTCGGCTCCCCTTCAGTCACCCATGTCCAGCGACCCTCCTCTCCCCCTGCAGCCCATGCCCAGCAACCCTCCTCTCCCCCTGCGCCCACTGCAGCCATCCATGTCCAGCGACCCTCCTCTCTCCCCTGCCCCCCCTCCAGCCACCCATGTCCAGCGACCCCCTGCCCCCTGCAGCCACCCATGTCCAACCCTCCTCTCTCCCCTGCCCCCCTCCAGCCACCCATGTCCAGCGACCCTCCTCTCTCCTCTGCCCCCCCTCCAGCCACCCATGTCCCTCCTCTCTCCCCTGCCCCCCCTCCAGCCACCCATGTCCAGCGACCCTCCTCTGGACATGGATCAGCTGTAAGGCATGGTTTTTTTTTCCCACCGGGTTCTGAAGTTGACATCATAAAGGCTATGGTGATGTCAGCCTGATCTACGGAGCCTAGCAGACCAACTCGAAATGCGCCACGGTCCCAGGCAGCAAGATAGAACATCGGAGGTGAGAGTTATTATATAGGATAACATACATTTTTAAACAAGCCTGTTGGTCCTCCTCTACTCTTTTTTTGTATCACTATCTCATGCATACTCATTGGAACTACACAGAAAACTAGTCTGAATTGGTGTTCCTCTAGGGATGAATTGGGGCAAAATAAAAAAAGATTTAACAGCAAAACTGAAAGAACAGGAGAAAGCCAGGATTATCTGCTCCTCCCCCACACGGTGTTAATGCAGTATTTAGTTGGGAGGATGGGGTGCTGGCTGACCCTATCAAGGGTAAAGACATGGCCGGTCAGACCTGATTTTCAGCCCTAACCAGCTATGTTTTTGCCAGAGAACCTAGCTGCAGTAAACCTAGACAGTTTTCAGCTGGAAACTTAAAATGGCTGCATTAAGCAGCTTAAGCTGAAAATGTTCCCTAAAGATAACGAGCTGAGTGGCTCTCTGAACATTAACATAAACATAGCTGGTATCATTTTCTGCAGCAAGCACCTCATTATTCTTCTCAAACTCCACATCAATGGTATAATTTCTGAGGTAATCTTCAAAACCAAAATCCAGATTCCTGCCATGATAAATCGTTCCATTGGAATCCTGAGCAACAATACTGGTGCAGAACCTTCACAAAGGCAGAAAAAAGAGAAAGAGAGAGAGAAACAAATATGGATTCCCATTGCATGTTTTCTAGATGTTGCATTCAGCATTTTTCACTAGTGTAATCAAATATGAGAACTATATTTCTCATTATATCATCTTTGATTAATACAGTAATATGCAATGCATAATGTTAAAATTTGGTTCTTTCCTCACTACTGATTTCCCTCACATTTATTGGGGTCGATTGTGTTTTCCTGGTGTGTTTGTACATCGCTTTGGCTGTACAGATCAAGGCAATAGATAAGCTTAAAAAAATTCATAGATGCTAATTTGTAGGTTAACATATGTTAAGTTGATTTGGCGTGCACTACATTTAAGGAGCATTAAAAAAAATTGAATATGCACTAATAAATACACATCTCTGGTACACCCCAATCTGTGAACCTATCCAACCAGAAGGCTTGGTTTAATTTGATTGCCTATCATTCCACTATCAGTCTTCAAAGTGGCATACTATAAAATATATATTCCTATTAAAAACAGTACTATAATGATGAACAAACAATTTAAAAAAATTGTATTATAACTCAATCATAATAATTGAATCCCAGCAAACCCCAAAATAAACACATTTTTTCCTAATTATCTTAGCTTGCAAAAAGAATAAGGTTAGTAAGACTATGAAAATGATGACAATATTGTTCGTTTTAAATTAGCATGTTAATGGAAGAATAGTTTCCTTAAACAGCAGAACAAATCATGAATACTAGTTGGTAGCTATAGAATTGTGTTTATTTATATATGCTTTATACAATGCAATGCTGGTAGGAGCCTTTATCAGTGAAGATTTCACTTGTAGTTTATCATCTTTTTTGTGATGTGTTATTTTTTTCTAGGGGGCTATTTTGTCAAGGGTTATTTTGTGGGAGGGGCCATTTTATGGGAAAATTAGGTTCTTACCCTTGGTAATTTTCTTTCCTTTAGTCACAGCAGATGAATCCATAACGAATGGGTTGTGTCCACCTACCAGCAGGGGGAGATAGAGAACACTGAAAACCATAGTGCCTCCTGGACAGCTAGCTCCATCTGCCTCTCAGTATTTGAAGCTTCCAAAGCAATGTTACACCGCAAAGTAGAATAACATGAACTTCCTCACAGCGAATGAACGTCCCAGAACAGGAGCAATAACACATAGGAGGGACGAACTCAACCTCCTGAAGTAGAACAGAAATCCTGAAAACTGTTTTCCAACTTCTCCCAATGAGGGAACATCTCTGCAGGAAAAAACTGAACACAAAACAGAGTCAATCAGGGAGGGATCATGGATTCATCTGCTGTGCCTAAAGGAAAGAAAATTACCAAGGTAAGAACCTAATTTTCCCTTCCTTGTCATCATCAGCAGATGAATCCATTACGAATGGGATGTATCAAAGCAATCCCTAGATAGGGTGGGAACAAGCCACACCACGCGCAAGCACTTGTGCTCCAAAAAGTGCATCCCTCCTGGCAGCCACATCCAGCCTTTAATGTTGGGCAAAAGAGAGCTTAGAAGCCCAAGTAGCCGCACTACGTATCTCTTGAAGAGAGAATGCTCCAGTTTCAACCCAAGAAGAGGAAATCGCTCTTGTGGAATGTGCCTTAAAGGCGTCAGGCGGAAGCCGGCCAGCCAACAGATATGCAGAAAAAATAGCTTCTTTGAGCCAATGGGCTATAGTGGCTTTAGACGCTGGACACCCTCTGCGAGGACCTGATAACAATACAAAAAGGTGATCCGAGGTCCTGAAAACATTTGTCATTCGCAGGTACTGCAACAGAGTCCTGCGCACATCCAGAAGGTGCAACTGCCCAAAGGATTCTGGAAACTCCTCCCTAGAAAAGGAGGGCAGAAAAATAGGCTGGTTTAGGTGAAACACAGAAACCACCTTAGGCAGGAAGGAAAGCACCGTACGTACCATTACTCCGGACTCTGAGAATTGCAGAAATGGGTCTCGACAGGACAGAGCCTGGAGCTCAGACACCCGTCTTGTCGATGTGATGGCCACCAAGAAGACTGCCTTTAAAGTCATATCCTTCTCCGAAGCCCGCCGCAGCGGCTCGAAGGACAAACCCTGAAGAGCCTTCAATACTAGCCCCAGGTTCCAAGCCAGACAAGGTGCCTGCACGGGAGGACGGAGCCGAAGCACCCTTCTAAGAAACCGTGTAATGTCTGGATGCGCAGCTAAGGAGAAGCCAGCGACCTTCCCTCGAAAGCATGCCAATGCTGCCGCTTGCACCCGCAGGGAATTATAGGCCAAGCCTTTTTGTACACCATCCTGCAAAAAGTCAAGAATCGGCGAGAAAGAAGCCCGCATGGGTGTGATCGCCTTTGGAACACACCAAGCCTCAAACTGACGCCAAATCCGGGCATAAGCAACGGAAATGGGCTGCTTGCGGGCCTGCAAGAGAGTGGAGATGACTGTTAGAATAGCCTTGTCTCTTAATTGCACCCTCTGAATAGCCATGCCGTAAGACCAAAGCGGCAAGGGTCCTCCATAGTCACTTGGCCCTGCAACAACAGGTTTGGTACCAGAGGCAAAGGAAGAGGAGCCTCCACCAGCATCCACCGGAGGTCCGCATACCAGGGCCGCCTGGGCCAATCCGGGACAATGAGAATCACCACTCCCTGGTGCAGCCGAATTTGCAGGAGTACTCGCCCTATCAAGGGCCAAGGCGGGAACACATATAGGGGGCCCAGAGGCCAGGGTTGAGCCAAGGCATCCAACCCCGCCGAGCGAGGATCTCTCCGTCTGCTGTAAAAGCACGGGACTTTGGCATTTGCGCTTGACGCCATCAGATCCGCTAGGGGCGTTCCCCATTTGGCACAGTGTTGAAGGAACACTTCGTCTGCCAACTCCCACTCCGCTGGGTCGATGAGGTTACTGCTTAGATAATCAGCTTGCACGTTGCTCTGACCTGCAATGTGAGCTGCTGACAGGAACTGTAGATGCAGCTCGGCCCAGTGGCAAATCTGAGCTGCCTGCGCGGCCAGTGCTCTGCACTGCGTTCCACCTTGACGATTTATGAAGGCCACTGCCGTCATATTGTCCGACAGCACTCTGACAGCCAATCCTTCCAAGGTCAATTCTTCGAGTGTCCACAGACCCTGGGCATGCCCCTCCTGGCAATGAGCTCTCCAGCCCTTCAGGCTGGCATCGGTTACCACCAGGCACCAAACGGGGAGCACTAACTGCATTCCTCACCGCAGCTTGCTGACTGAGAGCCACCACTCCATGCTGAGTTGGGCCGCAGGGAGCCAATTAAGTCTGCACTGATAATCCTGGGAAATGGGAGACCAATGTTGTGGCAGGGAAAACTGCAGCGGTCTCATGTGCGCTCTCGCCCAAGGCACCACTTCTAGGGTGGCCGTCATTGACCCCCAACAGCTGGACAATGTCCCAAGCTCACGGGCGAGGCATCCTCAGGAGCAGACGGACCTGGGTCTGAAGCTTACACCTCCTTTGCTCGGGTAAAAAAACCAACCCCGAAGCCGAACCGGACCCCAAATATTCTAGAGATTGAGAGGGGATCAGGTGACTTTTGGATATATTGACGACCCAGCCCAGAGACTGCAGAACTGAGACCACTCTGGCTGTTACATGACGACTCTCTTCTGCAAAGTCCACTCTGATGAGCCAGTCGTCTAGGTACGGGTGAACCCGAACACCCTCTCGCCTGAGGAAAGCAGCTACTACCACCATTACCTTGGAAAAGGTTCGGGGAGCTGTGGCGAGGCCAAAAGGCAAGGCCCGAAACTGGAAATGTTTTCCCAACACCGCAAACCGGAGGAACCGGAGGTCCAGAGATGTGAGAAATTCTCCTGGCTGTACCGCCGCAATGACAGAGTGCAGGGTTTCCATGTGAAAATGCCGTACTTTGAGTGACTCGTTGACTTTCTTTAAGTCGAGAATGGGTCGAAAAGACCCGCCTTTTCGCGGCACCACAAAATAAATGGAGTAACGACCACAGCCGCGTCCGGCGAGAGGCACGGGGATCACCGCTCCCAGGTGCAACAAGCCTTGCAAGGTCTCCTCTACTGCCGCCCGTTTGACAGCAGTGCCGCATTGGGACTCCAAAAACACGTCTCTCACCGGGGCATTTAATTCCAATCTGTAACCGTCTCTGATCAGGTCCAAAACCCACTGATCTGAGGTAATCTTGACCCACTCCTCGAGAAAGAGGGAAAGACGTCCTCCAACTGCAGGAATCAAGGAGTGGGCCAGCGCACCATCATTGAGAGGGTCGCCCATGAACTCTAGGCCTTGAGCCGGCTGCTGCGGAGCGTTTGTCCGAGCAAAAGGAGTTCCTCTGCTGAAAACGGGCACGTGAAGTAAATCCAGCGGAATGCCCCGGGCGGTACCTTCTAGCTTCACGGAAGCGAGATCTGGAAGAGGAGGGAACTGCCTGACCCTTGGAAGAAGGCCGCAGCCTATCCTTGGGTAACCGCTGGGGTTTAGGATCCCCCAGGCCCTTGACAATTTTCTCCAACTCCTCACCAAATAGAAGGCCCTGGAAGGGCAACTTCACCAACCTTTGCTTAGAGGCCATGTCAGCCGCCAATGCCGTAGCCATAGACGGCGGCGAGCGGCCACTGCCACAGACATCTGTTTAGCCGAGGCTCTGACCAGATCATACAGGGCGTCAGCCAAAAATGACAAGGCCGATTCCATCCACGGTGCCACCTCCGCAAGGGGCTCCGCCCCATCTCCGGGCTGTTCCACTGCCTGTTGCAACCAAGCGAGGCAGGCTCGAGCAGCATAACAACTGCACACAGACGCCCGTAAGGCTAGGCCCGAAATTTCAAAGGACCGTTTCAGTGCTGATTCCAGACGTCGGTCCTGCATGTCCTTCAGGGCGACCCCTCCCTCTACTGGGAGGGTAGTCTTCTTTGTCACAGCCGTGACTAGGGCATCCACTTTAGGCACTGCGAAGCGTGCCAAGTGTTCCTCACTTAGAGGGTATAAGTGCCCCATTGCCCTGGCAACTTTCAAAGGCCCCTCAGGGTCAGCCCATTGAACTGAAATAAGCTCTTGGATGGAGTCATGCAAAGGAAAGGCTCGAGTAGGCTTCTTAGTACTTGCCATCCTCGGATTACCAGAGGAGGCCTCGCCAAGCGCAGGATCTTCAATAGAGAGGGCCTGCAAGGCGTCAGAAATAAGCGTTGGCAGCTCCTCGAGGTGAAAAATCCTAACCATGGTGGGATCATCAGGATCCAGTGGCAATTCGGCACCTTCCTCTGGCTCCTCGGACCACGAAGGCCTGCCAGACCCCTCAGAATCCCCACAGCCCGACCGGGGGGGGGAGGGGGTGCACCACTCTCTGAAGGGGAATTTACCCTTCTACGCTTGTCACGCGGCCAACTGTCTGGGGAAAGAACGCCTGACGGCAATCCCGTGCCGGCCTCCACCGGAGGGGAACCAGGTAGCAACGCAGAGTCAGACACCTGCGGCAGAGCTCTCTTTAACATGAACGCTTTATGTAAAAGCAACACAAACTCAGGGGAGAAAGGCTCACCCTGGTCCAATCCGGGGCAAGCAGCTCCTCTGGCAGCCTCCATCCGAGATTCCCCTCTGGCCTCAGACCCCTCCGCTCCTGCGGGGGTCGAGCCATGTGGCGCATCCAAGATGGCGCCCACTGCCAGCTCCACCGAGTGGGAAGAAACATCGCTCGCCATGCTAGTGCCGGCCCTGACGTCTGAAGAGCATGATTTACAGAGCCCTGCTGCAGATCTGTGCCTACCACAACGTGAACCTCCGCAGCCATCACCGAAACCAGTGGAAAATTTCAAAATGGCGGATTCGCGCCAAAAACGCCACGATCGCAGGCCCTCCCCCTCTTACCTCAACAGACCGAGTCCCAGAGCTCCGGTCATGCTGCACAGACAGAAGATAGCCTCAGAATCGCAGAGCTAACAAGCGTGTCGCGTTTTTTGTTGTTGTTTTTTTTTTTAAACGCTGTGAGGAAAGTTAGAGGCAACAGCTACAGAGGCACTCCGGAGGTCCAGGAGAGTGGGAAAGGCAGGGAAAGGACGAACCAATGTGCCTGCATCCACATAGGGGGAAGGGTAAGGCAGAGACAGGGCAAACCTATATGCCTGCATCCACATAGGGGGAAGGGTAAGGCAGGGAAAGGGCTAACCTATGTGCCTTTAAAGTGGAGCTGCAATAGCCACAACACCCCTGCTACAACTGGTAAAAGCACAGGAGCCACCCCAGGCAGATTCTTGAAGGAGCTGAATAAGCTGCGTCCAACCCTGCTGGGAGATAGAGAATACTGAGAGGCAGATGGAGCTAGCTGTCCAGGAGGCACTATGGTTTTCAGTGTTCTCTATCTCCCCCTGCTGATAGGTGGATACAACCTATTCGTAATGGATTCATCTGCTGCTGATGACAAGGAAGTAGGGCTATTTTGTTCTGGGCTGATTTGTTGTGGCTTTTTTGTCAGAGCTATTATGTTGGGGCACCCAGGCTTTCGTGTGATGTATGTTCATGCAGACCTATGCTGTTACCACGCCAGTGCAATAAAAAATCTGTACTAGCTGCTTAATGAGGGTAGGGGCAGTTCATGGAGTGACAGGGGAAGGAGGAGTGGTCGGCTGTAATAACTAGCACACAGATCACTATAAGGCACTAGCTTTCATGATTGCTGATGGCACAGCTGAATCTCTCTCTCAGTGGCACTTGTCCAGTTACCAGGTGCTGCTACCCAGACAAATACTTTTAAAAATCGGCCCTAAAGTGTGTATGTTAGGACAGAATACAGAAAAACCAGGTTGTCTGAGCCAAAGTTAAAGGGCTAATCTTTGCGACTTCTGCATGTAGATTCATAGAACATAAGAGTAGCCATACTGGGTCAGACCAATGGTTAATCTAGCCCAGATCCTGTTTCCAACAGTGGCCAAGCCAGGTCACAAGTACTTGGCAACATTCCATGCTACCAATCCCAGGGCAAGTAGTGGCTTCCCCAGGTCTATCTCAATAGCAGACTATGGAGTTTTCCCCCCAGGAACTTGTCCAAACTTTTTTAAAACCCAGATAAACTAACTGCTGTTAGTACATCCTCCGGCAACGAGTTCCAGAGCTTAACTATTCTCCGAATGAAAAAATATTGGTTTATAAGTATTTCCATGCAACTTCATTGAGTGTCCCCTAGTCTTTCTACTTTTTGAAAGAGTAAAAAATTGATTCCCTTCTACTTGTTCTACACCACTCAGGAATTTGTAGGCCTCAATCATATCTCCCCTCAGCTGTCTTTACCAAACTGAGGAGCCCTAACCTACTACTACTACTACTATAAATCACTTCTATAGCGCTACCAGTTTTACGCAGTGCTTTACAATTGAACATGAAGAAGACAGTCCCTGCTCAAAAGAGCTTACAATCTAAATCAGGACAAACAGACAGGACCAAAAAGGATAAGGGAAGGACAGACAGAAGGACACATAAGGATAAGATGAAAGTTACAAGTCAGGAGTTGAAAGCAGCATCAAACAGGTAGGCCTTTAGCCCGGATTTGAAGGCAGCCAGGGATGGAGCTAGATGTAATGGCTCAGGAAGCTTATTCCAGGCATAAGGTGCGGCGAGATAGAAGGAGCGGAGTCTGGAGTTAGCCTTCCCTCATATGAGAGGAGTTACATCCCCTTTATCATTTTGGCCGGTGGTTCTACATATAAATTCATATGTATATATACACTTGTATATTCAGCAGCACTCGTAAGACATATAGCACTGCCAAATTTTCAAATAATTTGAAACATCTAATTCAGATGTCTCTATTATTCCTCAGATGCTTTATTCAAAATTGGTCTCATATGGTATATATATGTATGTGTATATATATTTTACAGCTATACCAAATAGTATATTTTACTATTTGGCTGAATACGAATAATGAAAAATATTATTCAGCCAAGAAAATACCGAATATGAATAATGGGTATTGAACTTTAACTTAAACAATAAAAGAAGCACAGTAGAGCCCTGGATTATTCATATTTGAATTTAAATCACTATTTGGCCAAATATGAATAATGTATTCAGGGCCAAAGTGTTTCGTTCCAATTTTTGACCCTTGTATTTTACAAGGTATATGACAACAGCATTAGGATATGACATATGTATTGTTATCACATTATTTTCAATACGTTTCTGCACAGTTACTGAAAATTTGACTTAAGTGCACAGTGACTCATGCTATAAGGTAAAATATGGGTTCCCTTTTTTTCTATTCACCATGTATACCATATCTCATATATAGATATCAAATAGATTTTAGATCTATAAGACATGAAAAGAAAGAGGAGCTTTGTTTCTTTATGTGTCTGCGAGAATGAAAGCCTTCCTTACTACTACTACTTAACATTTCTAAAGCGCTACTAGGGTTACGCAGCGCTGTACAATTTAACATGGAAAGAGAGTCCCTGCTCGAAGAGCTTACAATCTAAAAGACAAATGTACAGTTAACCTGATAGGTCAGACAGATTGGGGCAACCTATATGTTCGAAAGGTTAGGTTCCGAATGCAGCATTGAAGAGGTGAGCTTTAAGCAAGGATTTGAAGATGGGTAGGGAGGGGGCTTGGCGTAGGGAATCAGGAAGATTGTTCCAGGCCTCTGCCTCTTTTGTGAAAATCTTTCTGAAACTGGAATCAAAAGAGTCAGAGACTGTGGAAGGGATCTCAAGAGACAGACCTTATCTTAGAGGACTGGCAGGTGCTAAGATGTTAAACTGGTTAGGCAAAGCACATTTTGTAAGGAGAACAAAAAGGCATTGATCCTTTCCGTAGCTTCTTTTTATTATTATTATTATTTATTGCATTTGTACCCCACATTTTCCCACCTTTTTGCGGGTTCAGTGTGGCTTACAATACGTTATGAAAACTGGAAGTACATTTTGTTACAGCTCAGTTATGGATTACATTATGAAGCGTTTTGAGAGACAAGTTTTGTAACAAGGAATATAATAATGGAAAAGATCATTGAGACATTGGAAGGAAAGAACGGGAAACTAAAAGGGGCGATACATTGGAGGGAACCCGCGGGAAGCAGGAGGGGTGGTATATAATAACAGGCAAGCATTTGGTATACATTTTCTGTGAGTAAGGTATGAGTGAGGTAAGTTTGCGGGAGATGAGAAGGTGAGGTAGGGGATGGGAATTCAGAGTGGCTGTAGTGATGCATTGTTGAACAGTGAGTGCGGTTTTATGTGTTTTGGTTCTTTCTGTAAATTTCCTCAAAGAGGTGGGTCTTCAGTAGTTTGCGGAAGGTTTTTTGCTCGTGGATCGTTTTCAGGTTGCTTGGCAATGAATTCCAGTACTGCGTGCTCATGTAGGAAAAGGTTGACGCGTGCAGTGTTTTGTATTTCAAGCCCTTGCAATTAGGAAAGTGGAGGTTGAGGAAAGTTCGGGATGATCTTTTGGCGTTTCTTGGTGGTAAGTCTATTAAATCCGACATGTAGGCTGGGGCTTCACCGTGAATGATGTTATGGACTAATGTGCATACTTTAAAGGTAATGCGTTCTTTAAGTGGGAGCCAGTGTAGCTTCTCTCGTAAGGGTTTTGCACTTTCATATTTTGGTTTTCCTAAGATGAGTCTGGCTGCTGTATTCTGGGCTGTTTGGAGTTTTCTCAGTATTTGCTTTTTGCAACCTGCGTATAGTGAGTTGCAGTAATCCAGATGGCTGAGAACGAGGGATTGCACCAGGCTACGAAAGACGGTTCTTGGGAAGAATTGTCTTATTCTTTTCAGTTTCCACATGCAGTAGAACATCTTTTTGGTTGTGTTGTTTGCCTGAGTTTCGAGTGTTAGGTGGCGGTCAATAGTGACTCCAAGGATTTTTAGCGTTTCTGAGATTGGAAGGTTTAGTGTTGGTGTGTTTAAAGCAGTGAATTCTTTCGTGTTGTATTGGGACGTGAGTATCAGGCATTGAGTTTTTTCTGCATTTAGTTTCAAGCGAAAAGCATCTGACCAGGTGTTCATGATGTGTAGACTTAGGTTGATTTCATTGGAGATTTCTTTAATGTCTTTTTTGAAAGGGATGTATATAGTTACATCATCGGCGTAAATATATGGGTTGAGGTTGTGGTTCGATAGGAGTTTCGCCAGGGGGATCATCATTAGGTTGAAAATGGTTGGTGAGAGGGGTGATCCTTGTGGTACTCCACATTCGGGTGTCCAAGCAGCGGACGTGGTTGAATTTGATGTGACTTGATATGATCGTTGAGTTAGGAACCCCTTGAACCAGTTTAGGACATTTCCTCCAATACCAAAGTATTCAAGTATGTGTAATAGGATTCCGTGGTCGACCATGTCAAAGGCACTTGACATGTCGAATTGTAGGAGGAGTATATTGTTGCCGGTTGCAATCATTTGTTTAAATTTAGTCATGAGGGTAATCAGTACTGTTTCTGTGCTGTGATTCGACCGGAATCCTGATTGGGCATCATGCAGTATTGAGTGTTTGTTTAGATAATCTGTGAGTTGTTTAGTTACCAATCCTTCGGTTATTTTGGTTGTTAGTGGTATGGATGCTACTGGTCTGTAGTTGGTTAATTCGCTTGCGTTTTTCTTTGTATCTTTAGGTATTGGGGTGAGTAAAATTTTTCCTTTTTCTTTAGGGAAAAGTCCGTTTTGTAGCATAAAGTTTACGTGGTTCGTTAGGTCTGTTATGAATTGTAGAGGAGCTGATTTCATAAGGTTGTTTGGGCATATGTCTAGTTTGCAGTGGGATTTGGCGTATCTTTTTAGAGTTTTCGAGATGAGATCTTCTGATATTAACTCGAAGTCGGTCCAGGTTCTGTCTGCTGGGTATGTTCCGGCTTCTGGGTCTAGGCAGTCTAGAAGTGTGACGTGTTCGATAGGGCTGGTGGGTATTTTAAGTCGTAGTTGTATGATTTTCTCTTTGAAGTATTTCGCAAGGTTGTCAACATCTGGTATATCTTTGCTGTTGTTTGTAACTGGTGTGGTGTCTAGAAGTTTGTTCACAAGGTAGAAGAGTTTATGTGTGTCATTGTAGTTTGGTCCTATTATTGTTTGTAGTGTGATCTTTTAGTCTGTCTTATGGTGTATTTGTATTTCCTCCGAAGTAGTTTCCAAGCATTTAGTGTTTGTTCATCTCTCTTTTTGTTCCATGCGCGTTCTAGTTTCCTGACTTGTGTTTTAAGTTTTTTCAGCTCTTCGTTGAACCATGGATTTGCTTTTTTCCTGTGTGATGTTCTAGTTTGGATTGGTGCGATTTTGTCTAATGTTGTTGTGCATAGATCGTCCCATTCTTGGAGGAATTGGATGGTGCTAGCACTTGTTGTCCATTCGTTCTGGTAGATCTGTTGCCAGAATGTTGTGGGGTCTGTTTTTCCTCTCGTGGTGTATGTTGTTCGCTCATGTTTATTGATTGTGTTTATGTGTGTTTTTCTCCAGAAGAGATCCTCATCCTTCTGAGTCTTGGACTAGGGGGTATGCGATGAAGCTACAAAGTAGTAAATCTAAAATGAATCGGAGAAAGATTTTCTTCACTCAACGTGTAATTAAACTCTGGAATTCGTTGCCAGAGAATGTGGTAAAGGCGGTTAGCTTAGCGGGGTTTAAAAAAAAGGTCTGGACGGCTTCCTAAAGGAAAAGTCCATAGACCATTATTAAAATGACTTGGGGAAAATCCACTGCTTATTTCTGGAATAAGCAGCATAAAATGTACTGAACTTTTTTGGAATCTTGCCAGGTATTTGTGACCTGGATTGGCCACTGTTGGAAACAGGATACTGGGCTTGATGGACCTTTGGTCTGTCTCATTGTGGCAATACTTATAAGTTAGGTAGATTCTGCTAAGCAGCTCTGCTACCTGCTCCATGTACCAACACTTACAGGGGAATTCTATAAATGCATCCAAATTTCCGCATGCAGAAGTGAGTGCTATTCTGAGATGCACACGCAATTGTCTAACAAGCCAATCAGCACTAATGATTGGGCGCTAACAATCAATTATCGGCACTCATTTGCAACAATTTGGATTTGCTGCGCATCTTGCTAAGCACTATTCTATAAGGATATGTGCACAAATCTTTTAGCATGCAACTGAAAAGGGGACGTGGCCATGGGAGGGCCATGAGAGGGTCCAGGGCATTCACTAAAGATGCGTGCAGTATTATGGAATTCGGGAAATCTGAGCCTAACTTGTGTACCAGTATTTATACCAGGTTTCAGCTGGGCACAGATCCCAACGCTACGCGCTATTCAATAAACAGCATCCAACTCGGAGTGCCATTTATAGAATAGTGCTCAGTGCGCATTTTTTTTCAACGCCCAAATTTGAGCACCACTTACTGAATCTAATCCTTACTGTGCTGCCCATTGCAGTCTAAGCCAGAGAGCACAGGAGTGCTCACAAGCTCCACAGTGGTCCTCCCTCCCACATGGGTTTCCTAAACAGGAATCCTTATATTAGGATGGTGCAAGGCCACCTGGACAGCATGCAGGCTGAATGGGACAGTGCTTTAAGCTGCTGCTCTGACTGGGATACATAGGCCTTGAGCAAATACCCCAAATCTACTGCATTTTCCTTATCAGAAGCAGAGGAGCTTCAGTACCTCCAAACTAACCATCTCAAACAGTCTCACATTTTTAACAGACCTGCCAAGTCTCCTGCATTGAGTTGGAGTCTTGCCCTTCAGGAATCCATCTCCTGTGTGACAAAGTCCCACACAATACAACATCCTGCTGCAGCTAAAACTCTAACCAACACAGCAAGGAGGTAGTGTAAGAGCTCTGCAAACTGGAATGTTCTCCTGCTGATCTGCAATACATGAGATCATCAATTGGAAATGACAGTAGTGAGGTGTGAAGGAAAGGCAGAGGGTGTGGCAAGGGCTGGAGAGGACACAGGGCATGCAATGAAAAATTTCCCATTTGAGAACTGGTCACCCTTGGCAGCTCTGTAAAGGCAGTTTATACATTTACTAAAAAAGTATCCCTGTGTCAAACAACGCTAATGGACTCAGTGTGCTGAAATATGCAGAAGAAGTTTATTTCAATGTCCCCTAATGGAAAAAAGGAGAAGAAAGGACATCAAAAAGTTGTGGGTGATACCTTTCTATTGGACTAGGTTAAGGCATTTTGGATTCTGCTTTCAAGAGTATTAGGGAATATGAAACTTACACACCCCTACTCCTCTCTGCTCCCCGATGGGTTAAGGCTAAATTAAACTGGCAATATGGTGCAGAGCAGAGGTTCTGCAATCAGACATCAGCATTAACACCTCTGTTTAAAAAAAATATATATTTTTTTAAAACCTTTTTTCTTTTCCACAAACAAAAGTCAGCTACTTACGTGGTGACTTCATAGCACAGGTTAAGGAGAAATGCGTCACCAACACTGACTCCTAAAGCTCTAGATAGACCCCGAATTTCTTCTGCATAATCCTTGTGGATGAAACGCTCCAACTCTTCTGCCAGTGATCGTATTATAGGATGTATCCATTCAGGTACTAATGCACTAAAATCAAAATTCAACATAGCGTCTTGTAATTAGTCCATCTGCTTCCCAGACATAGTCCTAAATATACCTGATAATTCATTCCCCAAAGTTAGGAGGAAACCCAATGAATCCCTACAAGTAAGGGCCCTGTTTACTAAGCAGTGTTATAGGTGCATTAACATTTTTAACACGCGTTAACCATGTACATGCCTACAATATCCCTATAGGCGCCTACATGGTTAGCGTGCGCGTTAAGTGTAGGCGCGCTAAAAACACTAATGCACCTTAGTAAACAGGGCCCTTAATGTCTAAAGACACGTGAAATTGAAAACAGCATTTAAAGATTCTTAGGAGCCCTTTTACCAAGCCATGCACTGAAGCAACTTTTAGGGGCCCTTTTCAAAGATGAGCTAAAAAGTGGCCTGCGCTACTTTTAGTAGGTGATTTTCCCATGCGCTCAGGCCACCTGTTAGTGCGTCTGCAAAAAGCTGAATGTCTACTTATGGCAATAACGGCCAGGCACTAAGTCCAAAAATTAGTGCCTGGCTATTTACCACATGAACCCTTATTGCCTCCTATTTACTTGGAAGTAAGGACTCACACACGCTAACCCTGCAGTAATCGGCAATGTGGCCGTGCTGCCGGTTACTGACGGGAACGGCCCTGCAGTAGAAAATAGATAATTATTTTCTACCATGGGAAACTGCACAAGCCAACTTCGGAATTACTGCTGGGCTCCTGTGCTACACTGGCGGTAGGGCTGATTTGGCGTGCGCTACCCATGAGGTAACCCTACCGCACTTTTGTAAAAGGGCCGCCCTTCATGCAGAGGTAAAATGGCTCCATTTTCCATTTTTCTTATTAATAACCACATGCTAATCGGTCAGCGCACACAGCTTAGTAAAAGGACCCCTTTTTTTGCTCATCATAAGAAAATCTACAAATATGCAATTTTGATTTATGTGGATTTGAGTTACCAGAAATTTTGTTTGTGTTTGGTCTGGAGCAGTGACGCAGCCAAGGGTGGGCCCAGGCCCACCTAATTTGGGCTAAAGCCCACCCAGTAGCAACACACCTATGATGTGACTGGCAGGGATCCCCAAGCCCCACCAGCCCAAAACTCCCAAAAACTGTCCCTCCTGTATACCTTGTAAATAGCAGCGAGCAGCGGCTGATACATACTGCTTGCACCGGCCCCACAGCCTTTCCTCGGATGTATTCCCATCTATGCGGAAACCGGAATTTGCCCGAGGGCCAACATGAGCAGTATGTATTAGTTGCTGCTTGCTGCCGCTGAAAATCTGCTATTTAAAAGGTATGCTGGGGGGGGGGGGGGGGATATTTGAGAGACCATCCAACTTATAATCGAAAGAGAAAAACGCCTATATTTCGACCCAAATCAGGAGATGGGCGTTTTTCTCGCAAAGGCGCCCAAATCGGTATAATCGAAAGCCGATTTTGAGCGTTTCCAACTGCACTCCGTCGCGGAAACAAATAAAGTTGACGGAGGCGTGTCGGAGGCGGGACTGGGGCATGGTTATCAGCCGAGGAGAGATGAGAGATGGGCGTCTTTAGCTGATAATCGGAAAAAAAAAAGGCGTTTTTACCGCGATTTTGGGTCACTTTTTTTTTTACTCTTTTTTTCACAAACAAGTCCCAAAAAAGTACCCCAACTGCCCAGATGACCACTGAAGGGAATCGAGGATGACCTCCCCGGACTCCCCCAGTGGTCACTAACCCCCTCCCACCAAAAAAAACCCACTTTAAAAACTTTTTTTCCAGCCTCTATGCCAGCCTCAAATGCTGTACCCACCTCCATGACAGCAGAATATGTTTGATCCTCTCACAGCCTTTCCCTGGGTCAGATGTGGCTCTCGGGTGCACCACAGGGTCACATCAGCATTGCATTGTGGTGGGTGTAGGGTATTGGGCTCCGTGATTTCATTATTTTGTGTTACAGTCTCACGATGTTGGTAGTTGGTAGGCTGTTCTCCCATGGTGCTTTTCCCCCTGCCTACTGGGTCAGAGTGTGCCCTGTTGTGTTTCCGGTAGTCCATGAGGTAGTGGCCATTTTTGTAAGCCAGTTTTAGATCCCTTCCATGTGTTAGCCACGTTAGAGAACTTAGTTCTTACCTTGAATGTGGCTGAAAGAGGGCATTGTACAGCATTCTACCAGCTCTGACCTGCTAATCTCACTACCAGGGAGACTCGTTGCCAGTGGTGGGGCAGAACCTCTGATCTGCAAACGCGGTTATTCCAATAAAGGACGTTTTCGGAGAGATTAGTCTTCAGGTGTAAACTGGTGTGCCAAAGTTATACAGCAGCAACAAGTCCTAGAGTCCTGCGTGTATGCAGGTCCCTGGAGCACTTTTAGTGGGTACCGCAGTGCAATTCAGCCAGGTGGACCCAGGCCCATCCCCCCCTACCTGTAACACTTGTGCTGGTAAATGGGAGGCCTCAAAAATCCACTGTACCCACATGTAGGTGCCCCCTTCACCCCTAAGAGCTATGGTAGTGCTGTACATTTGTGAGTAGTGGGTTTTGGGGGAGGGGGTTGGGAGCTCAGCACCCGTGGTAAGGGAGCTATGCATGTAGGGTGCCCAGTTGGTGTCCTGGCATATCAGGGGGGCGCGTGTACTACCAATCCTGGCCCCTCCCACGACCAAATGGCTCGGATTAGGACGTTTTTGAGCTGGGCGTTTTTAGTTTCCATTATCGCTAAAAAAAAACAAACGCCCAGCTCAAAAACGTCCATTTTTTCGAAAATACAGTTTGGCCCGCCCCTTCACAGACCCGTTCTCGGAGATAAACGCGTTTCCGTTCGATTATGCCCCTCCATATGGCATGCAGGCAAGAGAGGGAGAGACCAAATCACTTGTGGAACAAGGCACAGTTCTTCTGCCCGCCCATGTTGGGCCCAGGCCCACCCAAAACTGGGTGTCTGGCTACGCCCCTAGTCTGGAGTTGATCCTCAAGTTTTCAGCCCATCTGGAATCTTCACCGTTTGCTCTCATTCATTTAGAGCAGAAGAATGATGTTGTTGACCTCAGTTTATGGCTGCCTAGAGGATTTAATCCTCCTCAAGCCTTCCATCTAGTCCATGGACAATATTTACTGAGAGTCACTGCCCACAGCTCCCTCAGAATCGAGCCAGTAGATGTCAAAGTACTTAAGTAAAAGTACAGTGAAGAACACATTTAAAAAATATCACTTAAGTGAAAGTAAGAGTCATTGCCTCATATAATACTTTCTGAGTAAAAAGTAAAAGTACCACAACTACAATAATACAATTATTATGAATGTTTTTATCCCAACAACATTTTTTGCTCTACAATTCGATCCACTTCACTTTTAGTCAGGGCTTTTTTTGTGCCTGTATGCACTGGTACGGCATACCGGCACCCTTTTTTTTCCCAATGAGCAGCAGCAGCAGGCAAAGCAAGGCATAGGAAGCATGGGGGCTGCAGTGCTAGGACGCACGCTGTCGGTTCTGCCGATCCCCTGCCCCAGAACAGGAAGTTGATGTCAGAGGGGCAGGGGATCAGCAGAGCTGACAGTGCACATCCAAGCACTGTGGGCCTGTACCTTTTACTCCTTGATTTGCCTGCCGCTGCTGCTTGTTGGGAGAAGCAGCAGCGGCCGCAAGAGAGATGCTGGATGGGACAGAGAGGGCAAGGGGAGAAATGCCAGATGGAGAGAGAAGAGGCAAGGGGACAAATGCCGGATGGAGAGAGAGAGGGGCAAGGGGAGAAATGCCAGATGGAGAGAGAAGAGGCAAGGGGACAAATGCCGGATGGAGAGAGAGAGGGGCAAGGGGAGAAATGCTGGATGGGGAGAGAGGGGAAAAAGGGAGCTATGCCAGATGGGGAGAGAGAGGAAAAAGGGAGAAATGCTGGATGGAAGTGGGGAGGAGAGAAAGGGGACCAAAAGGGGGCCATTGCTGGATGGATAAGGGAAGGAGAGTAGGGCGATGCTGGATAGAAGTGGGGAGGAGAGGGCGGCAATGCTGGATGGAAGTGGGGAGAAGAGGGGGAAATGCTTGATGGAACTGGGGAAGAGAGAGTGGCAAGCTATAGGTAGACATAGTCAAAAGAGGGAAATTGAAGATTGGATAGTAAGAAAGAACTAAATGCGGACAAGGCAGAAAATAAAATCGAAGAAAGCTGAAAGGAAAAGAAGAGAAAAATGACAAACAGGAAATCCTGGCAATAAAGTTAAGACGGGGAAAGTAGAAACCAGAAATTGGGACCAACAGAATTGAAAAAAAGTACGTGGCCAGACAACAAAGGTAGAAAAAAAGAATTTTATTTTAAGTTTAAGATAAAGTAGTGTGATAGCTGTGTTAATTTTTTGTTTCATTTGTATTTGTTAATTTGCAATGTAGTGAATTGAATGTCAGCTTTTGAAATTTACGTCTGCTATCTTTATAACAGTATGGGGGGAGGAGAAAAATATTTTTGCTTTTCTGGTGTTCTGCGTGCCAGTCTGTTTTTTTTTTTTTTGGGGGGGGGGGGGGGGTTCAGTTTAATTTTATCTACATATTTTATTAATTTATGGTCACTCTTAGGGGCTCTTTTGTTGGACCTAGGGAGTGGTGTACTGTAATATATGGTAACATATATTAAATGTTTTTTTCTGGGGCTCTGGGGGGGCTGTTCCAGGGTTTTGATGGATGCTGCTGGCTGGAAAAGGTTTAAAGTTAGTTTGGAAATTATTAATGGAGTTAGGTGAAGAAGGTGTGAGATGTTTCTTAAATATGATTTTATTTTTCAAGAAATAAACTACGATTAAGTGGGGATTGTACTATAAAATGTTCCTTGCTGTTTTGGGTACAAGTCAGGTTAAAATTTGACTTTAAAATTCTCTGTATAGGAAGTTTTGCATTTACTTTTATGGGGGGAAGGGACAGCCAAGATTCTAAACAGATCAGAGAAAAAAAAACCTGTCTTTAGCTGACAAGCTGATTGGTTGAGTGCAGGGTTGCCAGGTGGAAAATTTTTTTCCCACCCAATCCAGCCTAAAAACAGCCCAAAACCCGCCCAAACTCAAACCCCGCCCCTGACACCCCACCCCCGCCGTCATCAACCCCGCCCCCGCCATCACCGGCCCCGCCTCCCCCGTCACCGGCCCCGCCTCCCCCGTCATCGGCCCCGCCCAGAACGTCACTAACCCCGCCCCCCGCGGCCGAAAAAACCGCCCAAAAAACCACGGAAAATAAAAAAAAGAAGCCCAAAAAACCGCGACCTGCCGCGGGCAAAAATTTCCCGCGGCGGGTCGCGGAAAACCGCCCACCTGGCAACACTGGTTGAGTGATGTCAGTTGTTCCTCTAGTGGGGGCGAGTTGCCAGGGAGACTGCTGAGTGAACTGAAGACCAGAGCAGGGAATGACTTGGAGAGAAACGTATGCTGAGTGTGTGAAATGTAAGAGGAATAAAAGTATATTTTATGAGTTTGTGAAATAAGTGACATTGAAAAAGGGTACTTTGATATTGAAAGTGAGCTGAGTGAATGTTCCAGTATAGCCCTGAATTTCCAGAGATCAGTGATTTAGCATTTTAGAGTGAGAGAGGCTTTGATTTGTGGTGGGAATTGTACTAAATGATAAAGCCTTTAAGGGTGTCAGGAAAAAGTGTGTAAGGATTTTAAGTATGACACAGGGGAAGGACTGAGAAGTGAAGTTGATATTTGGAAAAAGAAGCCATTAAGCTGTGTCTGTGGGAAAGGTGTGTTGTTGGTGAGAGTTCTGAGTTCAGTACAGGGTTTGGAATCAGACTGCAGATTAAAGAAAATCCAGCACTGCTGTTGTCTGAGTGTGCTGTATTCTCCAGATTGATCTGATAGCTATGCAGGGAAATGTTATGTGAAGTCTGTGAGATGCAATGTTGAATCACCATTTGAATATGGAATGGGTTCCTGTGTGAGATCTCTGAATGCAGTGTGAAGCCTGCTGGATTTTAGAACATGGAATCAACAGTGAGAAATAGGTTTTGTAGTGAGAAAACCTTTAACTTATTTTATTTCAATTAGAGAGTGTGGCCACAGTATTGAGAACTGATTAATTGTCACCAAAGTGGAGTCAGTAACTGGACAAGCAGGGAGTTTTAAGGGCTTTGCCTGCATTTATTTTCTTTATAAGTGAGGTTTTAGGAAGAAGAATTCTGTAGATCATCCGCTGAAGGATTTCCAGATGAGCTCCAACGCAAGAAAGACATCATCTAAGTAAATTCAACTACAGCTAAGTGACATTGCCAAGGGTGTTGAACAGAATATATAATTTTTTTCACAACATTTTAAGGGAAAACAAAGGAACAGACCATCAGATATTAAAAATCCATGAGATCCCTGCAAAAACACCAATAGTGCACACAAAGAGACCAATTTTTACATCAGGAAAGAGAATAACCACAAATATCTGATTTTGATAAAAGACAATTTAAATACTTATCTGAAAAGGTTCTTTTCTGCCTTTTTAGATGAAACAAAGTTAAGGGTATACATCTAGTTCTACATTTGAATGTTGAATATGTTATTGCAGTTCTATTAAGCCTCACACTAATTGTGAATTTGAGTTTATTTGAATGAAAATTTACTTGCATTTGTATTCAATAAAGAAAAAGATAATTTGTAAATCTGAAAGTGCGGTTCTTCCAGTTCAGGAACAAATCCTAAATTTAGCTTCTTTTCCTCCTTTATTCTTTGAGAGTAAAGGACGAGGTTAGTTTATTTGTTCCACTCCCTCGGCTGTGAGTGTGTATTCCCTGGATATTCGCCACGACTACAACCATCAGGTATCTGGGAGCACATCACTACAGTCCAGCCGAGAGGGGTGGTAACAGTACTATTTTCAATGATGCCTTTTTATATGCTCAATAGCTAGTAAAATGGGTGTGGCTACTGTGGGGGTGGAGCCATAGATAGTGACCCCACCCTTAAGGGCCCTGTATGAGTACTGATACCTTTTTTTCTACAAAAAAGCACTGCTTTTAGTACAACTACATTTTTGAAAATGACTATCACTCATGGGACTAGGCTTGTGAGTCATTAACCCAGCATAGCTAAAAAGGTTCAACAACTGTACTAGCAGAAAGTGGATTGTTCACTCTGACAAAAAGTTCCTTCAAATCAGGTCAGGTTGCAAATATTACCAATGTCTTCTGACTGGGTCTGCAGGTTTGATTAAGGGAATCTCTAACAAACTTGACTTCCATATAGCAAAGAATATTTTATTGTTGTCATTATCATCTGCATTAGAAGTAGTGCTAATTCATCACTTGCATCTTCATCTTCGTTACCATCATGCTGTCTAATTACAGAGACAGCTTTCACAAAGTTAGAATCTGTCTGTCCTAACAATTTTTTGTCTGATGGCAAACTCTGTTTAAAATATCTTTGAGAACTGATGTAAGAACATTAAATGTGCGGGAACCCTTTAGGCCTAGACAAGCAGGCTTCCTCTCTAAAGGCCTACCAATTTCAGTGGACAGTCACCCCAATGTAAAAATTTTCCATGGGATGACGTATAGTCTGTTGTGGTACACATGTCTGTTCACCAAGAATTGCTACTAGCTGAAGCTTCATCTCCGGTTTAAAAGGACCCAACTCATTACTGTTCTGTTTGGCTGGAGACCAGTAACCAGTTTAACAAACACAGGCAACTTCACTGTCCTTATAGGCTATATTCACTGCACAGCAAAATTTAAGATGAAATGATCCACTGTTTAATCCTGTTCCTGGTTTTGCTGTTTCGTTTGCTTTTACTTTTAACTGTAACCATCAGATGTAGCTGAGTAAAAGTAGTAAAAATTGGTGAAATTATTACTTTAGTAAGAGTAAAAGTAAAAAAAAATGTTACTCTGTACTTCTTTACAAGTAAAAGTAACAAACCTTTACTTAAGTACAGCAATTAGTTACATTTAGTTAGTTATTATACAGCATCACATCTAACTGGGTCCTTTTCACATTTTTGTTAAATTGAAGAGACCAAAAACAAAGTTTGCACACAACTGATTTCATCTAATTTTTTTTTCAATTTTAAGAAGTATTTATTGAATAAAAAAGAGATAACAGAAAACAGTAGTTCAAAGAAATACAAGTACAACATCATAGTCAAATGCTACAGAAGTGATAGCAAAATTCTCCAATAAAAGAAATCATCATATGCCAAAATCTTTGAACAGCTGTAAAAAGAGAACAATATGAAAATCTCTTTAACAATAACCAAACATACCAAAGAGTATCTTCCTTATTTTAACATAAATTTTTATTATAAGTAAGACCCTACCCCTCCAAAAAAAAAAAAAAAAAAAACAACCCACCTCTTTTCCCAATCCATCCCCACAACTTAACACGAGCAATGTGTTACAAAAGGCTCCCAAATAGCCTCCCCCTTAGACAAAGTTTGATGTCGTACAGCCCACAATCTCTCCATTTCACAAATGTACCACAGCTTATTTAACCATGAAATCAAAGAAGGAACTTTCGGACACTTCCAATGTGCAGCTAGAGTGACTCTAGCAGCTGACATAGCATGTCGAACCAATATACCCTGAGATGTGGTTAGACCAGGGGGTACACCAGGAAACAAGAAAAATTCCAGTGACCACTTAATTGATTTAAAAAGCCATTTCTGGAGTCTATATTGAATTGCTTTCCAAAATGCTCGTACCTTAGTACAAGTCCACCAGATATGCCCCATAGTACCCTTCCGGCCACAACCCCTCCAGAATAAAGGTGAGACTGCTGGAAACATATGATGCAGACAAACGGACCTGAACATGTATACTCTGGAGGAAAGGAGAAACAGGGGTGATATGATACAGACGTTCAAATATTTGAAAGGTATTAATCTGCAAACGAACCTTTTCCGGAGATGCGAAGGCGGTAGAACGAGAGGACATGAAATGAGATTGAAGGGGGGCAGAATCAAGAAAAATGTCAGGAAGTATTTTTTTCACTGAGAGAGTAGTGGATGCTTGGAATGCCCTCCCGCGGGAGGTGGTGGAAACGAAAACAGTAACGGAATTCAAACATGCGTGGGATAAACATAAAGGAATCCTGTTCAGAAGGAATGGATCCTAAGGAGCTTAGCCGAGATTGGGTGGCAGAGCCAGTGGCGGGAGGCGGGGATGGAGCTGGGCAGACTTATACGGTCTGTGCCAGAGCTGGTGGTGGGAGGTGGGACTGGTGGTTGGGAGGCGGGGATAGTGCTGGGCAGACTTATACGGTCTGTGCCAGAACCGGTGGTGGGAGGCGGAGCTGGTGGTTGAGAGGCGGGGATAGTGCTGGGCAGACTTATACGGTCTGTGCCCTGAGAAGGACAGGTACAAATCAAGGTAAGGTATACACAAAAAGTAGCACATGTGAGTTTATCTTGTTGGGCAGACTGGATGGACCGTGCAGGTCTTTTTCTGCCGTCATCTACTATGTTACAATGTTACTATGTTACGAACAGGAGTCAAATACCACCGGTGTAAAACTTTAACTGCATTCTCTTTAAAAGGGACAGAAACAGACGTTCTTAATAACGCATGTTCCAAATTGGTGCAGACATCATCATCCAAAGTCAAATCCAACTCCCGCTGCCAATGCATACGATGCTCAACCGGTGGTTGCCCTAAACCACGCAAATAAGCATATAAACAAGAGATAAGACCCCGCATTATCCTAGAATCTTCACAAAGACTTTATAAAAAGGAAGCCTCCCTAGTCAACAGAGGCTTGATTGCACTAGAAGTTAGAAAATGCTTCACTTGCACATAAGCATAAGTATCGATGGGAGAAATAAAGTAAGTGTAAACTAAGGTTTGAAAAGAAACAAAGTTTTCCTCATCAAAAAATTGACCCCAAGTCTCTAAGCCCGCTAAAAACCAACGCGAAAATGGCCCCGAACCAAGACCTGGGGAAAACATAGGATTATATAACAAGGGTGTAAATCTAGAAAGAACCAAATGCAGCTTGTCAAATAAACCATCCCAGTAATATAAAGTTGTCACGATAGAAGGACACATCATTCTAGGCAGAGAATGATAGCGCCGTGGGAGCCATATTAAGGAACGTAAAGGACACGAGCCCATTGAAGCCTGCTCTAGTCCTACCCACCGTTTCTGAGAAGAAGCATGAAACCATTCAAAAGCAGCCACAGCTTGAGCCGCTTTATAATACCAAAAAAGATTAGGCACACCTAATCCACCACATTTTGGATCACCATACAACAGGGAGCGGAAAAGGTGTGGCCGTTTATTCGACCATACAAATTTGAGCAAGCGATTCTGTAAGCCCGAAAGAAACTCGCGAGATAGGCGGAGAGACAAAACCTGAAAAAGATACAACAAGCGAGGAAGTACATTCATTTTCACTGTACTAATCCTTCCAAACCAGGACAACTCAATAGAACCCCAAGAATCCAAGTCTCTATAAATATCCCGAAAAGAGGAGGATAATTAATCGAAAAGAAGTCTGAAAAATCCATTGAAAGTAGAACTCCCAAATACTTAATTCCCCGGGTTACCCATTTAAAAGAAAAATTAGCTTGCAATGACTGTAAAACAAGATCAGGAATATTAATAGCCATTGCCTCCGACTTGGACATATTCAGCTTAAAACCCGAAGCAGAGGAATAAGTACCCAAGAGCCTGATTAAATTAGGCATTGAAAGTAGAGGTTTGGTTAAAGAAAGTAAAATATCATCCGCAAATAGCGCTAATTTGTACTCCTGATCCCCTATAGTAATCCCTGAAATATCCAGATGGGCTCGTACAGCACAAGCAAGAGGCTCCATGACCAAGGCGAACAGCATAGGAGAAAGGGGACACCCCTGCCACGTGCCCCTCGATAAAGGAAACGCAAGAGAATTCCCACCATTGATGCACACACAAGCCGTAGGGGACCAGTAAAGAGCCTGAATCCAACTTCTGAAGCCATCACCAAACCCCAAGCGCTCTAAAACACTGAACAGAAAAGGCCAATGCACACGATCAAATGCCTTTTCGGCATCCAACCCCAACAAACACAAGGAAATATCTGTCTTTCTAGCAACATGTAACAAATTTACCATGCGGCGAACATTATCCTTTGCGTGCTGATGCAGGACAAAACCCACCTGATCAGGATGAATAAGATTCGGTAGCACCCGAGCTAAACGGTTAGCCAAAACTTTAGCTATAATTTTAACATCTGAGTTAAGGATCGAAATAGGGCGATAAGAAGCACAATTCACTTTATCAGAACCAGGCTTTAAAATGACAGCTATCCAAGCCTCCATCATGGAAGGCGGTAAGGCTTCACAGGCCCACACTGCATTCAAAATTTCCACTAAAAGTGGGGCAAGCTCCCCGCGAAAGGCTCTATAAAATTCGTTTGGCAACCCATCAAGCCCAGGAGCTTTCCCAGCAGGCAAGTCCTTAATTACCTTAACTACCTCGTCCACTTGGATAAAACCGTCCAACATATCACTTTGCTCCACAGTCAGAGAGGGAAGCCCTTGGGATGCCAAAAAATCATTTATGGCCCCAGGTTGCACGCAGGGTCAGCCATGTATAGTTTGGTAAAAAGTCTGAAACCTCTGCCGAATCAAGGAAGATGTTGTCAAAAGCCTACCCTTATCATCGGCAATCCGCAAAATAGTACGGTCAAACCTACGTTGCCACAACTTAAGTGCCAACAAACGACCAGGTTTATTACAATACATATAACCCAGACTGGTTTTCAGGATTTCCACAATGAATATATATGAGATCTATCTGCACTCACTGCTTCCATTGCATGCAAATAGATCTCATACATATTCATTGTGGAAATCCTGAAAACCAGACTGGGTTGTGGACCTTAAGGACTGGATTTGAGGACCCCTGGTGTATGCTTTGATTATGGATTCTGGGTGGCATATTCCACCACATGAACCAACACATATAGAATGGGCTGGATAGCCTAGGGGAAGACTCCCCGTCCCAATAATATAATCTTCCCCTCAAAAGAAATCCCTATGTCTATTGATTGTCTCCCCCACCACTTGAATCCTCATATCACCCTAACAATACCCTCAAACTCATAGGCGCCCGGTATAAGAGGCTTGGGGAGGCTAAGCCTCCCCAGCCGGGCGAGTGGCCCCGTGAGTGTCCCCTTCCCTCCCTTTCCGTTAATTACTATCTGCCCCGCGCCATCTTTAATTTACCTCCGCTCCGTCCCCAGCGTTGGCCGCATCAGAGTCCCGCCCTCGAGGAAATGATGTCAGAAGGCAGGACTCTGTCTGCGGCACGAATCAAGTCGCGAAGGGAGCAAGGGGAGAATAGAGACGGGCAGCAGGGCGGGTTTTGAAATGATGCGGCTGAGTTGACGCTGGGGACGGAGCAGAGGTAAATTAAAGATGGCGCGGGGCAGATAGTAAGCAAGGAGAGGGAAAGGGGAGACCCAGGGCGCCGCTGGCCCAGATGGATGGAGGCAGGGGAGAGGAGAATCGGGCTGGGTATGGATGGAGGGGGGCAGGGGACAGAAAGGAATTGCTGGATGTGCATGGAGGGCAGGGGAGAGGAGGGTTGCTGGAATGGGTGGGTGGATAGAGGGGATGGCAGGGGAGAGAGGAGGGTTGCTGGACATGGGTGGGTGGATAGAGGGGATGGCAGGGGAGAGGAGGGTTGTTGGAATGGGTGGATAGAGGGGATGGCAGGGGAGAGAGGAGGGTTGCTGGAATGGGTGGATAGAGGGGATGGCAGGGGAGAGAGGAGGGTTGCTGGACATGGGTGGGTGGATAGAGGGGATGGCAGGGGAGAGAGGAGGGTTGCTGGACATGGGTGGGTGGCTAGAGGGGAGAGCAGGGTTGCTGGACATGGGTGGATGGAGGGCAGGGGAGAGAACAGGGTTGCTGGACTTGGGGAGAGAGGAGGGTTGCTGGACTTGGGTGGAGGGGAGGGCAGGGGAGAGAAGATTTGCTGGACATGGGTGGGTGGCTAGAGGGGAGAGGGTTGGTGGACTTGGATGGATGGAGGACAGGGGAGAGAGGAGGGTTG
This sequence comes from Microcaecilia unicolor, assembly GCF_901765095.1. Classification (NCBI taxonomy): domain Eukaryota; kingdom Metazoa; phylum Chordata; class Amphibia; order Gymnophiona; family Siphonopidae; genus Microcaecilia; species Microcaecilia unicolor. Next base: position 402,790,121 of record NC_044032.1, on the reverse strand, counting down.
CTGGACATGGATGGAGGGAAGGGAAGACAGGAAGGAGATGCACATGGATGGAGGGGAAGGGAGAGAGAAAAAATGCTGGGCATGGATGGAGGGGAGGGAAGAGAGAGGAAGGAGATAAGATGAGGGAAAAGGGAAAAAACCTGCACATCAATGGAGAAAATAGGCAGAAGCTGGATCCACTGGACAGTCAAGTCTGCAGAGGACCCAGCTTTTACTTACGGATGTAAGGCAAGAAATGAAGAAGAAAGGCAGAAAGTAAAGAAATAAATGGAAAGGAAGCCCTGGAAACGGAGTTAAGAGGACAGATAGCAGCAGAATCGGATACTTGGCCAGCATGATCAGAAAAACAGTCACCAGACAACAAAGGTAGAAAAGATCATTTCATTATAGTGTTTGGAATATGTCCACTTTGAAAATCAGGTGCTCAAAATTAAAAGTTTATATTTTTTACTTATTTATGGCATTTTATCCCACATTAAACATGAATTAGGGTGTTTTGTGGCTCTACATGAGAATTGTGATATTATGATCCCTTGTTTCATATTGTTGACTGTCTGCTTTTTCCGTATGGGTGGTATATTGGTGTATTAGGTTCTGCCCAGTGTAATATTTATGGTACAGTAAGGTTCTGAGTGTGTTTTTGCACAAAGTTGTGCATAGTGTTTTGCAGTTGAGCGATTGTGGTTAGTATATGCTTTGAGCAACCACTTTATTCTTTGACATATGATACATAGCTAATATCTAAATTTAATAAAAGGTATTAATTTTGACTTCTATTTTTATTTATTTTTTCTGTGTGTTATCAGACATTTATGGATTTAAGCTCCACCTATGGCCCCACCCCTAACCCCGCCCCCTTTAGCCTCCCCAAACAGTTGGGTCACCGACCGCCTATGCTCAAACTCCTCCTCCTTTCCCTCCCATTATCACTAATGCTGTCTGGCAAGAGGAGAAAAGGAAACATGATCTAGTGATCCTGCAGGCCAGGGGCTAGCCAAGTTGTTCCAGCAGAATATACTCATGAGAAACCAGCCATAGCTACACAGCGCATTGCTTGGCTTTGATCTTCTGCTCTTGTAGATGATCTGTTTGAAAAGGTGGCTGATCTACCATGTCTTGGAGATAGCATTTTTGGTGCCAAAGAAGAATGCACAACGTTGGACACTTTGGAGGACGATCAGTTAAAAAGTTCGTAGACTGCATACAGACGTATGCCTTATTATAACTCCAAATCTAGATTTACTAATAAACATTCTTATCCTTATCAGAAATCTAATTATCAGCATAAGCAGTCCAGACAGAAACAATCTTTCTCATTTAAAGCTGCCCGTGATAAGAAACAGCCTAGAACTGTTAATCCTCATCAGCAAAAGTCAAATTCTGGGTTTTGACATTTCCCTACAGAATAATCTACCAGTAGGGGGTCGTTTGTCACACTTTTGCAATGTTTGGAGGACTATTACAACCGACTCGTGGGTGCTTTGGGTTGTACAAGTGTTACCGGATCAATTTCTATCATTATCCACCAATCAATGGTCCAGCACAATAGAAAAATTGGATTCTCATTTACATCTTCTGCAATTAGAAGTAAACAGATTGTTGCAAGCTCAAGCAATCAAAATGGTTCCTTCAGACCAAAAAGTGAGCGGATTTTATTCCAGATACTTCCTCATATCAAAGAGGCAGGCGATTCTAGACTTCAGGCTCCTTCCCGACATTCCCAAAGGAACAATGGCTCTGGTGGTCTAGTGACGCCCTCCCCACTCTCCATACCAAGAAAAAGATGGAGGCAGGAGAGCGGGAACAACACCTCCCACCATCCTGCCTCAGGGCCCGCCCTGCACAAAATAGCGGACCCAGCCATAGCCCAGTGCATCCTGGGGAAATGAGTTTGATTCCCACTGCAGCTCCTTGTGACTCTGGGCAAGTCACTTAACCCTCCATTGCCCCTGGTACAAAATAAGTATCTGAATATATGTAAACCGCTTTGAATGTAGTTGCAAAAAACCTCAGAAAGACAGCATATCAAGTCCCATTTCCCTTTCCCTTGGTCGTAAGAAAAACAGGACCAGGTAAAGTCATCCAAGTGCTCGTCAGGGACGCCATTTTTTTCCGTTATGGGTCGAGGATGTCCATGTGTTAGGCACGCCCAAGTCCCGCCTTTGCTACGCCTCCAACACGCTCCCGTGAATTTTGGCCATCCCTGCGACGGAAAGCAGTTGGGGATGTCCAAAATCGGCTTTTGATTATACCGAATTGGACGACCCTGTGAGAAGGACGCCCATCTTCTTATTTTCTCTTTCGAAAATAAGCCTGAAAGTGACCATCTCCAAGATGAATATAGAGGGAACTTTGTTCTCAACTGCTGTCTGATCAAGAAAATATTTAATAATTTTTAACGCTTCCACTTGAGGGATAGATGTGTACATCAACATAGATTTAACATCAAATGTTACCAAGAAACATATAGAGGTTATGTCTGTCATTTTGTCAATATGAACTAAAAAAGCAGAATGATAAAACAATGGAGTTTAATGGAAGACCCAAAGGTCAAAAAGCAAACAACAATACTCGACATGGCCACGTTTCGCCTCAGGCTGCGTCAGGGGTAATACTATAACATAAAATCAAAACATACATAAAATAACATTATATATAAATCAATTACATATATAAGAACAAATAAAAAGTCAAAACATATTTAGACACTCTATAAAATAAATACTAAATGATCATACAATACTTAAACCATATTAAAAAAGTATTAAAAATGATAAAATTAACTTTTTCTGAGTTCCGGGCAAGATGGCGGATTAGAGCGGAAGCGTGAGAGAGCTCCGACTTCACAGGGAAACCCTCTGGCGAGTTATTCCTATCCCAGGCTATGGGAAAGAGGAAGGGGAAGCCCAGGGGAACGTCCTCCTCGGTACCTGGAACTACTCCTGCTCCCCGGCAGCTAACCCTGGAGCAACTCGGTATTCTCCCACAAACCATGCAACTACCCACCTCGGATCGACCCGCGGATGTTTCTCTGGGTCACAGCGAAGGAGCGGTCTCGTTGAGCCCGCTCGAAAACACAGCACCTCCGCGACCCGGAAGTAGCTTTTTCTCCGAGGCAGGAACGCCTCGTTCGACTCCCGGAGAGGAGAATAACCAAGCGTCCCCAGGAGGTACCTCGGCGATATTTGTCCCGGCAGAAGGAACAACGGAAAGTTGGAGGGATTATACCACCTCGACCCCCACGCTTGCGGGAACAGCTACTATTCAAGGTCTGGAGTTGAGAAAACCTGCTGTTGTCACTTTGGACTCCCTATGGGACGTGCTTCAGGGAATGAATTCTCTACTAATAAAGGTAACTAATTCCTTTACTAAAGAAATTTCGGATTTAAAACTATCTCAGCAGAACTTATTGGAGAAAATTCAAGTTCAAGATAATCAAGTTAACAATTTAAAGGCTGAAATCTCTGTTCTGCAGTCGTTCTCAGGAGAGGTTTCTAAAGACAGAGATATATTGAAGAGAAAAATAGAATACTTGGATAACCAGGGGAGAAAAAATAACTTACGGCTTATAAATTTTCCTAAAGCCCCTTTGACTCCACCTATAGATATGCTGCGTAGATATTTTCAGGAAATACTTAAAATTCCAGCAGAGGCTTTTCCACCTATCAATAAGGCCTATTACTTAACTGGGATTAAGAAACCGGACCCCCTGGCTGCCCAAAATCACCTTGAAAATTTAACAGCTCTTTTGGAGAATTCACTGGACACTGTGACGGAGAGGACAACCCTTTTGATATCATTTGCGATAGAACTTGATAGAAACAATATTTTCAAATTATATTTCAAACATTTAAATGAGAAATTTCTTGGAGAACAAGTTCGTATATATCCAGATTTAAATAAAGAAACTCAATTGCGGAGACGAGAATTTATGAGATTGAGACCTAGAGTTATCGCTTTAGGTGCTCTATTTGTTTTAAAATTTCCATGTCGTTGCATTATATCTATTGACTCTGTAATATATATGTTTCTTGATCCCCACAAAATGAAGGTCTTTATTGATTCTAGAGAAAGTAGAGAAATTCAACCTTGAATGTTCAATAGGTTTGACACGCTGATATTCGGCTGCGGGTATTTGCATGATACCGCTCTTTAGACTATTGTTGTATTTTCTTTTTTCTTTTTCCTTGTTTCTTGCCTGGTATATTGTGGTCTAAATGTATCTTGGATTATTTCATGATTTGCAATATTTTGTTATTTTTTATTCCCTTTTTTCCGACATTTAAGTTATATGACTAAATGTATTATAAAATTCAATAAAATAAAATTAAAAAAAAAAAAAAAAGTATTAAAAATGATAATAGAATTCAATACAATTTGAACTTAATTTGATTATAGAAAATCATCACAATATAAACCTAATACAGTTACATACATCAACAGAAAATCTATAATTTAAAAATCAAAAAATACATAAGGGAGGTGAATAAAGTATTGTTCAAAAAAATAAACATATGTAAGTCAAATGGTCTGGCATGCACTTGCTCAAGCGTGTTTAAATATATATATATTTATAGATAGTATATACATACCTAAAAAAGGGGGGTATTAAAAATGCACCCCTTGAAAAATGTATAATAAAAACTTAAAACTTAAAAATACAAATAAAATAATAAGAAATATCTCTATATATAAAAGCCACCACCAACATTCTAAATGAAGCCTCCAGCCAGAAGTGTGAAGGGGGAGAGATATCCGGTTTCCCCATGAGTGTCTGCCCCGCCCTCGCTCTCTCTGTAACACAAACAGTGAAGGAAAACACAGCAAAGCACTAAATCAAATCGCTCTCTCTGTAACAGTGAAGGACTCAGAGGGCGGAAGGGAGAGAGGGCAGAAGCCCTCACTATCTCTGTAACACAAACACAGCAAGAAACTTAACACGGAAGGACGCGACTCCGAGGGGGGAGGGGACAGACAGCACAGGGGAAGGGAGAGAGGGCAGAGGGCAGGGACATACACACTCCTACATGCACACAGAAGAAAACCTTGCTAGCCCCCGTTTCATTTGCATCAGAAACGGGGCTTTTTTACTAGTGACTCACATAAAATGCTCAATAGAATGACAAAATACTAAACCAGTGATGGGCAACCTTTTGAGCTTGGTGTGTCAAAATTCACCAAAAAACCGAGCATAACTCGGGTGGTGTGTCACTTCAAGAAAAATCACTGCTACTAGGACAGCCCCGGGCCCCCCCCCCTACCCGAGATCGCTGCCCACCCGAGGTCGCCGGGCCCCCCCTCCACCCGCTACCGGGCCCGGAACTAACCTTAAAGCCTCCTTTCACGTCGCAGCAAGCAGCAGCAGGGCAGACCTCTCCTTCTTCCTTCTGTGCTCCACCCTCGCAGACGTTACGTCAGGCGAGGTCAGGACACGGAAGGGAGGAGTGGCCTGACCTGCTGCTGCTTGCTGCGACGTGAAAGGAGGCTTTAAGGTTAGTTTCCGGGAGCGAGGAGGGAGGGCGGACCACACTGCGGTGGCGCCGCATGTCATCGAAAATGGCTACGCGTGTCAGTGCTGACACACGTGTCATAGGTTCGCCATCAGGGTACTAAACTGAAATGACACTACATGAACTATAAAAATCAATATCAACTCCAAAAAGTTATTATATGTGTTTCTATATAAACATACACATAAGAACTGTTGCATTTCAGCTATTAGACAATGTTAAAATGCTAATACAAAGTATCGCTAATCCCACTTAATAACCTATAAAAATTCTTATTACTCTCTGCCTGATCATCAACAATTCAGAAACACACTGTGCCTTTATTCCCCACAATCGACATAAATTCTCTACCAACTAACTTGTCTACATTTTACTTTACTTACTTCAAAGTCCGAATTCACATGTTCATAGCCACAGTCCAATATTAGCTGCATTCTGAGCTACAAATCTAATCCAGCTCAAATAGACATTAAGCCTATAGACTAAATGGCCTATATCAAAAAACTCTCAACGAGCATTGCATGAAATAAAATTAAAACGAGTACTCACTGTGCTTAAATAACAGCTCAGCATCCAACACTTCTTTTTGCATTACGACTCGTACTTTTATGCCTCTCAGTTACGTCATAGGTCACTAACCCTCATTTTTTTAAACCCTCATTTTTTAAAACTCTTGATAAAATAAAAAACCCACAGTGTAGTTAAAAATATGATCTTATAAAGATCTCGCACACCGATCATAAACTATAAAAACATCAACTTAAAAAACCAATTTATTAAAACACCAACATTGTGATGTCATGACGTTAGTTAAAACATTAACCAATGAACTTGTCATGTTCCGTTTCAATTACAGTTTCGATTACAGTGACAGTCTACTCTTATTGAAATGAAGTCAATTTCAGGGTATAATGTTTATTATTTCACAACGCCCTTTAAATCAGTAACTTACAGAACAACTTATTGCAACAGATGAAAAATGTGACAGTAGCAGCATTAGCATAACGTTTTTTATAATTGACCTATAATTATCATGCTGAATTCTAGTTTCCCATCACTGATATTTATACATTCAGTACAACTTAAAAAAAAAGATCAAAATTCGTTTTCCTATAAGTAGCGTCATAATTTTCAATTTATAGTCATGAAAGGGAAATGGGACTTGATATACCGCCTTTCTGAGGTTTTTTTTTGCAACTACATTCAAAGCGGTTTACATATATTCAGGTACTTATTTTGTACCAGGGGCAATGGAGGGTTAAGTGACTTGCCCAGAGTCACAAGGAGCTGAAGTGTGTGGAGGAATCAAAGACCTAAATATAAAAAACAAAATCCAAAAATATCATAATAATAATATTAAGAGACTTTAGTGAGATCAATGTAAATTACAATAAAATGTGAAAAATATAAAAAATGTATAATAAATTGTACTAAAAATGTATATTTACTACAATATATCAAATTTTGGTGTAGCCAAAAGATATGTAATATTTCAAATTATCAAAATTAAAAATTCTTATTCTCAAAAGAAAATTTTATTTATAAAAACACTGTGTAGTCATTTTCTTGATTCAAACCATAAGGTTTTACTGTATTAAATCTAAATATTAATCTTTGTTCTGCTTATAAAAGTTGGCTATCAATATCTCCTCCTCTCCAATAAGTTCTGATTTTTAACAGTACTGAAAACTTCAGTTCTTCAAACAAATGCTTAAAGGCATACATATGTTCCACCAGGGGTTTATCTGGTGTATTCCTTTTTATGGCACTTTTATGCTCTGCAATCCGTTTATTCAATGCCCTTTTCGTTCTACCAATATAGATGAGTCCACAGGGACAGATAACCGCATAAATCACCTGTGGGTCTTACAATTAGAATATTGTTTTAATTCCTATTTTTCTCCTGTCCTAGGGTGGATAAAGAATTTAGTTTTTAAATTAACAGAACAGAAAATACAATTAAGGCATGGATAATGCCCCCATACTGGGTCATCTCTTATTGGCACTGGTAGGGCAGATGGTGCCAGAATGTCTTTTAGATTCTTATATCTCTTAAATGCTATCAATAATTCTTTGTTAGAAAAATATTGAATATTTTTGATCAGTGACCAGTGCTTCCTAAATATCTTGATCAAATCTGATCACATGATCGAAATACAATGTACAGACAATTTTATTCTCTTTATCCATATTTGTATTATTTTTACTATGGAGAAGTTCGCATCTTTGATGTTGTGATGTTCTAAATATTCCTTCTCTTATATACTTTTTAGGGTACCCTCTTTGTACAAATCTATTAGCCATTATGTTCATCTGTTGTTTACATTCTACATTATCTGAACATAATTTCTTAACCCTTAAGAATTGGCTATAAGGCAGATTTTTCTTAAGTGGTTGACTGTGACAGCTATCAAATTGGAGTAGTTTTCGATATAATGTTGTCATAAATCTACCATAATTATGTTGAATCTTAATGTCCAAAAAGGGTATCTTCTCTATTATTATAATTCATTTGAAACTTCAAATTCTTATCTCTTGAATTCAACCATTCAAAGAATTCTTTTAACAAAGTCTTTCCACCTTCCCATATCATCAGGATATCATCAATAAATTTATTTATTTATTTTGGTACATTTATACCCCTTATATTCGTTTTCTTGAACAATCTCTTTGGTACTTGCTCATACAATGTACTACCACATGAACGTTAATGAGAACAAGTTCTTACTCTATTATAACAACTGCAATGTTTATAGAGGAAAAGACTTCAGACTCTCGGTCACAGCTGTTAGCACTTAGTTCTCATTAACGTTCATGTGGTAGTACATTTATACCCCACATTTTCCCACTATAGCGAGCACAATGTGGGCTTACAAAATTACAAAGGATTACAATGCATGGAGGCAGTAGCATAGCCAGAAGTCAATTTTTGGGTGGGCCAGGTTGGATGGGTGGGCACTAGACAGTGGTGTGCTGGTAAATGTTTAACAGGCTCTCTCCCCGGTCCACCTCTGCGGCCCCCCCCCTCCGTCCACCTGTGCACCTCCCCTCAAAATTGCACAGCTGGCTATAGCCGGGGAGAGAGCCTGGGGGTGGGGGAGACAATGCATTACTCTCTCCAGGAAAAAAAACATTAAATGATCCCAGGTTCCAATCTAATTCATGTTTAATGTGGGATAAAATGCCATAAATATGTAAATAAATATAAACTTTTAATGTTGAGCACCTGATTCTCAAAGTGGACATGTTCCAATCATTATAATGAAAATAAAATGATTTTTTTCTACCTTTGCTGTCTGGTGACTTTGTTTTTCTGATCATACTGGCCCAGTATCTGATTCTGCTGCTCTCTGTCCTCTTTACTCCGTTTCCAGGGCTTCCTTTCCATTTATTTCTTTATTTTCCGCCTTTCTTCTTCATTTCTTGCTCTGGGTCCTCCGCAGACTTCTGCCTATTTTCTTCATCCGTGTGCAATTTTCTCCTCTCTTCCTTTTCCCTCATCTCATCTCCTTCCTCACTCTTCCCTCCCCTCCATCCATGTCCAGCATTTCTTCTCTCTCCTGCCCTTTCCTCCATCCATTTCCAGCAATCCTCCTCTGCCCCCTGCCCTCCCCTCCATACACCCATGTCCAGCAACCTTCCTCTCTCCTCTTCCCTCCCCTCCATCTACCCATGTCCAGCAACTCTCCTCTCTCCTCCATCCATCCATACCCAGCAAGTCTCTTCTCTCCCCTGCCCCTATCCATCCATCCCCAGCAATTCTGTTCTTGTCCCTGTCCCCTCCATCCATCCATTCCCAGCAATTCTCCTCTCTCCCCTGCCCCCACTTCCATCCATCCATCCATCCCCAGAAATTCTCCTCTCTCCCCTGCCCCCCACCTCCATCCATCCATCCCCAGCAATTCTCCTCTCTCCCCTGCCCCCCACCTCCATCCATCCATCATCCCCAGCAATTCTCCTCTCTCCCCTGCCCCCCCACCTCCATCCATCCATCCATCATCCCCAGCAATTCTCCTCTCTCCCGCCCCCCCCATCTCCATCCATCCATCCATCCCCAGAAATTCTCCTCTCTCCCCTGCCCCCCATCTCCATCCATCCATCCATCATCCCCAGCAATTCTCCTCTCTCCCCCGACCCCCACCTCCATCCATCCATCCATCCCCAGTGACTCTCCTCTCTCCCCTCCCCTCCATGTCCAGCGAGTCTCCTTCACCCCCATGCATCCTTCCCTCCCATTCCATTCCACCTGCCCGCCCTCTCTCTGACGGCAGCGCTTCCCAGACGCTGCCTACCGAAGCCACGATCGCACAATCTACCTCCTCCCTCTGTCTCACTCTCAACAGCAGCGGTAGCGATTCAAACACGCTACCTCCTGCTTCTAACCCGGAAGCGTCTAACCTCTGCAGAGGAGACGCTTCCTGGTTAGAAGCAGGAGGCAGCGTGTTTGAATCGCGACGCTACCGCTGCTGTTGAGAGTGAGACAGAGGGAGGAGGTAGATCGTGTGGTGGCGGTAAGCAGTGTCTGGGAAGTGCTGCGGTCAGAGAGAAGGAGGCAGATTCAGGATGAGCGCTGCCTGCTCCCTCCGCTCCACTGCTGGGTGGGCCTGAACCCAAGCTGGGTGGGCCTAGGCCCATCCAGGCCCACCTGTGGCTACGCCCCTACATGGAGGGTAGTGACACAAAAGTTAGAAGGTCTGGAAAGAACAAGAGGATTTGATAGGGATTGTTCTGTATATAGCATTTTTCAAAATGTGCCATAAAAAGATTGGCTAATGAAGGGGCTACCATTGCCCCCATGGCTGTCCCTTTTCACCTGTAATAACTACCCTGAAAGAAAATGACATTATTATTCTTCTGATCCCATGGATATATTTTGCCATATCTATAGTCTAATTCATCCCTTTTAAATTTGTCATATTTAACACTTTTTACATCTTTCTTAAATCTCTCTAACTGTAGGTTAAAATCTTCAAATAAATCTTTTAAAACATCATTCTCTTTAAAACAAACTAACTCATTATCAAGATCTGATTTAATTTTTTCCCGTCTTCTTATTTGCTGTTTGAATAATCAGAATCATTAAGTCCAAAGAACACTTGTTGAGAATTGCTTCCCATTTAAGTAAAAAATCGGCATCTTCGTTATACATTTTTGGTTCTTTGTTTATTCTTAGTCCTCTCGGAATCATTTTATTCCGACAGTACTCCAACAAGGTGAGGGAGTGCAGTTCAGTACGAATTAATCTCTTGTTTAATTTGATAGCCTCTTCCAAGTGGTTCATCTGGTCCATTTCATTGGAATTTCTCTCAAAAAAAGGTTCTTTGGGTAAAAGATCCTGTAAGTGGGCATCAGTGAAACTGAGAATATTACACCATGGTGAATGGGACATCTTGCCTCTCAAATAGAATCCAAAAGATAAAAAGGCAGCACACTGCTTTTAAGAAGGTAACATGGGTATGAAGGAATTTAATAAAGATTAATGTTTTGCAACCGTTGTTTTTATAATTCTGGTAATACAAGGAATGCAACTATTACATGAGATTTTACCCTAATATTATTATTCTGTTTTAAGAGAAGAGACGTCTGAGGAGATATGATAGAGGTCTATAAAATACTGAATGGAGTGGAAGGGGTAGACATGAATCACTTGTTTACTCTTTCCAAAAATATTAGGACTAGACTATTTCCAAAAATATTAGGACTAGTGGGCACGCAATGAAGCTACTAAGTAGTAAACTTAAACTTAAAACAAACCGGAGAAAATATTTCTTCCCTCAATGTGTAACTAAACTCTGGAATTCATTGCCAGAGAATGTGGTAAAAGCAGTTGGCTTAGCAGGCTTTTAAAAAGGTTTGGACAATTTCCTAAAAGTCCATAAGCCAATATTAAGATGGACTCGGGAAAATCCACTGCTTTTTCCTAGGATAAGCAGCATAAAATCTGTTTTACTGTTCTGGGATCTTGCCAGGTACTTGTGACCTGGATTGACCAGTTAGAAACAGGATACTGGGCTTGATGGACAATGCTCATGTCAGTGGTTCCCATACCTGGTCCTGGAGGCACCCAAGCCAGTAAGATTTTCAGGATATCCACAATGAATATTCATGAGAGAGATCTGCATGCACTGCCTCCACTGCATGCAAACCTCTCTCATGTATATCCATTGTGTGTTTTCTACAACCCTGACTGGCCGGGGTGCCTCCAGGACCAGGTTTCGGAACCACTGGCTTAAGCTCTTATGAAACTTTTGCATGGGAGGCTGAGGTAGCAAAGTTTGCAAATAGCTGCTAATGTGCAAGAAAACAATGTAAAGCTTATGTATCAGTGGTACCTAACCCCTGATAGGATTTGTCACTGGTACCCGCAAGCCTCAAAGGCTTGATGGTATCAATATGTGAGTAAGGGGATGCCCGGTCATGTATGGTGGACTTCTCATAAGACTTGAGCATTCTGGAAGAGTATACAATTTCAAAATGTGTTGGTTAACGGGACTCTCAATTCCCTGGGATCCAGGAATTTTTCTTTTTAACAAACTATTCTAAGCCTGACACAAGCACAAACTAAACTGGTCTCAGTGCAGCAATATTGAAGCTGGCTGCTAGCTGGAAGGAGGTGGGAATTCCAACTATACATAAATGACGAGCTAAGCTACATGTATCATATGGAAAAGCTAACAGCTACAAGAAGAAATTCCTTGGTGAAATAGGAAAAAATGTGGTGTTCTGGGGGGGGGGGACTTTGCTTAAGAATATCTATGGATTGATTTTTTTGGATCAGCGACATAACAGAAGGAGGGAGAGTGTTTGGATGGTTGGGCTGTTATAGTTTGAGAGACACATTTTCAATATTGTATTGTAAAATGTTAAAACTGAAGGTGTATAGAGCCACGGTGTAAGTATAGCTGTATTATTAATTGGGAGTAGCTGCTTATTTGAGAGCATTCTATATGACAGAGATATAATTTCTTAATCTGTTGCTGATATTATGGCAAGTTTGTAAATTTGAAATTTCTGAGAGAACATTTCTGTGAATAAGTGACATTATTTTATTCTGTGCTTGCTAACTTAAAGATTGGGTTTAAAAGAGGAATTGTAGGATATTGATAAACACAGAATTTAAAAAAAAAAGCAAACTTTATTAGCTAGTCTCCATACGCTTTTCCCTATAGTTTTAAACCTTGAATTTCTGTCACAGCATTAATAGATAGTCCATAGAAAGCACAGTAGCGCCCAGTTCGGTCCTTAAATAAAAATCAGACAAAAGATTGCATATTAACACTGTCAACTACTGAGCAAGATGTAAGTAGGAACAACAAACAGTCTGAGATGTCTACATGCGAATGCCAGAAGCCTAAGAAATAAGATGAGAGAGTTGGAATACATTGCACTAAATGAAAAATAAGATATAATAGGCACCTCTGAGACCTGGTGGAAAGAGGATAACCAGTGGGACACTGTCATACCAGGGTACAAATTATGTTGTAGTGATAGGGTGGATTGAATTGGTGGAGGGGTAGCATTTTATATTAAGGAAAGCATTGAATCAAATAGATTGAAAATTCTGCAGGAAACGAAACACATCTTGGAAGCCCTATGAATTGAAATTCCATGTGTAAAGGGGAAAAGGATAGTGATAGGAGCCCCTCCTTACCTCTCTACCCTCATCTCCCCTTACGTTCCTACCCGTAACCTCTGCTCTCAAGACAAATCCCTCCTTTCGGTACCCTTCTCCACCACCGCCAACTCCAGGCTCCGCCCTTTCTGCCTGACCTCACCCCATGCTTGGAACAAACTCCCTGAGCCCATATGCCAGGCCCCCTCCCTACCCATCTTCAAATCATTGCTCAAAGTCCACCTCTTCAATGTTGCCTTCGGCACCTAACCACTATACCTCTATTCAGGAAATCTAGACAGCCCCAACTTGACATGCCCCAACTTGACATTTCGTCCTTTAGATTGTAAGCTCCTTTGAGCAGGGACTAGCCTTCTTTGTTAAACTGTACAGCGCTGCGTAACCCTAGTAGCGCTCTAGAAATGCTAAGTAGTAGTAGTATAGGAGTGTACTACCATCCACCTGGCCAGGATGAACAGATGGATGTAGAAATGTTATCAGAAATTAGGGAGGCTAACAAACTGGGCAACACAATAATAATGGGTGATTTCAATTATCCCGATATTGACTGGGTAAATATATCATCAGGGCATGCTAGGGAGGTAAAATTCCTTGACGAAATCAAGGATTGCTTTATGGAGCAGCTGGTAGAGGAGCCAACAAGAGAAGGAAAAATTCTAGACCTAGTCTTTTTTTGAGCGCATGATCTGGTGCAGAAGGTAATGGTGCTGGGGCTGCTTGATAACAGTGATCATAATATGATCAGATTTGATATTGGCTTTGGAGTAAGTACACACAGGAAATCCAATACGTTAGCACTTAACTTTCAAAAAATAGACTATGATAAAATGAGAAGAATGGTGAAAAAAAAACCTTAGAGGACCAGTTGTGAAGGTCAAAAATTTACATCAGACTGTTCAAATATACCATCCTGGAAGTCCAGGCCAAATAATATTCTGTGTATTAAAAAAGGAGGACGGAAGACCAAACGACAGCCAGCATGGTTAAAAAGTGAGGTGAAGGAAGCTATTAGAGCTAAAAGAAAATCCTTCAGAAAATGGAAAAAGGAACCGACTGAAAATAATAAGAAACAGCATAAGGAATGTGGTCAGATGCAAAGCGCTGATAAGGAAAGGAAAGCAAAGAGGGACTTTGACAAAAAAGATTGCGTTGGAGGCAAAAAAACACATAGTAATTTTTTTAAGGTATATTAAAAGCAAGAAGCCGGAAAAAGAATTGGTTGGACCACTAGATGACCGAGGAGTAAAAGGGGCAATCAGAGAAGACAAAGCCATAGCGTAGAGATTAAATTAATTCTTTGCTTTGGTCTGAGCGCAGATATGATAGAGGTCTATAAAATAATGAGTGGAGTGGAACGGGTAAACATGAATCGCTTGTTTATTCTTTCCAAAAATACTAGGACTAGGGGGCACACAATGAAGCTACAAAGTAGTAAAATTAAAACAAATCAGAGAAAATATTTCTTCACTCAATGTATAATTAAATTCTGGAATTTGTTGCTAAAGAATGTAGTAAAAGCGGGACAGTGTAAAAACCGGATACAGCGGGATCCTCGGGATCTTCCCGGATTCGATCACAAACCTTTTCAAAGTTAATTTCTTTTTCGGCAGTCGTTTAGATACGGACATTTTACATGTATTACACGAATTTTTTTTCTTTCTGTTGATTCTATTTAGCGCTACAGATTATTGATTATTCTCCCCTGACCCTCCCATTTGCGCATAATCTCGTCCACCTTAAAAGGGGCGAGCCCCCGTACTGCCGTAAATTTCATTGGTTCCTCTCCAGAGGACAACGTCACGTCACAGGGGGCGTGGCCAGGGGCGTGACTTACCCACATATTCCATCGTCTTTATAAACCTCAGGCTTCACAAGGCATATTACAATCAGTTAAGATGAACCGATCAGGAAAAAGAATATTCTCACTGAAATCTGCCATCTGTATGGTATAGAACACTGAATAAAAATGAGCACAAACTACAGAATTTATAATTGATGTTTCTACTAGCTACAATAATTTTTGAAGTTTTTGTGATATTCAATTTTGTCTTTTCTCCTCCACCTTGTAAGGCATTTAAAAGTTGCAGCGAGCTTTTTTTTTTTTTTTTTGTTAATAGTCTTTATTGGCAAGAGAAATACACAAGTGTAGCCCTGAACAAACTGTATCAATAAAAATACACTACATCAAAAACATATATCAGCAAACATCAAACATAGAGGTCTCCCAGCTCAAACCCCCATCTATAAATGGTTATACAACATAGTACGTTAGCTATGAGACCTCAGCTGCCAACACGACTTGCCCTATTCTCTTGCACCAATTTTCATTTTCTCCCCACCCCTTCCACCCTCCCCCTCCTTCCCTCCGGAGACTTACTACATGGAATGACCAATTACCCAACTGGTGTTATTGTTCAAGTGTCCTCGTGCTGGTTAGTTTTGAGATATACTCGTAGCTTCTTTTCCAAATTTTATGCCCTGCAGACAATCTCTCCCTTTCACCCTCCAACTCCAGTTCCTTCCCTCCTTCCCACATTGCCATATGCTTCATAGCAGCGTACCATTGGGCAATTGGTGGTGGCTTTTTATCTACCCAGTGATTTAGTATGACTCTCTTGGCAAGCACCAGGGATAATAACACAAACCTACAACACAAGAACGGAATCCCCTGCCCCGTCAGCTCGGAGTCTAAACCCAGCAGTAATATTTTGTAGCTCCATTCCACTTGGAATCCAATTACTTCTATCAAATGCTGCAGAACTCCCCTCCAAAATGACTGCAACACCTTACACTCGAGAAAGTGATGTACCAGTGTACCCTCGTGATTTTCACATTTATCACAGTCCGCTGATTCCCATAGGCCCATTGCCTTTCCTCTACTCCTGGTGACATACGCACAATGCAGAATTTTAAACTGAATTTCATGGCAGCTGACGTTGGGGGTTATTCTGTATGCCAGGTCAAAACCTTTTTGTATCTCAGCTACTGAGACCTCCACCCCCAGCATATCAGACCACTTGTTGGCCAGAGAGACAGTCGTTGCACTGGGCATTTTTGTTTTGCCTAGGTGATACCAGCTTGAAAGCTTATTACTTCCCTCTGGCATCTGCTTAAATATCACATCTAAGGCTGTAAATGCAGGAATCTGCTTATCATTATTACGAACTGAAAGGATATAATGCCTAAGCTGCATATACGAAAAGAAAAATGATTTGGGTATATCCCATCTATTTTGACACTCCTCGAAGGATGGAACTAACAACTGCCCCCCCTCTTCCATCTGTCCTACAAATCTACAACCCCTCTGAGACCAGGCTCGAAAAGGAGAGATACCCTGCCCTGAGGGGAAATCGGGATTATTTTGGAATTCTATGAATGGGGAAGGACCCCTAGCCTCTCCCACTTTCTGTCTCCACCAATCCCAAGCCATACTAAGTGGTTTCAATAGAGGGGACATTCTTGCCCCCCTCGTCCTAGAATGAAGGGCATTGAAAACTGACCATGGATGAGCTGCATTATCCCATACCTCCGGTGGTGCAAACTTATAGTGCCCTGTATATATTTCATGCATCCATCGGATAATTGCAGCTACATTGTACATCCTAAGATCTGGGAGATTGACTCCCCCCTCCTGCCTTGCCCGAGTAAGCTTTTGGAACCCTATTCTAGCCCGTCGCCCTCTCCAGATAAAAGATGAAATCACCCCCCGATAGGCTGCCTCATCTTTGCTAGCAATCCACAGCGGCATCATTTGTAGAGTATATAATATCTTGGGAAACAGCACCATTTTGACTAGTGCCACTCTTCCCAGGAACGACACTGGGACCTCCCGCCATTTAGTACACAACTGTTTAACTTGATCCAATTTTTCGCAAACATTCTTCTTGTACATGACCGCACAGTCCAAGTGTAAGTAGACTCCCAAATATTTCATTGCCCCTTTTGCCCAAGCTAAGGGAAAGTCGGGTTGCTCTCTACATGCGCAGCTAGCAGACAGTGCCATAGCTTCCGACTTGTCAAAATTTATGCTTAACCCTGAAAAGGTTCCAAATCGTTTAATAATATCTATTAGTATGGGTATCCCTTTGGACGCCTGCCCTAAGAATATTAACATGTCGTCCGCAAAGAGATTAATTTTATATTCGCTCTTCCCCACACTAATACCCTGCACCTCCTCTGATTGTCGGATTTTACTTGCTAAGGGTTCCAAAGCCAGTACAAAAAGCATGGGTGACAGGGGGCATCCCTGTCTAGTACCTCTTTGTAACTCAAATGACGGAGAAAGCGTATTATTAATTAAGATTTGTGCAGTAGGATTCCTATACAAGGCTCGAATCCCCTGTAAAAATTCCCCCAAGATTCCAAACTGCGGCAACACCCAAAAAAGATGATCCCACAGTATCTTGTCAAACGCCTTCTCCGCGTCTAGGCTCACTAGCAGGTTATCCCCCTGTCTACCCCCCATTTCCTGAAGCACACTCATGGCCCTTAGGATGTTAGTGGAGGCATACCTTCCTGGAACAAACCCTGTTTGGTCTGTGTGTACCAACGAAGGTAATACCTTTCCCAGGCGGGCGGCCATAATACCAGCAAAAAGTTTAATGTCTTGATTTAAGAGGGAAATTGGGCGGTACGATCCTAACAGTTCCTTATCCCTGCCCGGCTTTGGTAATACTAAAATTGAAGCATGCGTCAGAGTACCTGTAGTTCGCCGCTCTTGACAGAGTGCCTCACACAGGTCACTAAATGGGCCTGCTATCAGCCCCCCCAGTATCTTATAATATTCTGGGCCCAGACCATCTGGGCCTGGAGCCTTGGCTAATTTGAGTCTCTTTATTGCTTGCTGTATCTCCTGGCCTTGCATGGGTGCATTAAGGCCATCCCTTTGCTCTTGAGTCAATGAAGGAAGTCTTAGATCTTTAAAAAAGGTCTCTCTCTGGTCTCTATCATAGTGCCCCTGATCATAGAGGGTCTTATAAAAATCTACAAAGGCTTTCTGAATGTCTTCCTCCTTGTCCACAAGCTTCCCATTTCCTCCCTTAATGCGGGTTATCACTTGTTTTGCTGCTCTACCTCTCACCATATTAGCCAGCAATTTCCCAGTTTTGTTACCCCATCTGTGAAGACGGTATTTATATAGTTGAATGTCTCCCAACGCCCTCTGATTAAGTAAGTCATTGATCTTGGTTTTTATCTCTTTAAATTTATTCTGTGCTGCTACATTTCCTCTTACTGCTGCTCCTCGTGCCTCTTGCAACTGAGTTAAATTCTCTATCAGCTCTTTTTCCCTCCGTTTGCGAGAGCTCGCTGTGTATGCTATGATTTTCCCTCTCATAACTGCCTTCCCCGTTTCCCAGAGTATTAACGGGTCTACCTCCCCTTTCTGATTATCTACTAAAAAGAGCTCCCATTCCCGCAGTATATACTTCCTGAAGTCCGGATCCCTATATAAGGTAGGGTTCATGCGCCACCCTTGCTGATTTCTCACTCCCCCTGTTCCAAGCTCCACCCATATTAAACTATGATCAGATACTACTTCCGCCTCAATTGCTGCGGCCCTGCTCACGGAGAACAGTGATGGGGAAATCAATATGTAATCTAATCTGGCGTGGCATTTATGTACATTTGAAAAAAAGGTGTATTCTCTTTCATCAGGGTGCAGTGCCCTCCATATATCTACCAGACCTAAGTCCCTTTTCAGAATTCCTATACCCCTCTCCTCCATTCCCTTAGGCCGGCTCTTTGGTGGGCTGCAGTCAATCAGGGGATCCGCCGTTATGTTAAAGTCCCCTCCTACTATTAATTGATATTCTTGTAACTGCATTAAGGTCAACAGTAAATGGGAATAGAACTTCTTAGAGTATATGTTAGGGGCATAAACCGAACAGAATGCTACCTTCATACCCTGGACCACCCCCGCCCACACCACATACCTTCCCTCAGGGTCCTGGATGATTTTATGACAAACTATCTCTAGTCCCTTGCGCATAAGGATGGCCACACCCCTCTGTCTACTATTATATGAGGAGAAGGCTATGTCTCCCACCCAGCCCTGTTTTAATTTGTGATGTTCCGGTGCGGATAAATGGGTTTCCTGCAGTATAAAGATGTCTGCTTTCATTTGCTTTCCATACTGCAATATTTTCTTTCGTTTAATCGGGGAGTGCACTCCATCTACATTGAGCGATGTCACCCTAACACTACCCATTTTCCCAATCCTTCATCACTTCTCTCTTAAGCCAGTAAAACCAGTGATTCCGTCAGGGGATCCGTCCCAGCATCGGTTCCCCATTTAATATCCCAACTTTCCCCCCTTTGCCCACGAAGGTTCCTTTGCACCCTCAATGGTGTGTCATTCCTCAGTCTCCCCTTAAGTAAGTCTCCCCCCCATCCCCTTCCCTTCATCTCTCCCCCCCAAACTCTTCTCAAGTCGGCTTTCCACTCACCCCCCTCATCCCAATGCCTCAATGCTGCGAATTCTCTCTCATCACTCGCACCCCCACTTGACCACTCCACATTCGCTCTATCCCACACATATCCCCCCGTTTGCATGAACCATCCCACCAGACCTAACACAAGCACACAACCCACCCACTTCCCCTCCCCCCTCCCCCCTCCCCTGATCAGTTGAAAACCCATTTCTCAACCACCTCCCACAAACTAGACAGCAACATGCTCCCTTCCCCCTGCTGCCCCCCTTTTCCCCTCTGCAGTATAGGCACCCAAGTATAGCAAACCTTCCATAATTCTCCCTCAATAAAATCCCTATCACCTAACACTTTTTAAATGTACACAACAACTGTACAAAATTGCAACATAACCTACTAAAACAGCTTAAATCACTGTGCTGTACCACTTTTATGCTGCTGCTTGCTTAGTTCAAAAGTTCTGCACTGAGCAGGTCAGTGTCAGGCAGGTATCGGTAGGTGCAGGCTCTCAGGGAATTTTATGGACAAGCCTTTACTGATCCGACCTCCAATCCTGCACTATTTCACAGATGAAATCAACCTCTCATACCTTGGGCCCTCTGCTATATTTGTGGCCAGCTGTTTGTTATGTTGGCCAAATCAGGCTCATCTGTCCTTTGTGGTGCAAATGCAAAGTTCGGAAGGAAGGATCATCTGCAAGCCTCTGCACTCTGACACTTAGCTGTTAATTACTCAAAACAATTTAACTGCAGCCTTTTCAAGTCAATTGCTGCTCACCACCATAACTCGCTCACAGTTCACTGCTCCTCCTGTCTCCTTTGATCGTTCGGAACTTTATCAAGAAAGGCTCGCAGCTCCTCTGCTTTTGTCAGTGTGCAAGTGTTATTGTTGTACGTAATCCGCACTCTGGCTGGGTACTGGAAAGCAAATTTGATGCCTTTCTCGTACAGTTTAGTGCAGTACGGGGCTAACACTCTCCGCTGTTCCATTACTCTGGCTGAGAAATCTTGAAAAAGCAGGATCCTTCCGCCCTTGTACTCCACCCGTCGTAGCTTTTTGAATTTCTCCAACAGCGTGGCTTTAACCACATAACTCAGGAACCTGGCAATTATTAGTCGTGGCCTGCCTTCCTTTTCTCTCCTCGGACCTACTCGATGTATGCGCTCCACTTGTCCCCGACCGAAGTCTGCACTCAGCCCAAGCTGCTGCGGGAGCCAGCTTTCTGCGAATTCTTTGAGCTCTACCTCTGCAACAGATTCAGGTATCCCCACTATGCGGATATTGTTTCTCCTACCTCTATTTTCTTGATCCTCTATGCGATCTCTCAGAGTGTTTATTTGTTCTTCCATCTCCCGGATCTGGCCTTCTGCTGCCGACATGTGCTCTTCCTGCGAGGCAATTCTTTCTTCCGCTTCCTGCAATCTAGCCGCGTGGGTAGTGATACATTCCTTTATTTCATCCATGCCCTCGTTTAATTTTGCCAGCTTGTCATCTAATAGTTGTGACATATGTTTCAGGGAAATTTGCACCATTTCTTCATGTACCGGTGTCGGGGTCTGTGGCTGTAGCAGCGGGGATAATGAGTTCGGTGCACTTGATGGGCTCAGCGACGCCATTTTTGTTTTCAGCACGCTGCCCTTCTCTTTCCCTGTTTTGGCTGATCTAATTGGCATTCCGCTCCCCCTCCAGCCGATCTGGACACCGATCACTGCCTCCTGCTTTCCTGTTATGGCCAATACCTTTTCCACCCCGTTTAGGGTGTTGTAGATACCATCAAAAAGGGGAATTAAGGCACAGGGGAAGGGAGCTGAGCTTACAGACGTCCGATCAGCCCTTCAGCATCACGTGACCCCCGCAGCGAGCTTTTAAACAGAAAATATGTTGTACACTGCATACTGTAAACAGCAGCGGAAGCGGAGCGGCCGTCAAAACACAGACGTTTTTAAGGTCGTACGTGGATCTGGAAGAACCCGGGGATCCCGCAGATCTGGCTTTTACACCGTCCCTACACCAGGATCTAGAGGTATGCTGTCCATCTGAACCCAAATACACCCAGATCCTGGTCTTTTTCGCCCTCCTGCACGAAATAAACAAGGATCCTGGTGCTTGTGGCCCCTGACATTGCAAACAGACCAGGATCCTGCAGTATGCGGCCCTGCAGATCAAAAATACACCAGGATCTAGAGGTATGCTGTCCATCTGAACCCAAATACACCAAGATCCTGGTCTTTATCGCCCTCCTGCGCGAAATAAACAAGGATCCTGGTGCTTGTGGCCCCTGACATTGCAAACAGACCAGGATCCTGCAGTATGCAGGCTTTCCAATCAAAAATACACCAGGATCTAGAGGTATGCTGTCCATCTGAACCCAAATACACCCACATCCTGGTCTTTTTCACCCTCCTGCGCGAAATAAACAAGGATCCTGGTACTTGTGGCCCCTGACATTGCAAAATACACCAGGATCTGGCCGTGTGCGGCCGTGCAGATTAAAAATACACCAGGATCTAGAGGTATGCTGTCCATCTGAACCCAAATATACCCAGATCCTGGTCTTTTTCGCCCTCCTGTGCAAAATAAACAAGGATCCTGGCACTTGTGGCCCCTGACATTGCAAAATACACCAAGATCTGGCCATGAGCGGCACTGCAGATTAAAATACACCAGGATCTAGAGGTATGCTGTCCATCTGAACCCAAATACACCCAGATCCTGGTCTTTTTTGCCCTCCTGCGTGAAATAAACAAGGATCCTGGTGCTTGTGGCCCCTGACATTGCAAACAGACCAGGATCCTGCAGTATGCGGGCTTTCCAATCAAAAATACACCAGGATCTAGAGGTATGCTGTCCATCTGAACCCAAATACACCCAGATCCTGGTCTTTTTCGCCCTCCTGTGCGAAATGAACAAGGATCCTGGTACTTGTGGCCCCTGACATTGCAAAATACGCCAGGATCTGGCCGTCTGCGGCCCTGCAGATTAAAAATACAGCAGGACCTAGAGGTATGCTGTCCATCTGAACCCAAATATACCCAGATCCTGGTCTTTTTCGCCCTCCTGCGCGAAATAAACAAGGATCCTGGTGCTTGTGGCCCCTGACATTGCAAACAGACCAGGATCCTGCAGTATGCGGGCTTTCCAATCAAAAATACACCAGGATCTAGAGGTATGCTGTCCATCTGAACCCAAATACACCCAGATCCTGGTCTTTTTCACCCTCCTGCGCGAAATAAACAAGGATCCTGGTACTTGTGGCCCCTGACATTGCAAATTACACCAGGATCTGGCCGTGTGCGGCCCTGCAGATTAAAAATACACCAGGATCTAGAGGTATGCTGTCCATCTGAATCCAAATACACCCAGATCCTGGTCTTTTTCACCCTCCTGCGTGAAATAAACAAGGATCCTGGTACTTGTGGCCCCTGACATTGCAAAATACACCAGGATCTGGCCGTGTGCGGCCCTGCAGATTAAAAAATACACCAGGATCTAGAGGTATGCTGTCCATCTGAACCCAAATATACCCAGATCCTGGTCTTTTTCGCCCTCCTGTGCGAAATAAACAAGGATCCTGGTACTTGTGGCCCCTGACATTGCAAAATACACCAGGATCTGGCCGTGTGCGGCCCTGCAGATTAAAAACACACCAGGATCTAGAGGTATGCTGTCCATCTGAACCCAAATACACCCAGATCCTGGTCTTTTTCGCCCTCCTGTGCGAAATAAACAAGGATCCTGGTGCTTGTGGCTCCTGACATTGCAAACAGACCAGGATCCTGCAGTATGCGGGCTTTCCAATCAAAAATACACCAGGATCTAGAGGTATGCTGTCCATCTGAACCCAAATACACCCAGATCCTGGTCTTTTTCGCCCTCCTGTGCGAAATGAACAAGGATCCTGGTACTTGTGGCCCCTGACATTGCAAAATACACCAGGATCTGGCCGTGTGCGGGCTTTCCAATCAAAAATACACCAGGATCTAGAGGTATGCTGTCCATCTGAACCCAAATACACCCAGATCCTGGTCTTTTTCACCCTCCTGCGCGAAATAAACAAGGATCCTGGTACTTGTGGCCCCTGACATTGCAAATTACACCAGGATCTGGCCGTGTGCGGCCCTGCAGATTAAAAATACACCAGGATCTAGAGGTATGCTGTCCATCTGAATCCAAATACACCCAGATCCTGGTCTTTTTCACCCTCCTGCGTGAAATAAACAAGGATCCTGGTACTTGTGGCCCCTGACATTGCAAAATACACCAGGATCTGGCCGTGTGCGGCCCTGCAGATTAAAAAATACACCAGGATCTAGAGGTACGCTGTCCATCTGAACCCAAATATACCCAGATCCTGGTCTTTTTCGCCCTCCTGTGCGAAATAAACAAGGATCCTGGTACTTGTGGCCCCTGACATTGCAAAATACACCAGGATCTGGCCGTGTGCGGCCCTGCAGATTAAAAATACACCAGAATCTAGAGGTATGCTGTCCATCTGAACCCAAATACACCCAGATCCTGGTCTTTTTCGCCCTCCTGCGCGAAATAAACAAGGATCCTGGTGCTTGTGGCTCCTGACATTGCAAACAGACCAGGATCCTGCAGTATGCGGGCTTTCCAATCAAAAATACACCAGGATCTAGAGGTATGCTGTCCATCTGAACCCAAATACACCCAGATCCTGGTCTTTTTCGCCCTCCTGTGCGAAATGAACAAGGATCCTGGTACTTGTGGCCCCTGACATTGCAAAATACACCAGGATCTGGCCGTGTGCGGCCCTGCAGATCAAAAATACACTAGGAGGGACGGTGTAAAAACCGGATACAGCGGGATCCTCCCGGATTCGATCACAAACCTTTTCAAAGTTAAATTTTTTTCGGCAGTCGTTTAGATACGGACATTTTACATGTATTACACAATTTTTTTTTTCTTTTCTCTGTTGATTCTATTTAGCGCTACAGATTATTGATTATTCTCCCTGACCCTCCCATTTGCGCACAATCTTGTCCATCTTAAAAGGTGCGAGCCCCCGTACTGGTTCCTCTCCGCAGGAAGGTAATGTCACGTCACAGGGGGCGGGACTTAGCAGGATCTGTTTTTCTCGGAGGTTGAATAAAACAGGATACGGGTTCTTCCTATGTAGACCACTAAAGCCAGTAGGTGGAGCTTGCCTGGACTAGACTGAGCATGCCGCCGTTTTAGTTCACCAAAACAATAGCAATTGACAACACTTGCAAAATGTATACTTTCTCATGCATTTCCACTACTCATGACGTATTGTAAGCCACATTGAGCCTGCAAAGAGGTGGGAAAATGTGGAATACAAATGCAACAAATAAATAAATAAATAATAAATAAATAAAGATTATTAGAAATAACGGACTGGTTATGCTTTTGCATGGTCCATCTGTATAGTCTAAACAGATGGCCAAATTTCATAGAACTCCTGTTTCCTGATTGGTTCATCTTAATTGTTGTTGGAATCTGCCTTGGGAAGCCTGGTGTTATAAAGATGGAATAAAAAACTCTCCTTTAATTGGAGCACATGGAATCACATCTTCATCTCATCTGTCATGTAGATGTTGACATTTTAGATATACAAATGGATTATTCTATTTTTAGGCATATTTCAGGGACAAGTGATTTTATAACTCAAAAGAAAAATAAATATTTTATTTCATGCAGATCTCTTTTACTTAAACATAACTAAGGCCCTCATGATCAAAAGCAAACTCCGGCGCTAGAGGCTGTTAACGCCATACTAGCGCCGGAGTTTGCTGCCGACCCATGATCAGAGCCCTCGAGCGCCTGAAACAACGCACTTGAGGGCTCTTAGCGCAAGTAGCTTGCAAATGCATGCTAATCAGCGCTTAATGCATTCATCCCCCAATGATCAGCGTCCAGCGCGCCAAAATCAACGCCAGTTCCGAGCTGGCGTTATATTTCGCGGATCATTGGGGAGGAATGGTGAGCCCTGTCCAGCATGCAGTTGTATGCTGGCAGGCCCCCGTTCCCCCCCAAAGCAAACGCAAACAGGGGGCTGGAGGTCCGGTGGACCTCCGGTCCCCCCCCCCCCCATGTTCAGGGAGGGCTGGAGATCCGGTGGGTCTCCAGCCCCCCCCCAAAACACCCAGAAATTGTGAAGTGGCCGCCTCCAGCCAAACGCTCTCCCACCCTCCCACCCAGCGACAGGGGGGGGAGGGCTGGAGGTCCGGTGGGTCTCCAGCCCCCTCCCAAACCCCCAGAAATTGTGAAGTGTCTGCCTCCGGCCAAACGCTCTCCCACCCAGCGACATGGGGTGGGGGTGGGGGCTGGAGGTCCGGTGGACCTCCAGCCCACCCCAACTCCCCCCCCCCCCAGCGTTCTCCTTTCAATCCTTGGTGGTCCGTGGTGACAATCCCCCTCCCGGCCCCCCTACCTTTCGTTGGAGGAGGGACGCAGCCTGCCTCCCTCCTCTTCCAGTCGACGCCGCCGTCGCAAAATGGTGGCGCCCAGCCCCGCTCATTGCATCCTGGGATGCGCTGGGCGGGACAACAGACCTGTTTTTAGAGCGCTGTTCGGAACAGCGCGGGGCTTTGGATCATGAGGGCCTAAATGAGCTAGAAGCCCCTAATGCAGTCCATAGGTTTTCTTATGTTCTGTTCGTGTCATGACTTATACTGTACCAAAACAGAAATCTCTTATCTCTATCTGTTCGATAATTGTGAACACTATTCACCCTAAAAAGTTGTTATGTGGCTGTACAGGAGGAATTGTGATATTGAATAAAGCGAAAGATACATATCTGTAGCAGGTATTCTCCGAGGACAGCTGGCTGATTGTTCTCACAATGTGGGTGACGTCCACGGCAGCCCCCTCCAACCGGAAGAGTTTCCCTAGCAAACTTCAAAAGTCTCGCGGGAGGTCCCGCGCGCGGGGCACGCCCATTGCATATGTGCAGCTGTCTTCCCACCCGTGCGCGACCGCTCCCGCACAGTTAAGTGAATAGCAAAATTAGAGGAAGAAGTACAACTCCAAAGGGGAGGAAGGAGGGTTGGTGAGAACAATCAGCCTGCTGTCCTTGGAGAATACCTGCTACAGGTATGTATCTTTCGCTTTCTCCAAGGACAAGCAGGCTGCTTGTTCTCACATGTGGGGTATACCTAGCACCCAGGCTCACTCAAAACAACAAACAGGGTCAATTGGGCCTTGCAACGGCGAGGACATAACAGTAATTGACTTACGAAGAACAACTAACTGAGAGTGCAGCCTGAACAGAATAAAACAGGGCCTAGGGGAGTGGAGTTGGATTCTAAACCCCCGAACAGATTCTTCAGCACCGACTGCCCAAACCGACTGTCACGTCTGGTATCCTGCTGGAGGCAGTAATGAGATGTGAATGTGTGGAGTGATGATCACGTCGCAGCCTTGCAAATCTCTTCAATAGTGGCTGACTTCAAAGTGGGCCACTGACGCTGCCATGGCTCGAACACTATGAGCTGTGACATGACCCTCCAGAGTCAGCCCAGCTTGGGCATAAGTGAAGGAAATGCAATCTGCTAGCCAATTTGAGATGGTGCATTTCCCGACATCAACCCCCTTTCTATTGGGGTCAAAAGAAACAAACATTTGGGCGGACTGTCTGTGGGGGCTTGTCCGCTCCAGATAGAAGGCCAATGCTCTGTTGCAGTCCAATGTGTGCAACTGACGTTCAGCAGGGCGGGTATGCGGACGGGGAAAAAATGTTGGCAAGACAATTGACTAGTTCAGATGCAACTCCGACACCACCTTCGGCAGGAACTTAGGGTGAGTGCGGAGGACTACTCTGTTATGATGGAATTTGATATAGGGAGCATGGGCTACCAAAGCTTGAAGCTCACTGACTCTACGAGCTGAAGTAACAGCCACCAAGAAAATGACCTTCCAGGTCAAGTACTTCAGATCGTTCTGAGTGATGAGGGTTGGAAAACACTCCGATCTCCACGGTTCTTCTGAAGACAACTCCAGAAGAAGAGGGAACCAGATCTGATGGGGCCAAAAGGGCGCAATCAGAATCATGGTGCCGTGGTGCTGCTTGAGTTTCAGCAAAGTCTTCCCCAGCAAAGGTATGGGAGGATACACGTACAGAAGGCCGTTCCCCCAATGCAGGAGGAAGGCGTCCGACGCTAGCCTGTCGTGGGCCTGAAGCCTGGAACAGAACTGAGGCAGCTTGTGGTTGGCCTGAGTGGCGAAAAGATCCACCGAGGGGGTGCCCCACTCCCGGAAGATCTTACGTTCCACGCTCAAATTGAGCGACCATTCGTGTGGTTGCAAAATTCTGCTCAACCTGTCGGCCAGACTGTTGTTTACACCTGCCAGGTATGTGGCTTGGAGAAGCATGCTGTGCCGGCGAGCACAGCGCCACATCCCGATGGCTTCCTGACACAGGGGGCGAGATCCGGTGCCCCCTGCTTGTTGATGTAATACATCGCAACCTGATTGTCTGTCCGAATTTGGATAACTTCAAAGGACAGCCGATCTCTGAAAGCCCATAGCGCATTCCAGACCACTCTCAACTCCAGGAGGTTGATCTGCAGACCTGATTCCTGGAGGGACCATAGTCCTCGAGTGTGAAGCCCATCGACATGGGCTCCCCACCCCAGGAGAGCTGCATCCGTCGTTAGCACTTTTTGCGGCTGAGGAATTTGGAAAGGGCGTCCCAAAGTCAAATTGGACCAAATCGTCCACCAGTGGAGTGAATTGCGAAAACTGGTGGGCAGTTGGATTGCATCCTCTAGATTCCCCGCAGCCTGATACCACTGGGAAGCTAGGGTCCATTGAGCTGATCTCATGTGAAGACGAACCATGGGAGTCACATGGACTGTAGAGGCCATATGGCCCAGGAGTCTCAACATCTGCCGAGCTGTGATCTGCTGAGACGCTCTGGCCCGGGAGGCGAGGGACAGGAGATTCTCCGCCCGCGCTTTGGGGAGATAGGCATGGGCCGTCTGTGAATTCAGCAGAGCTCCTATGAATTAGAGTGACTCGACTGGGCAGAGATGGGACTTCGGGTAATTTATCACAAACCTCAGTAGCTCCAGAAGTTGAATAGTCACCTGCATGGACTGTAGAGCTCCTGCCTCCGAGGTGCTCTTCACTAGCCAATCGTCGAGATACGGGAACATATGCACTCCCAGCTTCGGCAGCGACGCCGCAACCACTACCAGGCATTTTGTAAACACTCGTGGCGCAGAGGCGAGCCCAAAGGGTAGCATACAATACTGAAAATGCTGTGTTCCTAGATGGAATCGAAGATACTGCCTGTGAGCTGGCAGTATTGGGATGTGGGTATAAGCATCCTTTTTAAATCCAGGGAGCAGGAGGTCACGTGATGCGGAGGGAGCAGTAGACATGTTTTAGAACTCCTCCGAGGTTCCCACTCGATCCTTGCCCGCCACGAACCTTCAAACACGCCACAACAAGGTACCTGGACTCCTCCGGATCAGTAAAGTTTGCATGGAACAGTTCCTCGTATCCATGCCATCCGGAATGACGAGAAAAAGCGCGAAAAGTGAGAAAGATAAAATGGCGGCACCTGGGAGCAATTCTAAGATGGCGGCCAGGTCTCCGCGCAGTGAGGCAGAGTTCTCGGCCCACCAGCTGACACAGCTTGCTTCCGCAGTGGGCACAGCGCTGGAACCGCGCTTCGCCGCACTGGAGGGGTGGCTGGTGAAATTTGATGGATTGCTAGCGGACCTTGTGAGTTGTACCGCGGAGGCAGAAAAATGGGTGTCCGATTTGGAGGATTCATGGCAGCGGTGGGAACCGGAAGTAAAAGGCCTCAAAGCTACACTGGCTCACCAAGCAGAAAAAATGGATGAGCTGGAAAACAGCGCAGCAACCTTAGACTGGTAGGACTGCCTGAAACTATTTCAGACAAGAACCTGGGTACTGTACTCGAGGAATGGCTCCCAAAGGGATTTGCGCTATCCGACGACAGCAGAGGACCTTTCTGCATTGAAAGGGCGCAAAGGACTGGGAGGCCACAGCAGAACAGCCAGCGCCCAAGAGTGGTCATCATTAAAGTTCATAATTATATCCATAAGGAAGAAATCCTGCAGGGCTATCGATTGAAAAGAGAGTCCTTAACCTACGCAGGGGACCAGATCAGAATTTTTCAGGATTATTCAGCTAGCGTACAAGAAAAAAGGCGGAAATTCCACCCGATCTGCACAGCGCTGATAGACAAGAAAGCCCGCTTTATGCTACCATACCCAGCTGCTTTGAAAATACAGCATGAGGGGAAATGGATCTCCTTCACATCCGACCAATTGGCTCTGCAGTTTGTGAATCGGGAACTGAAGGGATCCGCGAGTCCAACCTGACGCCCCACCACTTTACTCCCTGTTTGATGGGGATGGAGGTTTTTGTGGGTTTGTTGTGGTCGGGGGCTGACTTGCATTGCAGACTTTGAGTGGTGAAGGTTAAGTAATTTCTATTAAAGATGCTGAGGAGTCTGAGGCAGGGGCGTATCTGCGTGGGGCCACAGGGGCCTGGGCCCCTGCAGATTTCACCCTGGATCCCCCTACCGCTGTTAACTCTCCCCCGCCTTCCGCCGTCAACCCTTTCCCCGCCTACCGCCGTCACCTACCCCCAAAGTCCGCTTCCTCCTGCTGGTTTTTTAAAATATTTACTTCAGCTGGCGGGGGACTCCAACCACCGCCAGCCCAGCCGAGGTCTTGTTTAAGTTCTTCATCCTCGTGCTGTGAAAGCTGCATCCTTCCAGTTGGATGGAGTCTGACGTCGCAGCACGTTGACGTCCTGCACGTACAACGTGCTGCGACGTCAGACTCCGTCCAACTGGAAGGATGCAGCTTTCACAGCACGAGGATGAAGAACTTAAACAAAACCTCGGCTGGGCTGGCGGTGGTTGGGGTCCCCCGCCAGCTGAAGTAAATATTTTAAAAAACCAGCAGGAGGAAGCGGACCGCGGGGGTAGGTGACGGCGATAGGCGAGGGAGGGTTAACGGCAGTAGGGGGGGCTATAATGTGCCCCCTCACTCTAGCCCCTGCCCCCCCCTACCGCCGAACCTCAGACACGCCCCTGGTCTGAGAGCAGAGGGATGCCTCGGTTAGAGGCTACCAGAGGAGCTCCAGTTCCCGTTTCTCCTGATTCGGAGACGGAGGGTCAGGGTGAGTGTTTCTCCCCATAGTTTGTGCTTTTAATGCTGAAAAGAGCTCTGCCGCATGTATCTGCCACTACGATGCTACCTGGTTTCCCCCCGGGTGTTGATAGCCTGGGGCTGGCTGATTCCCCCGAGCGTTGGAAGGACGCAAAACATTGACGGGTAAATTCCCCGTCGGAGAGTGGCGCACTTCCCTCCCCCCTCCCCCCCCCCCTCGTGGTCGGGCTGTGGGGATTCTGAGGGTTCTGGCAGGGCCTCTTGGTCTGAAGAGCCAGAGGAAAGGACTGGTTTGCCACGATCTGGATGATCCCAATGCGGTGAGGATTTTCCACCGCGATGAGCTGCCAGCGCTCATTTCTGCCGCCTTGCAGGCCCTCTCTATTGATGATCCTGCCAAGGGTGAGGACTCCTCTGGGGATCCGAGGATGGTGAGTACTATGAAGCCTGCTCGAGCCTTTCCTGTGCATGACTCCATCCAAGAGCTTATTTCAGCTCATTGGTATGAACCCGAAGGGCCTTTGAAAGTGGCCAGGGCTTTGGGTCAGCTTTTCCCTCTAAGTGAGGAGCACTTGGCCCCTTTGGGGATGCCTAAAGTGGACGCACTGGTCACAGCGGTGACTAAAAAGACCACCCTCCCCGTAGAGGGCGGGGTTGCCCTGAAAGACATTCAGGACCGGTGGCTTTTATCCACATTGAAACAGTCATTTGAAATCTCGGGCCTTGCCTTAAGGGCGTCTATATGCAGTTCTTATGCTGCCCGGGCCTCCCTCTCTTGGTTACAACAGGAAGTGGCACAGCCCACGGATGGTGCGGAGTCCCACTCTGAGGTTGTACCGTGGATGGAGTCGGCCCTGTCATTTTTAGCTTATGCCCTCTGATCTGATCAGGGCTTCGGCTAAACAGATGTCTAGGGCGGTTGTGGCCCGCCGCCTTCTATGGCTATGGCATTGGGTGGCTGATATGGCCTCTAAGCACAGGCAGGTGAAGCTTCCCTTTCGGGGCCACCTGTTATTCGGAGAGGAGCTGGAGAAGATTGTGAAAGCCCTGGGGGACCCTTAACCCCAGCGCTTACCCAAGGATAGGCCGCGGCCTTCTTCCAAGGGTGCTGTGTGGCCCTCCTTTTCAAGACCTTGCTTCTGTGAAGCTCGCAGGTATCACCCGGGGTGCTCTGCTGGGGTTTCTCAACGTGCCCGTTTTCAGCAGAGGAACTCCTTTCGCTCAGACAAGCGTTCCACAGCGGCCAGTTCTCCGCCTGGAGTGCAACGGTGGCCCTCTCAATGATGGCGCACCGGTCCATTCCTCGATTCCTGCAGTAGGAGGATGGGTTTCCCTCTCTCTCGAGGAATGCACCAAGATTTCCTCAGATCAGTGGGTCTTGGACCTGATCAGAGAAGGGTACCGATTGGAATTCAGCGCCCCGGTGATAGACGTGTTTGTGGAGTCCCGATGCGGTACTGCCATCAAACGGGCGGCGGTAGGGAAGACCTTACAAGTATTGTTGCACCTTGGAGCGGTGATCCCTGTGCCTCCTGCCGAACGCGACTGCGGTCGCTACTCCATTTACTTTGTGGTGCCTCGAAAAGGCAACGAGGCTCTCAGAGTGTGACATTTTCGCATGGATACCCTGCGCTCCGTCATTGTGGCGGTACAGCCAGGAGAATTTCTCATGTCTCTGGACCTGAAAGAAGCTTACTTGCACATTCCTATTTGGCCCCCGTACCAACCGTTTTTCCGGTTTGTGGTGTTGGGAAAGCATTTCCAGTTTCGGGCCTTGCCTTTTGGCCTCGCCACAGCTCCCCGAACCTTTTCCAAGGCAATGGTGGTAGTAGCTGCCTTTCTCCGGCGAGAGGGTATCCGGGTTCACCCGCACCTCGATGACTGGCTCATCATGTAACAGCCAAAGTGGTCTCAGTACTGCAATCTCTGGGCTGGGTCATCAGTATACCCAAAAGTCACCTGACCCCCTCTTTTGATTTGGGGGTCCGGTTCGACACAGCCTCGGGGTTTGTCTTTCTACCCGATCAAAGGCGGTGCAAGCTTCAGAATCAGGTCCGTCTGCTCCTGAGGATGCCTCGCCCACGAGCTTGGGCCATGGTCCAGCTGTTGGGGTTGATGATGGCCACCTTGGAAGTGGTGCCATGGGCGAGAGCGCACATAACACCTCTGCAGTTTTCCCTGCTTCAACTATGGTCTCCAATGTCTCAGGATTATCAGCGCAGACTCACGTGGCTCCCTGCAGCCCAATTCAGTATAGAGTGGTGGCTATCAGTCAGCATGCTGCGGTGAGGAATGCCGCTAGCGCTTCCTGATTGGTGCCTGGTGGTAGCAGATGCCAGCCTGAAGGGCTGGGGAGCACATTGCCAGGGAAGGCATGCCCAGGGTCTGTGGACACCTGAGTAATCGGAGTGGTCCATTAATCCTTGGAGCTGAGAGCGATATTCCAGGCGCTTCTGGCCTTTCACACGACCCTGGAGGGACTGGCTGTCAGAGTTCTGTCGGACGACAGCAGTAGCCTACATAAATTGACAAGGTGGCACTCAGTGCAGAGCACTGGCCGCGCAGATTTGCCACTGGGCCGAGCTACATGTGCAGTTTCTGTCAGCAGCTTACATTGCAGGTCAGAGCAACGTGCAAGCCGATTATCTAAGCAGGCATCAAGTTGACCCAGCGGAGTGGGAACTGGCAGACGAAGTGTTCTTTCAGATCTGTCCCAAATGAGGGACGCCCATAGCGGATCTTATGGCGTCAAGCGCAAATGCCAAAGTCCCGTGCTTTTTCAGCAGATGGAGAGATCCTCGCTTGGCGAAGTTGGATGCCTAGGGCGAGTCCTCCTGCGAATTCGGCTACATCAAGGAATGGTGGTCCTCATTGCCCCGGATTGGCCCAGGCGGCCGTGGTATGCGGACCTCCGGCGGATTCTGGTGGAGGCTCCCCTTCCTTTGCCTCTGGTACCGAACCTGTTGTCGCAGGGTCTGGTGACAATGGAGGATCCCTGCCGCTTTGGTTTTACGGCATGGCTATTGAGAGGGTGCAATTGAGAGACAAGGGCTATTCAAACAAGGTTATCTCCACTCTCTTGCTGGCCCGCAAGCGTTCCACTTCCATTGCTTATGCTCAAATCTGGCGCCAGTTTGAGGCTGGGTGTGCTTCTAAAGCCATCACACCCATGCAGGCTTCTGTCTCGCCGATACTTGACTTTTTGCAGGATGGTTTATAAAAAGGCTTGGCCTATAATTCTCTGCGTGTTCAAGTGGCAGCCTTGGCATGTTTTCAGGGGAAGGTAGCTGGCCTCTCCCTGGCTGCTTATCCGAACATTGCACGTTTTTTTTAGAGGGGTGCTTTGGCTCCGTCCTCTCGTGCGGGCCCCTTGTCCGGCCTGGAACCTGGGGCTAGTATTAAAGGCTCTTCAGTGTTCGCCCTTCAAGCCGCTTATGCGAGCTTCGGAGAAGGATGTGACCCTAAAGACGGTCTTTTTGGTGGCCATTACATCGGCGAGACGGGTGTCTGAGCTCCAAGTGCTGACCTGTCGAGACCCATTTCTGCAGTTCTCAGAATCCGGAGTCAAAATTACGTACTGTGCCTTTCTTCCTGCCTAAGGTGGTTTCAGCGTTTCACCTAAACCAGCCTATTTTCTTGCCTTCCTTTGCTAGGGAGGAGTTTCCGGAATCCTTTGGGCAGTTGCACCTTCTGGATGTACGCAGGGCTCTGTTGCAATATCTGCGAATGTCAAATGCTTTCAGGACCTCTGATCACCGTTTTGTTTTTTGTCAGGTCCTCGCAGAGGGTCTCCAGCGTCTAAAGCTACACTACCCGTTGGCTTAAGGAAGCTATTTTTTCTGCATATCTGCTGTGTGGCCAGCCTCCGCCTGACGCCTTTAAGGCACATTCCACAAGAGCGATTTCCTCTTCTTGGGCTGAAACAGGAGCACTCTCTCTTCAAAAGATATGTAGTGCAGCAACGTGGGCCTCTAAACTCTCATTTGCCCGACATTACAGGCTGGATGTGGCCACCAGGAGGGATGCGCGTTTTGCAACACAAGTGCTTGCGCGTGGTGTGGCCTGTTCCCACCCTATCTAGGGATTGCTTTGATACATCCCATTCGTAATGGATTCATCTGCTGCTGATGATAAGGAATCCCTGGAAGAATGGCTCGGAGTCGCTCGTCTAGAGTGTCTGTCGAGCAAGGCTGTGGGATCGGTACAGGAGACGAAGCCAGAATCTGCCTAGGGCGAGGAGGCGGTACCGGGCTGACCGGAGACCGGTGCATCGACACCTCCTGAATGGAGGGTGAGAGGTCCTCCCGGCGTCGACGCTTCACGGGTGCCGAATCCTTCGGCGTCCCGCAGCTCTCGGTACCGTGACGGGAAGCACGTCACCGGTACCCCCCCCCGGTACTGACGAGGAGGACGTGGAATCCACACGCCTCCTTGGGGTCGGGTCCGAAAGAGGTCGGTCCCAATGGGCCTGTACCGCAGGCGCCCTTGAGGCAGGTGGAGACCCACTCAATGGTTCACTGCTGCCAGCGTGAGATGGTCTCTGGACAGCCATTACCTGCGCTCCTGATGTCAATGCACTCTCCGGTGCCGCCATCGACACTGTCCCCGAAGACCTCGGTACCGCTGCCGACGTCAACTCCAAAGGACTGGGCACAGCTCGAAACAGACGTTCCCACTGGGCTAATCTCAACACCTGTGTCCGCTTTTTAAGGCTAAGACACAGAGTACAGGCGTTGGGGCGATGACCAGCCCCAAGACACTGAATACACGAAGCGTGTGGATCAATGACTGAGATTGCCTGGCTGCACTGCGTGCACTTCTTGAAGCTGCTGGCAATCTTCAATGTCATCGACAGAAAAACAGCGGCGGCGAAATCAAAACCCGCGATGGTGCCAAAGAAGGGCACAAAAAAGGGAGAAAAACCGTACGGGCGGCCAACAAGGCCACACCCGAAAACGAAATAAAACTTACAGGGACAAACTAAGAATTAAAAGGAAGTTTGTTTTGGGTTCTTTTTTTTTTTTTTTTAAGAAAACGAACGCAAGTGCACTCGTACAAGAAACAAGAAAAAAGCGAAAAACACTACATCGCTGAAGAGGGCTCTCTTCTGAGGCACATAGCAGCCGAAAAACAGCCACCCTGACCGCAGAAAAAAAGAGACTGAGTCTGTACGCTCACGCTACAGGCGGGAAGACGGCTGCACATGCGTGGTGCTCACATATGCGTGGTGCACGCATGTGCGTGCGAGGGCTCTAGCAAGCTTTGTTGCTAGGAAGATTTCCGGACCTGGGGCTGCCGTCGGACGTCAACCCATCAGTAAGAACAAGCAGCCTGCTTGTCCTCGGAGAA
The DNA here is from genome assembly GCF_901765095.1 of Microcaecilia unicolor. Taxonomy (NCBI): domain Eukaryota; kingdom Metazoa; phylum Chordata; class Amphibia; order Gymnophiona; family Siphonopidae; genus Microcaecilia; species Microcaecilia unicolor. The sequence goes on along the minus strand of NC_044032.1, from coordinate 402,754,063 downwards.
TATTCTGTTTCCTGATGGGTTCCTCTTAACTGGTTGTAATCTGCCTTGGGAAGCCTGGTGTTTATAAAGACGATGGAATATATTTGTAGAAGTTTGCCTTTTAGATACACAAATGGATTATTCTGTTTTGGAACATGTTTCAGGGGCAAGTGGTTTTATAACTCCAAATAAAAATATGGGCTATAAGCTCCTTATGCAATCCTTTGGTTTTCTTATATTTTGTTCTTGTGATGACTTATACTGTGCCAAAATGAAAACTCTTATCGCTATCACCTTGAGGTTAAATGAGGGGACATGGGATGAGCTTATCTGGTCCACATGAGACGGTATGACTATGAAGTTGAAGCCGGTCCCCCTGCTGCAGCCATCTCCATTTGTCAAAAACAATACCAAAGTAGATTTGCCTTCTCTCTTGTAAGGGGATGGGGGTGGGGGGTGCGGGGAGGGAGCGAAGAAGGTCTAAGAGGAGTTGTAGGGGGCTGGTGGAATTTTCAAGGGTCTGTGAAGGAGGGAGGGTTATTTTCAAAATATATTTGTCAGTACTGCAGAAGCTGCTTTGTTATTTCCAGTGCTGCATTGTGGTTTTCATTGGAGCACTAGATGCCTGCCTTTTTCTTTATGATGACAATAAAGAGAGTCCTCTATAAAAATACTTGCAAAAGTTTTAATGCCTATGTGTGTCATTTTTTTTAAATTTGACAAAATTGTATTTTATTTTAAAGCTTCTCCTATGAACATATAACATAAAATTTTTAAATCAGCAAAACAGCATTAAAAATTACTGTACCTGCTAGACACAGCAGAAACTCTGTTTCCATCACCTGATCACCTTCACACTTCATCACCCTCCCCCTCAGTCCCCCCCAATACTAACCACTACTTCTAGGAATCTCCAGGCGGTCGACCCTCCCACCTTATCCTCTACTATCTCTGATCTCCTCCCTTCTATCATGTCCTCCGAAACTGTCGACAAGACTGTCTCCACATACAATGCCACCCTCTCCTCTGCTCTCGATGCCCTTGCACCGTCCATCTCCCGTCCCATGAGGTGTACTAATCCCCAGCCCTGGCTGACCCCTTGCACCCGATACCTTCGCTCCTGCGCCCGATTGGCTGAACGCCTCTGGAGGAAATCTCGCACCCACACCGATTTCATTCATTATAAATTCATGTTATCCTCCTTCCAGTCCTCCCTATTCCTCGCCAAACAGGACTATTACACCCAATTGACCAACTCCCTCAGTTCTAACCCCCGTTGTCTCTTCGCCACCCTTAACTCCCTCCTCAAAGTGCCCTCTGCTCCCACCCCCCCCCCTCACTCTCTCCTGAAGCACTGGCGGACTACTTTCGCGACAAGGTGCAGAAAATCAACCTTGAATTCACCTCCAAACCATCTTCTCCTCCTCCTCACCCTACAACACACTCCCTCAACCAACCAACCCAGGCCTCCTCCTCTTTTCCTGATATCACCGAAGAGGAAACCGCCTATCTTCTCTCCTCTTCGAAATGCACCACCTGTTCCTCAGACCCCATCCCCACCATCTTACTTAACACCATCACTCCTACGGTCACCCCCCCCCCATCTGTCATATCCTCAACCTCTCTCGCTCCACTACAACTGTCCCTGACACCTTCAAGCATGCTGTAGTCACACCACTCCTCAAAAAACCATCAGTTGACCCTACCTGTCTCTCCAACTACTGCCCCATTTCCCTCCTACCCTTCCTCTCCAAGATACTTGAACGAGCCGTTCACAGCCGCTGCCTCGATTTTCTATCCTCTCACGCCATCCTCGATCCACTTCAATCCGGCTTTCGCCCCCTACACTCGACGGAAACGGCACTATCTAAAGTCTGCAACGACCTGTTCCTTGCCAAATCCAAAGGTCACTACTCCATCCTTATCCTCCTGAACCTATCCGCCGCTTTTGACACGTCAATCATAACTTACTTCTCGCCACACTGTCCTCACTTGGGTTCCAGGGCTCTGTCCTCTCCTGGTTCTCCTCTTATCTCTCCCACCGTACCTTCAGAGTACATTCTCAGGGTTCTTCTTCCACCCCCATCCCGCTGTCTGTCGGAGTTCCTCAGGGATCTGTCCTTGGACCCCTTCTTTTCTCAATCTACACCTCCTCCCTGGGTTCCCTAATCTCCTCCCATGGGTTCCAATATCATCTTTATGCCGATGACACCCAGCTTTATCTCTCCATACCAGACATCACTGCAGAAACCCAGGCTAAAGTGTCGGCCTGCTTAGCCGACATTGCGACCTGGATGTCCAACCGCCACTTGAAACTGAACATGGTCAAGACCGAGCTTATTGTCTTCCCTCCCAAACCCACTTCTCCCCTCCCTCCACTCTCTATCTCTGTTGATAACACCCTCATCGTCCCCGTCTCATCTGCCCGCAACCTCGGAGTCATCTTTGACTCCTCTCTCTCCTTCTCTGCGCATATCCAGCAGATAGCCAAGACCTGTCGCTTCTTCCTCTATAACATCAGCAAAATTCGCCCCTTCCTGTCTGAGCACACCACCCGAACTCTCATCCATTCTCTCATTACCTCTTGCCTTGACTACTGCAACCTACTCCTCACTGGCCTCCCAATTTGCCACCTATCCCCCCTTCAGTCCATTCAAAACTCTGCTGCACGTCTTATCTTCCGCCTGAACCGGTACACTCATATCACCCCTCTCCTCAAGTCACTTCACTGGCTTCCGGTCAGGTACCGCATACAGTTTAAGCTTCTCCTTTTAACCTACAAATGCACTCTATCTACAGCCCCTCCCTACCTCTTTACCCTCATCTCCCCTTACATTCTTACCCGTAACCTCCGTTCTCAAGACAAATCCCTCCTGTCAGTACCCTTCTCCACCACCAGGCTCTGGCCTGTCTGCCTCGCCTCACCCCATGCCTGGAATAATCTCCCTGAGCCCATACGCCAGGCCCCCTCCCTGCCCATCTTCAAAGCCTTGCTCAAAACCCACCTCTTCAATGTCGCCTTCGGCACCTAACCATCATACCACTATTCAGGAAACTTGGACTGCCCCTACTTGACATTTCGCCCTTTAGATTGTAAGCTCCTTGGAGCAGGGACTGTCCTTTATGTCAATTTATGTTAATCTGTACAGCGCTGCGTAACCCTAGTAGCGCTCTAGAAATGTTAAGTAGAAGTAGTAGTAGTAGTATATGTGTAAAATTTTCTGGAAGGGCTGCTCACACCTAAATCCAGCTGTATTCATTGTATGAGGGGCAGCGTATATCTAGACTGAGCTCTGTTTCTCATCAGAAGGGCCAAAGAGACCAGGATCCTGGTGTATTTGGGATCAAAAGCACAGCACACATCAAGATCCTGGTGTATTTTTGATTGGAAGGCCCACATACTGCCGGATCCTGGTGTATTTTGCAATGTCAGGGGCCACAAGTACCAGGATCCTTGCTTATTTCGCGCAGGAGGGCGAAAAAGACCAGGATCTTGGTGTATTTGGGTTCAGATGGACAGCATACCTCTAGATCCTGGTGTATTTTTGATTGGAAAGCCCGCATACTGCAGGATCCTGGTCTGTTTGCAATGTCAGGGGCCACAAGCACCAGGATCCTTGTTTATTTCGCGCAGGAGGGTGAAAAAGACCAGGATCTGGGTGTATTTGGGTTCAGATGGACAGCATACCTCTAGATCCTGGTGTATTTTTAATCTGCACGGCCGCACACGGCCAGATCCTGGTGTATTTTGCAATGTCAGGGGCCACAAGCACCAGGATCCTTGTTTATTTCGCGCAGGAGGGTGAAAAAGACCAGGATCTGGGTGTATTTGGGTTCAGATGGACAGCATACCTCTAGATCCTGGTGTATTTTGATCTGCAGGGCCACATACTGCAGGATCCTGGTCTGTTTGCAATGTCAGGGGCCACAAGCACCAGGATCCTTGTTTATTTCGCGCAGGAGGGCGAAAAAGACCAGGATCTTGGTGTATTTGGGTTCAGATGGACAGCATACCTCTAGATCCTGGTGTATTTTTGATCTGCAGGGCCGCATACTGCAGGATCCTGGTCTGTTTGCAATGTCAGGGGCCACAAGCACCAGGATCCTTGTTTATTTCGCGCAGGAGGGCGAAATACACCATGATCTTGGTGTACTTGGGTTCAGAGGGCCGGCATGCATCAAGATCCTGGTGTATTTTTGATTGGAAAGCCCGCATACTGCCGGATCCTGGTCATCTTGGATAGGAAGGCACAAATAACTGCAAATCTAATTTGCTATAGTTTTTGACAAACAGAGATGGCTGCTGTTGGGGGACTGGCTTCAATTTTATAGTCATACTGTCTCCTGTGGACCAGATATACTTATCCCATGTCCCCTCATGTAACCTCAAGGAGATAACAGTTTTTAATTTTGGCACAGTATAAGACATCACAAGAAGAAAATATAAGAAAAGCACTGGACTGCATTTAGGGCTATTTGCCCATTTAGTTATGTTTAAATGAAAGAGATCTGCATGAAACAAAAAATTTATTTTTATTTGGAGTTATAAAACCACTTGCTCCTGAAACATGTTCCAAAACATAATAATCCATTTGTGTATGTAAAAGGCAAACTTCTACAAAACAGATGAAACTCAATAAAAGGAGAGTTTAATTCTACTTCAATTTAATGTCTATATATTCCATCGTCTTTATAAACACCAGGCTTTACAAGGCAGATTACAGCCAGTTAAGATGAACCGATCAGGAAAAAGAATATTCTCACTGAAATCTGCCATCTGTATGATATAGAACAATGAATAAAAATTAGCACAACCTAAGTCCAAGGAAGACTGTGCTCTTGCAGTCCCAGATGGTACTGCTTTGAGTTGCTGTTTTGGAAAGGTCTGTATGTTAACAGGTCAGCTTTCACCTTCTTCCACTAAGCAGGGTTCCGAAGAAATGGCAGCCGGCTCCAAAAAAAAACTAGATTTTCTACGCTCCCTGTCGCTCCCATTTATTATTTCCGCTTCGCAGCGATGCGACTGGTGATCGCTGCGGCCGTCAAAACAAACAACCGCTTAAGGTAGTACTTAGATCCGGAGTATCCCGCAGATCTGGCTTTTACACCGTCCCAAAAAGTCACTTAACAACCCCCCATTGCCCCATGTAAGCCGCCGCATTGAGCCTGCCATGAGTGGGAAAGCGCAATGCTGGTTGCGCGGTCGGATTAGTCCTTTTAAACCTCCTTGTCCTGCTAGGATGGTCGTCTCACTTCTAAGCTACAGAAATCCACCCCATCTTTTCGACCGAGCTTTGGGTTCTCGTTTGGGGATGGACTAGGAGAAACTAAGGGAGGCCGCTGCACCCTGCCAATCACGGGGCCTGGAGAAGTAGTAAAAGTGAAATTGAATTTGAGCGGGGAAAAGCAAGACAACCTGCAACGCAACAGAGTCGGATGATACAAGCAGCGATCCTAATGGCCAAAAGGTAAAAAAAAACCGGATACAGCGGGATCCTCCCGGATTCGATTTAAAAACCTTTAAAAGTTAATTTTTTTTTCTTTGCCCAGACGTTTACATGTGGACATTTTACATATATCTTCCAAAATAAATGTTTTTAGAAGAAGACAGCTGATGTAGTTAAAGCTGAGGATTATTCTCCCGGGATCCTCCTATTTCCTTACCAATCTTGTAGCCATAGCGCTGCTGTGCTGCATAATAAATAACGTTCTAATTTACTGCATTTGTTTATACGTTTTCTGATCAAAATTCCCTTGCAAGGTCCATAGGTATAAATTAATATTCCTGTCTTGTCTTTCTCACAGGAAACAACGCTTCCCTCCTTATCTCCCCCTCCTCCTCCCCGGTCACCGTCACCTACCTGATGATCACTTTCAGGCACTCCCGCATGGAATCGGGATCGAAGAGGCTGAGCGCAGGTACCCAGCGATACTGGGGATCAGTGTCCAGGTTCACTCGCACCAGTGGAGGAGCCAAGTCCCGCGCACAGCAGCAGCCCAGGAAGTAGAGGAAGAGTGGCAGCAAAATCCTCGAGTGGGGTCCCATCCCGACCTGCTGCAACACACATCTATGTGAGTGAGTGAGTGCGTGTGTGTGTGTATATCTGCACCCGTGTATCATGTGAGGCAGTTTTGATGCAGTCTCGGTCCTGGGACAAAATATCAATTCAAGGGGAGGGAGGAGCCCCGCTCTCTATCAGGAAGTACTTGCATTGTACTTTTTTTTTAGCAGTTAAATTTGATAACTTAAGAATGGTGATTGTTAAGCACATAAGATATGCCAGGCTGGTTCAGCTCAAAGCGGCACTGCACTGACTGAGCACAGCATCTCTACCTTATGACTAATAGTGATTTATGGGCTTTTTCTTCAACTTAATTTAGAAAACTGAAAAAACCAAAAAGGACAAAAAAAATCCCAAACTAGTAGAGAAATAAAAAAAATAGTGATGTGGGTTGATCTATGACGATTTGCGCCTCAACCATTTCCCTTGGTGGATACTAAAAATTGAACACTGGCTTCGTATGGTGAGAGCAGCAGGATTATCTGATGATCCCCGAAGTTAAAAAATCTGTTTGAAAGTGGTGGTTATATTGACAGAGTATTGCTCACTATACAGAGTTATGCGTTTGAAGTGAGTTAAAAATAATGAATAACATATGTATGAGACATTTAGATGTTTGGGACAGGGTATAGATGATAATGTTCCGCAATCTAATTCAATCAATGGTATTAAGCCACGTTGATTACTGTAATGGATCTATGCAGGATGTAAGTAACAACTCACAAGGAAACTCCAAACGGCACAAAACACAGCAGCCAGATTGATTTTTGGTAAGACACGATTCCAAAGCGCCACACCACTCTGTGAACAATTGCACTGGCTTCCTATCACAGAACGCATCTCTTTCAAAATCTGCACCTTAGTCCATAAGATTATCTGTGGAGTAGTCCCAGATTACATGATTGACCTAGTCAATCTCCCAATCAGAAATAGTACCAGTTCATCACGGTCTTACCTGAATCTCCATTACCCAAATTGCAAAGGACTAAAATACAAGACAACCCATGCGTCCAATTTCTCTTACATAGGCGCACGCCTGTGGAACGCATTGCCACAAGTGGTGAAAACAACTTATGATTACCTAAAATTCAGAAAGTCCTTAAAGACTCACCTATTCTGAAGGGCATATCCGAATGACCCAACTTAAATGACTCAACCCTGCAACACCTCACTATTAAAGATTGTAGTGGACATTAATGAACTCTCTTACCTCAACCCAACTTGATTGAATCTTATCTTCCCTATCCCAATACAACATTTTGTACCTATCCCATACCGGATTTGGCGAATGCCTTCACGGTATTATGTAAGCCACATAGAGCCTGCAAATATGTGGGGAAAATGTGGGATACAAATAATAATAATAATGTTTGAGAAGTCCCCACACGTAAGATAGTGGTCTGCTAAATTGAATATTCCTTGAATAAGCAGCTCAGAATCTACTCCTTTGGGCTCCTGCCAGGTACTTGTGATCTGCATTGGCCACCATTGGAAACAGGATTCTGGGCTTGATAGACCTTCAGTCTATGCCAGTACTGTAGTGCTTATGTACTTATGGCCCTGGGCACAGCTGAACAGAAAAATAAATCATATATACACTCCAAGCCTCGGCCAATTTATGAAACCATAAATGGCAGCTTTTTCAGCTCTAAAGGTAATTTAAGAACATAAGAATAGCCATACTGGGTCAGACCAATGGTCCAAGCCCAGTATCCTGCTTCCTGCAGTGGTCAATCCAGGTCACAAGTACCTGACAGAAACCTAATTAGTAGTAGCAACATTCCATGCTTACCCCATGTTTATCTCAATAACAGAATATGGACCCTTTCCCTCCAGGAACTTGTCCAAACCTTTTTTTAAACCCAGACATGCTAACCGCCACTACCACATCCTCCGGCAGTGAGTTGCTTAACTATTCTTTGAAAAAAATATTTCCTCCTATTTGTTTTCAAAGCATTTCTGTGTAATTTCATTGAGTGTCCCCTGGTCTTTGTACTTTTTTGAATGAGTGAAAAATCGATTCACCTCCACCTGTTCCACACCACTCAGGATTTTTTCCATCCTCTATCATTTTGGTTGCTCTTCTTTGACTCTTTTCTTATTCCGCTATATCTTTTTTGAGATATGGTGACCAGAAATGAACACAGTACAAACTGAGTGAAGTATATTGAGCACTTACAACAACCCATCCCTGACTGTGACAATTCTAATAAACCTTGCTGAGAGAAATCACTGGCTCCCTATCCGTTTTCGCATCCTGTTCAAACTTCTTCTACTAACCTATAAATGTACTCACTCTGCTGCTCCCCAGTATCTCTCCACACTCGTCCTTCCCTACACCCCTTCCCGTGCACTCCGCTCCATGGATAAATCCTTCTTATCTGTTCCCTTCTCCACTACTGCCAACTCCAGACTTCGCGCCTTCTGTCTCGCTGCACCCTACGCCTGGAATAAACTTCCTGAGCCCCTACGTCTTGCCCCATCCTTGGCCACCTTTAAATCTAGACTGAAAGCCCACCTCTTTAACATTGCTTTTGACTCGTAACCACTCGCCTCCACCTACCCTCCTCTCTTCCTTCCTGTTCACATTAATTGATTTGATTTGCTTACTTTATTTATTTTTTGTCTATTAGATTGTAAGCTCTTTGAGCAGGGACTGTCTTTCTTCTATGTTTGTGCAGCGCTGTGTATGCCTTGTAGCACTATAGAAATGCTAAATAGTAGTAGTAGTAGTAGTAGTAGTACTCGCTTATGTTCATAGCTCCACAACTGTTCCACAAAATAGGATGGAACAACAGTATAACAACATTTGTATGCAAGGGGCAAAACCTGACATTTGGATCTGTTAATCAGGGATCCAAATAGGATCCAATGTAGAGCACTCAAAATGCAGCCATGTTCCGAATAAGTTACAATCAAATAAGGCCGTTCTTAGGTGATCCCCTGAAGAGAGAATTAATATGCCTAATATTTATTTAGCCTTAACATATATATTTTTTTACATGCATTAAATTTAACTTGCATTAATTCCTTCAAACAAAAAAATTGTATGAAAGTTAGACAAAAAATAAAAAAATGATCCAAGTTTTTTTTTTCAAAATGTATAAAGCAACAAATTAATTTTATCAGTGCTAAACTTATGCCCAGTTTACTGTTTCAGGAACAAATTTAAATTTAAGGCATACCCACAAGGTTTTTGATTTTGGATTTATTGGAGATTTTTTGGGACTGGTCGGTTTTCTCCTTATGGTAGGTTTTTTTTTACACTGTTCCTTTTCCCCCCCTTATAGTTGAAAACCAAAGATAGGAGTGGTAGTTAATACTGTAGGCTGCTATTGGGAGGTTTGAGGTTTCAGTTTGTAATTAACTTTATTCCATGAAAACCTCTTTGGGTTTATTTCATTCTTTAACTATATACAGCAAACTGCATAAGCCAAGTATTTTATTTTCTCACGCACACCCCTATTTCTTATTCTGTGGTATAGAAGATTAGCTCTTCTCAATCCTTTTTCCATTTCAACATACCTGATGGACAATATTCATGCTCATGAAACACTGCAAACTATATCTGAACAAACATGCTAAGTTTTTTTGTTGTTAAAATTGATGGAAGGACTGTTATTATAAACTTATATGTTTTAGTCTTTGCTTCTTCCTACATCGGTGAAACGTTCTGGAAGTGATGTGCTGCTCACTATTTCACTATGGGGTTGAACAATAGGCATACTCACTTGTGTCTCACTGCCAGTGTTAAAAAGGTTTGATCTATTCTAGAGTCCCTACAGAGCAGAGTAGGACGTTTCTCCTTACAATTCACCATAGAAAAATATATTCAAACACTGGTGTCACCTCAGTAACAGCAACATAAAAATTCCTACGCTCCAGGCACGTCACATGAAATAACAAATCCTGCAGAAAAGACATTCAGAACCGATATAGTAAACCTTCCGTACCATAACACTACTACCTTCTAGAACTCAAGCCACAACAACCCTACCTATAAGGCAGCATTTCAAATATAGAATACCAATACACCTTCTGTTGGAAAAAGAGAACAAGATGTACTGTTATAGATCCCCATTCAGAAATCATATGCTAGCTAGCAAAATCAGCTTACTTTTACCTACTACAGAATAAGGACCGTAGATTAGAAAGAGAACCAGGCAGGCAAAACTGAAAAGGACCCCCCCCCCCCCCCCCAAGATGGTAGAGCTGTGAGTAGCAGTGGCGTAGTGAGGGCTAATGGCACCCGGGGTGGGTCGCCGCTGCGCACCCCCCCCCCCCCCCCCCCCCGGGTGCAGCATGGCACGACCCCCCCCCTCTGCGGCACACCCCCCCCCGGACCGCATTCTTACCTGCGGGAGGGCCGATCTGCCCCGAGTGCATGTCACTTGGAGCTGCGTTGGCCCCGCTGGTTCGCTGCTCTCTCTGCCCCGGAACAGGAAGTAACCTGTTCCGGGGCAGAGGGAGCAGGGAACCAGCGGGGCTGGCACCCCCCGAGCACGTGCACCCGGGGCGGACCGCCCCTCCCTTCCTACGCCACTGGTGAGCAGTATAACACTCAAGAGATGGAAATGCATAATAATGAGCAATATGCAAATATTTAACAAAGGTATGTTCCAGGGCACTAGGAAGGTATCTAATGACCTCAGACATCACTGTTGAAAAAGTTCCAAACAATTCAGAACACAGCCGTGAGACTCATCCTAAGAGAGCGCCGCTTTGCACATGCTGAACCCTTGCGTTCCAAATTACACTGGCTGCCTATACAGGAGCGTATCGCCTTTAAACTCTGCTCCTTGACCCATAAAATCATCTATGGGCTTGCCCCGGAGTATATGCACCCCTTGATCGACCTTCCGCCCAGGAATGCCAATCCTGCTGCTCGTTCCTACCTCCACCTTCACTTCCCAAACTGTAAGTGTGTCAAGTACAAGAAGATCTTCGCCTCGTCCTTCCGCTATTGGAGCCCTAAGCACTGGAATGCTCTCCCGCAACACCTCAAAACTCAAGCGGACCTCGCCCTCTTCAAGAAGTTGCTGAAGACCTACTTCTTTGCCACGACCTACTCCTCCTCATAATATATCGCTGACTTATGTATCCTCCCTGACCCCTACCCTGCTAGTTCAACCTGTTAGATGCTTTTCCCCCTGCATACTCCTTGTATACCTTTCTAAGTTTCCTATTTTGTAATTTTATTTAACGTTTTGTAAGCCACATTGTGCCTGCATGAGTGGGAAAATGTGGGATATAAGCGAACAATAAATAAATCTACTATAATAAAACTCACCCTCAACGTTCTGAAGTCACTCAGTCACTCCCTGAAGGGTTCATGGATTCATGGTGGTGAAGCCACAACACTGACCATGTCTCTCAGCCCCGCCCTCGCATGACGGACCAATCAGAAAAAACACCCTCAACATTCTGAAACACAAAGGACCATCACAAAACCGTTCCCAGGCAACGCTAGGCAATGTAAGACGGACCTATCAGAGGAAACTATGTGGTAATAAGGGAGGAGCATTCACCAGCAGAATGGCACATTATCTGTGCAGCACGGAGAGCACAGAACCACCGCTTGAACGAGAGAAGAATATTCCTGTTGTGGGTATGTGCAAAAATAGACCGGAAGGGGGGGGGGGGGAAGAAATTTTTAAATGCCTAATGCCGGTACTGAAGAGTGCCGGAGGGCCTATAGCACAGACTATATTTGGGTTCGCTAGACGTGGAGTCGGTGGAGCCGGAGAACAGTGTGCCCCTCACCATCTGGGACGTGGGCGAACAGGACAAGCTGTGGCCCAGCTGGAAGGATTACCCACGACCCAGCCAGCAGCAAATTTCCCTACTCCTTCCCTGCCTAGGAATCGCTGGAGACTGGCTGCAAAACTAACGAAACAACCGCAAAACAATCCATCACTCAGCAAAGGCTGACCCCCCTACAACCACATTTACATTTCACCAACAGAAAGACCCCCCTCCACAAACCTCCTTGACAGACAAAACCACACACACAATACAACAGAAACACACCCTCAAAGCCACACACCAATCCATCCCACTTTGCCAGCACAGCACAGCACATCCCCCAACCCCCCACCCAAAAAACAAATAAAAAAAAAAGACACACATCAACAACCTGCACACACACCCCACCCTCACACACTCACACACACACACACGAAAACTCTGTGACACATACACACACACAAAAAAAAAGCCACATGCTAGCACCCGTTTCATTGGTTTCGGAAACGGGCCTTTTTTACTAGTAAATAAATAAATCCAGAGTGCTACAAACCAGCAGCCCATTCCTGCTTTTGCTCCAATATGCTCCTCTGTTAATTTTATTAACTTCAGTTAAAAGTGTCTGAAACTTTTTTTTTTTATAATCACCATATAGCATTTCATATCATTCTCTTTCAAATATTTAAGTTCCTTATTTAATTCTTCCTTCACTTTTTCCTCCTTGCTCTTACATATTCTTCTTAACGATATCATCAGGTCTAATGAGCCGGATATAATAACCGTAGCATATAAAAGCAAATACAAATACTACAGAACCATGGTTTTTATATTTATGTGGTCCTGTATCACAATCTGGCTTTGTAATCTTACTTAAGCTTATGCATGTGTTATGGTTGACTATGATAGTGTCATGCACCTCCCACCCAAAGGGTGTGGGGCCTAGTGTCAGACTTTCTTCTCACACTGCCCACCCAAAGATGTGGGCTGAATGTCTGTGAATTCTGGAGCAGCACAACCCAGGATCAAAGTAGGTCCAGAAATCCTTGGCAAAAGTCCCACAAGCAAAAGGGTGGGAGGACTTCAAGCAAAATAATAATCCAAAAAGAGATCCATTCACGATCCTTCACAGCAAGCGAGAGAATGGTGTGTTGCCAGATGGCAAACAATTTTCCAGACCAGCCCAATTTGTGGTCAAAAGTAGCCCCAAAATAGCTCAATATTAATAAGGTCAATATGGATATTGATATTGTAATCATCAGGATAACCATTATGATCTGCATAATCATAATATCAAACCATCTTAATTTTTCTTTTTCATAAAAAGTAGACATTAAAACTTAATTTGTATAAGCACTTAGCAGTCCAAAACAAGTAAAGTCCGAAACACAGTTTATACCCAATTGTGCAGCCACCCTTAGGATTCACTTTTGGGTTTAAAAAGCAAAACCATGTGCATGCAAGGCCTGGATAAACAAATTAAAACAATTCAGATCAAATGCCCTTAATACTGGCAGCAATAATGAAATAGTGATGGAATATTCACATATCAAGCAGACTGAGCCAACAGAAAATATGCAAGATCAAATAAAAATGCTACCAACAATAAAGAACATGGATAGAGCAGCTCAATTTTGTTTTAACTGCTCCCCTATCTCCACCCACCACAGCAAGCATTTTATTAAAGCTCAGAGCACGGCCCCCTCCCTCCACAATCTGACAGCCCCCTGCCCCCCTCACTCCTGCAGCCTCCCTTGCTCCCTAGAGCTTAGGTGCACTGAGCAGTCACGTGGACACAGTCTGACTGGCACTGCTCTGCTGGTAGGGGGTGGTGGTGCCGAGTCCTCCTACTCTTCTATCTGCAGTCTCTGCTGCCAGTGCTCACTCACTGGCACTCGCGACCTGGTGTGCCCGTCCTCTCCCCATCATCAGTCAGTCTCTCTCGTCGCCTCGATGCATGTGGCATGGGCGGCGTCGGTACCAGGAAGAAGAGTTCTCCAGTTGAATCACAAGGGGAGACTCTGGCCTGAGCGGCTTTTACCTCGGTTCTGCTCTCTCTCTCTCAATACGGCACTTCAGACTCACTTCCTGGTTCATTATCATGACGTCATCTTGCAGCTTTAAAGAAGCGGGACAGGAGCAGAGTGGAACTGAGGTAAGAGCTGATTGGGCCAGAGTCTCCCCTTGTTTTCTGATTCAGCTGGAGGAATTGCAGGGCATGGGTAGTGCCCTGAGTAAGACAGGACCAGGTCAGGGAAGAAGAGAGGAGAGAGAATGAGGTGAGAGGAGAGAAATCAGGAGGAAAGAGTTAAGGGTTGTGAGAGAAAAAGAGAATAAAGAATAGAGGAAAGAGGGTCACGTGATGCGCAGCTAGAGAGCGGGTGTCGTCGTGCTGAGCTCCCGCCTCCCCCGCGCCGTTTTTTCAATTAAAAACTTTACCTTCGCTGCTTTACACAGCGGTAAAACACACTGACAGCGATCTGAAAGACCGGGGCTTCGCTGAGGAGTGTTGCGGAGTCATAGTTGAGCGCGATGGCCGCTAAACTGGTGAAGAAAGACGGCGCACGAACCCGCACAGCAGATGCAAAGATGATGGACAGAGAAGAAGAAGGCCCGAAGTCAATCAGCTGTGCGTGGGCGGCGGAGGTGGCGGCGGAAGTCTCTGCCATGCTGGGAGCGTCGGTAGATATAAAACTCCAAAAGATAGCAGAGCAATTAGGAGGTATTGATACTAAGCTGGAGACCATCCAGTCAGAGTTTTCCCACTACAAACAGTGGCTCTCCGATGTAGAGGACCAGGTACAACAACAGGAGAAAACGCAAAATGACTTGAAAAGCAAGGTGGACAAGCTGGAAAGTAAGCTGGAAGACCTGGAGAACAGAGCTCGCAGGAGTAACATCAGAATGGTAGGCCTGCCTGAAAAGATTAAAGACTCAGAGTTGAAAGATTTCTTGGAGACCTGGCTACCAAAAACTCTGCAATTACAATCGCTGGCGGGACCCTTAAGAGTGGAACGTGCTCATCGGCTGGGACCTGGAAACCCGAAAGATCCGCGCCCCCGAATTGTTATCTTCGAAGTCCTCAATTTTGCTCATAAGCAGGAGATTTTTAGAGTCTTTCGGAGGACATGAACTGTACAATATGATAACACTGTGCGCTGTTTCCAGGACTTCTCGGCTGGTGTATCCACGCAGCGGAGAGCATTTCGTGAGGTGTGTCAACAGCTATTTGCCAAAAAAATTCAATTTGCTTTGCTCTACCCGGCCCGTTTAAAGATCTGGCACAAGGGGAAACAGATCATATTCACCTTGGCAGCAGAGGCCATGCAGTTTGTGAAGAGGGACCTGGTTGCTGAAGAGCCAGCGTGAAGGAGCACATGTAGAGACTTTGAAGGTACATTGCAGCTGGTGGTTCTTGGAGGCTATAGTGGAGCTTGCAGATCAGGAGGACTTGGACAAAGTCTGGAAAATTGTTAGCTCAGAGAGCGGTAGCTGGCCCAGGAACCGGAAGTTGCTGCAACGGTCTAACTATACCTGTTACCACTGTTTAAATTGTTGACTGTTTGTTTGATTGGGACAAAGGGCTGAAATGTGGTAAATGTTTAGTGATTGAGTTTACTGGGGGAGGAGGTAGATTATTATGATAGTGGTCTCTGGGGATTTGGTAGTATAAATGTGGATTCAATTAGGTGTGATAGGTGTAAAGGGAAGTTGGAGCTAAGATGTAATGGTGGTTTTTGACAAGAGGGTAATACATGGGGAGGATATGGAGGGGGGCGGGAATGGGGGGAGCTCGCATGATCCTAGACCACGGTAAAACTGTGGAGCGGTTCTAGGGAGGGGAAGGGGGGATAGGGAAGGGAAGGAGGTATCTGACAGGCTTTTATTCTCCGAGCCAGAGTCATAGGGGATTGAAGAGGGGAGCCCCATGGGCTGGGGGGGATTCTCTGATTTTGTTCACACATATAACCTTTTATGTGTTAATATTTGACTTTTGGTACACTGGGGTTACTTAAAATTGTCTCTTGGAACATTGGGGGAGTCTCATCCCCCATAAAGAGGACAAAAGTGATCCAGGCGTTGAAGCGGCAGAAAGTAGATATTGCCCTGCTGCAAGAAACACATCTGTCATCGAAAGAACATATAAAGTTTATGTTTCAACGTTTTTTATTAAAGAACACAGTGCAAACAACTCACAGCTTATTTGTTTAACATATATGGTTGAAAGACTTGCTTACACCGATCAAATACAAATGAACAGTACAATGAGTATTTTTTGGTTTTATCCCCCCCCCCTCCCCACCCTCCTCTCACCCCCCAACCCACCCATTATCCGTCTCCCCTCCCAAACAGAAAACTGAACATATTCTTTTTCTTTTTCTTCCCTTTCCCCCTTTCCTTCCCTTTCCTTCTTTTCTTTTTCCTTTTTTTGTTGTTGTTGCTTGCCACTTTCATGGTTAATATTCCCTTTCCCTCCCCCCTCCGCATACCCCCCATCCTTTAGCAACACCAAAGAGTACATGGACTTATCTTGCATTCCCAATCTCTCTTATTTAACCACTCTTTCCGTTCAATTATTCACCATGAACTTAAAAAAAAAAAAAACCTGTTATAAACCATTTAATATCAAACTTCGCGCGCGTGGAGACAAGGACTGAACGTAAGGACCCCAGATCTCCAGGAAACGTGTTCTTTTCTTTTGGGAGGGTCCCACCGCCCTGCGCTCATGCACCAATAGCTCATGAAATCTATTCCTCCAGTGCCAGAAGTCTGGTGGGGCCACGCTCATCCACCCCTGCATGATCACTTTTTTCCCCATCAAGCAGGCCTTGCGTATCAACTGTCGTGGGCCCCCCCGCTGGAAACCAAAAAGTTCATATTTATCAAATAAAATCCCCAAAGGTGTGTTATTAATTCGTGATTTAACTAAGCCCTCCAGGTACTGTATGATCATGTTCCAATACCCTTGTATAACAGGACACTCCCAGAGGCAATGATAAAGAGTGCCGTCCTTCTGCTGACACTTGGCACAAAGCGGGTCCGACACCCCTCCCATTTTGAACACCTGTTGTCTAGTCATGTAAGCCCTGTATAATATACGAAACTGACATTCCCTTAGACAGGCGTTCACCGAGATCTCAGGAATACGGGACACCAACTTTATGTAATCTAAAACTAAGTTGGGTCGCTGCATGTCCCGTGCCCATCGGGCAGTAATTACGGCAGTAGGTTTCTGCGGGCCCAGCCCCCTTAGTAGCTTATGCAGGCTCGATATTGAGAGCCGCGTTCCTGGGCTCGCCTTGTAAAACTCTCTTATTTTCCTCCCATGTCCATTATTCAGGTGTTCCATATTTAATGATCGGACATAATGGGCTAGTTGCTGATATGCAAACTCATGACTAGCAGTAATGCCCACCCCTAGCGCCCCCAGGCTCAGTAGGCCCCCTTCTGTCCCCAATACATGCTCCAACCTGATTATTCCCATGGATGCCCATCGTCGGAATATCTTGTTATCTGACCCAGGTGAAAATGATGGGTTGCCTTGCAGTGGCAAGATATCGGATGTATCCGCTTCCAAACCCCAATACCCGTTTAAATCCCTCCAAACTGCCCTCATCGGACCCAACAACAGACTGCTCTTAAATTTTTTTGGCACTGAACTCTGTGGGCCGTGAAGTAGATAATGCAAGTGATATGGCGCAAAAAAGGCCTGTTCCAGCTGCCGTGGTGTGAAATCTTGTTTCTCAAGCAGCCAGTCTCCCAAATGTCTTAACAGACAGGCTTGGTTATATTTTTTTATATCTGGGAGACCTATACCTCCCTCTTTCCACGAACCTACTAATACTTCCAGTGATAGTTTGGGTTTTTTCCCTCCCCAAATGAACTTTCTTAAATGCTGATAGAATTGCTTAAGATCTTTGTTTCGCAATCTCAGTGGTAGCACCTGTAAAATGTATAACCACCTGGGGAATTCTGCCATACGGAACAGCTGGACCCTCCCGTATAACGAAAGCGGTAATACTGCCCATTTCTGCAACCTATATCGCATATTGTCCAATAGCCTAGTGAAATTGAGATTATAAAAAGCTGTCGTTTTCATAGACACTTGTACCCCCAGATATTTGAAGTTGTCTGTAGCCCACTTCAATGGGAATCCCATCCCCCACTCCCCCCTCACTGTGTCTGTGGCGGTTAATGCCAGGGATTTCGAGAAATTGATTTGGAATCCTGCGAAATCCCCATATTCTCTGAACAATTCTAACAGTGCGTCTAGAGATTTCCTGGGGTCAGTAAGATGTACCAAAATGTCATCCGCGAATGCGGATATCTTAAATCCCATCTTACCCCATGCTACTCCAACTATCTCCGGATGTGACTCAATTTCCCTTATCAGGGGATCCAGCGTCAGAACAAACAATAATGGAGAAAGGGGACATCCCTGCCTCACTCCTCTCCTTATCTGAAATGTCTGTGACCTTTCACCATTAATCCACAGGAAAGCCTGAGGGCTCGAATAAAGGGCTCCCACTGCACTTTGGAAAAAACCCTCCACACCAATTCTCTGCATTACTGCAAATAGGAACTGCCATACCACCCGATCAAAAGCCTTCTCTGCGTCAAAGCTAACAAGCAGAGAAGGCTGTCTCTGCTCCTCCACTCTCTCTAGCGAGGCAATGAGAGCCCTCACATTACTTACCACTGATCTGCCCCTTACAAACCCCACTTGTGGCGCCGCCACCAGGTCTGGGAGCACTCGTGCCAACCTATTCGCTAGAATTTTTGCATAAAGTTTAACATCACAGTTTAACAAAGATATTGGTCTATAGGAACCCATTTCCTCTGGATCTTTACCCGGTTTCAACAGCACGATCATCTTAGCCATATTAAAAGTCTCTGGGGCCGACCCTGAAGCCGCCATAGAATTGAATAGATTCAGCAAAGGCGGAGTCACCTGTTCTTGTAACAATTTGTAAAAAGCCATGCTGTATCCATCTGGCCCCGGTGCCTTATGTATGTCACTCTGTTGGAATGCAAGAATTAATTCCCCCTCCTCAATAGGGGCATTGAGATATTCTTTCTGTGATTCTGACAGCTTTGGGATATCAACATTATCTAAATACAAAGCACTGTCAGACATTATGTCCGCATCCTTCCCGTACAGACCCGCATAATACTGTCGGAAGCTTTCCACTATGTCCTGCTCCAATCTAAGTGCTTTCCCATCTTGGCTCTTTACTTGTAGGATTCGGGTTGTACCTCTTTTCCCCTTGGCTAACCGGCCCAGCATACTCCCCGCCTTGTTCCCATACATGAACAATTGGTGTTTGTAATACATGATAGATTTCTGCACCCTCTCCTGTAAGAGTTCGTTTAATTCCCTCTGAGCCTCCAAGTATGCTAACTTCTGTTCTGGTGTCTGGGCAGCCCCATACTTCATCCGGTGTGTTCGAACCTCCCTTTCCAAGCGTAATATCTCTTTATCCCTCTGTTTCCTTTTCCAAGCCCTGTATGCAATGATCTCACCTCTCAGAACCGCCTTTGCTGTTTCCCAATATAACCCATGTTGTTCTATGTGTTCTCTATTATAGTACTCATAATCTCTCCATTTCTTCTGCAAAAATTCTTGAAATTTTGCATCCCGATAAAGTTCGAATGGGAATGTCCACCCCCCCTGCCCTCTCCTGTCTCCGACCAGTTCCCATGTCACCCATATTGGGGAATGGTCTGATATTTCACCTGGCCCGATCTCCGCCTCCACAATTTTAGAGAAGAGAGGTTTCGAGACCAGTATGTAGTCAATCCTGGAGAGGGAGGAGTGGGCCCGAGACAAGTGTGTGTAGTCTCTGCTACCCGGATGTAACACCCTCCACGCATCTATCAAATCAAGCGTAGTGCACAAAAATGGCAGTCCCCTCAGGTAATGGCGATACCCCAAATTCCCATGACTTGTCTTATCCACTAATGGGTCATAAACCATATTGAAGTCGCCCCCGAGCACCACATTGCTTCTCTGATATGGGGTCAGCAGTGCCACAATCTCATAAGTACATAAGTACATAAGTAGTGCCATACTGGGAAAGACCAAAGGTCCATCTAGCCCAGCATCCTGTCACCGACAGTGGCCAATCCAGGTCAAGGGCACCTGGCACGCTCCCCAAACGTAAAAACATTCCAGACAAGTTATACCTAAAAATGAGGAATTTTTCCAGTCCATTTAATAGCGGTCTATGGACTTGTCCTTTAGGAATCTATCTAACCCCTTTTTAAACTCCGTCAAGCTAACCGCCCGTACCACGTTCTCCGGCAATGAATTCCAGAGTCTAATTACACGTTGGGTGAAGAAAAATTTTCTCCGATTCGTTTTAAATTTACCACACTGTAGCTTCAACTCATGCCCTCTAGTCCTAGTATTTTTGGATAGCGTGAACAGTCGCTTCACATCCACCCGATCCATTCCACTCATTATTTTATACACTTCTATCATATCTCCCCTCAGCCGTCTCTTCTCCAAGCTGAAAAGCCCTAGCCTTCTCAGCCTCTCTTCATAGGAAAGTCGTCCCATCCCCACTATCATTTTCGTCGCCCTTCGCTGTACCTTTTCCAATTCTACTATATCTTTGTAGAATTTCTTATCATAGACGTTGGGTGCATAGATATTACAAAAAATATAGGGTATCCCCCCTAACACTACATCTACCAATATATATCTCCCCACTGCACTCCTCTTAATCGATTTGATAGTCAACTGTAGCCCCTTTCTGAATAAAATCAACACGCCTGCCTTCTTTTTTTGGGCTGGGGCTCCAATCACTGACTCCACCCAGCCCTGCTTGAATTTATCATGTTCACTGGAAGTTAGGTGTGTCTCTTGGAGAAACACTATATCCGCCGTATGACGCTGCAAAGCCTGTAGAATTTTTTTCCTCTTTACGGGCGATGAGACTCCCCCCACGTTCCAAGACAGCAATTTAACCTGCCCCAGCGCTCCAAGTCAGTGCATATCTCAATGTAGTCTGCTTACTACTGTTTGGAGAGCGTACCTCCCAGCCCCCAGGCACCCTCCCTCTTGGCCATTGAATCCTCCACCGCCCTTCCCCCCGCGCGCGAAGCCAGCATATAAATAATAATAAAAAAAAACCCAAAAACATATCCCAATAACCACAGATCTCCCCCCTCCTCCCCCGCCCCCATATCCCATCACTTGTCCGGTATTTATCCGGAACTCTTCCATTTTGGACCTGAAGTCGCCCTACCCAATTCCTTACTTGCCGCTTCTATCCCCCTTCTCCCCCCCTAAGCATGAGCAGGTTTATATCTCCCTAATCTTCCTCCCTCAAACTCCTCCCCTTCTTCCCTTCCCAGAATAGCCTTTTATGAAGAGCCCGCGCTCCCTTAAAGGGAGCGCCACCACACATATTCTTATAAACCTGATCAGGGATCTCTCCCCTTTTTTACAGTCCAGACAATATTATATACTTGCAGAGAGTCCATAAGTGCATGGCAGTCTTGTCTTTCATCACCTATCCAGGTTTGTAGTATTTCCTGCTCAATTTAGTTGGTTCTCATTATCCAAAATGAAGCGTCTGCTATAATCGCTCTCATCTGTGTTGGCTCAACTCTTTCGACTCTTGTGGGTCAGGGTAGCATCAGCAACAAGTAGACCTGACATGTGTACAACTTCCCTTTGGTCTACAGCAACTAACAATTGTTTCAAAACAGACGGTCCCCTGTCTAAAGTAGTTGCCATCCTCTCCCGATACCCCATATCATTTCTGCCTGGCCACAACTACAGCGCTGTCACGTTCACTTAGATGCTTGGCTCTACGTTCATGATTGCTCCTATTGTCCCTGAGCAACTGACATCCACCTTGTAACGTGTAGCTTTACAAGTACAGAAGAGTCCTTCTTTACTGTATGCATTAGCCACTTCTAGTTATGCTATTGTATCCAATTATGAGTGGTTGTCGTGATCTCAGTCCATCCTCAGCGTGAAAACGCCCTCTTCTCAAAATTCCAGGCAAAAAAATCAAATTAGAAAATATCAACTTCAAACAAATTTTAACATTTTGCAGTGATCCCCTAACTGCAGCACCTTGCAAGTGCTGCCATTTTCTGGTGGGTCCTTGCGCCAGTTTTCAGCCTTAACACCTGTCGTCTTGCTGCATGTCTGCGGTCCCAACCGTTCAATCATGCTCTGCTCCCCTTTTTGCCAATGCCTCCAGGTATGTGTTAGCGTCTTCCACCCTCTCAAAAGTGTGCACCTTATCCTGCTCCACAACCCTCAGTTTCGCTGGGTATAGGAGACTGAAGCGAATCTTTTTAGCGAAGAGTGCGGAACATGCGGGCACAAACGCCTTCCGCGCCGCTGCCACCTTGGTTGAATAGTCCTGGAAGCAGAGGACTTTGTTATTCTGGTACCTCAGATGCTTGCCGCCTCGGAGCGCCTGCAATATCTGTAGTTTATGGGCGTCATTTAGAACTTTAAGAATTGTCACTCTTGGTCGGGATTCTCCCGGCCGTCGTGGCCCCAGTCTATGTGCTCTCTCAACACGGAGCTCCCCCACCAATTCTGGGAGCTCCGCTGCCTCCGGTATCCATTTTTCAAGGAAGCTTCGCAGATCTCGATCTCCCAGGGATTCCGGAAGACCCACCAATCGTATGTTGTTCCGCCTTGAGCGGTTTTCAATGTCCTCCAACTTTTCCTCCAGCTCTGTTATTCGTTTATGCAGTGCTGGGGCATCCCCTGTTAGTTTCTGCACCTCGTCTTCTACACTGCTAACACGTTGTTGTATTTCTCTCAGCTCTGTCACCATTGTTGTATAGCGCTCCTCCATGCCATCTAATTTGTCCAATATTTTTTGAAATTTACAGTCTACCGACTGTTCCACTGCCTCCGACACTTCTCTTATTATATCCGCCGCCCATTGCGAGCTCGGAGTCGGAGACGGCGGTTGGCTCTTGTCCGCCATCTTGGCCTCCGCTCCGCGCCCTTTCTCACGGCTGTCTTTTTTCATCGCTTTAGACGCCATACCCCTTGCATCCGTCACCTCTCTGCCACTCTCGCTCTGTGCTTTACGCTAGGTGGAGAATTGGATCGTTTCGGGGGGAATATCAGCTAATTCTAAACAACGGCTCTGTCGGGCGCTTCGGAGCAGCGTGTCCACGCGTCCTCACTCCTCCATAGCCCAACATACATATAAAGTTTAAAACAGGCTGGGTAGGTTCATTGCTAGAGGCCCCAGCAGTGGGGAGGAAGGCTGGGGTGTTAATTCTCTTCAGGAAAGGTTTACAAATTAAGACTATATCTACAATAATGAGTTCGGAGGGGCGATACATTGTGGCCTCAATGGAAATTGAGGGTCAAAATCTGGTGCTCTGTAATGTATATGCCCCAAATTTGTTTGATGAAAATGTTTTTCAGGGGTTAATTACTCAGTTAACTACGTTTAAAGGGGGGAACTTTATTGTGGGAGAAGATTTCAACCTAGTGGTTGATCCCCTGCTTGATAAATCTGGTTCTGGGAGTTCGGGAGGGGGTGCCCGGGCCTTGACTCTGCTTTGTGAAGCACTAGACTTAGTGGATGTGTAGCGTGTCTTACATCCGTCAGATAAAGTTTTCACCCATCTCTCCAAAGCTCATGCGTCACAGTCTCTCATTGATTATTTATTTGTTTCGAGCTCTCTTTTCTCACAGATAGTACAGGTGGAGATTGGTCCTTATGCAGTCTCGGACCATGCTTTGATGTGGCTGAGATGGGTGAGGCCTATAAAGGGGGGTGGTATGCGTCTCTGGAGATATCCCTTAGAATTAGTGGAGGATCAGAAATGTCAGGCATTTTTAACAGAGAGGATGGCAGATTATGCATTCCACAATGATATACACAGGCAGCAGCCGCCCCTATTTTGGGAAGCAAAAAAAGCTGTATTGCGGGGGGACATTATTTCCTACTGTGCTCGAGCTAGGAAGATTTGGGACAAGGCGATTTTGCGTTTAGACTTGCAGATTCGCAACTATAGGAGGCAATATGGCCGACATGCTACTGATGAGAATAGGACACTACTCTTGGTCGCACAAAAAGAACTGAACGAACTACTACACCAGAGGGCCGTAAAGACCCAATTTTATTATAAATATAAACTATTTCAACATGGTAATAAGGCCGGGCAGTTGCTGGCAAATATGGTGCGGAGCAAGAGTGGAGTTTCTAGAGTTCTACAGTTGAAGGCCTTAAATGGGCAGATGCTGAGAACAGAGCAGGAAATAGCGGACTGTTTTGGCCAGTTTTATGAGGCTCTCTATGCTAAGCCGGAGGATGAGGGGCTGAGCGCAGAAATGTTTTTGGATTCTGTAGAGTTACCTAAGCTGTCCCCCCGGCAAGTGCAAAGGCTGAATAGTCCAATTGTGGAAGAAGATCTTATGCTAGCATTGCAACAAAGTGCATCTCATAAAACGCCGGGTCCAGATGGCTATCGAATTGAATTTTACAAGCAATTTCATGAGAATGTTAAAGACCCGCTTCTGGCACTGTTTAATTTTATGGATACGATGAAAGAAGCCCAGATTGTAGTTATCCCGAAGGCCGGCAAGAACGTAACAGACCCTGGATCGTATAGGCCAATTTCCCTTCTCAATGCGGATGTCAAGTTGTACGCTAAAATATTGGCAAATAGGTTGGCCAGGGTGCTTCCAGATCTGGTAGAGGAGGCTCAAGTAAGATTCGTGAAAGGGAGAACAGCGGTTCAGAATATCCGTGCCATATTGGCCTCCCTGGAGACGGTGAAATATCAACGTTTGGCTTCTCTGTTAATCAGCTTTGATGCAGAGAAAGCTTTTGACATGGTGAGGTGGCCCTACTTGTTTGAGACGTTGAAGCAATATGGTATTCAGGGGTCTTTTTTAGATGCCATTAGGGTGCTATATTTGGAGCCTTCAGCTTATGTCTGGGTAAATGGGGTGCGTTCCCGTTCATTTAATATCTTTCGAGGCACACGGCAAGGTTGCCCGCTTTCTCCCTTATTATTTGTCCTGTCCTTAGATCCCCTGGTTAGAGCAATACAATCCCATCCAGAGATAAAGGGGGTACCGATAGGACTATCACAATTTTTATTGTCTGCCTTCGCAGATGACCTGCTAGTACACCTGACACAGCCCCTGCAGTCACTCCCGGCTCTGTTAGAACTTTTTCAAGAATTTGGTGACTATGCAGGGTTTAAGCTTAATTATACAAAATCTTTGGCATTGGCCTCTCAAGAGGAGCAGAAAAGGGAATGGGGACGGACCTTTCCTCTTAAGTGGGCACAGGAGTCGTTTTGCTATCTGGGAATTTGGCTGGCCATGAATTCCTCAGATGTATATCGCCTAAATGTAAACAGACTGTTAGGTGCAACGGAGGTGCGATTGAACAGCTGGGTGACTCTGCCCCTCACACTATATGGCCGCATTCAGTTGTTTCGGATGGTAGAATTCCCCAGGTGGCTGTATTGTTTGAGATTACTGCCAGTCCTCATATGTCAACGAGACCTTAAATTACTATATCGTTTGTTTAGACGGTACTGCTGGGGAAAGAAACAAACTAAACTGCCATTACCCTTGTTGATGGGTCACTGGAAAGAGGGGGGGCTGGGGTTACCAGACTTGAGACGTTATAATAGGGCATGTTTACTGAGGTATTTTGGGGATTGGTTTTTTGACCGAGAAGATTACACGCCTAAAAAAATAGAAGGACAGTTCTTTGCCCCTTGTCATTTCTACTTTCTATTACAGGCACCTAGAGCTTGCATTCCAGAGCATCTGAGGAATAGCTTGCTGCTGGCATCTTTGCGAACCCTTTGGAAAGATCTGATGGGCATTTGGAGCTTGCAGACAGAAACGTCGGACATGTTACCAATTTGTGGGAATTTATTTTTCATGCCTGGGATAGATAATAGGACATTTCGAACTTGGGGGCAGTTGGGCATTAGTCATTTGGAACATCTTTTGAATGAGCAGGGGACGTTGTTAAACCTGGGAGCTTTGGGTATCGGTTACGATATGAACAATATATTTGCCTATAGTCAGATAGCACATTATGTGAGGTCCTTAGATCCGGAGGCTCTACGATCCAGACATTGTCACAAGGTGAGACAGTTTTTGGAAGGAGGGGGAACGGCTCGGCTTTCGGTCTCAAGGTTGTAGCAGTTGTTGGGGAAACTGCCACTTCTGAAGGATAGAGAGTTGATAAGAATGCGTTGGGCTCAAGATTTAGCAAGACCAGGACTGTCCTTGGACTTTGATAAAATGACATCTCGGATACCGGAAATGACAGGCAATGCGGGCCTCCATGAATGCCAATACCGAATTCTTCACAGAGCATACCTTACAAAAACTCAGCTTTTTAAGATGGGCGGGGTAGAAAATCCTTTGGGTGAGAAGTGTGGGAGGCTACCAGGATCTTTAATCCATTGTTTGTGGGAGTGTTACCAGGTACAGCATTTTTGGACAGCGGTCTTGCATTATTTGTCCTTGTTGCTGGGTTCAAAAATTGTATGTTCACCGGTAGGAATACTGCTGGACAAGTATGAGATCTTTGCCTTGCAGGGTACATCTGGGAAGCATTTGGTTCGTAAAGCCTGCTTGGTTGGTAAGTGACTGCTTCTCAGTCAGTGGGTAGGCAGTTCTCTCCTGGATTTCTGGCACTGGAGAAACAGGTTCCATGAGCTGATGCTTTTTGAACGCCGTGGGGTAAGAGGCTCTTCTAAGAGGAGGAAGTCATTTTTGGACATTTGGGGCCCATACATTCAGTCACTACATACAAGAGGTAGAAGTATGGTACTCAATTCCCTTTGATTCTGAGGGGTGGGAACAGATTATATGTTAACTTTTGGAGGTCTCCTTAGTTTGGGAGGGTAGGGGGTGGGAAGGAAGAGGAGGTAGATAGTAAGGGGGGAGGGTTGGGGGCAGGATAGTAATAGGGGCAATAAATGGATGGATGTGCTTCTCCTGCTCGGTGGCCAATAAAAATGTCGATTTGCTGAATCACAATGTAGGGTGGGGTGGAGTTAGAGCTCAATGTAACAGGGCAGTACCAAATAATGGCTAAAGTGTTTGGTTCACTATTCATACTTTATTGGAATTTTGCCAAATAATACATATGTTGTAATTGGGTACATTCTTAAAAATGTAATAAATAAGTATATTGGCTGTTGTAATACACTGAATTTCTAAATGTACAAGAATGGGTTTACCCATAGGTAAGAGGGGGGGAGGGAAGGAATTTAGATACAATACCAATAAATACCACACAATATGAGTATAAGTTGAACTTACCATTTTATTTTGCTGCTCATTTAACAATACAAATGTAAATATTTTGGTTACAGTGAAATGGTTGGAGAGGAGGGAGGGGGAAAAGGATAAAATATTGAAGAGAGAGTGGGGGGGTTGTTTGGGGATAAAAGACGAAAATGATTTGACGTTTGAAGAAGGATCGATAGTTGTCCAAGGAAGGTGGAACAAAAAGATAAGAAGGTACCCAAAGAGAAAAGACACCCCCAAATCACTAAAACCAAAACACATACTAGGAAATGTAGATGGAAAGCGATGACAACAAATGCTCATAGTCTAAGCAATAAAATTCATGACCTTCAAGCCCTGATGTTGGAGGCAGACTTGGACATAGTTGCAGTCACAGAGACATGGCTCAATGGTTTCCATGAATGGGATGTAAACATACCAGGCTATAATCTTTTTAGGAAGGACAGAGAGGGGCGTAAAGGTGGAGGAGTAGCTCTGTTTGTGAGAAATGATATCGCAGCGAATGAAATGACAGGAAACTGGGGAAAGGAAGAAGCGATATGGATCACCTTAAAAAGAGAGGATGGAACCTCTGTCCACGTGGGCGTTGTCTACAGACCCCCGACACAATTGGAGGAACTAGATAAAGATCTGATCGCTGATATTCATAAGTTGGTGAAGAAAAGAGAGGTGCTGTTGTTGGGAGATTTTAATCTGCCGGATGTAGATTGGAAGGTTCCATCTGCCAAATCTGAAAGAAGTAGACAGATTGTGGATGCTTTCCAAAGTGCTCTGCTCAGACAAATGGTGACGGAACCCAAGAGGGGGGGAGCAACGTTGGATCTGGTGCTCACAAATGGGAATAGTGTGTCAAATGTCAGAGTGGGTGCACACCTGAAAAACAGTGACCATCAAACGGTTTGGTTTGATATGACGGCTGAAGTGCAGGGCGGACACTCTAAACTCAAAGTCCTGGATTTCAAGCGTGCTGACTTTAGTAAAATGGCCGAATACCTGAGAAAGGAGCTGATGGGCTGGGAGGACGTACGAGAAGTGGAAGGACAGTGGTCCAGGCTGAAAGAAGTAATAAATAGGGCCACAGACCTTTATGTAAGGAGAGTAACTAAAAGAAAAAGGAAACCGATATGGTTCTCCAAGCAAGTGGCTGAGAAAATAAAGGCTAAAGAGTTGGCGTTCCAGAAATATAGAAAATCTCAACAACAGGAACATGGGGAGGAATACCAGATGAAACTGAAAGAAGCCAAGAGAGAGATACGTCTGGCGAAGGCGCAAGCGGAAGAACAAATGGCTAGAAATGTAAGAAGGGGAGACAAAAACTTCTTCAGGTATATTAGTGAAAGGAGAAAGACTAAAAACGGAATTGTGAGACTAAAAGATACAACAAAACGCTATGTAGAAAATGATGAAGAAAAAGCCAATTTGCTAAATAGATACTTTTGCTCTGTTTTCACAGAAGAAAATCCTGGAGAAGGACCGCTAGGGACTGGCAAAAGTACACCTGAGAATGGAGCGGATAGAGCACCGTTCACGGAAGAGAGTGTTTATCAACAACTTGGAAAGCTAAAGGTGGACAAAGCCATGGGACCGGACGGGATCCACCCCAGGATATTGAGGGAGCTCAGAGAGGTTCTGGCGGGTCCTCTTAAAGATTTGTTTAATAAATCATTGGAGACGGGAGAGGTTCCGAGGGACTGGAGAACGGCGGAGGTGGTCCCTCTTCACAAAAGTGGTGATAGGGAAGAGGCTGGAAACTACAGGCCGGTAAGCCTCACTTCGGTTATTGGTAAAGTAATGGAAGCGATGCTGAAGGAAAGGATAGTGAATTTCCTGGAAGCAAATAAGTTGCAAGATCCGAGACAACATGGTTTCACCAAAGGGAAATCGTGCCAAACGAATCTCATTGAATTCTTTGACTGGGTGACGGGAGAATTAAATCAAGGACGTGCTATGGACGTAATCTATTTAGATTTCAGCAAAGCTTTCGACACGGTTCCCCACAGGAGGCTCTTGAATAAACTAGATGGGCTGAAGATAGGACCCGAAGTGGTGAACTGGATTAGGAACTGGTTGACGGGCAGACGCCAGAGGGTGGTGGTGAATGGAGTCTGCTCGGAGGAGGGAAAGGTGAGTAGTGGAGTGCCTCAGGGATCGGTGCTGGGGCCGATTCTGTTCAATATATTTGTGAGTGACATTGCCGAAGGGTTACGAGGTAAAGTTTGCCTTTTTGCGGATGACACCAAGATTTGCAACAGAGTGGACACCCCGGAGGGAGTGGAAAACATGAAAAAAGATCTGAAGAAACTAGAAGAATGGTCTAACGTTTGGCAATTAAAATTCAATGCGAAGAAATGCAAAGTGATGCACTTAGGGAGTAGAAATCCAAGGGAGACGTATGTGTTAGGCGGGGAGAGTCTGATTGGCACGGACGGGGAGAGGGATCTTGGGGTGATAGTATCCGAGGACCTGAAGGCGACGAAACAGTGTGACAAGGCGGTGGCCGTAGCTAGAAGATTGCTAGGCTGTATAGGGAGAGGTGTGACCAGCAGAAGAAGGGAGGTTTTAATGCCCCTGTATAAGACGTTGGTGAGGCCCCACCTGGAGTACTGTGTTCAGTTTTGGAGGCCGTACCTTGCGAAGGATGTCAAAAAAATGGAAGCGGTGCAAAGAAAAGCTACGAGGATGGTATGGGATTTGCGTTCCAAAACGTATGAAGAGAGACTTGCTGCCCTGAACATGTATACCCTGGAGGAAAGGAGGAACAGGGGTGATATGATACAGACATTCAAATATTTGAAAGGTATTAATCCGCAAACGAATCTTTTCCGGAGATGGGAAGGCGGTAGAACGAGAGGACATGAAATGAGATTGAAGGGGGGCAGACTCAGAAAAGATGTCAGGAAGTATTTTTTCACAGAGAGGGTGGTGGATGCTTGGAATGCCCTCCCGCGGGAGGTGGTGGAGATGAAAACGGTAACGGAATTCAAACATGCATGGGATATGCATAAAGGAATCCTGTGCAGAAGAAATGGATCCTCAGAAGCTTAGCTACAATTGGGTGGCAGAGCAGGTGGGGGGAAGAGGGGTTGGTGGTTGGGAGGCGAGGATAGGGGAGGGCAGACTTTTATACGGTCTGTGCCGGAGCCGGTGATGGAAGGCGGGACAGGTGGTTGGGAGGCAGGAAAAACTGCTGGGCAGACTTATACGGTCTGTGCCCTGAGAAAGACAGGTACAAATCAAGGTAAGGTATACACATGAGTTTATCTTGGGCAGACTGGATGGACCGTGCAGATCTTTTTCTGCCGTCATCTACTATGTTACTATGTCTGTTGTATTAGTATTGTTATTTGTTGAAACATTATGAATGTATATGTCACATAATACGTCAATAAACAGATTTAAAAATAAGGAGAGAGGAAAGAGAATAAGGGGAAAGAGTGGTCGCACCCAAACAGCACAGCAGTGCATGAACCAAGTCAGAGAGAGAGAGTGAACAGGCGCAGGTGGTGCCAAGCATTTAAAGCGGGCTAGATCCCACCTACCTCACCAATCCTATTGATCAAATTTGACCACTAGGATGGTGAGGGGAAAAACCCACCACTCTACAGACCCTAGCAATAAAAACCACCCAAACTTTTGAATTTTTTTTGATATGGTAACTTTGCCAGCATATCCACCAGCCACAGGGTCCAGAGTTAGCTCCCCCCTTTAGGTCAGGGTGTTTAGTTTTCCAGCAGTCCACCCCTCCCCCCTTGGCCCTAACAAGTCCTGGCAAGGATAGCTTTTCCCCTGTTGGCCTTACAGGAGCTTGGTCTCCATTTTCAGGTCCTATTTATAAGAAATATTCACAGTTCAACAATCTATAAAAACCATATGGAAATGAAGGTACTTGCTCAGTCACTGGGCACCTATCACTCATTCCCAGCTGTCAGGGAATTATGCCACTAGCTTCGAGAAAGGTTAGTCCCCCACCCCCCCATTACCTCCCGCGTAGGTTCCCTGATGGCTACTTTCTCCCACACAGGAGACCCAAGTCTTTACCTTAACTGTAAGGGTGTGCCATGGGACTAACCTCAGATCCAAGTAGTGATTCCATAAGGTCATGCTGTACCGTATCTGCTGAGCTGGAAGTTCTCCTCTCTCTGTGCCGGGATGTACATCCCATCACAGATAGTATAAATCACAAAACACACAAACATACCATAAACTAACATCCTTTTATATATTATTTATTAACTAACTGTTCTTATTCTGCTCCTGATGCAGCCCTAAGGAGGGCAAAACTTGGCCACATTAGGCTTTTAAAAAACTCTTATTCTTTTAACTTGCTTGTGGTGAATACATTTAGATTACAAACATTCTGGGCTGCTTTTTTTTTTTTTTCCTTTTTGCTATTAATTGTGGATATCCTGATAACCTGACTAGCTAGATGTGCCTTGATGACTGGGTTGGGAAGCACTGCTGTACAGTATTTTGTAAGTTGAATTCTAAGGAGGGAATACAGTAAGTGGTGCTCAAAGGGCATGTGCGCTTTATAGAATTGTGCTTAGGTGCATAATTTATGCCTGCTAACAGCAAGCGTAAAGGCCAAAGACTAACTAGGCGTTGTGATGGAAAATATTAAAAATTGCTTTTCAGTCTTGCTTTATTCGATAATACATTTTTTAAATCCCCTGTCTTTGACCAAAAGTGACTTTCCAGGTATATCTCAAAGAACAAGCTGGAATGTAAGAAACATCTTAAGAACAATATATGAGACTAGTAAAAAAAAAAAGGCCCGTTTCTGTTTCTAATGAAATGGGCGCTAGCAAGGTTTCCCCCCCCCCCCCCCCCCTTGGCGATCACCCGACCCCCCCTACCCGGGTGCATCATGAAGCCCCTCCCCCCTTGCCACCCAGAACCGCGAATGGTAACGGTGGCCGGCTCCTGCTGCTTCTCCTTTTGAGCAGCAGGAGCCGGTAGATAAAGAGAAGAAAAACAAAACAACAGAGTGTCGCAAAACGCACATCCGTAGAGAAGCATCTGAGATTGGCACACGTCTCTGCAGGCGCTCCTCCTCTCCCCTCTGATGTCTGTGCGTTCCTCTGGGGTCTCCCTGCAGGGGCAGTGACGATGAGGGTAGAGGAGGAGCGGCTGCAGAGACGTCTGGCAATCTGAGATGGTTGTGTACAGAGGTGCGTTGTATGAGTTGTTTGTTTTCTTTATGTACTGGCTGCCGTTGCGGGTGGGGAGGCAGTGGATTGGGGGGAGGGGTTTTGTGATGTGGCGGCGGGAGGGGTCGGATGATGTGTGGAGGAGGGAAGGGGTAGGGGGCGGGGCTTCATGATGTAGCGTCAATATTTTTACCTGGGGCAATGGAGGGTGTGTAGCGATTCGTAGTCAGGGGGAGGAGTAGGGAAACACGCCTGGTTCGTTGTTTGTTGGAGGGGGTTGCAGTCCCTTCACTGTCTGTGTTCCGCCCTCGACGTCATGACATTAGACGCGAGGACGGGGCATAGAGATGGTGATTTTGAAGGCTTCACCACCATGAACTTACGAACTGTTTAGGGATGACTTTCACCAGGTTGTCTTCAGAACGTTGAGGTATGTCCAGATGAGGCATGGCTGGGGGCGTGGCTTAGGGCGGGTCTATGAGTTAGGGTGAGTGGTCCTGATAGCCTAGCCTAAAAAGACTACAGGAGTTCAGTGCTTCACTGCCTTGCAGTGAGCTTCAGAATGTTCGAGGTGGGATTTATTTATATAGATAAGGCACATCTCAAGAACAGGTTAGAATGCCTCTGAAGCCAGCTTGTGCAGGAGGGAGGCGGTTCAGGAGATAAGCCACCTGGCCAGTGGTTTGTTTACCTGAACTGAGAACATATGACTGAAACCTCATGTACATTCCTGAATAAGTTTTAGCTTAATAAAAAGGGGGCTTTTTGCAGCAGAGCCTTAGGGCTCATTCTGTGGACAGACACATCGTGCAGAAAAGACTTGTTCCTGGTCATATGGAGACTTCAGGCTTTCACTGCAGCGGGCCCCCCAGCTGATAAGATAAGGGCCTGAATGATGTAATTCCTGACCAGTGATGTATGTATGTGTGTATATATATATATATATATATATATATATATATATATAATATCTTATTTTACTTTTCTATAGCCTTCCTTTAGTAATGTACTTGATTAGTGTGTGTATCTCTTAATCATAGTGATGCAGTAACAATAATGACTTATATACTCTCCATTTAAAGTACTAATAAAGAGTTTAATTTACCCAAAACGAATCCAAAAGAATCTGTAGCATTTTATTCTGTGAGCAGTCTGTGGTGATCAAGTGAGCAGGCTGGAATACCCAGTGCTTTTTTTGTGCCAGTACGCGCCGGTACAGTGTACCGGCACCTTTTTTTCCTGCCGCCTGCTATCCGTTCCTGCTGCCCGTCGAGATCCAGTGCCCCTGCCCCAGCTGCCCGCCCTCTTGGCTTCCCGACAGCCCTGCTGCTTTCCGGTCCAAACCTCTCCCCCCCCCCCCCCCTCCGCGACACGTGTCAATCTTTTATTTATTTTTTTTACGTGCAGTCACAGCGCCGGCGTTGCTGAGAGGACCAGGCTCACCTCCTCCTGCCTTCCTTCCCTTCGCTGTTCACTGCCTCTGTGTCTCGCCTTCGCGGAAACAGGAAACACGTCACAGGAAGGTGGGACACTGAGAGGCAGCGAACAGCGAAAGGAAGGAAGGCAGGAGGAGGCGAGCCTGGTCCTCTCAGCAATGCCGGCGCTGTGACTGCACGTAAAAAAAATAAATAAAAGATTGAAACGCATCACGGAGGGGGGGGGGGAGGTTTGGACCGGAAAGCAGCAGGGCTGTCGGGAAGCCAAGAGGGCAGGCAGCTGGGGCAGGGGCACTGGATCTCGACGTCGGGTGGGGAGGTCTGATGATGTGGGGGCTGGATGAATGGCAGACCCTGGGGATGGGAGAACAGGGCACATGCTGGGCGCTAGGGGTTGAGGAGAGAGGATATTTTGCTGGGGCTGGGAGAAGGGAGCTGATTTAGGGAGAAGAGTCTGACTCTGTGGCTGGGAGAAAAAGGGACCAAGGACAGACGCTGAGGTTTAGGGCTGATCTGTAGAGAAGGGTCTGATGCTGGGGCTGGAGGGCAGGGGAAGGAGGGGACATACTGGACATGGATGGAAGGGGAGGGCAGGGGAGACAGGATAATCACTGGACATGGATGGCAGGGGAGAACAGGGAACAGAAAAGAATTGCTGGACATGGATGGCAGGAGAAGACAGAGCAGAGAAGAATGGATGGCAGGGGAGGACAGGGGGCAGAGAAGAATCGCTGGACATGGATGGGAGGGGAGGGCAGGGGAAGGAGGGGACATACTGGACATGGATGGAAGGGGAGGGCAGGGGAGACAGTATAATCACTGGACATGGATGGCAGGGGAGGACAGGGGACAGAAAAGAATTGCTGGACATGGATGGCAGGAGAAGACAGAGCAGAGAAGAATGGATGGCAGGGGAGGACAGGGGGCAGAGAAGAATCGCTGGACATGGATGGGAGGGGAGGGCAGGGGAAGGAGGGGACATACTGGACATGGATGGAAGGGGAGGGCAGGGGAGACAGGATAATCACTGGACATGCATGGCAGGGGAGGACAGGGGACAGAGAAGAATTGCTGGACATGGATGGCAGGGGAGGACAGGGGGCAGAGAAGAATTGCTGGACATGGGAGGGGAGGGCAGGGGAGAGAGGAGACATGCTGGACATGGATGTAGAAGAGAGCAGGAGATAGAGGAGAATTGCTGGACATGGATGGATGGAGGGGTTGGCAGGGAGAGAGGAGAAATGCACTTGGATGGAGGAGAGGGGAGAGAGAATTATTTCTTTATATGGATACAGGGGAGGGAAGAGAGAGGAGAAATGCTGGACATGGATGGAGCGGAGGAAAGAAAAAAGAAGATGCACATGGATGGAGATGAGGGAAAGGAAAGAGAGGAGAGAAACTGCACATGGATGGAGAAAATAGGCAAAAGCTGGATCCACGTTGTACCTCCTCCAGTCAATTCCGCAGAGGAGGATCCAGCTTTTACTTATGGATGTAGGGCAAGAAATGAAGAAGAGGAAAGGAAAGAAATAAATGGAAAGGAAGCCCTGGAAACGGAGTTAAAAGAACAGATAGAGAGCAGCAGAATCAGAGGCTGGGACCAATATGGATAGAAAAACAAAGTCACCAGACAACAAAGGTAGGAAAAATCATTTTATTTTCATTTTAGTGTTTACATCTGCTGTCTTATTTTGCACTGGGTATACTTGGAGCTGTAACAGCTTACAGAAATTTTTTATAATGAAAAAAAATCATGTTATTTTTTTTCTCCTATACTAGTATAGGAGAATGATGTCTGTCTGTCTGTTTATATGCGCCATGGCTGCTATAAGGGGTGTGGCCAATGTGGGTGTGGCTATCAGGGGTGGAGCCATATGTGGTGACCCCGCCCATAATGAGTACCGGCACCTTTTTTTCTACAAAAAAAGCACTGGCAATACCAAAGCAATACAGGTGTGGATCAGCCTAATTCTATAATTCCACACGCAGCTTTTGGGAAAGTCTCTAACACACCCCATTTTCAGATACGTGCTAGCATGCACAACTGCCAATCAAAGCCCATTAACTGCAAAAATTGGTTGTTATCCCCCAATTATTGCTAGTTAAGGGTTAGTTAATTCGATTGCACACACCTCAGGCGCAGGCCTAAATTCAGCGCACAGCTTTCAGCATGATATATAGATTTTGGGGGTAAGTGGTAGACACGCCCATGTCCCACCCATGAACACAGCCCTTTCATTTATGCGCTATGCTTGCCCTTACAGAAGAGTGCTTAGAGAGGTTACACATGTAGGTGACAGTTTTTCTGTGCATTTATGCACGCATATGGCATGTAACTATGGGCATCTGGTTTATAGAACTGCCCTTAAAATATCTATGTATGTTCCTTTGTACTGTGATTCTTTGTAACTCTTTACATAACAGCCTTAACTTTAATTCAATCACAAGGCTTCAGACTATTGAGAACACTGCTCTCCAATTTTGTAAACAATTCAAGGAAGTTGGATCATGTTTCTCCCCTTCTGGGGGGGGGGGGGGGGGGGGGGGGAGTCTGTTGGATATACCCAGTGGTGTGCTGGAGCCGATTAATTTTAGAACAATTTTGCGAGCTGGTTGTTTTGCTGTTAGGTGGACACAAATTATTTGTGAGCCGGTTGTTGTCCTGTCAGCCGTGACTTGAGGGGGGGGGGGGGGGTTCCTCACAAATTGCAGCGAGAGGCTGGAGGCACGCATGCCCAAATATACCAGCTGTTAAGTCACCTGATACTGGTGCATGCGTGGTGTGTGGCAAGCAACCCTGCCTTGTGGTGCACTGCAAGCAGGACTAGGTTCGTGTGCTCACTTCAAGCTACAGACTGTCTGCAGGCGGCAGCGCTCCTCCTGATCACAGCCCATGGGTGGTCGTGGTCCACCAACATCAACTTGGCTGCCCGGCCGCTGTCCTCCTGTTATATTTCAGCTGCCTGCAGCGTTGCAGCCTCCCCACGATCTAGGACAGAGGAGAGCCCTGCGCTGATCGTTGCTGCAGAAGTGCACTACCCTCTTACTCTGATAAGAACTTAAGAAGCAGTTGTTTGCCAGAGTCTTGCTGGGCCCAAGGGGGAGGACAACAAATGGAAATTGGTTTGGGGGTCGAGTCGACATAGGGGGTTATTGCCCCCCCAAACACTGCTGCACCGAGTTCCTGATTCTCTCTCCTTTGCCCTGCCCGATGTCCTTTCTTGTCCCTCCTGCATCCGCTCCCTCCCTCATCCTCGTCCTCCCCCCCTCCCCCGAAGTGCTCCGGACCAGACCATACTTGCAGGCAGGCAGTGATTAGGACAGGATACCGGTGTCTGGGTCCTTCTGCTGCCACGTCCCACCTACTCTGATTCAACTTGCTGTTTCCCCATAGGCAGGACCCGGCAGTCAAAGGACACAGTCGGCACCAGGAAGGTTTAATGGAAGTGAGCCTCTAGTTCATGGTAAGCAGGAAGCCAATTTGGTTAATCTCTGTTTCCACTCCCCCCCCCCCCCCCCCCCCCCCACCCACACACACAGCCATCATCTCCTCTAGTACACTCAAACCAAAGCAAGCAAACCTATGAGCTGCTGCATCCACGTTGTCTTTCTTTGTTTGTGCATCTGTAACAAGTCTAAAGCTGTTTCAACTGGATAGGCAGTACCTTAAAAGGTGGAGGTCAAAAGTTTTTTTTTTTTTTTACTTATTGGACAGCTTTTTAATTTATTTGAAAGCGTCCCTTAAAAAAATATTATAACTAGTAGAAACAGCAATTTTATGCTCTGTATTTTGTGCTCATTTTTCTATACAAAAAAAAAAAATAATACACTGTATACAATACAGATGGCCAAATTTCAGTGAGGATATCCTGTTTCCTGATGGGTTCATCTTAACTGTTGTTGTAATCTGCCTTGGGAAGCCTGGTGTTATAAAGATGATGGAATATATTGAAATTAAATGGAAGTAGAATTAAACTCTCCTTTCATTGGGGCATGTGCAATCACATCTTCATCTGTTTTGTAGAAGTTTACCTTTTAGCTACACAAATGGATTATTCTGTTTTGAACATGTTTCAGAGGCAAGCAGTTTTATTAGTCAAAATAAAAATATTTTGTTTCATGCAGATTTCTTTTGTTTAAACATAAATGGGCAATAAGCCCCTAATGCAGCTCATTGGTTTTCTTTTGTTCTTGTGATAAATTATACTGTGCCAAAACTGAAAACTTATCTCTTCTATCTGGTCGATAATAAAAGGAGCTCATTGTGAACACTAACCACCCTAAAAGGTTGTTTTGTGACTGTACATGAAGAACTATATTGACTAAATGCGTGTGCGTGTCCAGTCATGCATCCTAAGTTTATATAATCCCTTAAAGAAATCCAGTTAATCTTTTAACTTATTAGTGGAGCATAACCAAAATGTCATGGTATGGTTGCATTTTTGATATGGTAATACTAGGGCCCATCTAAGGAACAGGTTATTTTGAGTTAGTCTTCACTGGACCAAACTTGATTTCCTTGTGCCATCACTATCCAGTAGGTAGGCAGTGTCTTAAAAGATGGAGGATAAAGGATTTTTTTTAACATTAAAAGAAGGTAAATTTGGATGTAAGGATTGTTCAAAAGCACGCTCTCTCCCCGGGTATAGCCAGCTTTGCAATTTGGGGGGGGGGGGGGGGGGGGGGGGCGCAGAGGTGGACCGGGGAGACAGCCTGTTAAAAATTTACCAGCACACCACTGGATATACCGGATGGTCAGATAAGCGAGACTGTACTGTATATGTCTTTCTCATTTCATTCAGAAATTGCACATATGGCTCTCTTGCGTTCAGGAGACACTTTATATATTTCAATTGTTATCTGAATTTTTAGCTATTACACAAAGAGCACCAGTTGTAGCTGGGGATTCTAATTTAGTGTTGTCCCTCTCCTAAGATAAAACAGGACCCGGTATTGAAGAGGAGTGTCTGATCCCACTGAATTATCTCCATCCTTCTAGCTCTTGGCAGCACACCAATACGAAAACCACTAGTGTAAACTAAAGCACTGAAAGATGAGGTACTTCTCTCATTTGAACAAAATAAAAATAAATCCCAACACATGTTTTCTATTTATTCTGCATTTTTTTCAAACCCAGAAGTTTCTTCTTGCACCTTTGCAGTTTTTCAAGCTCAGTCAGAATCAGGGCTGGAATCTGGCACCATGAACTTTGATTCACACTACCCTGAGATATTTCTCCTATTTTATATCCCTTATACACTTAAGTCTAGTCATTGCTGCAGCAGTTTTGAGCCACGCACCAGGAATCCTTCCAGAACCTGGTGATCATGAGTCCTGAATCCAGCCACTAGGTATCACCCTTAAAAAATGACCACTACTCCCTTCAACATCAAGGGGCTGCAAACCAGGGGCGTAGCCACGGGTGGGCCTGGGCCCACCCACTTTGGGCTCAGGCCCACCCAGCAACGGTGCACGCTGCAGGACTTCTTTCCCTCGGGCCCACCCTCCCCTTTGGGCAGCACTGCAGTCTACATCAAAGCTGCACGGTACCGGGTCCGTCCTGCTGCTACGCTCCGTTGTCATCATCTTTGGCAGAGTTGTTAGTTCTTCTGCTGCTTATCTGCAGCGGATCCACACGTTGCCAGGGCTGTCTGCTGCTGCGACTGCTTCCTCTGCCCTGGCCCCGCCTCTTTAGAGGCCAGCGCAGAGGAAGCAGTCGCAGCAGCAGACAACACACGGATTCGCTACAGATAAGCAGGCAGAACTAACAACTCTGCCGTGGAGTGGAGGAAGAACATCTGCCACGTGGCGTCCTGTTGATCCCGCCGCTCCGCACCTCGCGACTTGCACCGCCCACCTCTCACCTCTCCGTTGCTCCGGCGCGAACCAGGAAGCACAGGAGTCAGATGCTGCATGCCCCGCAGTCACATGACCACGCGGTGCCCAGATCAGCCCCAGTCAAGACCGAAAGAGGAGTCAAGGTCCGACAGCGATCCAACGCCCAGACCCTCCCAGACCTCCGTGGTGGAGAAAGCCGACGGCAGGAGTAGGACCAAGGGAAAGAAGTGCTGCAGCTAGCGTGTCAGTGAGAGGTGGCTGGGGAAAGGGAGGGAAACAAAACTGCAGCATGCTGGTGGGTGGGTGGTTTTGTGTGTGTGTGTGTGTGTGTGTGTGTGTGTCTGGGGGTGGGGGGGCCGGGAAAAGACAGGAGCACTGTTGGGATGAGGATGAGGGAGTGAAACAGGGTACAGCTAGGTGGGGGAGGGACAGAGAGATGCTGCAAGGGGAAAGAGAGGGAGAATTGTTGGATATGGGTGGGATGGGGAGAGGGAGGGAAAGGGCATGAGAGAAAAAAACGTGTTGGACATGGCAGTGGAAGGGAGGGAGAGATGAGAGGGGAAATGTTGAACATGGCATTGAGGTGAGGGAAAGAAGGATGGAGAGATGGTGGTGGGTGTGGGAGGGGGGTAGAGAGATGTTAAACCAGGGGCTCAAGGCAGGGAGAGGGAGAAAAGTTGGACATGAAGGTGGAGAAGAGGAGAGGAAAGGAGAGATGCACAAGTGGGGGAGGGGAGAAAGAGGGAAGATGGATCCAGGGAGAGAAGATAGACAATGGATGGTAGGGAAGAGAAAGGGAGAAATGCTGGACAATGGGGGAGGGGAAGAGAGATGGGACAGGAAGATGCTGGTGGTGGGAGGTAAAAGGGATAGGGAAATATCAGGCTACAAGGGTGAGGAGGGTAGAAAGAGGGAACAGATGCTGGACTGGAAGGGTGGAGGGAGGAAAACACTGGGAATGGGGGAGAGGCCCAGGGAGTGGAGATGGCAAGGAAAAAATGAGAGAATAGTGATCACAGGGGGTAGAAATATGGTAATGGCACGTAGATCGAAGATGGAAGGGAATGGGAGAGCTAGTGAGTGAAAGGAGATGGAAATATGATAGATATCTGAAAAGTAAAAAGACGGAAAAGATTTAGAAAGAGGATGAAATTTGTGTGTACAGAGGCAGAAAATAAAAAAGAAAGGAAAGAGCTAAAATGGAAGGATCAATATTTCAGAGGTAGGTGTAGTGAGGAAATGAAACAACAGGAGAAAAAAGACAAATGGTAAACCGCTTGAAGAATTAGCAGCAGACAGACAGGAAAGCGGGAAAGAGAAATTGGAACCAACACGATGGAAAAATAAAATGTCCAGACAATAAAGGTAGGAAAATCATTTTACTTTGAATGTTTCAAATGGAATATGTTAACTTTGGGAAATGTGCATAGCGGATGTCTTTTTATTGTGTTAAGTAGAAAAGGAAATGTGCTTTTGTTTTGGGGTTTTTTTTCTCCAGTGTTGCAGTACATGCTGAAGTTCCCAGTTCAATTTTGTCTATATATTTTTATTTCTAATTTGTGAGGGTCTGTCAGTGTGACTTTAACTGCAGATGAGGAGATTGGAGAGGAGAGGGAATTGGGGGAGGGGCTTTATTTTCTGCCCTGGTCACCAGCATGGCTAACAGCAGCCCTGACCCTTGCTGTAGCTAGTGGGGATTCCCAAGCCCTACTAGCTGGGGTCTCTTCTGAAGCTGGCCAGAGATGCCTTCTTCTACTGAGCTTGGCAGATGGGGGCAGCACCTTGGAGCCACTGACAACTAAGCATGTATGGGGTGCTGGCATCAGTGGCTCGAGGAGTTGCTGCTGCCTACTGGGCTTGGTGGAGAGGAGTTCTGGCCATCTTTACTGGAGGCCATCAGCTGACAGAGATTGGGGATCCTCATCTGCTAAAGTATTTATATTTTGAATTGGGAAGTGCTGGGGGAGAGGGGGGAAGAGAAAAAATTTTGTGCCCACCCACTTTGTGCTCAGGCCCACCCAAAATTGGCTGTCTGGCTACGCCACTGCTGCAAACACTCTAGGAAAGTTCGAAACACATGTGTGTGCGCACACCCCCCCCCCCCCCCCCCCCAAAACACACACACCCATAACAGCCATGCAGAACATATTACATGAACACACTGCTTTACTAAAAGGCTTTAAAAAATATTGGACCAGAAGTCTGTATATAAATATTTGATTTTACTGTCCTCATTTTTAAAAAGGCACTTCAAAGTTCCATTTGTTTCTGCACGCAGAATCAGGACACTTCCAGGACAGTAAGCAAACGGGATTCTCATGTGTTAAGAGCTGGGGAGGAGCCTCCATTTCCTACACCTGTTTGGGCCATTTCTCTCTCAATGCACAGCAGCGTGTACATGTTGTATGATAAATCCTTCAGACAACTTTTCTGTCTAAGGTTTTCAAGATCTTGCCTAGATACAAAGAACTGCTGTATATACAAAATTTATTTTATGGTTATTAAAACTTTCTTCAGTTGTACGCGCAGGATATATTCAGTCCTTCACTAGCAACAGAGACTGCAATTTTCTGTGCCTGGGGTTCTTAGGCAGTGGTTAATTAAGGTTTCCATGTGATGGTCTAGAAGTTATTTCATCAGCCTTTTTCTCTTTTTCAGAAGTGCATCTCTCAAAGCAATCTGGAATACATGAAGAAACAGTAACACATCATTTTGCAAGTCTGCTTTCTAAGACTTGTTTTATTTCTCTTTTATTTACTAAAATAGGAGGAGGGAAGGGGAGTAATATCACCACACAAGAGAAGCCAAAAGCAAATGGTGGTGGCACTCAAAAGAGGTAGCAGGATCACAAATTTAAGTGCAAAAAACAGCCACTTAAGCAATGACCAAAAAGATAAAATAATTTATAAACCATACACAATGAATTAGACTGACCTACATGGATCAAACCAAATCTAAAGAACAGGATCAGGAATAAAATGGTGTCCATGACCATGTTTCAGCACAAACACCAGCTTTGGGGGAATTATTTTAAAAGGTAAAAGCTATGATGGAAAATCCTTACATCAACTTTCACAAAGCCTTTTGTGAGTCAGTAATTTGGAGGGACTGTCAACAGACACAATCTGTAACAATTCTTTTTGATGCAGATGACTGCCTTTGGGCTTACAGGGGCCAACAGATTACATAAAAAAAAAAAAAAACAAAAAAAAACCCTTCAGCCTTCCTAGAATTAGAATAAGTGCTGGTGCTGCAGGAAGATTTATTTGTTATGTAAGCAAGGCTCCAACAAACCCTGAGCTCTCTGTGGCAATCTCATCAGTCAGACATCATGTGAGATGTGAGAAAATTTTCATAAAAGTACAAGATGCAGAAGGAGGATTTTTTAAGCTGGTGAAGATGTTTGCTTAGCCAGAAGACCCTTGTTATAGGGTAGGTCGCTGAGCTTCTTCCTCCTTTTTTGAAAATAGTTGGACTTACCATTATTCAGACTACTCGGAGTAGAATATATTATACTAGTAAAAATGGCCCGTTTCTGCCTCTGATGAAACGGGCGCTAGCGGGCACGGGACTCCCTTCCCCTCCGCTTACGCTAGTCTCCCTGGTGGTCTAGAGGTACCTGTTTGGTCGGGGCAGGAAAGAAAGAGCCCCCTCTTTCCTGCCCGTAGCGGTGCTGCTAGCTGCCCTGCTGCATCATGTGGGAGTCCGGCTCTCGGCGTTTCAAAATGGCCACCGAGAGTTGAAGTCTCGGCAGCCATTTTGAAACTCTGAGAGCTGGACTCACACACGATGCAGCCGGGCAGCTAGCAGCAGCGCTCCGGGCAGGAAAGCGGGGGCTCTTTCGTTCCTGCCCGAGTGAACAGGTACCGCTAGACCACCAGGGATAGTGGCGTAAGGGGAGGGGAGGGGGTGATGGGGGTGGGGCGGTACCTTTAAAGGGGTGGGGTGATGGGCACGTC
The DNA here is from genome assembly GCF_901765095.1 of Microcaecilia unicolor. Taxonomy (NCBI): domain Eukaryota; kingdom Metazoa; phylum Chordata; class Amphibia; order Gymnophiona; family Siphonopidae; genus Microcaecilia; species Microcaecilia unicolor. Next base: position 402,710,602 of record NC_044032.1, on the reverse strand, counting down.
CTTGGTGGCTGCGATTTGTTGGAAGGGGAGGAGTAGGGAAACACGTACATGTTCCGCCCTCGACGTCATCACGTGTGACGCGAGGGCGGGGCATGAAGACATGGTGAATGTTGTGGCTTCACCACCATGAACTTACGAACCGGTGTGTAAGTGCCTGCAGTGACGTCAGTGTCCGCAGAACGTTGAGGGTGCGTTTTATTATAGTAGATAACATTAAATTAAGAATATTTCTAGGTTTCCATTTTTATACATTTTTAAACAAAAATATACCATGAAAACCATAACCTTCATATAACCCCAACCCACCCCATCCCCTAACGTAACCACTACTCTGGCTCTCCACTGTACCTGTCCTGTCTACTGATCCCCTATTTACCTACTCACTGCCTCAGATCTTCCCAACCTAATTCTCTTATAGTCCCCTCTTTTCAACATATTATAATTTTCTCAGAACGCAGATTTTCAGTGTGGTTGGCCCTCTCTTTGGAACTTCCTCCTTCATCATCTCCACCTAGAAAGCTCTTTTGAGAAGCTTAAAACATTCCTTTTTCCATTTTGCCTTCAATAATTGGTTCCTCCCCCTTCCCTCTGAGGGATCTGCCTGGGGCTGCAGGGACTGGATCTATGATACAATTTCCCTGCTCTATCTTTTCTATTGATTGTTGTAGTTCCACTCTCTCTTTTCTTTTCACTTCCCCCCTTTTTTTTTTTATTAACAATTGTAAACAACTTTGAAAGGTTCTTTGGGACAGCGGTACATCAAATTTAATAAAATTTGAAATTCAATGTAGAAATAAAATAAGAATTCTAAGTTGAGGTATAGAATTAAAAAGTAAGTTTGCCAGTTGTTAAAAAAAATTAGAATACTTTCAAAGACTACTTGAAGGTTAACATATGCACAAGTTTGCTCTTCTGCCCTTCCTTGAGCACGTTTGACCCTTTGATCCTGCTCAACTGGAGGCCAAAGCCCAGTACCTGCCCCACAAGTGGCAACTGAAGACTGATACCTGGGAGACTGTTCAAAAGGATTTTTTTTTTTTTAATGCTTGGTAATATTGCCTGGTGAATGGTTTCTACTGCTAAAGAATATAACTCAGTATCTTCCCCCCCATTTTTTTTGTATTATTTCTAATTCTGGACAACTTTCTCGCTCTGTTTCTTTGACTTTTATGTTAGAACACTTCTCCTTTCTTTTGACTTGCTTCTGTATCTCTATTGCTCCTCTGTATTAGCTTGACACAAAGTTGAGAAGATTGTGGTAGCTGGCTCTCAGCTATCTGATGATTTGGACAGATGTGCTTTGCATGGGTTTCGTTCATTTCATAGTACCGAGACTGTTAACTACTGAAGTTAAGCGGATGTTGTGCAGAGGTGCTGAGATGGTGCTGTTACAATTGCCTTTGATACCGTTAATCACAATATTTTATTAGATTTACTTTCTGAAGTTGGATTGATAGGCTCTGTTCTCAACTGGCTCGTCTTTTTGGAAAAACAGACAATAATTGGTATTAAAGGAAGGTAGTTTTTCATCTTCATGGGTGCTGCCTTATGGGGTTCCCCAGGGTTGACCCATCTCTCCCCCTTGTTCAACTTATACAAGAGCTCACTTAGACAAGTTCTGTTGAATCCTGGCGAATTTATGCTGTCCTATGCAGATATTTTTGTTCTGGTTCCTATTACTCGGGATGTTGATTCTATCTTTTCTATTATCAATGATTGTATTAGTAGGATTAGAGATTGGTCCATGGTCCATGCCTGTACAACATAAAAGACGATAGATAAGACTAGAATACTATGATTTACTCTTAATTTATCAAATATTCCACAGGTTATTCCAACTTATGATGGGCTTCAATTAAATGTTGAGAGGGTATTCAAAGGTTTGGGGATGTTTCTGGACTTCTCATTGACGACGGAACCCCATTATTAATAGTCTGGTTTGGAGAGCTTATTTTAAGTTGAAGCAATTGCACCTATGTTCTTATTTTCTGTGGGATCATTTCAGACTTAGGGCCCTGTTTACTAAGGTGTGCGAATGTTTTTTAGCACATATTAAAAATTAGGGCACGCTAATGCCAAACACACCCATATATTCCTACAGGTGTCTCTAACGTTAGAATGCACTAAACATTCTAGTGCGCCTATAGCGCAGCTTAGTAAAACAGGGCCCTTATTGTGCAGCTTTCAATTTTAGCTATATTAGATTATGGAAATTTTTTGTACTTGGGTATAACTTCTAAGTTGCTTTCTAAAATTCAATTAATTCAACACTCAGCTGCTAGATTAATCTTCTGCAAATCTCAAAATGATCATGTGACTCCTTTGACGGAGCTGCACTGGTTGCCAGTGCAGGCTCAGATTTATTTTAAAGTGCTATGTTTCGTTTTTAAGATTTTGGAGGGCTCCTGTCTGGAAGGTCCACCTCAATTGGTGAGACTTAAATCCTAATGTAAATTCTAGGAGCTGCAATTGAGTGCTTTTGGCCTTCCTCATGATTAAGAATGTGAGATTTAAGGTTTTATTTTTAGCAGTTCAATTATGGAATGAACTTCCAATAGAATTACGTTCTGTGAGATGCTACTATTCTTTTCATAAAGCCCTGAAAACACATTTGTTTAAGTCTAGTAAGATGTGGTTATATTTTAATTATTTTTTAAATATATTTTGTAATTTCTGATGATTGTATCAGTCTCTTTTTGATTATTGTATCTTGCCTTGAATCTCAGTTGAGGGAGTTAGCGGGTGATAAGTCTTTTACAACATAACAACTCAATTGATATACCCAGTGTCTCACTTTTTTCCTGCTAGCTGCCAAGACGCCATTCTGATCTCCAGAAGAAGAAATGAGAGAGCAGGAGCCCCACATTCCCAGAAGGGCAGAAGCAGCACAAGCTCCATGATCAAAGCAGCTTCTGCGACTTAATGCAGCCACTGCTTCTTCATGTTTAGCATGCTCCGCAGGGGTAGAGCCCAGTCCTGCTCCAATGACTTCATCCAACTGCAATGGCAAGAACTGGGTAATGTCATTGGAGTATGGTAGAGCAGAATGATTTTCAGGGTTTAATCTGTTAAAACTAGAAAACCCACAGTTACCTGGACCAACATAAAATTGTTCTGGCTATTTCTCTTGACCTTAGTGCAGCTTTTGACCTCGTTAACCACTCTTTGCTTCTCTCCCATCTGTTCTCTATTGGTATCTCGGGAGAAGTCTTAACTGGTTTAATTAATTTCTCTCAAAACGTTCTTTCCAGGTCCACACAGCATCCTCTGCTTCGGTGACTACGGAACTTCACTGTGGTGTACCTCAGGGCTCAATTCTTTCCCCGCTTCTATTTAATTTATTTTTAAGCCCTTTAGCTACACTCATCCAGTCACTAGGAATTTCAGCTTATTATTATGCAGATGACATTTTTCTTATTTACCCTACCCATCCAAGTTATTCCCCCCCCCCCCCCCCCCCCCACCGTGATTACTCCCCTTCAGATATGCCTAGATGCAGTTAATAATTGGGTAAGGGACCATCAATTAGTTCTCAACCCATAAAAGACTGCAGTTTGTTGGTTTACAGGTTTTTCCACACCTCCATCTATGCCCCTCACATTGTTCGAAACACAAACCACTCCGGTTACTAGTTTCAGATATTTGGGAATTATTTGGGATTCTGCCTTCTCTTTTAAGCCTCAAACCGAAACATCTGTCCAAAATATCTTTCTTTCTTTTTCGGCAGCTTCGAGCTGTTCATCACTACTTCAGTCAGAAAGATTATCAAGCACTACTGCTCTCTTCATTGCATGGCTAGATTACTGTAACATTGTCTAGGGCTACCACAGTTGTCACTGAAAATGTTACAAACACTATAAAATACAGCAATCAGGCTATTATGCCATGCCCAACACTCAGATCACAGTACCCCTTTACTGAAACAGCACCACTGGTTACCCATCAAGCAACGTATTACTTACAAGATAGCCATTTTCATGTTCCACACTCCCCGACTATCTTGCCTGCCTTATGATCCCTTATTTCCCTCCCTGTCCTTTTCATTCCTTAAAACGACTGTTGCCTGGTCCTTCCCAATCCTAAAATAGCTCACTATGAATCAATCAGACACAGCACGTTTTTTTTCTCCTTGGTCCTCACATTTGGAATAACCTCTCTCTTTCCCTCCGCTCTGAACCCTCTCAAGAGCTTTAAATCTTCCTTAAAGACTTGGCTATTTAAGCAGGCTTTTGAGAAACCAGACATCGGCTGTTTTCGGATTACCCAGTAGGAACATTAGCTTCTTCTTTCCCTTTTCTATCTTTCCTGGTATGACTGCTGAACTTTCCAGTTAAATTATGGAGTTCTTTTCAAATTTTCCTTTAATCTTAGTTTGTACACTGCTCTGCACTGTTTTGTCAGCTAGGGTGGTCTAGCAAGTTACAATCATCTATAAACTATTTTCCCCATCAGAAGTGTTTTATTTAGGATTTTTGCTTATAATCAGGAATTAGAATTGCTGGGCTGCCTGCAGTATGAGGCGGGGCTCACCTGCTTATCCCTGAAGGAGCGTTTATTTTTGGATCGGATGTTCTGGCTGTATTTCAGCATCATGAAGTTTTTGTGCTTCTTTTTTTCCTTGTTGGTGGAGCTGGAATATGGATTCAGTTTCATTTTTTTCCTCACAAACTCTTTTCTCTCCGTCTTTCCAGCCTGTAAGGACAGTGAGCAACAATATCTCTCAACAACACAACGTGGCTATCATTAACTCAAGTTACTTACCTGCGGACAGCAAGATAAACGTCCTCACAACATGGGTAATATCACTAAAGAAGCCAGGCAGAGGAAGCACTCTTCCCAGCTTAGAGTTTCTAGCTTTTGAGTAGGCTTACTGCACATGTATGACACATACCACCTGCCACTGTGGACTGCTTCAGTCCATTTATAAAGCTTGTAGGAGAGCACAACTCCTCGGAGAGATGGGAGGGCATGTGAGGACCTGCATCTTGCTGTCCATGAAGAACACCTGCTACAGGCAAGTAACTTGTTTTTCTTCAAGGACAAGCAGGATAGCATGTATTGTTGAAGCCATGTGGCCCAACATCCTGAATATCTGTTGCACTGATATCTGCTGATTCATTTCAATTTCTCTCACTATGCGCATGTAGGAGGGAAGTTATCAAGCTGCATTATGGCCTTAAGTGGCGTTAACTGCACATTAAAATGACTTAGAGGACTCTAAATGCAGCTTGTCTTGCCCTACCGTGGTCACTGGGTTACACAGCAATGAGATGCAAAACATGCAAATGCTACTACACATCCTTGAATACTTCGGTATCGGAGGCAACGTTCTTAATTGGTTTAAAGGATTCTTAACTACACGCTCATATCAAGTGACATCAAATTCGACTACTTCAGCCACATGGACACCTGAATGTGGAGTTCCACAGGGATCTCCCCTCTCACCGACTATATTCAACCTAATGATGACACCCTTGGCCAAACTACTATCAAAGCAAAACCTCAACCCATACATTTACGCTGATGATGTAACGATTTACATCCCATTCAAACAAGACCTAAAAGAAATTTCCAATGAAATCAACCAAAGTCTACATATCATGCACTCCTGGGCAGATGCCTTTCAGTTAAAACTCAATGCAGAAAAAACCCAATGCCTAATACTCACCTCCCAACACAACACGAGCAAATTTACCACCATCAACACCCCAAAACTAAATCTACCAATTTCGGAAACCCTGAAAATTCTTGGAGTCACCATTGACCGGCACCTAACACTTGAGAATCACGGGAAAATCACAACCAAAAAGATGTTCCATTCAATGTGGAAATTAAAAAGAGTAAAACCATTCTTCCCAAGAACTGTTTTCCAAAATCTGGGGCGATCAAGGAAGACAAAGACGTAGCGGAGAGACTGAATGAATTCTTTGCTTCGGTCTTCACCGAGGAAGATTTGGGTGGGATACCGGTGTCGGAAATGGTATTTCAAGCGGACGAGTCGGAGAAACTTACTGACTTCACGGTAAACCTGGAGGACGTAATGGGGCAGTTCGGCAAACTGAAGAGTAGCAAATCTCCTGGACCGGATGGTATTCATCCTAGAGTACTGATAGAACTGAAAAACGAGCTTGCGGAGCTACTGCTAGTGATATGCAACTTATCCTTAAAATCGAGCGTGGTACCGGAAGATTGGAGGGTGGCCATTTTTAAAAAAGGCTCCAGGGGAGATCCGGGAAATTATAGACCGGTGAGTCTGACGTCGGTGCCGGGGAAAATGGTAGAGGCTATTATCAAAAACAAAATTACAGAGCACATCCGCGGACATGGATTACTGAGACCAAGTCAGCATGGTTTTTGTGTGGGGAAATCTTGCCTGACCAATTTACTTCAATTCTTTGAAGGAGTGAACAAACATGTGGACAAAGGGGAGTCGGTTGATATTGTGTATCTGGATTTTCAAAAGGCGTTTGACAAGGTACCTCATGAAAGGCTACAGAGGAAATTGGAGGGTCATGGGATAGGAGGAAATGTCCTATTGTGGATTAAAAACTGGTTGAAGGATAGGAAACAGAGAGTGGGGTTAAATGGGCAGTATTCACAATGGAGAAGGGTAGTTAGTGGGGTTCCTCAGGGGTCCGTGCTAGGACCGCTGCTTTTTAATATATTTATAAATGATTTAGAGATGGGAGTAACTAGCGAGGTAATTAAATTTGCTGATGACACAAAGTTATTCAAATTCGTTAAATCGCAACAGGATTGTGAAAAATTACAAGAGGACCTTACGAGACTGGGAGACTGGGCGGCTAAATGGCAGATGATGTTTAATGTGAGCAAGTGCAAGGTGATGCATGTGGGAAAAAAGAACCCGAATTATAGCTACGTCATGCAAGGTTCCACGTTAGGAGTTACGGACCAAGAAAGGGATCTGGGTGTCGTCGTCGATAACACACTGAAACCTTCTGCTCAGTGTGCTGCTGCGGCTAAGAAAGCGAATAGAATGTTGGGTATTATCAGGAAAGGTATGGAAAACAGGTGTGAGGATGTTATAATGCCGTTGTATCGCTCCATGGTGCGACCGCACCTTGAGTATTGTGTTCAATTCTGGTCACCGCATCTCAAGAAAGATATAGTAGAATTGGAAAAGGTGCAGCGAAGGGCGACTAAAATGATAGCGGGGATGGGACGACTTCCCTATGAAGAAAGACTAAGGAGGCTAGGGCTATACAGCTTGGAGAAGAGACGGCTGAGGGGAGACATGATAGAGGTATATAAAATAATGAGTGGAGTGGAACAGGTGGATGTGAAGCGTCTGTTCACGCTTTCCAAAAATACTAGGACTAGGGGCATGCGATGAAACTACAGTGTAGTAAATTTAAAACAAATCGGAGAAAATTTTTCTTCACCCAACGTGTAATTAATCTCTGGAATTCGTTGCCGGAGAAAGTGGTGAAGGCGGTTAGCTTAGCAGAGTTTAAAAAGGGGTTGGACGGTTTCCTAAAGGACAAGTCCATAAACCGCTACTAAACGGACTTGGAAAACTCCAATTCCAGGAATAACACGTATAGAATGTTTGTACGTTTGGGCAGCTTGCCAGGTGCCCTTGGCCTGGATTGGCCGCTGTCGTGGACAGGATGCTGGGCTCGATGGACCCTTGGTCTTTTCCCAGTATGGCATTACTTATGTACTTATGTACTTATGGTACAATCATTAGTACTCAGTCACCTAGACTACTGCAACTCACTCTGCGCTGGCTGCAAAGAGCAAATACTCAAAATACTCCAGACAGCCCAGAACACAGCAGCCAGACTCATATTTGGAAAACCAAAATACGAAAGTGCAAAGCCCCTAAGAGAGAAGCTACACTGGTTACCACTCAAAGAACGCATCACGTTCAAAGTATGTACCCTAGTACATAAAATCATCCACGGCAAGGCCCCAGCTTACATATCTGACCTGATTGACCTACCACCCAGGAATACCAAAAGATCATCTCGCACATTCCTTAATCTTCATTTCCCCAACTGCAAAGGCCTAAAATATAAACTAATGCACGCATCACCTTTTCCTATAAGAGCACGCAATTCTGGAACGCATTGCCACGCAACCTAAAAGCGACCTATGAACTCACCAACTTCCGCAAACTGCTGAAGACCCATCTCTTCGACAAGACATACCACAAAGACCAAAACATGTGAAACCCCCACATATATCTAATAATGTTAAGAATGCCTAACATTATATCATCATCATGTTTTCCATTACCATGCAACCCAAAATACTTCTGTAACACTAGATGTCAATTCTCCTTTCATTTCCACTATCCATGATACATTGTAAGCCACATTGAGCCTGCAAAGAGGTGGGATAATGTGGGATACAAATGCAATAAATAAATAAATGTAAAGCAGCTTATTATTATGTAAACACCATAACCCGACTTGCGTTGAACACCAGGTGCGCACTGCAAGTTGGTTTATGGCCATAAAATCATGGTAAAATAATCCCTGCTTTTGGCTGGGGTTATTTTACTGTGCTAGGTGCATTAGGCCTCAAAACAGCAGCCACATGCTCCCAGGCCAAAGCTTAAAGGGGCCACAGTTCTGAACCAGACCCCTCCTCTTTTTGTTATAGAGAAACATGACCCATAGTGTTAATAGCATTAGACTACTACTAGGGGCACCATTTTGGAGACAGCACCAGAGCAGAAACGACTGGGGATCACTCCTGCCCTAGGACCACCAGCCCATCAGGTACAAGACCTTAGGCTATCGCTGATATATGGAGGTCCTTTGAGGGATAAGGGGTCTGGATTGGCATCGTAGCCCCTTAAAGCACTGAGCTGCAGCTTTGAGGCCCAACGTTTTCAGGCCACTGGAATACCACAGGTTGCCGACTCCCATGGTAAATCAAGGTGCAGAAAACATATGCCTTTTGTCACACCTTAAGAACTCCAACCCCACCCCCCAAGGTGGTGATCCTCTGCCATGAAGAAAGGCTGTTGCCTAAATCAGGTCCAGCAGGGCTGTGATGGGCTTAGGTGAAACTTGGACAAATCCTTGTAACTCCAGCACCAGAATGGTTGTGCACACTGATTTTCCTGCCCCTTTCAGAAACATGCTCTCGAGTAATCACTTGTCCAAACACATGCACTCCCAGTTTGCATAGATACGCTGCTACAACCCAAAACATTTTGTGAATATTGGAGATGCTGACATAATGCCAAAAGACAGTATGTGGTATTTTTCCTGACAAATTTGAGAGACACTTCCTACAACTGTGATGTATTTCTATGTGAGTGTAAGCATCCTTTAAGTCCGAAGTACATAACTGATCTCTTCTTTGGAGGAAAGGGATTAAAATGCTTAAGGAAACCATCCTGAACTTCTACCCAAGTAGGTATTTATTCAGGTATAGGTAGAACAGAATCCTCTCATCTTTTCTGTGGCCAGGAAATACTTGGAATAAAACCTCTGCCCTCTTTCTCCTCAAAGAAAGGGTTCTACTGCACTGGAGACAGAAGAGAGTTCCTTTTTAAGCATGTCCCGAGAGCTTGACCGTGATCTCTCAATGGGCGACTTGGAGGGGAGGTTGAATAGATGAAGATGGTATCCAAGTCAGATGATCTTTAGAACCCACCAATTGGAAGTTATAAGGGCCAGAGATTTGCAAAAAAAAGTCTCCTACCAGGAGGTTGTCCAGTAGAGACATCAAAATGTTGGCTATTGTCTTGTGGAGGCAGACAAAACTTCTGGGGTTTTTGGGGCCCTCTGCTGTCTCAAGCGACAACCTTTTTTTGTCTGGGATGAGTGAAAGGGAGAAAGACGCCTGTGCCTCAGAGTAGTAGAAGCTCCTTTGCTCTACACTCTGATATGTCTTCAGAAGTGGGGCTGGAGAGGATTTTACAAATGTCAGTACGCTGCTTAATCAAAGTAGCAGCCTCCTGCATCTTACCCCTGAAGAGATTCTCTCCACAGCATAGCACAACAACATGCAATTCCTATACATTTTACTTTAGGTCTGAGAACCAAAGTCACGTGAGTCTCTGGGTGCCAATACCCACTGCAGAAGCTCTCGATGCTGTATCAAAAACATTACAGGTCACTTGGCCTATTTATTTTCTGTACTCCTTCCATTTGTCCACTAGTGAATGGAGTTTGTTGGCCTTTTCCCAAGGAAGAGTGTCAGTAAATTCTGCCACACTGCATACAGTATCCCAGAAGTACATGCGCATGAAAATCTGGTAAAAGGTTATGTAAGATGTTGAGCATAGCATTCTGAAAAATATCCGCGTTTCTTTTGCAGGGGCACCAAGAAATGAGTCTTCGTACTTCTGGCTCTTTGAGAGCAGATCTGCCCTAATGGAATGGTGAAGAAGCTGCTCCTTTTTGAATCCAGGAGCCTTCTGGACTGTACACATCAAGTCGCCTTCTTGAGGATAGGAGATACAAGAAGAGAATTGCATTCTCATCTGGACATCTGTAAGGATTCTGTGAACGAGCATTCTCATGATGTCAGGCTCCAGGGAACTGAAGGAACCAATTATAAGTACCCATTATGGATATTGTCCTCTTGCCCTGGATGCATGTCTTAAAGCCACTGGGGTCTCTCTTTTGGGATATATTGTTTGGAAAAACAGCCAATATGAAATCAAATGACTTGATGAAAAACTTAGCTCAACTGGGAGGCCACAACCTGACTGGAGCCCACAGCAAGCTGAATGTGAAAAATGAAAGTAAATAGAAAAACGTAACTAAAAGTGCAAATGGGAAAAATCACCACATGACTGTAATTGAACACAAAGAGAAACGACAAACTTCTTGAACAATTTCAAAAAAAATTACATTTTGATGTGAGCTCTGGTGATACATATCCAACTGTCTCTGTGGAAGGATGAAGACTGAAGTGGTCCCACATGACAGTGGCAGGTGGGAATTGGTATACATGTGCTGCAAGTCTACTCAAAAGCTTCTAGAAACTCTAAGCTGGAGTAGTATTTCCCACACTGGGCTCTGCTGGTGACATCACCCATGTCGTGAGGGCTTGCCATTCTGCTTGTCCTCAGAGAAATTGGAAATGCAAAAAAAACCTCTTTCATTTACTGACTTACTAATAGAGCATGCACCAAGTCACATCATGGTTCTGACCGCAGACAGGACAAAAGTGAAATCATTCTTTTTCTGAAGTGAATGCTGAATTAGGCTATATAATAAATAATACTAGTTCCCCTGCTCCCCTCCTTTAGAGGGAAGTTCAAGTGCTATGCAAAAGGCAATACTGAAATTGACTTTCACACTCCTAGCAAACAATACTAGAAAAATCCAGGGATATTATCTATCGGGCTTTTTTAAATTTCTTTGTTATGGTTGATTTTCAAAACTTGGAGCCCATAATATTCCTGTGGGCGTTGCCACGGTTAGCAAGCGCTAAAAATGCTAGCGTGCCTTTGTGAACAGGGTCCTTGGATTTATAGTTTTGTTTTTTTTTATAGGACACCTAGGCTACAAAGGAGTGAAACAATATTCTCATTCTCCCGGCCTAGTCCTCTCTTCCCCTCCCCGTCTCTTCCTTTCCTCTTCAGTCTGCCTCTTCTCTTCCTCCCCACGTCCTCCTCTTTTTTAAACTTTGCTTCTTTCTAGTGATCAATGCCTCCTCTCCCCTTATCCTGTCTTGGATCTCTTTTATAGAGCAAGTGGCTCACGCTGCAATAAATACATACTTTCCATAAGCTTGCCTGTAAAATTCCTATTCCATAGAGGTGTTTCGAGAGAAACTTTCAATGCTGTCTTTCTGCCAGTAAGGGTCACTGTAATAACAGCCTTGCCCTCCTCCTTATTTGGAGCTCAAGGGCCTCAATCTCTGATATCCCCAATCCTCCTCAGCCCCTTTTGTCTGGAGATTGAAAATTGTACTGCTTTGTCACCCTCCTGTCTCCATGCATATCTCACCTGTCCCTCTTCCTGTCTCTCACCTATCCACCCCCATCCTGTTAGACTGCCACTGGAATGCTTTGATGTTTCACTTATATATACTGTCATCTACCAACATTGGCTTATTTCTGATCTGATGAAGAAGGGCAACATTCGAAAGCTAATCAAGAAATGTATTGTTATGTCCAATAAAAAAAGTATCATCTTATTTTCTTTTCCATGTTTTATTTCTATTGATTACCTTTAAAAGTGGACTAACACGGCTACCACACCTCTCTACTTAAGTCTGGAGATTTGAAACAGATTCTCCTATAGTACAGCTACTCCGACAACCGACAGCTAATAAACATTTTTCCCTTTATTACTGGGAAGCATTTCAATCTATACATAAAGAGAAATCAGACTGTACATCAGAGACCTATAATAATATGTTAAAACATTAACCCACACTTGCTTTTTTTTTAATTATTATTATTAGTACCCGGACACTTTATGCAGCAACATGTAAAATATTTTCAGTCAAAGGAGGAAAAGCAGGCACAGCTCACATTCTGAGCAGCACTACACTGAAGCAGCAGATATGGCAGCTTGCTCTGGTCTTAGCAGACACCTGCTGTTCCTACATGTCGCAAGATTATCCTTTGAGACACTGCGTGTAAGCATTACACATGTACCCATACAGCATGCCTAACAAAGGATTTGGAGTACAAGACTGCTTACCATGGCTGTGGCCAGCCGCGTTTCTTTGTCAGACTTCGGTTTCTTATGGAGGTGCTCAATGTCCCTGAGTGAAAGCAGCTCACCTCTGTAATTACAAAGACAGGGAACAGTCTGAAAATAAGCCACAGTGCTTAGTCCCATAACACTAACATACAGACACGGTGATCTTTAAACAGCAGCACTAGCCAAGCACAATAACTTTGTTCTGTCTTCAGGCCCAAGGCTCTATGTGTACATAAGAATAGCCATAGTTGGTCAGACCAATGGTCCATCTAGCCCAGTATCCTGCTTCCAACAGTGGCCAATCCATGTCACAAGTATCTGGCAGAAACCCAATTAGTAGCACAATTCTATGCTACCAATCCCAGGGCAAGCAGTGGCTTCCCCATGTCTGTCTCAATAAGACTATGGACTTTTCCTCCAGAAACTTGCCAAACCTTTTTTAAACCCAGATATGCTAACCGCTGTTACCACATCTTCCGGAAGTTCCAGAGCTCAACTATTCTTTGAGTGAAAAAATATTTCCTCCTATTTGTTTTAAAAGTATTTCCATGTAATTTCATTGAGTGTCCCCTGGTCTTTGTACTTTTTGAGAGTGAAAAATTGATTCACTTCTACCCGTTCTACACCATTCAGATCTTGTAGACCTCAATCATATCTCCCCTTATCCGTCTTTTTTCCAAGCCGAAGAGCCCTAACCTCTTTAGCCTTTCTTCATATTTATTTATTAGGATTTATTTACCGCATTTTTGAAGGAATTCACTCAAGGTGGTGTACAGTAATGGGAGCAGTTCCATCCCCCTTTATCATTTTTGTTGCTCTTCTTTGAACCTTTTCTAATTCCACTATATCTTTTTTGAGACACTACTGTTGGCCAATATGGGCAGATCTCTGGTTGGTTCTCAATGCTCATTTTTTAGGTTTTACCTTACTGGTCAGAAAATGAGAATTTTTAGTTTTATTTACAGTGGATCCCCCCCCCAAAAAAAAAAAGCTCTATGGTAACCGATACAGGAATGAAGACGTTTATCTTGTTGGGCAGAGTGGATGGACTGTACAGGTCGTTATCTGCCATCGTCTACTGTTACTATGTTTTGACCATGCCTTCTTTAAAGGTGTTTATGCTGCCGACAAAATCGTACGTTTTGTGTTAAACTTTACCTGCTATACACCCCCTTGGGTAAATCTCTTCATAAAGGCAGTTAATAAACCGTAATAAATACATAAAGTTGCATAAAATTGCATAATTCCCTCCACCACCACTCTAGGCAAGGCTAATAGCAGCTGCTGGTATCACAGCCCACTGGAGGGTGTTTTGGATGAACAATAATGCTGACCAACACTCTCCTCATTCTCTTTTCTCCCTGTTGTGATTTTGTACCAGGTTACCTTTCCCGTTCTGCATATACTTCATTCTACCACAATATCACCTTGTAATTGTGCATACCTTGTATTTATTCATACCGGAATCGGCTAACGCCGTTTACGGTACTATGTAAGCCGCATTGAGCCTGCAAATAGGTGGGAAAATGTGGGATACAAATGTACCAAATAAATAAAATAAAATATAGTGTTGAAAACAAAATAAAGGCCATCTGGCATTGTTTGCCCCAAACCCCTGAGCTCCAGCACTATGTGGGGGAAGGGGGGGGAGAGAGGATGGTGATAGTGTTCAGCAATATGGTGGCAGCAGGAATATTAGGCTCTTCTGGCAGCAAGAGACAAGCCACAGTGGCAGGAATGATTCATATAGCAGGCTAGAAAACTGCACAAACATGAACTGGCAGTGTGTGCCGATTGGTGGAGGAGTGCCAAGGACAGAGATGAGGGCTGGAGAACTTACAAGGAGGAAGGAAATGATGAAAGAGAAAGTGGAATTCGAACCAGGTCAGAGAAAAGGGATGAAACTGGTGAAAAGCAAAGTCATCTACCTTTCTCTTCATGTAATGCAGGGATATTCTACCCCAGTTAATAGTGTAGAACTGGGACCCAGTTTTCTAAGAAGTAGGGGGAGGCGATGGGGAGACGAGGGAAGCTGGTGAGGGAGAGGAGGGTGTCCTAAGAGAAGCAGGCGACCTGACACGGGAGAGGGTTGAGAAAGGCTAGGGTAACCGATGTGGCAGGGGAGTTAAAGGAAGAGCTCTGGGTTTGGGATCACCCTTCACTCCAGTATCCTCCCACATACTACACTTTTCACTCCTGCAGCTCACTGTGTGCCGCTCACCCCTAAAGCAGCATACGCACACACTGTACTCCCTCATCACTACAACAGCACAGATAACACACAATCACTCTGTGCGCTCCTTGCTACTGTACTAACACACGTACTGAGTCTCTCATCCCTAAAGATTTATAACATTCTAGTCTAATATACTGTATAAAAATGACAGCATTTTTTATAGTTTTACATAATTTTCAAATTCCCTGGGTGTATTTGATGCACCACAATTGTCACTGACCCTCACCGCCACCAGCTACTGCCTACACATGTGATTACTGCCTTAATTTCCTCCCAGTTTTCAAAGTCCTTCCTCTCCTTCTGTGCCCCCAGGCGAAATGCCCAGGAGACTCCAGGGTACTCAGTGGACAAAGACTAGAGAGGAGATCATTTCCAAAACTGTCATTTTTGTCAGCAGTTACTGTAATACTGTCCATCACATTCCCTCCCTCCCTGGAGCTCACATACATCAACACTGCAATTCAGGCACCACCAGCCAACTTTACCCACAGTCCCCTGTGCTACAGCGCTATGGTCAAACCACAGGAGCCAGTTCTCTTTTTCTTTCTGAAGAGTGGCCATCTGTCTGCTACCTGCTCTCCTCATCACTCTCTATAGAGATGTTCTTCCTCTTCTGTGCTTTGCCTGGGGCAGCGTTCACTTCTGTTGCTATCTGGGCAAGGCGTATCTTCTGAAAGTCCTCTTGTGTCAGGAGTCGGCTAGTGCTGACCGCAGCTGCTTTTGCTTTTCGATCTTCCACAGGCATGCCTTTCAATTTCTCTGCCTGCATGTACAAAGCAAAGAAAAAGAAAACATTTTTGTACTTTTACATAATTGTTTTTCCCCCAAAGCACAATACGCACCAGATAACAAAAACAGTTGCACAGCAAGAAACTGTGGCTCACAACCACCCCGGTGAGATCAGAAGGAGCTGAGCATTGGTGAACTGAACAGAAAGAAAGAAAAAGGCAAGACAGTTAAGAAAACAGAAAACAGCAAATCAGATTCAGAAAGATTTCTTGCTGGACAGGGGTGTGTGTGTGTGTTGGTGGGGGGGGGGGGGGGGGGTGACTAGGCCCTTGCCTCCCCAATTCCTGTCAGTCTGACTTTCAGTTGGGAGGGAAAGTTGTTGCTGGGGACAGCTGATGTAATAAGCTGTGTTATCCTTTAGTGTAGAACTATTTTTTTAAAATTTTTAGAAGTCTTTATTGAACATTGTTAATGCTGAACATAGTGTACTCAACACTGCCTCAGTACAAAATAGAACAAGTACACATAACATTGTGCCAAATGCATAACAAAGAATGCAAAAGAAAATTTGCAATGCCTATTCAAATACAGATTATACTTCAGATTTTTCGATTTTATTTGTGAGTATCCTCCCATAACCTACCTACCCCCCTCCCCTCAAAAACCTCCCTTCCCTCCTAGATCCCTACCCCCACCCCTCCAAATGCCCCCTCTCCCCTTCCAAACCGTTCACCTTTTATCCAGGACACGCTTTCACAAAGGGCCCCCAGATCTTTTCCCAGTTAGGCAGAGCTTTCCTTTTCACAGCCGTCAGTCTCTCCATCTCACAAATGTATTCTTTAGTGTAGCACTTTACTTCCAATGTTTCCATTCTAATCTTACTCCCGATGCCGAAAGTTTTTAGCACAGAAAAATCGAACAGCAAAACTACCACACTTGTAGGGGGAGGGGGCTTGGGGAAGGTAAGTCTCCTTAGGCCCATCTGCGACCTACCCTCCAGATTTGGAGTCAAACTAACAGGAAGCACTGTTATTTACAGTGCTTGTCAATTTGACTCTGAGTTCAGGCAAAAATGTGCCTAGCCCTCAGATCCACCATCTTCCTTCCCCAACTCCGCCCAACCCCTCCCTGCCCAGCCCTAAAACACAAAACCACATCACATGTGGGACCACTCTCTAGGCTGCACCACTAATAATGTGTTGATACCAACCCCTCTGACAGGGACTTCCTTTTTCTGAGGGGTGGGACCCATAGAGCCATGGGTAGCATAGATCACATTTATGCTCTTTTTTTGTTTTTGTTTTGGTACTGCGGCTCCTAGGGAGCAGCAGGGCTGGAAGTGGGAGGGGAAAGAGGAGACCAGATGCTGGAAGATGGGAAAAAGAAAGGGAATATAGTGGGTTGGGAATAGGATGCAGTGGTGTTCCTAGGTCGATTGTCACCCGGGGGTGGGGTGGATTGCCACTGCTCTCCCCCCCAGCCCATCACCCCTCCAAGCAAATCAGACCCCCCCCCCCCCCCCCCGGTGAATCACTACACCCCAAGCGCATCGCTCTTACCTTCTGGAGGTGCAGGAAGCAGTCGTGTAGCTGTCAGTTCTGCTGGTTCCCTGCCCCGGAAAGAAAGTAACGCCAGATGGAGCAGGGAACTGGCGAAGCAGACAGCCACATGGTTGCTCCCTGCACCCCCTTGCACTGTGCACCCAGGGCGAACCGTCCCCACCGCCTTGCCCTTGGTATGCAACTGATAGGATGACAGAGGGGAGATGCTGGCTCAGGGAGGGGGAAAGGAAGGCTAGGACAGGATGCTGGAGCAGAAGAAAGTAGGGTCACAGAGAGGAGATGCTGGAGGCAGTGGGAGGAGTAGGGAAGGTGGGCAATGCTGGACAGTGGGGGAGGGGAGAGAGAAGAGATGATGGATGGATGGGAAAACAGAGGGAGAGAGAAACCATGATGTTGGATGGAAGGGGGAGTAAGTGGAGAGGTAACAAAAGACGGGGGAATTGAGAAGACAGGAGCTAGGAAGGTCAAAGTGAGGGAACAAGATGAAAGCAGTAAAAAAAAAGGAAGACTGAAGACTGGATAGGAAGCCGTGAAATCCGAGTGGTTAGAGAGAGAGAAAAATAAATGGAAGAAAGCTGAAAGGAAAAGATCAATGTAAAAGATGGATGTAGGGGAGGAAGTAAAGCAGAGACAAAAATGAGAAATGGACAGGAGATTCTGGGAAAAGTTAAGAGAAGACAGAGGAAAGTGTAAACAAGATACTAGGATAGAGAGTTGCACGGGGACAGAAATCCTACCCATCCCCGCCCGTCCCTGCTGGAATCTTACCCGTCCCCACCCATCCCCGCTGGAATCTTACCCGTACCCACCCATCCCCGCAAAAATTTAAACCATCCCAACCCGTCCCCACCCGTCCCCGCAAGAATTTAACCCATCCCCACCCATCCCTGTAAGAATTTAATAGTACATAAAAGAAAGTTCCAGTCAGCTCCCTTTCTGGATTTGAGCCACAGCACTGTAGGCAAGGACGGACCGGAAGTTGGAACTTGGAGCACTCTGGTGCGCACATGTAAGATTTGTCTCTGATTCACTGGGATTGTGTGCTGAGAGGCCGCCACATGCACGCGCCAGTAGGTCAGGTGACATCTGATTCTCATGCCTGTGTCAGAGCTGAGGTCTGTGCACCAGCCTGGGAGCAAAGAGGATTAATAGTAACAAAGTAAGTGACAGCAAATAGACCTGAACGGTCCATCCACTCTGCCCAATAGTCACACTCATGATCAATTCATCATTAAATCAACGAGTGTGATATTATATACTTGATTATGGTCTTTCTTTCGCGTTTCTGGAACAAAGACCACAGGAGTCTATCTGGCCCCATCCTTATGTTCCAACTGCTGGAGTTGCCATCGAAGCCCACTCCAGCCTATTCATGTTCTCATTTGTGGGACACAGACCGTAAAAGTCTGTCCAGCACTGTCCTCATGTTCCAGCCACTGAAGTTGCTGTCTAAGCCCTTTCCAGCCCATCCTACACCAGATTGCCAAGTATGAGACACAGACCATACAAGTCTGCCAGGTATCAGCTCTAGTTCATCACAGCCAGAGTCGCCATCTAAGCGTCACTTGACACATCCACACACATGCAGCCATTTAAGGTTAGCTTTTATATAACTTCCATTTTCTAATTAGAGATCCTCTGTGTTCATCCCACGCCTTTTTGAATTCCGTCATCATTTGTGACTCTACCACCTCCTTAATGGAAGACTTTCCACATTTATGCTGTTAAAGCAAGGAAGAAGAGGAGGAGGAGGAGGAGGCAGCACTCAAAGAAATTGGTATTCGGTAGATGAGAGGCTGGTGCAGGTGCAGCTTACACTTCCACAGGAAGCCCACAGAACTGGTTCCATCCCCGCGGGAACCCCGCAGGAACTGCCTCCGTCCCCGCGGGAACCCCGCAGAACTGCTTCCATCCCCGCGGGAACCCCGCAGGAACTGCCTCCGTCCCCGCGGGAATCCCGCGGGTTCCGCGGGATTCCCGCGGGGACGGAAGCCGTGCAGCTCTCTATACTAGGACCAACACATTTAGAAAAACATGGCCAGACAACAAAGGTAGAAAAAAGAAATTTACATTTAGTGATTGAAATGTATCAGTTTTTGAAATTTACAGCTGCTATCTGTTGTGCACAGTACAAAAGGAGCAAACACCCACAGAAGGTGATCTCTCCACAGAAGAAACGAAGACAAGCAAACGTACAGTGGATCCAAAAATAACCTCTCACAATGAGTGTCTTCCTGAACAAGGTCTTTATTCAAATCTGCACAACTGACCCAACACGTGACGTGTTGGGTCAGTTGTGCAGATTTGAATAAAGACCTTGTTCAGGAAGACACTCATTGTGAGAGGTTATTTTTGGATCCACTGTAGGTTTGCTTGTCACAGTACAAAAGGGACATACATCACTGGTGCTACACTGGTTTCCTGGAGTTTCAGTTTAATTTTTGTTTACATATTTCTATTTTCATTTCATAATTAAATTATCCTGTTCTTGGTGGGGGTCTGTGTGCTTTGTGTGCCTGAAAGAGGCCAGATATTTTGCTAGCATTGAAGGTCTGTGTAGGATTGATCCATAGTAAAATGGCCAATGTAACACCAGTTTTTAAAAAGGGTTCCAGAGGTGATCCGGGAAATTATAGACCAGTGAGAGCCAGATGTTGGTGCCGGGCAAAATGGTAGAGACTATTATAAAGAACAAAATTACAGAGCGTATACATAATCATGAATTGAGGCAAAGCGAACATGGACTTAGTGAAGGGAAATCTTGCCTCATCAATCTATTACATTTCTTTGAAGGGGTGAACAAACATATGGATAAAGGTGAGCTGGTCGATATTGTGTCAAAAGGCGTTTGACAAAGTACCTCATGAAAGACTCCAGAGGAAACTGGAAAGTCATGGGATTGGAGGTAGTATTCTACTGTGAATTAAAAACTGGTTAAAGGATAGAAAACACAGACAGTAGGGTTAAATGGTCAGTATTCTCAATGGAGAAGTGTTAATAGTGGGATTCCAAAGGGGTCTGTGCTGGGACCGCTGCTTTTTAACATATTTATAAATGATCTAGATATGGGAATAACCAGTGAGGTAATTAAATTTGCTGACTACACAAAGTTATTCAGAGTTGTTAAATCGCAAGAGGATTGTGAAAAATTGCAAGAGGACCTTACGAGTCTGGGCATACAAATGGCAGATGACTTTTAATGTGAGCAAGTGCTAAGTGATGCATGTGGGAAAGAGGAACCCGAACTATAGCTACATGATGCAAGGTCCTGCATTAGAAATCACCGACGAAGAAAAGGATCTAGGAGTCATCGTTGATGATATTCTGAAACCCTCTGCTCACTGTGCTGCGGTGGAAAAGAAAAGCAAATAGAATGTTAGGTATTATTAGGAAAGGGATGGAAAATAAAAACGAAGATGTTATAATGCCTTTGTATCACTCCATGGTGCGACCGAACCTTGAATACTGTGTGCAATTCTGGTCACCGCATCTCAAAAAAGATATAGTGGAATTAGAAAAGGTACAGAGAAGGAAAACTAAAATTACAAAGAGGGTGGGACAACTTCCCTATGAGGAAAGGCTAAAAAGGCTAGGGCTCTTCAGCTTGGAGAAAAGATGGCTGAGGGGTGCTATGATAGAGGTCTATAAAATAATGAGTGGAGTGGAATACATAGACATGAATCAATTGTTTACTCTTTCCAAAAATACTAGGACTAGGGGCATGCAATGAAGCTACCAACTAGTAAATTTAAAACAAATCAGAGAAAATATTTCTTCTCTCAATGTGTAATTAAACTCTTGAATTCGTTGCCAGAAAATGTGGTAAAAGCAGTTAGCTTAGCGGGGTTTAAAAAAGGTTTGGATATCTTCCTAAAAGAAAAGTTCATAAGCCGTTATTAAAAAGACTTGGGAAAGTACTGTTCTAGGATCTTGCCAGGTACTTGTGACCTGGATTGACCACTGCTGGAAAAGGATGCTGGGCTTGATGGACCTTCAGTCTGTCCCAATATGACAATACTTACGTACTTATGTAACAGGGAATATGATCAAAGGCTGCCAAATCTTTTTTACTGACAGTCTACTTCCACTGTATGCAAATAGATCTTATACATATTCATTGTGGAAAGCCTGAAAAGCAGGCTGGGTTGTGGAACTCAAGGACTGGACTTGAGGACCCCTGCTGTAGACAGTACATAAGTATTGCCATACTGCTCAATGCGCAGATTCCATCGGGGAACGCTGGTCCATCCAGAATATTCACCTGAGCAGATGACTTCGGGCAGCTTTCTTTGCACAGTATCTCTGAGTGAATGCCTTTGGGCAGCTTTGCTTACATAGAATATATCTTTGAATATTAACAAGAACCCTGAGGCAGGCGTTTTGTGACGCTGAAACATGGACCGTGTCGGGTCCTCTTGTCCCATAGTGTTTTAAGCACTGTCTCCAGTGGTGGATTCATCCTTTGGTCAGCCTTGCCTCTACTCTGCATTATAGCACTGAAACAGTCATAACCTACACACCCTAATCACAAAATTCAGAAGAATAATAAGCCAAGGTCAGTCAATACTACTACTACAATTCAATATGTCAAGCGCCTTCGACCTAGTAGATCACACTAATAACCCTGCTCAACAACATAGGAATAACTGGAGTAGTAGCAGACTGGTTCAATGGTTTTCTAAGAACTAGATCCTATCTCCAAGATATCCAATGAGTTTTCTGCCTCCTGGATCCCTGAATGCGGGGTCCCTCAGGGTTCCCTGACATCATCAATATATTATTCAATGTCCTAATGGCTCCACTTGGCAAGAAACTGGAAAATAAAATGGGGTTAAACCCATTCGTATATGCAGATGATGTCACAATCTACATACTTTTCAACAAAGGAATCTCAGAGATGCTGGATAAGGTCAAAAAAGGACTCGACCTCATGGAAAACTGAGCCACAACTGTCAAACAAACTAAACCGAGACAAAAGCAAACTCCTGGTTCTATCCAGCCAGCAAAATCCCACCACTTACCAAAACCTCATAACAGATCAACAATCTTGTGCAATTGAAACACAAATAAAAATATTAGGCATCATTCTCGACAAACATCTGATCCATGAAGACCAAGTTGCTGCAATCACGTCAAAAAGCTTCAAAACACTATGGAAACTGAGAAGAATCAGAGACTATTTCCCCAGTCATTCTGTCTTATAATGTCCGAACTAGACTACTGTAATGCAGCATATGTAGGCTACAAAGAAAACCTACTACGATCGTTGCAGACCGTCCAAAACACAGCAGTGAGATTGATATCCAAAAAGTTGAAATATGATAGAGCAACCCCACTACTCATAATGCTACATTGGCTCCCGATCAAGGCCACACTATTTTTCAAAACTAGTACAATTTTCAAAATACTGTTTGGCATGTTATTGGACTACATGCTAGACATGATTAGACTATCACCAAGAAATGCAAACCCAGGAACCACAAGTTACCAACTACTTCACCTGTCCAACTGCAAAAACATACTATACAAGTCCACCTACACGGCAGGATTTAGCTACCTGGGCATATGGTGGAACTCAATTCTCATAGTCATAAGAAGCATCACGAACTACATCCAGTTCAGAAAAGACCTAAAAGACCTACCTCTTCAGGAAATTCTATGAGTAAAATATGCACTAATCATTTTGGAACAACAATACACAACACACCCTCTAGATTTAACAAATCTTTTCATTTAAGAAAAGAACTAAAACATACCTTCTCAAGAAACCAATGAGTATTCCATAAGCACTAATAGTTATCTTGCCAACCACTGTAAAACAAAGCATCATATAACCTTGTAAATGTAATGTACTCTCTAACAACTTAAATGTAAGTCACATTGAACCAAAACTCGTTTTTGGATAATTGTGGGATACAAGTATAAATAAATACAAAATAAAATAAACTCTCTCTCTTCTCTGCTTTTTCCTCAAAACAGCCTTCCTCCCAATCCAAAGTCACTAATACCTACCTCATCACATTGACCCAGATTATCTATAGCGTAGAAGGAATTTGTATTTTTCAGCAACGCTAAATGGGCTTGTGGTAGTGAAGACTTGGATTTCCCACTGAAATGTAGTGCTCTTTCCAGGTACATGACACAGCTGCCATCACTTCCACTGAACATTTTCGGTACTAATGCAAGACTGGCTATCCAGGAGCAACCTGCTTTTTCACTGCTGGAGAGTTTTCTAGTCAATATAAATTAAATGTACTTTTCTCAGTTTTAGCACCTACCATCTCTTGCTGCTCCTCATCCGAAGAATGATGCACATCAATCCACTCTCCATCACTGTCAGCATCACTGAGGCTGGTACTTTCCCACTCATCTGAAAAGCAATATAGAGGACAACAGCATGGATTTACCCAGTGGAAGACTTGCGAGTACTTTTCAAGGACAGACTTTGGATCCAGTTCAAGGCTTCTCCTGAGCACAGACTATAAATGTGACTGATCATGCTAAACACTAGCAAATACACTGAGACCATCAAACCCATTTCAAGTATCACTAGTTAAAAGGCTAATGCACCACAGTACTATAGCATAGATTTTTTTTTCTGGTCAAATCACAAATTTCAAAAGGTTCCTTGACATCCAGCCCAACTGGAACCTGTGACAAACTTGCACATCACCTAATCAATGGTGGAAAATATATCAGAAGTGGAAAGGGCTCATGATGAAGAAACCTGAAAACCGGTTTCACAAAATCCAACCAAACGCACATCACGCACACTTTCAAGTCACACTTCCTCTTTGCTTGCTGTATATATCAGAGTAGCTTCCCATGCCTGACTCCATGTCCCTTGAAATGCAATGCTTAGTTAAGCATGTAGTGAAGTGCTTAATGATATCTCAATACATAACACATTCTCAGCAGGTATTTCCAGTTGTAGTCTCACCTTCCTCACCATCTTTGTCTTCCTGCTCAACCTCCAGCACTTCAGCACCCGGGATGTAATCTTTGGCATCCAGCTCACCATACTCTTGTATTCTGGCTTTGACTGAGGCTTCTGTGGGTTTACCCTAAGATTAGGAAACAGAGCTTAGCTTACATGCTGTATATCTGCTTTTTTTGATCAAATGAATCATGGGTAAAACAAGTTACAAATTAAAAACTGCAGAAAAGCATTGAGCCTGCCAATGAAGCTTAGCAGCTGAGGAAGGGGGGGGAAGGAAACAACAAAATGGACATTCAGCATTTTTACATTTCTCATCAGACTAGAACATGGTTACTGGAGCCCAACCAAGGAAAGGAAAAGAAAGATGAAATAACTGATCTTGGTGTCCTATCCACTCTGTTCCAAAGCCTCTCTAAGCTTGTATTTCAGCTGTGTGCTGGCATAATGTACAGACACCTCCACTTACTGGCCACCGCGCACACCACTCTTGCAATCACTGTGGAAGACACCAAATTTGTCATTAACATGAGTCTGTTGGGTGGACTCCCAACAGTCATGAATAAGAGATGAGCATGTGGAGGCTGCCATGCTACCTCTCTCTCCCAGACCCACAGAGAGCAATGTGTGCCATGAATCTGCACACAGAAAGTGAAGGAAGGTAAAATTATGTATCATACCTGATAATTTTCTTTCCATTAATCATAGCTGATCAATCCATAGACTGGTGGGTTGTGTCCATCTACCAGCAGGTGGAGATAGAGAGCAAACTTTTGCCTCCCTATATGTGGTCATGTGCTGCAGGAAACTCCTCAGTATGTCGATATCAAAGCTCCATCCGCAGGACTCAGCACTTAGAGAATTACACCCACAAAGGGACACTCTGCCCAGCTCACCACCGCCGAAACGGGGGAGGGGAAGTAACCCAGCTCATCCCCACACAAGTGGGGGAGGGGAATCCGTCCAGCTCATCCCCGCGGAGCGGGGGAGGGACACCACCCCGCCGATGCGGGGGGATCTGGCTTATCCTGCAACCGCAACCGCGGGAGGAGCTGACTGACCCTAACACCGCCGAAGCGGGAGGGGTACAAAGCTGCCCTACAGCCGCACGAAGCGGGAGGGAGTGCCGGCAGAATTTAAGTCTCAATCCAGCCCCGTAAAACGGAGGGGAGAGGAATGCAGCAGCTCACTGTAACACAAACTCGTCTCAACTCTTGAAGAATCCAATTGAAAAAACTTGAACACGAAGTCCTCCTGAAGTAACTGAAGACTAAACTTGAACCTGAAATGCAACCAGAATATGAACAGCACAGATATCTGGGAGGGGCTATGGATTGATCAGC
This sequence comes from Microcaecilia unicolor, assembly GCF_901765095.1. Classification (NCBI taxonomy): domain Eukaryota; kingdom Metazoa; phylum Chordata; class Amphibia; order Gymnophiona; family Siphonopidae; genus Microcaecilia; species Microcaecilia unicolor. The sequence goes on along the minus strand of NC_044032.1, from coordinate 402,685,145 downwards.
TATGATTAATGGAAAGAAAATTATCAGGTATGATACATAATTTTACCTTCCATATCATCATGCTGATCAATCCATAGACTGGTGGGATGTACCGAAGCAGTACTCACCCAGGGCGGGACATTGAAATCCCTGACCTCAACACTGAAGCTCCAAACCGGGCCTCCGCCCGAGCAGCCACAGTCAAGCGGTAATGCTTGGAGAAGGTATGGGCCTCTGCCCAAGTTGCCGCCTTGCATATCTCTTCCAAGGAGACGGACCCGGCCTCTGCCATCGAGGCCGCCTGAGCTCTAGTGGAGTGAGCCTTCAGCTGGATAGGCGGCACCTTCCCCACGGCCACATAAGCCGCCGCAATGGCTTCCTTGACCCATCTTGCCACGGTAGGCTTAGCAGCCTGCAGACCCTTACGAGGACCTGCAAACAGGACAAACAGATGATCCGACTTCCGGAAATCATTGATCACTTCCAAGTATCTGAAGATGACTCGTCTCACATCCAGATATTTGAGAGCAGAGTATTCCTCTGGGTAGTCCTCCCTACGAAAGGAAGGGAGACAGAGCTGCTGATTCACATGGAAGCGAGAAACAATCTTGGGCAGGAAGGAAGGCACTGTGCGAATAGTCACTCCTGCCTCAGTGAACTGCAGAAAAGGCTCTCGACATGAGAGCGCCTGGAGCTCGGAAACTCTTCTGGCTGAAGTGATAGCCACCAAAAAGACTGCTTTCAACATCAGGTCTTTCAGAGATGCCCTCGACAAGGGTTCAAAAGGCGGCTTCTGCAAGGCTCTTAGCACCAGGTTGAGATTCCACGCAGGCACCACTGAGTGCAGAGGAGGGCGCAGGTGATTAACTCCCTTGAGAAAACGCACCACATCTGGCTGCGAAGCCAGGGAAGCACCCTTCAGGCGGCCCCTGTACTTTAAGGGAACTGAGCGACAGGCCTTTCTCCAGACCTTCTTGCAGGAATGCCAACACTGAAGAAATTGGAGCAGTGAATGGAGAAAATGAACCTGCTTCACACCACGCTGCAAAGGTACGCCAAACCCTGGCGTAAGCAGTAGAAGTAGAGCGCTTCCTCGCTCTCAGCATAGTGGCAATGACCTTGTCTGAGAAGCCCTTCTTCTTCAGACGCTGCCGCTCAATAGCCAGGCCGTAAGACCAAAGGGGGAGGGATCCTCCATCACCACGGGACCCTGATGCAACAGGCCCTGCTCCACTGGCAGGCGCAGAGGGTGGTCCACTGAGAGCCTGATCAAGTCCGCATACCAGGGACGTCTGGGCCAGTCTGGACCCACCAGGATTATCCGGCCCGGATGCTTTGCCACCCGGTCTAGCACCCTGCCCAACATGGGCCAGGGCGGGAACACATAGAGAAGCTCCTTTGCCGGCCACTGTTGGAGAAGAGCATCTACTCCCAGGGATCGAGGGTCCCGTCCTCTGCTGAAAAAGCGCGGCACTTGGCAATTGGCCGAAGACGCCATCAGGTCTAGGCTCGGCTGGCCCCAGCGCTTCGTGATGTCCAAAAACGCCTGAGCCCATAACTGCCACTCTCCGGGATCCAAGGTATGGCGACTGAGAAAGTCCGCCTTGACATTCATGACTCCGGCTATGTGGGCCGCTGACAGCTGCTCCAGGCTCGCTTCCGCCCACTGGCATAAATTCATGGCCTCCTTGGCTAGAGGGGCGCTCTTGGTACCTCCTTGGCGGTTGACATAGGCCACAGCCGTGGCATTGTCCGACAGGACCCTTACTGGCTTCAACGCCAGAATCGGGAGGAACTGCAATAGCGCCAACCGAATGGCTCTGAGTTCCAGGAGGTTGATAGACCACTTTGCCTCTGCAGGAGACCAGAGCCCCTGCGCTGTCCTTCCCAAACAGTGGGCTCCCCAGCCCGTCAAAGAGGCGTCCGTCGTGACGACAATCCACTCCGGGGTTACAAGAGGCATCCCTGCAGACAACTTGTCTGTCTTCAGCCACCAGCTCAGCGCCTTGCGCACTGCTGGATCCAAGGGAAGGTGCACAGCATAATCCTCCGACACCGGAGTCCAACGCTGCAGCAGAGAGTGTTGAAGTGGTCTCATATGAGCCCTGGCCCAGGGCACTACATCCATCGTGGCCGTCATAGAGCCCAACAGCTGCACATAGTCCCAAGCTCGAAGGCGAAAGGCTACTAGGAACTGGTCCACCTGAGCCTGAAGTTTGACAATCCGATTGTCTGGCAGGAACACTCTGCCCACTTGGGTGTCGAATCGAACTCCCAGATACTCCAGGGACTGAGTTGGGCGCAGCTGGCTTTTCTCCCAGTTGATGATCCACCCCAGGGAGCTCAAAAGAGCAACCACCCGGTTCACAGCTTTGCCGCACTCTGCATAAGAGGGGGCTCGGATCAACCAGTCGTCCAGATAAGGATGGACTTGTACTCCTTCCTTCCGCAGGAAGGCCGCGATGACCACCATTACTTTGGAGAAGGTCCGCGGAGCAGTAGCCAACCCGAACGGGAGGGCTCTGAACTGGAAGTGTCGGCCCAGGACTGCAAAACGCAGAAAGCGTTGATGAGGAGGCCAGATGGGAATATGCAAGTACGCTTCCTTGATGTCCAAGGATGCCAGGAACTCTCCTGCCTTCACTGCCGCTATAAACAGAGCGGAGAGTCTCCATGCGAAAGTGCCGAACTTTCAAGGCCCGATTGACCCCTTTGAGGTCGAGGATAGGCCGTACAGAACCTCCTTTCTTTGGTACCACAAAGTAAATGGAGTAACGTCCCTTGCCAAGCTGATTTTCTGGCACCGGAACGACCGCACCCAGGCGGATCAGATTGTCCAAGGTCTGCTGCACTGCCACAGCTTTGACCGGAGACTTGCAGGGAGAGAGTACAAACCCGTCTTTTAAGGGTCGGCAGAACTCTAGCTTGTAGCCGTCTCTGATGACTTCTAGCACCCAAGCGTCTGAAGTTACTCTGGTCCACTCGCCCAGAAACGAGGACAGGCGTCCTCCAATCTGCACTGGGCCATGGACCAAGACCCCGTCATTGGGTACGAGACCCTGGGGGAGGACCGGAGGGCGTACCTCCGGGACGGCGGTCTCTGCGAAAGGAATGCTGCTTGGGGGAGAAGTTCCTCTTGAAGGAAGAGGGGGCAGAGGAGCCCGACTTGCCCAGGCGGTACCGACGGACTTCTTGAAACCGTCCTCTGGAGTTACCAGGGCGAGCACTGGTCCGAGCCCTGGCCTCTGGTAACCTCTTGCCCTTAGACGTGCCGAGATCGGTCACAATTTTGTCCAGCTCGACCCCAAAGAGCAGCTTGCCTTTAAAAGGCAACTTAGCCAGGCGGGACTTAGAGGCGTGGTCCGCAGACCAATGCTTCAGCCATAGCCACCGCCGCGCAGAGACTGTCTGAGCCATACCTTTAGCTGAGGCTCTCAAGACATCATACAGTAAGTCTGCCAAATAAGCCAAGCCCGATTCCAGGGCCGGCCAATCAGCCCTCAAGGAAGGATCCGAGGGGGAAGCCCGCTGCACAATCGTCAGGCACGCCCTGGCCACATAGGAGCCGCAAACTGAGGCCTGCAAACTTAAAGCAGCCGCCTCGAAGGACGACCTTAAGGCCGCCTCCAATCTTCTATCTTGGGCGTCCTTTAAGGCCGTGCAAAATTCCACCGGCAACGCCGTTTTCTTAGTCACCGCAGTGATTAAAGAATCCACGGTAGGCCAAAGAAAGGCCTCACGTTCACTTTCAGGCAAAGGATAGAGGCGGGACATAGCCCTAGCCACTTTGAGGCTCGCTTCTGGGACATCCCATTGAGCCGAAATTAAGGTGTGCATGGCATCATGCACGTGGAAGGTTCTAGGCGGGCGCTTCGTCCCCAGCATAATGGTGGAGCCAACAGGGGCTGAGGGAGAGACGTCCTCTGGAGAGGAAATCTTCAAAATGCTCATGGCCTGCATTAACAGGTTGGACAAATCCTCTGAGCGAAATATCCGCGCTGCAGAGGGGTCATCCGCTCCATCCGGGCGGGAATCCGTCTCCTCCAAGGAATCCCCAAAGGACCGTTGGGAGAACTCAGATACGCTGCCCTCATCTACATCAGAGGAGACAAAGTCCTCTAAGGCCTGGGAATCCAGCCGAGGGCGTTTACATCCGGAGGCCTCAACCCCTTTATCGGACAAGGGAGCAGGGGCAGCGTTTTGCATAAGGAAAGCCTGATGCAGCAGCAAAATAAACTCGGGGGAGAAACCCCCCAGACTGTGCACTTCAGCAGCCTGGGCCACAGCCCTAGACGCACCCTCAACCGGCGCTCGCAAGAGCGGGGGAGAAACATGCTGCGCATCCAAAATGGCGTCCGGCGCGACACTCCGCGAAGGAGCCGCGCGGGAAGAACGGCGCTTAACTTTAGCCGCTTTTTTGCCGTCGCCCAAATCAAGGGCGGCCATGGCATTAACGTCTCCCAGCTCAAGAGCGGTCCAAGAAGAAGCCGTCCGAGCAGAGTGGCCGGCCAAGATGGCGGAGGCGAGCAGCGGGGGATGGGCGTTTATGGCGGGAAAAACCGCCGCGCCGGAGGGAGAACCGGGACACTGACCGGCCTCCAAACTGACACCCAACAAGGGCGAATCAGACTTTAAGACCCCCGCATCCCCGCTAGAAGCGCACATGCGGTCCGGGGAGCGATTCTTCGCGCCCTCGCCCTCCGACGCCATAGGCCACGTGGAGATCGATGGGGGAACCCCCTGCCCGCTATAAAAAGGTAAAAATTACCTGCTTCTCGCTCCGAGCTGTAACGACCTGGTGTCCCAGTGAGTAGCTGCAATAAACGTTTAAATAAACGTCGAAATAAACGCCTTTAAGGACGTCCAAAATTTTTTTTTTTTTTTTAACGGAGCCAGCAGGAGGGGGGAGAAAAGGAGGGACCTGGCGCCACCAGGTTTGCACTTGCTCAAGAAGAGCCCTCAACCCCAGGTACTCAACAAAACCTAAAAATTAGGCTTGGAGACCTAGCCAGAGCTGCTGCTGTGTGTGACCACCACCTGCTGAGATAGAGAACATACTGAGGAGTTTCCGGCAGCACATGACCACATATAGGGAGGCAAAAGTTTGCTCTCTATCTCCACCTGCTGGTAGATGGACACAACCCACCAGTCTATGGATTGATCAGCATGATAATATGGAAATGTATCTTACTTAAGCGATGATTCACCTTTTGCTCATTACCCAGGTTTGTAGAGGAAAGGGAAAGAACACAGTGCACCACTTTGCTATATATTTTAACTACCTAAACCAAACATCTTTGGCATCTCTCTCTTTCAAAAAGCTTCATCTACATTTCTGCATGGTAAAGAGCCTTCCTCCCTGCTTACCCTAAATTTCTTTTGCAACATCTGAGGGTTCAAGGAGCGGAAAAGGTGTATCAGGGTTCTTGCAGACATCATTACATCTGTGAAACAAAAGCCACAAAGTCATTTAAAGAGCACAATAAAAATAAAAACATAATAAACAAAATTGTGATGGAATAATGAGGGCACATTTAAATTATTTCATTTTTGCTTTTGAAATTAGGAAAAATGAGATCTCTCTTCATGGCTATATTATTTCAGACCCAAACAGGTTGTTGATGTTACCTGTATATACAAACTATAGGTTCAATTAGAAAGAGATAAAAACAGAGAACATACAGTGGTGGAAATAAGTATTTGATCCCTTGCTGATTTTGTAAGTTTGCCCACTGACAAAGACATGAGCAGCCCATAATTGAAGGGTAGGTTATTGGTAACAGTGAGAGATAGCACATCACAAATTAAATCCGGAAAATCACATTGTGGAAAGTATATGAATTTATTTGCATTCTGCAGAGGGAAATAAGTATTTAATCCCTCTGGCAAACAAGACCTAATACTTGGTGGCAAAACCCTTGTTGGCAAGCACAGCGGTCAGACGTCTTCTGTAGTTGATGATGAGGTTTGCACACATGTCAGGAGGAATTTTGGTCCACTCCTCTTTGCAGATCATCTCTAAATCATTAAGAGTTCTGGGCTGTCGCTTGGCAACTCGCAGCTTCAGCTCCCTCCATAAGTTTTCAATGGGATTAAGGTCTGGTGACTGGCTAGGCCACTCCATGACCCTAATGTGCTTCTTCCTGAGCCACTCCTTTGTTGCCTTGGCTGTATGTTTTGGGTCATTGTCGTGCTGGAAGACCCAGCCACGACCCATTTTTAAGGCCCTGGCGGAGGGAAGGAGGTTGTCACTCAGAATTGTACGGTACATGGCCCCATCCATTCTCCCATTGATGCGGTGAAGTAGTCCTGTGCCCTTAGCAGAGAAACACCCCCAAAACATAACATTTCCACCTCCATGCTTGACAGTGGGGACGGTGTTCTTTGGGTCATAGGCAGCATTTCTCTTCCTCCAAACACGGCGAGTTGAGTTCATGCCAAAGAGCTCAATTTTTGTCTCATCTGACCACAGCACCTTCTCCCAATCACTCTCGGCATCATCCAGGTGTTCACTGGCAAACTTCAGACGGGCCGTCACATGTGCCTTCCGGAGCAGGGGGACCTTGCGGGCACTGCAGGATTGCAATCCGTTATGTCGTAATGTGTTACCAATGGTTTTCGTGGTGACAGTGGTCCCAGCTGCCTTGAGATCATTGACAAGTTCCCCCCTTGTAGTTGTAGGCTGATTTCTAACCTTCCTCATGATCAAGGATACCCCACGAGGTGAGATTTTGCGTGGAGCCCCAGATCTTTGTCGATTGACAGTCATTTTGTACTTCTTCCATTTTCTTACTATGGCACCAACAGTTGTCTCCTTCTCGCCCAGCGTCTTACTGATGGTTTTGTAGCCCATTCCAGCCTTGTGCAGGTGTATGATCTTGTCCCTGACATCCTTAGACAGCTCCTTGCTCTTGGCCATTTTGTAGAGGTTAGAGTCTGACTGATTCACTGAGTCTGTGGACAGGTGTCTTTCATACAGGTGACCATTGCCGACAGCTGTCTGTCATGCAGGTAACGAGTTGATTTGGAGCATCTACCTGGTCTGTAGGGGCCAGATCTCTTACTGGTTGGTGGGGGATCAAATACTTATTTCCCTCTGCAGAATGCAAATAAATTCATATACTTTCCACAATGTGATTTTCCGGATTTAATTTGTGATGTGCTATCTCTCACTGTTACCAATAACCTACCCTTCAATTATGGGCTGCTCATGTCTTTGTCAGTGGGCAAACTTACAAAATCAGCAAGGGATCAAATACTTATTTCCACCACTGTATATCACGCAAACAAAAGCAGAGAAAATGACTGATGCCCTGCATGACAAAAGGTGCAAGAGCATGTTTTTAGATCTACGCTGATCATTTTCCCGAAAACTGAACCTTTGGACTGATCTAAAGACATTAGGTAGTCCATGCCAGGCAAAAACCAGACACTGTCTAGGCTTCTCAGAACAGGAAAGCTAACAGATTCCAGATGAGATGACTTTCCCTATCATTTAAGCATCAGCTTCCCTAGCTCCATTATCAGTGATGCAACCGATTCCTTCCACACTGGTATCTTTTCCAACCAGTTTATTAGAATAGTGCTAGTATCATCTAAACAGGGGTGGGGCCTTGATGGCCACAACCCAGGTGGGTTTTCAAGATTTCCAGAATGATTATATACATAAGATTGGTTTCCATTGTGTGCAAATAGTTTTCATGCATATTCATTGTGGAAATCTTGAAAACCCGACTGGGTTGTGGCCCTCAAGGACCTTGGCTGTCCACCCCTGATCTAAAATGTACAGGTGTCTAGACTAGGGGACGCTAAAGCCTACAGATGGGCTAGGAAGGAGGGACTAGACATTATTATGTGTCAAGTGTTCTCGTCCATCCTTCTGTACACTTACTAGATCATTGGTGTGCAAAAGATTCAATTAAACTTAGCTTCCTCATTTTTGAGCATCATTATATGAAGATTGTGCCCAAGGAAGAGAGGAATTGTCAAGCTATTCATCTTCCATGTGATCTTTTTAATACAAGATCCACAGACCTCTCTGTGAACACAACCTAACACATTAAGGTGTAGATAAAGCAACATTCCCAGAGAAAACATTTCTCCCAGCCAGTTCATCACGTCAATTGCTATCTGATCAGGATACTAAAAAAAAGGAGTGTCAAAATTACCAAGCAGCCCAAGACATTTGACACAAAGGCAATCAGACACCGAGGGGGGGGGGGGGGGGGGGGGGGTTAAGAGAGACAATGCATTCTTCACTCATTCCAGATGTGAAGGGCGATTCTAGTAACTGGGTACCCACACGTTTGTGTGTTAATACAGAGAATACTAGCACTCGTGTACCTAAATACATACTTATATAAGTACACAAGTACATAAGTATTGCCATACTGAGACAGACCAAAGGTCCATCAAGCCCAGCATCCTGTTTCCAACAGTGGCCAATCCAGGTCACAAATACCTGGCAAGATCCCAAAAAAGTATAAAACATTTTATGCTGCTTATCCCAGAAATAAGCAGATGAGTTTCCCCAAGTCCATTTTAATAATGGTCTATGGACTTTTCTTTAGGAAGCTGTCCAAACCTTTTTTAAACCCCACTAAGCTAACCGCCTTTACTACATTCTCTGGCAACGAATTCCAGAGTTTAATTACACATTGAGTGAAGAAAAATTCAGATTCATTTTAAATTTACTACTTTGTAGCTTCATCGAAAGCCCCCTAGTCCTAGTATTTTTGGAAGAAGTAAACAGACGCTTCACGTCTACCCTTTCCACTCCAATTATTATTTTATAGACCTCTATCATATCTCCCCTCAGCCGCCTTTTCTCCAAGCTGAAAAGCCCTAGCCGCTTTAGCCTTTCCTCATAGGGAAGTCGTCCCATCCCCTTTACCATTTTTGTCGCCCTTCTCTGTACCTTTTCTAATTCCACTGTATCTTCTTTGAGATGCATCAACCAGAATTGAACACAATATACAAGGTGCAGTTGCACCATGGAGCAATACAAAGGCATTACAACGTCCTCATTTTTGTTTTCCATTCCTTTCCTAATAATACCTAATATACTATTTGCTTTCTTAGCCACAGCAGCACACTGAGCAGAAGGTTTCAACGTATCATCAACGGTGACACCTAGATCCCTTTCTTGGTCTGTGACTCCTAACGTGGAACCTTGCATGACGTAGCTATAATTCAGGCTCCTCTTTCCCACATGCATCACTTTGCACTTGCTCACATTAAACATCACCTGCCACTTAGACGCCCAGTCTCGTAAGGTCCTCTTGTAATTTTTCACAATCCTCTTGCAATTTAATGACTTTGAATAACTTTCTGTCATCAGCAAATTTAATTACCTCACTAGTTATTCCCATATCTAGGTCATTTATAAATATGCTAAAAAGCAATGGTTCCAGCACAGACCCCTGGGGAACCCCACTAACCACCCTTTTCCATTGAGAATACTGACCATTTAACCCTACTCTCTGTTTTCTATCTTTTAACCAGTTTTTAATCCACAATAGAACACTACCTCCTATCCCATGACTCTCCAATTTCCTCTCGAGTCTTTCATGAGGTACTTTGTCAAACACCTTTTGAAAATCCAAATACACAATATCAACCGGCTCACCTTTATCCACATGTTTATTCACTCCTTCAAAGAAATGTAATAGATTGGTGAGGCAAGATTTCCCTTCACTAAATCCATGTTGGCTTTGTCTCATCAATCCATGCCCCTGAACATGCTCTGTAATTTTGTTCCTTATAATAGTTTCTACCCTTTTGCACGGCACCAACGTCAAGCTCACCGGTCTATAATTTCCTGGATCTCCTCTGGAACCCTTTTTAAAAAAATCGGCGTTACATTGGCCACCCTCCAATCTTCCAGTACCACGCTCGATTTATTACTAACAATAGTTCTGCAAGTTCATTTTTCAATTCTATCAGTACTCTGGGATGGATACCATCCAGTCCAGGAGATTTGCTACTCTTCAATTTGTCAAATTGCCCCATTACATCCTCCAGGTTTATAGAGATTTCATTCAGTTTTTCCGACTCGTCAGCTTTGAATACCATTTCTGGCACCGGTATCTCTCCAAAATCTTCCTCGGTGAAGACCGAAGCAAAGGTAAAATTATGTATCATACCTGATAATTTTCTTTCCATTAATCATAGCTGATCAATCCATAGACTGGTGGGTTGTGTCCATCTACCAGCAGGTGGAGATAGAGAGCAAACTTTTGCCTCCCTATATGTGGTCATGTGCTGCAGGAAACTCCTCAGTATGTCGATATCAAAGCTCCATCCGCAGGACTCAGCACTTAGAGAATTACACCCACAAAGGGACACTCTGCCCAGCTCACCACCGCCGAAACGGGGGAGGGGAAGTAACCCAGCTCATCCCCACACAAGTGGGGGAGGGGAATCCGTCCAGCTCTTCCCCGCGGAGCGGGGGAGGGACACCACCCCGCCGATGCGGGGGGATCTGGCTTATCCTGCAACCGCAACCGCGGGAGGAGCTGACTGACCCTAACACCGCCGAAGCGGGAGGGGTACAAAGCTGCCCTATAGCCGCACGAAGCGGGAGGGAGTGCCGGCAGAATTTAAATCTCAATCCAGCCCCGTAAAACGGAGGGGAGAGGAATGCAGCAGCTCACTGTAACACAAACTCGTCTCAACTCTTGAAGAATCCAAGTGAAAAAACTTGAACACGAAGTCCTCCTGAAGTAACTGAAGACTAAACTTGAACCTAAAATTCAACCAGAATATAAACAGTACAGAAATCTGGAGGGGCTATGGATTGATCAGCTATGATTAATGGAAAGAAAATTATCAGGTATGATACATAATTTTACCTTCCATATCATCATGCTGATCAATCCATAGACTGGTGGGATGTACCGAAGCAGTACTCACCCAGGGCGGGACATTGAAATCCCTGACCTCAACACTGAAGCTCCAAACCGGGCCTCCGCCCGTGCCGCCACAGTCAAGCGGTAATGCTTGGAGAATGTATGGGCCGATGCCCAAGTTGCTGCCTTGCATATCTCTTCCAAGGAGACGGACCCGGCCTCTGCCATCGAGGCCGCCTGAGCTCTAGTGGAGTGAGCCTTCAGCTGGATAGGCGGCACCTTCCCTGCGGCCACATAAGCCGCTGCAATGGCTTCTTTGACCCATCTTGCCACTGTAGGCTTAGCAGCCTGCAGACCCTTACGAGGACCTGCAAACAGGACAAACAGATGATCCGATTTCCGGAAATCATTGGTCACTTCCAAGTATCTGATGATGACTCGTCTCACATCCAGATATTTAAGAGCAGAGTATTCCTCTGGGTAGTCCTCCCTACGAAAGGAAGGGAGACAGAGCTGCTGATTCACATGGAAGCGAGAAACAATCTTGGGCAGGAAGGAAGGCACTGTGCGAATAGTCACTCCTGCCTCAGTGAACTGCAGAAAAGGCTCTCGACATGAGAGCGCCTGGAGCTCGGAAACTCTTCTGGCTGAAGTGATAGCCACCAAAAAGACTGCTTTCAACGTCAGGTCTTTCAGAGATGCCCTCGACAAGGGTTCAAAAGGCGGCTTCTGTAATGCTCTTAGCACCAGATTGAGATTCCACGCAGGCACCACCGAGTGCAGAGGAGGGCGCAGGTGATTAACTCCCTTGAGAAAACGCACCACATCTGGCTGCGAAGCCAGGGAAGCACCCTTCAGGCGGCCCCTGAAGCAAGCCAGGGCCGCTACCTGAACTTTAAGGGAACTGAGCGACAGGCCTTTCTCCAGACCTTCTTGCAGGAACGCCAACACTGAAGAAATTGGAGCAGTGAATGGAGAAAATGAGCCTGCTTCACACCACGCTGCAAAGGTACGCCAAACCCTGGCGTAAGCAGTAGAAGTAGAGCGCTTCCTCGCTCTCAGCATAGTGGTGATGACCTTGTCTGAGAAGCCCTTCTTCCTCAGATGCTGCCGCTCAATAGCCAGGCCGTAAGACCAAAGGGGGAGGGATCCTCCATCACCACGGGACCCTGATGCAACAGGCCCTGCTCCACTGGCAGCCGCAGAGGATCGTCGACTGAGAGCCTGATCAAGTCCACATACCAGGGACGTCTGGGCCAATCCGGACCCACCAGGATTATCCGGCCTGGATGCTTTGCCACCCGGTCTAGCACCCTGCCCAACATGGGCCAGGGCGGGAACACATAGAGAAGCTCTTGTGTCGGCCACTGTTGGAGAAGAGCATCTACTCCCAGGGATCGAGGGTCCCGTCCTCTGCTGAAAAAGCGCGGCACTTGGCAATTGGCCGATGACGCCATCAGATCTAGGCTCGGCTGGCCCCAGCGCTTCGTGATGTCCAAGAACGCCTGAGCAGATAGCTGCCACTCTCCGGGCTCCAAGGTATGGCGACTGAGAAAGTCCGCCTTGACATTCATGACTCTGGCAATGTGGGCCGCTGACAGCTGTTCCAGGTTCGCTTCCGCCCACTGGCATAGACTCATAGCCTCCTTGGCTAGAGGGGCGCTCTTGGTACCTCCCTGGCGGTTGACATAGGCCACAGCCGTGGCATTGTCCGACAGGACCCGTACTGGCTTCAACGCCAGTACCGGGATGAACTCCAAAAGCGCCAACCGAATGGCTCTGAGTTCCAGGAGGTTGATAGACCACTTTGCCTCTGCAGGAGACCAGAGCCCCTGCGCTGTCCTTCCCAAGCAGTGGGCTCCCCAGCCCGACAAAGAGGCATCCGTCGTGACAACAATCCACTCCGGGGTCACCAGAGGCATTCCTGCAGACAACTTGTCTGTCTGCGTCCACCAGCTCAGCGCCTTGCGCACTGCTGGGTCCAAGGGAAGGCGCACAGCATAATCCTCCGACATCGGAGTCCAGCGCTGCAGCAGAGAGTGTTGTAGTGGTCTCATATGAGCCCTGGCCCAGGGCACTACTTCCATCGTGGCCGTCATAGAGCCCAACAGCTGCACATAGTCCCAAGCCCGAAGAGGAGAGGCTACTAGGAACTGGTCCACCTGAGCCTGAAGTTTGACAATCCGATTGTCTGGCAGGAACACTCTGCCCACTTGGGTGTCGAATCGAACTCCCAGATACTCCAGGGACTGAGTTGGGCGCAGCTGGCTTTTCTCCCAGTTGATGATCCACCCCAGGGAGCTCAAAAGAGCAACCACCCGGTTCACAGCTTTGCCGCACTCTGCATAAGAGGGGGCTCGGATCAACCAGTCGTCCAGATAAGGATGGACTTGTACTCCTTCCTTCCGCAGGAAGGCCGCGATGACCACCATTACTTTGGAGAAGGTCCGCGGAGCAGTAGCCAACCCGAACGGGAGGGCTCTGAACTGGAAGTGTCGGCCCAGGACTGCAAAACGCAGAAAGCGTTGATGGGGAGGCCAGATGGGAATATGCAAGTACGCTTCCTTGATGTCCAAGGATGCCAGGTACTCCCCTGCCTTCACTGCCGCTATAACAGAGCGGAGAGTCTCCATGCGAAAGTGCCGAACTTTCAAGGCCCGATTGACCCTTTTGAGGTCGAGGATAGGCCGTACAGAACCTCCTTTCTTTGGTACCACAAAGTAAATGGAGTAACGTCCCTTGCCAAGCTGATTTTCTGGCACCGGAACGACCGCACCCAGGCGGATCAGATTGTCCAAGGTCTGCTGCACTGCCACAGCTTTGACCGGAGACTTGCAGGGAGAGAGTACAAACCCGTCTCTTAAGGGTCGGCAGAACTCTAGCTTGTAGCCGTCTTTGATGACTTCCAGCACCCAAGCGTCTGAAGTTATTGTGGTCCACTCGCCCAGAAACGAGGAAAGCCGTCCTCCAATCTGCACTGGGGTGTGGACCAAGGCCCTGTCATTGGGTACGAGACCCTGGGGGAGGACCGGAGGGAGCACCTCCGGGACGGCGGTCTCTGCGAAAGGAATGCTGCTTGGGGGAGAAGTTCCTCTTGAAGGAAGAGGAGGCAGAAGAGCCCGACCTGCCCGGGCGGTACCGACGGGCTTCCTGAAACCGTCCTCTGGAGGTACCGGGACGAGTACTAGCCCGAGCCCTGACCTCTGGTAACTTCTTGCCCTTAGACGTGCCGAGATCGGTCACGATTTTGTCCAGCTCGACCCCAAAGAGCAGCTTGCCTTTAAAAGGCAATTTCGCTAGGCGGGACTTAGAGGCGTGGTCAGCAGACCAATGCTTCAGCCAAAGCCACTGCCGCGCAGAGATTGTCTGAGCCATGCCTTTAGCTGAGGCCCTCAAGACATCATACAGCAAGTCTGCCAAATAGGCCAAGCCCGATTCCAGGGCCGGCCAATCAGCCGCGTGACACTCCGCGAAGGAGCCGCGCGGGAAGAACGGCGCTTAACTCTAGCCGCTTCTGTGCCGTCGCCCAAATTAAGGGCGTTCATGGCATCAATGTCTCCCACCTCAAGGGCGGCCCAAGAAGAAGCCGTCCGAGCCGCGTGGCCGACCAATATGGCGGAGGCGGGCCGCGGGGGATGGGCGTTTATGGCGGGAAAAACCGCCACACCGGAGGAAGGACCGGGACACTCATCGGTCACGAAACTGTCACCCAACAAGGGCGAATCAGACTTTAAGACCCCCGCATCCCCTCTGGAAGCGCACACGCGATCCGGGGAGCGACTCTTTGCGCCCTCGCCCTCCGACGCCATGGGCCACGTGGAGACCAATCGGGGAACCCCCTGCCCGCTATAAAAGGTAAAAATTACCTGCTGTCCGCTCCGAGCTGTAACGACCTGGTGTCCCAGTGAGTAGCTGCAATAAACGTTTAAATAAACGTCGAAATAAACGCCTTTAAGGACGTTCAAAATTTTTTTTTTTTTTAAACGGAGCCAGCGGGAGGGGGGAGAAAAGGAGGGACCTGGCGCCACCAGGTTTGCACTTGCTCAAGAAGAGCCCTCAACCCCAGGCACTCAACAAAACCTAAAAATTAGGCTTGGAGGCCTAGCCAGAGCTGCTGCTGTGTGTGACCACCACCTGCTGAGATAGAGAACATACTGGGGAGTTTCCGGCAGCACATGACCACATATAGGGAGGCAAAAGTTTGCTCTCTATCTCCACCTGCTGGTAGATGGACACAACCCACCAGTCTATGGATTGATCAGCATGATGATATGGAAGAATTAATTTAATCACTCCGCTATGGCAAAAGTGCCAGCAGAGCACTTAAGTGCTACTCTGTAAGGTCATGCCTAAGTGGCACAGAACGTAAATGCAAAGGCAGGGGGGCATACAGATGAAGAGTGCATGGACAGGGCTCCCATTTACACACATAACTTATAGAATACTGCTGCTTTCAGTTTGGGTGCCTGCAGGTATGCCAGCTCTATGGCTGGAGTAATGAAGTGTGTGAATGTTATAATATTCCATGATGGAATCCAGGTGACCAGATGCTGTTACAGAATGGGTTCTCACCATGCAGCATTGGGGCACTCACTTAAGGGCCCCCTTAGTCTTTTTATAGCTGCAAATTCTACTGCATGTTTCTCCCCATCATTCTTATGCCATTTTAAACATATTACACCCCACCACATTCTTTTACTTTAAATCTCCTTACAGATTTATAATCAAATTTTGTTCTTAGTTTAAAGAGCATTTCTTCCACAGTAGCATAGTAAATGGTGGCAGATAAAGAGCAGCACGGTCCATCCAGTCTGCCCAGTGAGATACAACCTTAAACAAAGTCACAGAGGGGGGTAACCTAGGTACAACTCTAGCCACATTACTGTGCAGACTAGATGGACAATGCTAATCCTATCATACTAATATAGTCACAAAAAATTCAATATCTACTGCCAAAAAATAAACAAAAAGTGTTTAATGTGAAAAAAATATATTATATAAAAGAGGGACCTTTAGAAACTTTTGCAGAACCCTCACATAGCAAATTTACTGAAATTATATATAGCATTACTGATTTAAATCATTGGTGCCCTCCCAATATTCATGAAAAGATGAGTGTTGCCGATACAAAGGTAAGTTACAAAGCAAACTGATACACAGAAAAGTGAAATTTATAAAAAGGTGGAGATTTTTTAGTCAGATGATATCTGCAGTCAGTAGCTAAAGACTTCACTAGGCACTGACATGGTTGAAGTTTTTCCCTCCATATATTGTCTTAGTGATATGGATATTTAGACTAACTGAATACAAGGTGGTTAGTTATAAAGCATCAGTCTACTTGAACTGAAAAGATGAAGACACAATCCCACCCCCCCCCCCATTCTATAATTTTAGATCCTGAATTTAAATACCATTTACACACTAAAATTAGAAAACACTAGCGTTTACGCAGATAAGTGTACACTGAGCATGTTAAGTGCTATGTGCTCATTCAACGCTATTCTATGAATTATGGGTGCCACTTGCTTAGCGTGTTGATGTAAGGAAGCATTCATAGGGGAGGAGCAGAGCCAGGGCATGGGTGGGACCAATATTTATGTGCATAACTTACAGAATACAATAAGTTATGCATTAAAGTGCTGCTTTTAGGCATGCGCATTTACACCTGCTATTGACACGGTGTAAGTTGGTGTGCCTAAATGCAGATGCTGACTTACACTAGTCCTATATAACAATTCTCACCTCCAACGTTCTGACGCTGCCTGGGACTGTGGCTCCCTCGGATGTGGTCTGCTACCTGCGGTAGATAACGCTGACGTCACTGACATCCGAGTATGCTGCTTTCCCTTCTCTTCGCTCCGACTCTGGTCCCGCCCTTGCGCAAACAGGAAATGAGGGCAGGACCAGAGTCAGAGCGAAGCGAAGGAAAGGCAGCACACTCGAAGAGTCTGTTCGCTCTTCAATGCTGCTGACGGGACCCCGGTAAGAGAGGGGGAGAGGGGGGTTAGTGATTTTAGAGGGGGGGGACTGGCACTCGGAGGGAGGACAGAGCGAAGGAGAATGAGAGAGGGAGGGGGGCCTGCAACTCGGAGAACAATTTTGAGTGGAGATTTGAAGCAGTGTCTTTCTCCAGGGTTGAGGCCCTAGATCATGAAAAGGAAGTCTTGCAACTGACATCCACAGAATCTGAACACCTCTTTTTCAAGTGCTCTGACTTTGGGGATGGAGGTCTTGACTTGCCAACGCCATACCCCTCTCTCAGGATTCCCTCCATAATTCTGTGAATAACGGATGGGGCTTAGAGGCAACTTGGAGTTTCTGTCTTTCAAATGAATTGATAAAGCAGGAGGCGAGAGACTAAGCAGATGTGCTTTGGGTCTCTTATTTGCACTTCTGAATCCTTGTCACCATGATGTGCTTTGGGAGTTTTGAGTCTCCTTGGTGATGATTTGTCTCCGCACATATACTTTGGCACCATAGGCGCTGACTCTGTGGGTGCTATGGGTGCCCGAGCACCCCCAATATTTTCACCTGCCGGAAGTTCCCTTCCCAGCCAGCCCGACCTGCCCGGTGCCCGCCCTCTTCTCCCTCAACAGTCCTCCGCCGGTCCGCCCTCGCCTTCCTGTGTGCCACCCAGAGTGAAGGAGAGTGACGGAGGGAGGAAGCCATGGAAAAAGGAGGGTAGGAAAACCTTGCTAGCGCTCGTTTCCTTTCATACCGAAACGGGCCTTTTTTTACTAGTATTCTATAAATGAAATCTGGGTGCCCAGATGCTCTTACAGAATTTGAGCTCAATGTGCTGTATCTAGGCACCTAACTTGTGGCACCCAGATACAGAACCGCCCCCAACATTCAATGTGCATAATTACATGATAATTAATACTTCTAGGCCGCATATACAGAAAAAAAAATTTTAGATCAGTGCGGCTTACTAAACAAGAAATAGGGCAGACCTTAGATCATAGCAAACAACCATCTATCACTAAAAGGTTAACAAACAGAACACCGAGATTCATATTTATGGGCTATTTTGTATTGTAGAGTCTTATCATACTGGTATAGTTTCTGAATCGTTCTGGATATACGATCGTTTCTAACAGCAGCCCACTTTATTTCAGCATTAAAAAAACCCTGTAAATTTCATCTTAAAAGCTAAATTTAGATTCCTGTAATAGTCCATCCCCCACAATTCACAGTAACTGGCAAGGCTCTCCTCCACCCTGCACCTCATGATGATCCTCCTTTTTTTTTTTTTTTCTTATATTTATCTATGTTCTCTGGAACAGGAAATACAAACAAACATAACTCAATATATGAACAAAGCTCAAAACATACTGTAACCTTCAGTACATGGCCAAATACATCATACTGTAACAAAGTACAAAACAGTACCCTCCTACCCATCCCCCCTTCCAAAAACTGGATACCTCTTCTTTTCTCATGGTTCTGGTACTAGGTCGGTGTGGGGCCTTGAGCATGCAAGTGCTCAAGGCCCCGAACTGGCCAAGCACCATAACCATGACAGGAGGTAGGATGACAGATCCAATCATCATTGGGGGGGTGGGGAGAGGAGTGGAGGACAGCAGTGCTGATTACTGCAGGCAAGGGGGAGAGACATGATGCCTCCCATTAACAGCCCACCCTAAACTTCAGAAAACCCATTTTTTTCCAATAACAGCCCAGGTGATTGTTAGAGAGAATACAGTAAGCACAACTGGAGACGTGTAAAGGAGTTACTACTTCCAGGAGATTATAAATGTATCTGGTGCTAACTAATTTGTACTTGGGCAACAAGAAGAGAATGCAGGGCGTTTCTTATTCTGCTGAGAACAGTTCCATGTGTGGTCTCTAGATGCTGAGTCGGTTGGCTAGTTGATTCTCATCCTCTGATAGGTAAGGGGCAGTGAGGAAAGTCTGCAAAGTGAGTGCTGTCTTCCATATCTTTTGTTTTTCCCATCATGCTTCCTTGCTTGGTTTAGTAAAACCTAGCTATGTGATTGCCCATCTGAACTTACAGGACAGTCTTGATTATCAAATCCACAAATGTCTGAAGAGAACACAGCAAATTGTCCTAAGTTTAAGGATATTGATGTGTAGTTTCTTTGCAATTGACTAAGAGCCTTGTGTTTGAAGATGGTCCACGTGTGCTCCAGACTGCCTTGAAAGCATCTGTTTTTCAATATCAGTCAGGGTTGCAGTGGATGAAAATGTATCTCAGAGGAGGATGGTTCTTTCAACCACTGGATTGCTACTCTTAGAGACTTTGTTATTGATGTTTCAATCAAGAGTAGTTAGGTATACAGATTCTTTCGAACTTAAGCTTCATGGCACCTCTCATGCTTACACAAGCTAAGCAAATGGCATGTACTTTTGTAACCATGTGCCTAAGCAATTTCAAAATCTGTCTTGAAGGTCACATAAGATGTTTTGTCACTACACTTGTTACAACATTAGCCAAATGTTGCTTGTTGCTCAAGAAGGATTTTACACATCAGCAGGGCAAAGACATCTCTTGGTGCATCCAAATATTTTAAAGATCCCTAGGAACTCTGATCTTAGATTAGGCGTACCTTTGGAAGCTAAGAAAAGTTCTTTTGAGACCCTCTGCAGAAACTCAAGGTATGTATCGTCCTCAAATTGAAATTCATTTTTTTTTAAGGAGAACGGTCTGAAGGCAGCCCTGGTGAAGTGTTGTTGCGAAGAGTATGTGAAGGACTTAGGCTTGTGTTAAAATCCCAACTATCTGAGGTGAATTTTGAGTGGAGATTTGAAGCAGTGTCTTTCTCCAGGGTTGAGGCCCTAGATCATGAAAAGGAAGTCTTGCAACTGACATCCACAGAATCTGAACACCTCTTTTTCAAGTGCTCTGACTTTGGGGATGGAGGTCTTGACTTGCCCACGCCATACCCCTCTCTCAGGATTCCCTCCATAATTCTGTGAATAATGGACGGGGCTTACAGGCAACTTGGAGTTTCTGTCTTTCAAATGAATTGATAAGGCAAGAGGCGAGAGACTAAGCAGATGTGCTTTGGGTCTCTTATTTGCACTTCTGAATCCTTGTCACCATGATGTGCTTTGGGAGTTTTGTGTCTCCTTGGTGATGATTTGTCTCCGCATGTATACTTTGGCACCATAGGCGCTGACTCCGTGGGTGCTCGAGCACCCCCAATATTTTCACCCGCCGGAAGTTCCCTTCCCAGCCAGCCCGACCTGCCCGGTGCCCGCCCTCTTCTCCCTCAACAGTCCTACGCCGGTCTGCCCTCGCTTTCCTGTGTGCCATCCAGAATTTTTAAAAGTCATCTTACCTCAGGGTCCCAGCAGCAGCAGTGGAAGGTGAGCAGGCTCAGCGCTTCAGCCTTCCCTTCTCTCTCAGCTCTGGTCCCACCCTTGTGGAAACAGGAAATGAGGGCGGGACCAGAGTTGAGAGAGAAGGGAAGGCTGAAACACTGAGCCTGCTCGCCTTTCACTGGTGCCGCCGGGACCCAGAGGTAAGATGACTTAAAATTCTGGGCAGCACGCAGGAAAGTGAGGGCGGACCGGCGGAGGACTGTTATGGGAGAAGAGGTCGGACTGGCACTCGGAGGAGGGGGGGCCTGGAACTCGGAGGAGAGGGAGGGGGGAATGCACCACCTGTTAAAAAAAAAATAATTCAGCACCCCCAATCATTTTGAAAAGTTGGCTCCTATGTTTGGCACCATGTCTCTTCTTGAATTCAGTGCCATTTTGAAGGAGTGAGAAAGAGATCTTTCACTAACAGTCAATCTCAGAGTGAAAATCTGGCATTGCACCCATCACAGCCAGAGGAAATGGAGCCAGTGACTGTATATGGCAACTGTGGTGAGTTCCTGCTTCATTTGACACTGCACCTATTGAAGCTTGCAGAGGCAGAGTCTATGGCACGATGCATCAGTGCCAAGGAATCCTATTTGGTTGCTCTGATGCATCAGGGATGTGAGTTTCCAGCACAGGAGGAAGGTCATACTTTAAGAAGGATTGCTTAGAAGGCATTACAGTGCTTTTATTTTTACTGTGGCCTGAGTTTACAAGATATAGGCAGATTTTACCCTTTCTGTTTCGCTTTCTGGTCATGCTTGTCAATGGGAACTTGTTTTGAATGCTTTTGCGGCTCTGTAAGATTCTCCAATCTCTTCTAAGTGCTAAAAGCCTCAATCAGACGGTCCCAATTTCTCTCAAGGAACTCCTAATTTTAACTTTCTTCTTTTATGTGCCCTTGGCAACATCTGGATGTGCTTGGGGCAATTATTTGCAGAATGAGAGCCTCCCATGCATTGGACACACCGTCTGATGATTTCCTATCACAGTCGAGACCTCTCTTAAAACCTGGCTTTGCCTCCAGCAGGGTGAAAAACAAATTGTCAAAGCTGAACTCAATTTCTGAAGCACTTTGACAAATGAAATGGACTGAAACTAGTACTGATTGTGACCATGGACCAAACAGACTGAAGACAGCTGTCAAAGAGGAAGGAGTGCAGAATACCTGTGCAGGCTCAGAAAATTCTTCCGGAGCTTGGCTCTGTCCTGGTGACGTCACCAAGTAAGGCTGCAGAGAACCTTACAGTCCATCAAGAAAAACACAAAAGCTTTCAAGAAGGCTGTGAAAGAGGGTCCTTTTGATGCCATCATGGATGACGCTATGTACATGTGTGACACTGAGGCATATTTTCAAAGCAAGTTCCATAGTAACCTATAGTAAAGTCTAAGTGAATTGAAAGTGAGCCTTACTGTGAACTGCTTATCCACATAGAAAGAGGAAGTTCTAGAACACAGAACAAAAATCGACTTATAGCGATACATATTTGTTCAAAACCCCAAACAAACTCACTCTTATCTTTGTGAGATCGGTACTGTGCAAGATCTTGTAGCAGGTCCTCAGTCATTGCCAGAGGACACCTTGCAGTAATTTCTTTTATGGCGTTAATCCTAAAAAATAAAACACACATTTTAAATTGCTGTTCTCGTCCTGTACACACAATTATAAAAAGGAAAGGATTTTAACCTCTTGAGAATGAGACAGTAGCTACTGCACTGCCATGTGAACCTCTACCTTTCAGAGAGAAAAGACAGGTTTCTTGTACACAGTACTGCACTGCAGCACAAGACTCTCAGTGCCACATACCATCTGGCACAACTGGATCGCTCAGCATTCAAAACAAGTCATACTCTTATGTCACACATTTTAAAATTACAGAAGACCAAACTTGGAAACATTCTTAAAGATAATTTGAAGGCGGAACTTAAGACCACTACTGAAGGCCGAATGAATTATGATTTTGGCATCAAAACTGGCCCGAAATCCACATTCAGTTATGCTTTGGTTTTGTCCAAAAATGCCAGTGCATTTTCAGCTGAAACCAAAACTCCCCCCTCCCCCCCACCCTGCCTACAGACACACTTTGCCTGCCCCCTCAACCGCCAACGCCAGAGTGAGTCCTCCCGGGCCGGCTACTCGCCTTGCTCCACCCACTCCCACCATTCGAAGGCCCTCTCTGGGCCTACCTTTAAATGTCCTGATGGAATAGTGGCCTCTTCTAAGCAGGAGCGATCCCCTGTTGCTCCTGCCTCAGCTGATTCCTCAGCCAAACGGGCTCCCACGTCTTCCTGTAGCAGCCTTGTGAGACCGCCTTACAAGGTCCTGGCAGTCATTTTGAGATTGAAACCAGTATAAGTAGGAGTGACTGGATATTGCTCCTGCTCATGCTGGTTCCAATCTCAAAATGGCTATCGGGAGGCTCCCGTGGGAAATCATGGGAGCCATTTTGACTGGGGATTGCTCCTGCCTGGTGGCAAAGCAATAGTCTCAATTTCTCTTTAGTCTGATGTGTTGGTAACCAAAAAGAGGTATAAAGATAATTTTGGAGAGTTTGCATATTGCTAATAGCTAATATTTTAGTGCTTTATATGTTGCAAGCAGACTTCTGGAAACTGATTTCTAAAGTTTTTCTCTATAGGCAAAAATAAAAGCAAGTGTTAACAATAAAATCAGGTCCCTGGTTTCTAAAATCCATAGACAAAACAGGAGCTCATTTTCAAAACAAAAAAATGTCCTAAAAGCAGCACATGAAAGGTTTTCAAAGGAAAACATCCAAGTTGTGTTTTCAAAACTCAGATTTGAGACTTTTTCTTTGCAGTTCGTCTAAATCGCTAGGGGACATGTTTTGGGTGGAATTAGGATGGGCTCAGAATGTGGACATTTTTTAGCAATAATGGAACAAAATCAAACCATCTAGGGATAAAAATTGGGACATTTTTATCTAGACTTACTTCAAACATGACAAAGTCACAAAAAGGTGCCCTAACTGAACAGGAAACCACTGGTGGGATTAAAGCATGACCCTCCCCCTTTAATCCCACAGTGGTCACAGATGGCCTCCCACCTCTCCAAAGATATGATAGTGACAGTACAGAACAGGCTCTGTGACAGCTTCAGCTATTACAGCCATTCCTATTAGAGCAGCAATCTGGTCCCAGGAGTAGACTCGTAGTCAGTGCAATAGACAGTAGAGAAAGGGACTCCGGTCCATATCCCACTAATTGTGAGCCTTCCAAAACCCAAAAAAGATCAACTGTACCTACATATAGGAGACACCTACAGACCTGAGGGCTTTTGTAGTGGTGTACAGTTAAGTACAGTGAGTTTTTAGGATTTGTGCCTGGGTCTCTGTGACAAAACAGTGGGTTTCAAGCCTATAAACAGTATTAATTATTTCTTGGTGTGTTTCTCTCGTTTGGCCAGCAAGTGGTGCATATTTATGTTTAAAGCTGTTACAGAGAAATGACTGCTCCTTCTTTAGTTAGCACACAGAGAAGAGGTAACTTGCAGTGATGTGGCCTGCTACTTTTAAAACCTGTTGTTCTGGGCTCCGATTGGCCCAGGAGCTCAAATTCAGCTAGGATGTACTGGCTTTTTCTCCAGTCTTAGCAAGGGAGCGAGAGAAGCAGTGGCGTAGCCAGACAGCCAGTTTTGGGTGGGCCTGAGCCCAAAGTGGGTGGGCACAAAATTTTCTCTGCTCCGCCCTACCTCCACCTCAAAATATAAATACTTTAGCTAATGAGGATCCTCAAGCTCAGTCAGCTGAAGACTTTCTCTGAAGGTGGCCAGAACTCTCTTTTACCAAGCTTGGCAGGCAGCAGCAATGACCCTAAGCCACTGATGCCAGCACCCCACACATGCTT
Source organism: Microcaecilia unicolor (assembly GCF_901765095.1). Taxonomy (NCBI): domain Eukaryota; kingdom Metazoa; phylum Chordata; class Amphibia; order Gymnophiona; family Siphonopidae; genus Microcaecilia; species Microcaecilia unicolor. Next base: position 402,661,122 of record NC_044032.1, on the reverse strand, counting down.
AGCTGTCGATGGCTCAAGGATGCTGTTGCCAGAGCTTGGTAGAAGGGAGTTCTGGCCGCCTTTGGAGGAGGTCCTTAGCTGGGGATGCCTGGGAATCCTCACCAGCTATACAGCAAGGGTTAGGACTGTTGTAAGACCTACTTGGCCCAGGTCAGAAAATAAAGGAGGGCTCCCCTCCCCGATTCCCTCTCCTCTTTGCCTCCCTTCCAATTTTCCACCTGCCATTACTATCACACCAACAGAACCTCACCAAACACAGAACAAGGGATCACAAATTAGAAATAAAAATATTTAGACAAAAATTGAAAAGGAACCCCAAGAAGTTAAACATAGCATTACTGCAACACTGGAGACACAAAACATGCATTTCCTTTTCTACAGAACACAATACAAAGACATTTCCTATGCACATTTCCAAAAGCTAACATATTCCATTTAAAACATTTGAAATAAAATGCTTTGTTTCTGCCTTTGTTGTCTGGACATTTTATTTTTCCATCTTGCTGGTTCCAATTTCTCTTTTCTGCTTTCCTCTCTGCCGTCTGCTAATTCTTCTTCAAGCGGCTGTAGTCCATTTGTCTTTTCTCCTCTCTCCTGTCTGTTCCCTCAATATTCCTGCCTCTGACATGTTGGTCATTCCTTTGTAGCTCTTTTCTGCCTCTCTCTCACCCTTCTTTGTCTCCTTTTTACTTTTCAACTACCTATCAAATTTCCATCTTCTTCTTTCACCCACTAGCTCTCCCATTCCCCATCTTACTCCTCCCCATCCCTACTTTCTCTTTTATCTTTAATCTACTCCCCATTACCATATTTCTACCCTCTGTAATCACTATCTCTCATTCATTTCCTTGCCACCCCCTCCTCCCCCTCTTGCCCTCTCCCACAGGGTTCCACCATTCCCATCATCTTCTCCCTCCACCCTTCTAACCAGCATCTGATCCCCTCCCCACCCCACCATGGTAGCCTTATATTTTCCTGCCCCTTCTCTCTTCATTCCTGTTAAATAGTAATAGTAGTAGTCCTCTCCCCCATGGCCCAGCATTTCCCCCCTCACCACCTACTGTGTACCTCTCATCCACCCCCATGTCTATCTCCCCCTCTCATTCCCACTGTCCAACGTCTCTCTCCCCTTCCCATACAGCATATCTACCTTCCTCCCCTCTACCAGCATGTCTAACATTTCTCCCTTCCCTCCACCCCTATGCCCACCATTTTGCCCTCCTCTCCACCCCTATGTTTAACATATCTCCCCCTCTCGCCACCTATCCCCTCTCTATGCAGCATGTCTCCCTCTTCTCCACCTCATGTGCAGCCAAGACTTCTCCCTTCCTGACCCCTCCACCCCTTTAGTGGATCTCTCCCTTCTTCCCCATGCAGCTTCTCCCCCACCCACCATGCCTCATCATTCCATCTTCCCTCCTCCCTGTGCAGCATCTTTCCTTCCATCTTCTTCCCTCCCCCCCCCCCCCCCCCCCGTGCAGCTGCTGTCCCCGTCTTCCCTCCCCCATTCCAACATCTTTTCCCCATCATCCCTTGCCCCATTGCGTGCCACAACTTTCACCCCCATCTTCCCTCACCCTCGCAGGCCCGCCCAGCAGCGATTTCGATCGCAGGCAGCTCCTTCGGCTCGCACACGCTGCCTGCCGGCTGCCGCTCAAATCTCCTTGCAGCTACTAGCAGCGCTAACCCGGAAGCTCAGAGGAGAGGCTTCCGGGTTAGCACTGCTAGTAGCTGCAAGGAGATTTGAGTGGCAGCCGGCAGGCAGTGTGTACGAGCCGAAGGAGCTGCCTGCGATCAAAATCGCTGCTGGGCGGGCCTGCGAGGGTGAGGGTGAGGGAAGATGGGGATGAAAGTTGCGGCACGCCACGGGGGAATGGATGATGATGGGGACCGGAGCCTCCGGAATCGCTGTGCTGCTGGGCAGGCCTGACCCCAAATTGGGTGGGCCCAGGCCCACCCGTGGCTACGCCCCTGGAGAGAAGGATCTGTTTGCCGAGGCCCTAATTATATTTGATAACCTGTGAGCAGCTATATATCCTGAACTCCGTACTATTTGGACAGTAAACAAATACTTAAATAGTCTTATACAGAAACTTATTACAATGTCCCCCAGCAATATCTGGATACTGCCTGGGAAGAGTGAAGATAGAGCACTGACATTTCACTCAACTGTATAGACAGAAGCAACATTCTGTCTGCAATCTGTACAGCAGCTATACAGAAATATTTAGGCCAGAAAAAAGGTGTCCTAAATTGATCTGGATAACTATAATCAATAGCAGACCGAATAATTGCTGTCTGTACAGTAGAAGCACTCGCCGCTCTGTACTTATATTTCAACACCACTCACTATCCAGATAGCTGCACTGAATATACATGTTTATATTTAAATGCTGTGGCCGGCCTTTTAAGAAAAGTGCTGTCTACAGTGTTAGTAATCAGGTAAGATTTTGCTGCCTCACTCCATCCAAACCATGCCCCTTTTTTAAACACATAACTTTGGCCATTTTGTGATTAAAACTGATTAAGTTATATATTTAATTGGCATTGATTTTTAAAATTCTTCAATAAAACTCTCTTCCAAAATCAATGCAGCAGGCAGTATTTAAATCTCCCACTTTGTTTGCTGGAGTATAAAACAAATCATCAGAACCCTATCCTCCACTTCTGTACAACAGAAAAAAAAACTTATGGTAAGATTACTTGGGGTACTCTTAAGTCACTGGCATAAAAACCCCCTTGGGAAAATTTTGTTAAAACTCAGTGGGAGATTTAAATACTGCCTGCTACACTGTATTTTGGAAAAGAGTTTTGGCGAAGAATTGTGTATTCTCTTTACTCCTCTACATTGATTTTTTTTTACCATTGATTTTTAAAATAACACTTAGACAGTTGATGTTGCCACCAGCCATATAAGCTCTTTTGTTTTTAAACTAATCAGCCTTAGTGCTTTTCTCCTCCCCCAACCCCCAAAGCTTGCTCCTGCAAATGAGAAACACTAACACGGGCTTGTGGTAAAGGAAAAAAAAAAAGTTTGCTTACACCTATCAGAAAATAAAAAGACCAACTATCCCCAAACCATCATGTAACAGAAAACGAAACCCAATAAAAGCCCCTTTAGGACTCCCAGTTGTCTTTTGCAAGAGCAATTCTCAAAGGTTTATGTGGGTCACCGGCTATTTTCTTGCACATGAAGCTCATAGTTGCACTGTATTTTTCAATAATTGTTTTCAGAGACTAAGCTGCCAAATCCTGTGGCTTTACACAAACTACTGCAGCACTTACCCTACCGTCATGACCTCTCCCGAGTTCCTGTCTGTGACGAAGTTGTTGGCAATGGTCATTAACACTGACTGGATGATCTGGAGGACAAACAAAAATACCAACAGATGCATTATACAGTTAAACACAGACACCACTGACGATATTTTACACGATAGCTTTGTGTGAGAAATCTTAGACTTTGATCTTCTCCTCATTACATAGTTACACGCGAAAAAAAAAAAGAGAAGACCACCCAGTGTGTACACTGCTTTACTATAGGAAAATCCACCCACCGAGAGTTTATGGTCATGTACCTAACTGGGTACCTGATCAAAAGGTCCAAACACAAAACAGTGCTGCCAAAAAAAAAAAAAAAAAAAAAAAAAGACAAAAAAGGCCCTGACATAATAGTCCCTTGCAAATCAGCTCCCGACAAAAGAGCTCACCACTGAGTAACTTACCTGTTCTGCTCCTGTGTGTCTTTCTGAGTCCCACTGCTGCTTTGAGCCGAGGCGTGTCTGGGGCCAGCCGAAGCTGCTTGTTGATGCTGTCAGTGACCACAGGAACGTTAGAGGATTCCCAGGGGTGGGGAGAAGGCCGAGAGAGATACCGGACTGCGGAGGGTAGGCAGGAGGAAAGGGAGACATGCTGGACTATGTTGGGAGGTGGATGGGAAGGTAGGGAATGAGATGAATTTCCTGACCATGGGAAGGGGAGGAAAGGAGATGCCAGAATACAGGAAAGTGGGTAGAGGACAGAGATGACAGAACATGGGGTTTGGGGAGAGAAAGATGCTGCACTGGAGAGGGAGTTGAAGGAAGCGAGCGCTCAGAAGAAGGAGTGGGGGATAGAGGGGGAGAAAAGATGCCAGACCCAAAGAGGGAGGGAGACTGAGCTTTTACTATACTTCCTATTTTTATGAAGGGCTATGGGCTATTTTGTTATAGGGGCTACTTTATCAAGGGCTGTTTTGACCGGGCTATTATGTCAGGGTACCGCCTAACTGCTATGTTAGCCAAGCACTCAGTAGGGAGCAGCTGACAGGGTCTAAGCCAGAGCTTCCCAAATTGTGAATCAGGACCCCAAATGGGGCCAAAAAACCCACATGTTGGGTTGTGACCTGGGTTAGCCCTATAAGCGTGCATCATTTATTCTGCACCTCAGGGGGAAGGAGGATCACACAATTTTATTTGGCCCTGATCATGAGGGGTCAAGACCACAAAGAGACTGAAAAACGCTGGTCTAAGCCAGTTTTGACTGAAGGTCCGGAAGTTTCATCTCTCTAAAACATGGGGTCTGCAAACTACCGTGGGCATGTACCAATCAATAAATACCAAATAAAATACTTTTTCTATCTTTGTTATCTGAACATTGGGCCAGATGCACTAAACCTTAACGACCCTCTAACAACCCTTTAACGAAGGAAATTCCTAACCGTTGCAAGCATTAAAGGCCTTTTTCCAACAAAGCAAGCAGCTAACGAAAACGGAGTAACTACCATTGTAATGTGGGTGATTCGAAGATTGCACCAAATCATTTACCGCAATATATTTTACGTGTAGTCAGAGCTGTCCTTAAGGCCTGAGGGGGAGCGGGGCGATTTTTCATGCAGGGGGAAGCGGTGGGAAGTGGGAAGCAGCCGGAGGGGGGGGGGGGGGCAAGGCCGTCCATGCAGGACGCTCCTGACGAGCGCCCTTGCCCCCTCCCGATCTATTTCGATTTTTTGTTTTTAGTTTTCTACGGAAGCAGGGGGCCACGTCTTTGTGTTGTGGGTTTTTTTTTTTTGTTTTGACATTTGTGGCATGCGCAGAGCAGCCAGCATAACGCTTGGCTGCTCTGAGCATGCTTTAGGGGCCGATTACCGACAGGGATTACGAATGTTTAACACATTGTACTTTTCAGTACCCCACCGTTCTTGTGTGACTTGTTTTTTTGGTGCATTGTACGTTTTTTCAAATTCGTTAGGACTTTTACGTATTAGTTTTTTTTAACGTTTGATTGATGCATCTGGGCCATTGTGTTTTTCCATTTGTTTTTGGCCCCAGTGTTTCTTTTCTGACAGGGGAGGGGGTCTCTTCTCCCTTACTGCCGCATCAGAGTAAAAAAAAAAAAAGGCATCTGTCCCTGGCAGTTCACATGGCAGGGTTCCATCCAGATTGTGAATCATTGAGTAGCCCTGGCCTAAGCAATCCCCATTTTCTTATGTGTGTTTTTCCAGGTTCAAGAAAAATATTTACTTTTTAGGTTTTTTTTGGCTCCAAGTTTGCATGAGTGTCTGGCTTCACATTATTCTGCCGCTTAAAATATGGTGCCAGCTCACCGTGGAGATTACCTCTCAAGATATTAGTGGTTAAAGCAGTGGGCTGAGGACCAAGGAAGACTGGTTCGAATTCGTGCTGCTGCTCCTTGTGATCTTGGGCAGTCACTCAACTCTATTACCCCAGGTACAAACTTAGGACTGTGTCCTCCAGGGACAGAGAAATACCTCATATACCCCTGAATGTAACTCACCTTAAGCTACTGCTGAAAAAGGGGTGAGCTAAACCCAAAAAAGAAATCGCCTTACAATGCAGGATGTGTCTGGATTGATTTTATTGACTTTGTATCACCTTGTATTTTTTAATTGATCTTTATTCTGTAAATTCAAGTAAACTAGCAGGAAAATCACATTACTTTTATTGATTTCTAGATAGTGTTTGCATAAAACCGAACACCAATAAACCATTTGAAACAGTTTACCTCTGGTGGGACTAACTGATGAGCCGCATGTGCAGAGAAGAGAAGGATCTTTGTCACCTCTGAAAGTGTGGAAAACAAAAGGCACACAGATTATTATCTAGTTCTGGATTATGAACCTAAACACACATTTCCTGCAGGATGGTAAATCTCTCTAGGCATGCCATTTCTCTATATGGTTCCTACTAAGGGGAGGGGAAGTCAGCAGGGGGCACAGAAGGAAAATGAGAATCTCATAGGGAACATTTCAGTATCATAACAGTTAACCTGAAGTAGAAAAGGCATGCATGCAGTCTCCTCACAATTCAGTCTCTTTTCAGCTAGTATCCATTTAGTTAGGTTTGTTCATACACCTGATACGCTGCCCTTCAAGACAAAATCACCAAGGTGGTTTACAATGTTCGGACATAAAACAACCAGTCAGTGGCGTAGCCACAGGTGGGCCTGGGTGGGCCGGGGCCCACCCACTTAGGGCTCAGGCCCATCCAACAGTAGCACATGGTAATGAAAATGCTGCTGTCCACAATACTGGCACCTTCACATGCTCAGTTTTCAGCGCATGCCTGCTGCAGACTACCAAGGTGCAGACTGGAGAGAAGCATTTTCCCACCAGCTGAGATATTTTTTTGATGTTGGGGTGGGGGAGAGAACATTTGGTGCCCACCCATTTCTTGCCTAGGCCCACCCAAAATCTGCTGTCTGGCTACGCCCCTGCAACCAGTAATCAACAATTAACAAATTATCCACACAAAGTATATAAGAAATAATGCAACAAATAAAAACTAAACAATGAGATCAGCAAACAATAAGTTGTTTCAATTCTGCACCCATACAAAGCTTTCCCAGGCCTTCTCTAAAATTATTATTTTGGGAAGGCTTGAGAGAAATAAAAGTGTTCAGTCTGGACTTAAATTTTACTCTTGAAGTCTCCCACCACAGATAAATGGTGTTCCAGAGAACAGGTGCCTGGTAAGAAAAAGCTTACTTGCAGGTCATCTGCAAGATGAAAGCTGAAAGATAGCAAAAGAAGGGATACTCAACAAATTCTCAAAAGAAAGATGACGCAAATGAGCTGACTGGTGAGAGATGAGATAGTTGAACTGGCAGGGGGCAATGCCCATCTGAAGGGTACATAAGTACATAAGTATATAAGTAGTGCCATACTGGGAAAGACCAAAGGTCCATCTAGCCCAGCATCCTGTCACCGACAGTGGCCAATCCAGGTCAAGGGCACCTGGCACGCTCCCCAAACGTAAAAACATTCCAGACAAGTCTTATGAGTAATGATGATTAGTAACTTCAACTGGATCTGACAAGATATAGGGAGCCAGCAGGACCGCCGACAGAGCCAGGCACAGGTAAGAGCCGCTGCAGCCCCTCCCCACTTGGGCTGCTGCTACCACTGTTGCAGCCACCCCCTTACCTTCCTGTGTCTGCTCCTCCCTTGTTCTGTCACTCTCCTGCTCCTGTGTGCAGGGACCCAGGTTATCCCAACACACAGGAGCAGGAGAGAGACAGACTGGGAGCAGAACCTTCTGACTGCCTCCCCAAAACATGTCGGTGACGGGCCCCCCTTGGAGGCCATGCCTGGGGGAATCTTGCCCCCCCTGCTCTCTCAGCAGCCCTGGCAGCCAATGTTGTGCCACTAACAAAGGAGATGAGATCACATTTGTTGGCATTCGTAAGGGGTCACACATCAGCGTTCTCCAGGAGCTGATAACACTAAAGGCATATGCTTCACCCCTCTATAAAGGGCATTTCAATACGTTAAAGTTTATTGACAAGTTTCCATACCACCCTTCACAGTTTACCACCCATCAGAACAGTTTACAGTGCAATAATTAATACATCATAAGATCTGGACAAAGGCAGAAGGAAAAAAGAGAGAGACAGACGAGGCTAGAGAGAAGAAAAAGAAAAGTCAATAAGACTTAAAAGATGAGCAAATAAGAGTACATGAAGATCGTGGGAAACAAGAAAGGCTTCACAAGCGTACTTGATGAAGGGCATAATAAGAATCTCATTACAGCTATAACTGATCACCAAAATGTTAGATTTAACTGGACAGGGACTATTGAAATATATTTGCAAGATTGTAGGAGCTTACCAGCATGCTGCGAATACATGAGACACCCACACTACCACCGTCTTAGCCTAATTCAGCTTCAGACAATCCTGTGCTAGCCATCCTGTCACAGCATTCAGGTACTTATTGATATTTGTATGGTCAAGCACTGGTTACCTAATCTAGAGTTAGAGAGAGACACACATCCCGACTGCCTTCCTTCATTAGCAATCCCCCACCCACTATACCCCAGACAGCGTCTCATGCAGAACCCTGCATGATGCTCACCTCTCTGATGTGGCTGCAGGAACCGCTGTATGAAGGGGTAGAAATTAAAGAGAAGTAGCTACAGAAAAACAAAAACAAATTTAAGATATTCTTTGAGTACAATTTCATCATGGAGGTCTGTTTCACTGGTAAAGAAATGATGCTTATCGCTGAAGGTTTTAATTTCACTCTAACACTTAAGACCTTTGAGGTGTCATAAAACAAACTGTTAAGAGGACAATGTGGAAAGGGCCTAATTTCTCACTGAAAAGCACCAAGTAAAAATTTTTAGAACCAAAACTGTGAAAGAACAGTAACATTTTTAACAAGCCATGCTAGTGGTTCCCGTGTGGCAATGCCGATGGAACCCATTGTGAATGGGTTTTGTCGGCATTGCCGCTACAGTGGCTTGATAAAAGAGGCCCCAAGTTTCGCCATTATTAAAAAAAAAAAAAAAGTGAACCACCACTTTAGACCCTTACTATGAAGGAAATCAAGCAGCAGGCAATCTGCTAGGGAAATGAGGTAATTTTCTAAGGATTTTTCACATGCATAATGCTAATATATTCACATTAAAAGCCTTTAATAAAATTACTTCATGTATAGAAGTACACACAGTGCAATCAAGCATGTACTTACACATGCCTTCGGAATAAGTGCGTTCGGGGGGGGGGATACTGATAGAGTTCCCAATTTCCACATGTAGGTTATAAAATATGCTCCTGAGTAGGCATAAATCTCAGCAACTTATTTTATAAAGACATACAAGCACCCACATGTCTTTACAAAACAGGCAAGAAATAGGTGATTTTTCATAAAATTAGCCTCTTAGGGGTAATTGTTTCTACTGTGTGCTCTATAATTAGATGTGTACAAATGGCGGTGATCATTTTGAGTTCAGAGCCACAAAGGGCAGGAGCGAATGGGCATTGCTCCTACCCTTAGGACCCCCTAAAATATTAGGGAGATCAAAGGTAGGCTTGGAGGGGGGAGAGCCTATGGAAGATGGGGGCCTGGTCATGGGGCTCTACTTGTCCTAAGGGGGGGGAGGGGGGATTGGAATCAAGGGGATTCTAGGGGGGGTGAGGGCACCTGCTTCCTCTTATGCAAGTCCTGACTGACCCCATTAAGAAACTTATGCGAGTCCTGGTTAAATATTGTCTGGGTCTCGCATAAGATCCAGCAGCTAGCACACGTCAGAATGACCCTGGATTTTAACTGCTTGTGCCCAGACATGGCCTGGCACTGAATATCAGGGCCTAAATCTGCCTGTGGCGGTCAGCGTTAAAAAGAAATGCTAACCAGTGCCAACTGAATACTAACCACGTAGAATACATGTGCACATTTACACATAGTTCTATTAAAGCCTTTTCTGGGTGAAAAACAGGCTTTACATGTGGAAAGGTTTCATAAAATTAACTTCCACATATTTAACCTGCACTCCTGGTGCAGGCATAAATGCACACATGTATGTCTGCCAGATTATATATGTGCATACGGCATTTAGCAAATTACACATGAACATCTCAAACTCTGCCCCACAGCAACGTTTACATGTATAATACGTATATATGTATATAGGGTGATAAATTTTGTATAATAAATTTCTACATGCAGAACTAGGTTTTACATATGGAAAGACTTTTTAAAATTAGCCTCCCTAGATGTATTGAAGATACAAATTTTCAGAATCAGACATGTGCTTAACTTTGGCAGAAAACTTCTCACTGTTAACTTGACATACTTCATGTATCCCAACCAGTCTGGAAATAAGGTCCATGAGCATCATCTTAACTTCAAACCTCTCCTTGGAGGTCTCAAGCTGCTTTAACAGTTTCTCTGCAAAATCTGTAACCAGAAAAGCAACTGTAAGAATCTTTTAGACCAGCTTCGGGAAGCTATTCACACAATAGCACCATTTCTACCCCGTGGTAAGAATAGAGTATATAAACCCACACTTTTCAATCTCCACCCCCTGCCTTGTGGCCTCTTATCTTCTTCTTTATCTTTCCCATAACAGAAAACAAAAGCACAAGAATTACCTTCCTCTTCTTTCCTCACGCCTCTAACTGAATTTGCCATTTCATCAGTATCTATATCTACACTCTGTGAAAGGTTCCTTCACTGGAGCTTGTACTCGCGCTGTCTCGCCCCCCACCCATGCAACTGAGCCCCTCTCCTAGTGACACAATGCACACCCCTCCCAGACCACTCACACCTTCTCAAAACACAATTGATCCCCTCCCTCCTACCAGATACTAAGAATGCACAGTGAAAAAATATTTTGTTTTGTTTTCTTTCATTTTGATCAATTTTGTTTCGCCACTTTATGCACATAACATTTTTTTTACATGCATAAAATATATTTTAACAACATTGAAAGGAATGTGCATTCACCAGGCACAGCCCTCTCTCACACAGGATGGACTCTGATTGCTTTAATGCCTTGGTTATTATTTTCATCATCTACACCTGCGATTCCAGAAATCTAGCCTGCATCAACCCACTTCTGCTAACAACCACACAGATATTGAGGGGGAGGGGCCCCAATTTAAACAGTTTCAAAGTGATAGCTGTATAAAGTTGTTTACCTATTTCAAACTGTCTCACTTTTATAGACTTCCAGGTTTCAATTGGTCTTGGAGCACAATGAGTATGGAAGAACGTTCCAGGAGAATCAAATGAAAATGAAGTCCAAGCTTCTAAAAATTCTTTATTTTCCAACAGTATAAAGTCTTGACCCACCATAGGTGTAAACGAACCTGACCCTACACGGGACATGTTTCAGAGTAAAGCCTTCTTCAGTGGTTGCCAAATCTATCAAAACTAGCAGATGTCAGATTCATAGTGATAAAATCCATTCATAATGTGTGATTTTCCTACACTGGTGTCTGTTTTTAACATACTCTGGATTTTATTACTATCAGACGTCTGCTAGTTTCGATAGATTTGACGACCACTGAAGAGGGCTTTATGCTGAAACACTGCCCATGTAGGGTCAGGTTTGCTTATGCCTCTGGTGGGTCAAGACTTTGTACAGTTGGTGAACTGTTGGAAAATAAATAATTTTTAGAAGCTTGGACTTCATTTTCATTTGATTCTCCTGGAACATTCCTCTTCCACCCTGTCAGGCTGGACGTGAGCCCTTGAGCTGCATATAGCTTTTAGGCCAAGGCCTAGGATGGACCGAACCAGGCACTATACGCCACCCCAGCTACCAAGCCCTGCACAAGAGCGCGACCAACTTGCACTAACCAGAAAGGGGAAGATAGGGCATTCAGGCAGGCCTAACGGGAACCCACTTGCTCAGAATACAGTCATACGGGTCTCACAGCCTAACCGGAACCGACTCAAACCCAGGGAAGGGAGAAAGAAAAAAACGAGGGGTCCCCACGGGGACTAGAGCACCAACACACTAAGTGCTTGCTAAGGACACAAGGGAAAAATGAACTAAGAGAGGTAACTACAGGAAAAACATCAGGCTGTGCCTCACAGCACACAAAGAAAATGAGGGACTGAGCATTATGGATACAGAGAGCAGAGACCCCCCCAGCAGACAGGAGCGGGAAAAGCCAGCAAAAATAGAGAGCCGGGCCTGGGACGCACCCCGCTCAGAAAGGGCAGCAGACAGTAATAGCGAGGGTAGTGACAGCAAAAAAAGAATTAAAACAGTCACAAGGGAAAGACTGCTCCAAACACTCAGCTGCCAGAGGCAGGAACACTGCCTACAAGGGTTTCGTAAACACAAGGAAGAACAAACAAGAAGAGTCTGCCACAAAGACAGACAAAATACAAACACAGCACAACAGGTAGCTCTAAGGGAAACAAAACAAACAACCTGGAACAGAATGATAAACGAGCTTACCACAAAGCACCAGAGTCACGCAGAGGAAATCACAGGCGAGGGAAGAGGGGTAACCAGACACACGTTGGAATCGGCAAGCACACTGAGACAGAGCAAAAGAGGGCTACAGCAAGGAAGGAGAAAACAAACTCCACAATACAGAGAGCAAAAGCTCAAACAGCACAAGGAAAGGTTTCAGCAATAAACAAAGGGCAACGTCAAAGCAAGGGTTGCTGGGAAGGGTAAGCTTAAGCAGATCAGAGTGACGTCAGCTCAGCTCAGATGGGCCAATCAGGAACGGTTCCAGGCATTCCCCTGTCTGACTAGCAGAGTTAAACAGAATCATAACACACCCTTTCTGTGCTCGTGGACTTTTGTGGAAGTTTTATGCCCTTTCTTTTGATCGTTTTAATTGGTCTTGAGCATTGCTTACCTTGAGGATCATGGATCAAGTGAATAGCTGAAAAGTTGAATACTTCTGCTTTCCTCTTCTTTTTATGTTTCTATGTAAAACGTTAAAACACAGATTAACCTGAAATGCATACATATATTACAAACATCTTTAATTTAACAAGTGATGTCTGTGTATGCACAGAAACGTCGCCTCGCACCTGCTACTTCAGAAGTCAAAATATTCAAATGTGACTGAATTATTCCTGTAGGAAAAGTGTCTTTTTGATATTTACTTATTTTTGTGGAGATGACTTTGGGGCTCATTTTCAAAGCACTTAGCCTTCCAAAGTTCCATAGAAACCTATGGAACTTTGGAAAGCTAAGTGCTTTGAAAATATGCCTCTTTAGCAAGTTACTTCTACAGCATGTGAAGCTCAACCTGCAAGATGACTGCAGCTTTAATTATAAAGCACCAGTATTAGCCAAAAAAGGGCAATTTATGGAGGGTTAAGCAAAACTGACCCCCCCCCCCCCCCCTTTTCTGTTCTGATATGTCCTTCATTTCTGAGGGGTCTCAGTGATTAATGCAGGGTTGTCAAACTTAGGTCCTCGAGGTCCGCAATCCAGTCGGGTTTTCAGGATTTTCCCAATGAATATGCATCTACTCATAAAATCCACTAATTATATATGTTCTAAACACATCACATTAATTTCTTCTTTGAATATTTATTAAATAATATATCCCCACTCAACCACATTAGATCTCACATATATCACTCCATACAGTTCTTAAACAACAATTCATCTAACTCAACTATATAAGATTGTCCCAGGATGCAATCAATCCAAAATAATCCATCGCGGACCAATCACTCTGCTTTGGTACTACACAAATATGTCCTGGTAGTCCACTGTCCAATCAGTGAAAAATTCAGCAGATGACAAACACAGCGTTCAGAAATAAGGAATCGATGTGCAACAAATGAGTAAACAGATGTTCTGCTGTGATCTCAGTCTCGCCCACCATCAGATGTGAAATCTTCACAGCTTCCAATTTTTATATGGAGATCATTTAGGGTTGAATTGTTCCTTTCATTCACAATCCAACCATCAATCTGGTCTCAACACAGGCCGTGTTTCATTTTTTCTTCGTCAGGAGACCTTTCACAAATGACATTAACTGTTACTCACATTCCTATACAATCACTCTACAACCTATATACAAACTAGAATATTTTAACAATACCTTTAACAGCCCCATTAGAGCATCTGGTACACCCAGGATTTCCTCTGTATCCGGTTCCACCAGCTATGTGAATCAGATGATTCCCCGTATACCTCATTTCCTCTTTTATAGTGCTATTTAATAAATATTCAAAGAAGAAATTAATGTGATGCGTTTAGAACATATATAATTAGTGGATTTTATGAGTAGATGATACAGCGTGACTAATTATAGCCAATTGTAACCCTTGTATTATTAACTGGTAATTTCAGATTAGGGAAAATATGGCTTCAATTGGCTGGGACACAAAAACGGGACTCTCTGTTGATAGGATAAAAGATCTTATGACAGGGGATAGGTTATTTTATAGAGGCCGACCGACTGACATTGATTAGTCGGATATATTAAGACTTCACAAGTATATCATACGCACTGAGTTACACACAGTAATCCTTGTAGAATATTGCCATGCGCTTAGAATACCACGGGGTCTGGGGGGCGTGGCAAGATGGCGTCCTAGCTGGTCTCACAGCGTTGTGTTAGCGGGCGATTCCTCGTTTGGTTTGTTTTTCTTTTTAATATGCCACATACCAAGAGAAAAGGGACGACAAGGGGACAACCGCCGATACCTCTAACGTCGTCCCCTGCCCAGCAAACAATTGACCGCTATGTGAGAAGCTTACCTCCCGGACAAGGATCGGCGAGCCCTGCTGTGAGTGACGTCGAAGGAGCGACGCCGACTCTGGGGCTGGAAACTACTCTTTCGCCGCCTACGCAGAAACCACCACCTTGCCCTGCCGCCACCAGACTGGAGGTAGCGGACCAAACTGTCTCCGAAGTGTCGAGTTTGAGTTTGCTTGGCGGTACCTCTTCTGGAGGGGCACAGGAAAACATCGAGGAGCAGGAAGTGCATAAGGAGGTGACGATGGAAGTTATTTGGCAAGCGGTCCAAAAACTGACGGTTGAGGTGGCAAATTCTACTAAATAAATGTCTACAGTCGTGAGTAAACTGACGGCTATGTCTGATTCTTTAGATAACATAAAACAAGATCATGCTAACCAGATAGGTCAACTGAAAGAAGATGTAAACTCTGTGAAAACTGTAGTGGACACTTTGGTTAAAGATAAAGTTTTTTCGGTCCGGAAATTAGAACAACTAGAAAAATCACAATCGACGATTAACTTTGAGATTATTGAATTTTCCTATAATGCCAATTATGACCCCTCGTGATTTTCTTAAGAAGTATTTTCAAGAAATACTGAATCTCTCTTTAACAGACATTCCTCCTTGTAGTACGATTTACTACTTGCCAAATGTTCAAAAAAAACAGAGAAGCTTCAGATTCAGTGAAAACTGCTTCTGCTATTGACACTCAAAATTTAACAGCTATTTTGAAAGAATCTATGACTGAAATTACACCAAGAGGAACTTTGATTATAACTTTGGTCTTCGAACAAGATATAAATACGTTGATGAAATTGTACTTTAAATATTCCTCGAAAATGTTTTGTGGCCAGAAAGTGTGGCTGTTTCCGGACGTGGCAAAGATTACACAACAAAAGAGGAAACAGTTTTTACTTCTGAGGGATGAAGTTAAGGGATTGGGTGCAATATTCATGTTGGCCTACCCTTGCAAATGTTTGATTTGTTGGTCTGGAACAAAATACGTTTTTTTGAACCATCCCAACTAAAGACGTTTCTGGACTCTAAAAGACCTTCTAGCTGAATGATATAAAAAACTATCAGGAATAATAAGTTGGGATAAAGATCAGGACCTGCCTAAGTTTGTTATACAAGTTTCTTTCTAAGTTACAGTCTCCTTGAAATTGTACTTACAAACCACTACCCCCCAATATTGTGGTCTGAGGAAGAGTATAAATAATTGTTCTTTAGAAATTTTTGATGGAATTTTCTATTTTTTCCTTTCCTTTAAATAATCTCTTTGTATTGCCTTACAAATGAGTATTCATTTGTATTATTGAAAATAATAAAGAAAGAAAGAAAGAATACCACGGGGTCTAAGATTAATCAAGGAGCCGTGATTTTTGGATGATGCTGATTACATCTCTAAATGGAACGAACTGATCTCCAGGTGCTCTTTAGATTTAATGCTCTTAACTGTTGATAAATTAAATAAAATACTAGCAGAAACGAAATTAGAGCTTGACAATAAATTAGAGGAGATTAAACAAGTATCCTCGGGGGAGAATTTTGTGACCCAATATAAAGAGCATTCAACATTGATTGAAAAATACAAAGGGGAGATCAGACAATATAAGATAAAGAAATACAAAAGAGACGAGACTGATTACACTAAAGGATATGTCTACCCCTGGATGGATCGCTCACGTAAATCGAGAAGAAATAAGAATAGGAAGGTGGAGGGAGAGCGGTGACGTCTCACTGAGTAATGGCGGTATGAGTGAACAGCTCCACATGCCTCATGGAAAGCTTCATAATGTATAGATGAAAGTTGGAAGATTTAACCTCACGGAATATAACTATCGCTAAGTGAAGATTTAGTGCATGCAAAGATAGCTGGAAAAGATGCGACAGTGCCACGGAAGGCCTTAAAAGCCTTTACTTACCAACCGCATACTGCCGAAGGCAAGATGGCACCCACGATGGGATCCCCACGGGCCGACAGTGAAAGGTAAGAGGCTGTTACACGAGAGATGGAGGTGGAGGGCAAATTTACAGCGAGAGATTTTCAAGCGCTGTTGGAGGAGATTCGATCGGATGTGAAAGGCGTTCGGGAGGACTTTATGACAGTGGCATCAGAGCTCAGAGGAGAAGTGGTAGAAATGGGCCGGCGAGTGGAGGATGTCGATGAGCGAGTGGAAGAACAGCAGGAGGCCCTGAGTTCGATAGAGGCCTTGTTAAAGGAACAAGATATCTGTAAAGCTCTCATGGACAAAGTTGAAGATTTAGAGAACTGTGGAAGGCGATCGAATATTCGGATAAGGGGCATACCGGAGCAAGCGGAATATATTGATTGTGAAAAAGTTACACAGCAAATCGCAAGTATGTTGTTGTCAGAGGATAGCCAGGAGGTAACTCCAGAGGATGTTAAAGTGGATCGGGCACCCAGAGTGATGACCCATATACGGGCTAATGTGCCAAGAGATATCATTGCGTGCCTTTCGGATTATAAAATCAAGGAAGCCATACTGAGAAAAGCCCGTAAGAAGGATTCTATAATATGGGAATCGTTCCCTATTGAATTCTATCAGGACCTGGCTCCAACGACATTGAAACATCGAGCAGAGCTGCTGAGTTTTACGAGATACCTTTGCGATAAGGGAATAGCGTATCGCTGGAAACATCCATTTGCAACTGGCTTATAATAAAGAAGGAAAATGGCGCAGGATTCAGAGTGTGGAGGAAGCACGTGCGCTATGGCCGGAGGTGGAGACACCCTTGGAAAGAGCGGTGGGTAGTATGGAGTTGGAGATGCGACCGAAGCGCCAACGCTGGACACGGGTAGCAAAGGGCAGGGGCCGCCTCACCCGGCAACAATTTATTTTATTTTGTTACATTTGTACCCTGCGCTTTCCCACTCATGGCAGGCTCAATGCGGCTTACATGGGGCAATGGAGGGTTAAGTGACTTGCCCAGAGTCACAAGGAGCTGCCTATGCCTGAAGTGGGAATCGAACTCAGTTCCTCAGTTCCCCAGGACCAAAGTCCACCACTGAAAAACTCGACCACGGATGTGCCATGAACAATCGTTTTGGGATGCTATACAAAGATAAGATATTGGAATTGTTAAGAAATGTTTGGAGGGCTTAAAATTTAGATGTGGCTATGAGCGATTATATGGGAAATACTAAAGAGTTTTGTTTATGATACGGTAGGCATGCCTTTGGTTGTCGTTCTCTTTTCCTAGGGGTGGGACAATTTTGGCCCACCAGCTGAATAGGGGGAAGGGGGGAGGGGGCGATAGGGTAACTCATGGAGAGGTTAACTATATTAATACATGTTGGGGAGCCCATAAGCAACAGCTGAGAGATGCGGGGAATACCCACTTGGGAATCATATGGCAATGATAGTATGTATGTCACTGAACGTACGAGGTCTCAACTCCCCCATAAAACGCAAGAGATTATTTAAAGAGGCCGGTAGGGTGGGAGCAGACATCATTTTTGTACAAGAGACTCATTTGATGGTTAAACATGAACATTTATTATGTAACCCTAGATATCCTCACCAAATATCTGGCCTCCAACAGGAAGCAGCTTAAGACAGCTACCATAATTTATTATTTACTTAGTATTAAGTTTTTTATCTGTTTTTTTATTATGTTGCGAAGATTCTTTTACATATAAATTGATCAGGATCCTCAACTAGACTATATGATTTATAGACGCTTTTAAATGATCATCTATAATTACCAAATTATAAATGACACAAATTATCTACTCATATTTATTGAATTATAACTTCACTGTAACTGGATATGGATGTTTAATTCATTATTCATGTATTTTTACACCTGTTGATTTATGGTCTGATAATTTTTATTCATTATAATTTTTTATTATTATTTATCATGTCATGATGATTCTTTTTTTATAACAAATCATTTATGGTGACGTTTTTATTATGATGTTTATGTATATATCTATGTATTAGTTTTTACTTTTATTTCCTAATTTTTATTTTTACATTATATGTGTTTTATTATCAGACCCCTGAGGCAGGCGTGTGGGTCTCTTTTCAATAAAGGACTCTTGTTGTCTTAGTCTTGAAGGCCCAGTTGTGCTTTTTTCTTTGTCACCTGGACCAGGAGCAAATCACTCAGAACCAGAAGCTGAAAAGTGTGTGCATCCACCTGATAGAGATAGAAAATACCGAGGAGCTGGACTGGATGCTAGGAAAGGCAGCTGTTTTCAGTTCTCTATCTCCACCTGCTGGTTGATGGATACACTTACCCCATAGATTCTGGGATTAGTGGGAAGCTATGTAATGGAATCTCCAATTCTCATATATAGAGGCAGGTTTGAATTACAGGTTATGATTACCAGCAGCAGAGCTGTAAATTGGTATATGAATGTTTTTTTCAACTCTGAAGTGAGTACTAGCAGGTCCTAAGAGATCTGCCATCGTTGTTTATCTGCTCTGGAAACTCCTCCAGGTTTAGATTTGCTTGAGTCTCTCTGAATCAAAGGGGTTCTGGCATGGGGATCTAACCCAATATATTCTGCAATGAAGCCCGATGGCCCAACACATTCCTTTGCAGGTTTTTCTTATTAGCTTCTGCCTCTTTGGCATGTCTTTCCTCCTAAATTTGATTTGCCAGTGCTTACACTCTTACTCCCCTGATCACATCCTGCTTTCTGTATTTTAAAGGACGCTTT